>NC_057809.1:66285436-66885436 GCF_018294505.1 Triticum aestivum | reverse complement strand
AACAAAGTATCCTGGAGGCGGCTGCATGTAGATCTCTTCACGCAGTTCACCATTGAGAAAGGCATTCTGCACATACAACTAAGAGATAGACCACCGGCGGACAGAGACAACTGGTAGTAAGGTCCGAACCGTGGTCATGTGAGCAACCGGAGCAAAGGTCTCATCATAGTCACGCCCGTGCTCCTGCTGAAAACCACGGGAACAAGCCGAGGCTTGTAGCGCTCAAGGGAACCGTTAGAGTGAGTCTTAACCTTGTAAACCCACTTGTACGTGAAAGGAGTGACACCAGGCAGTGAAGGTACAAGATCCCAAGTCTCAATGCGCTCTAGGGCAGCAAGTTCCTCTGCCATAGTGTGCTGCCACTCCTGATGGACGGCTGCCTCTCGGTAGGTCATGAGCTCTAGAAGAGCGGCATACTCAAAGCCATCCTGTTCAATTGGCTGCATAACATGCTGATCAAGAAGGGCGTACCGAGGAGGAGAAACAGGAACAGGACTAGAGACCCCAGTGAAGGAGCCGAAGGTGACTGTGTTGGTGGCACACTAGGAGCATCGTCACGAGGACGACGACTATAATGCAACAGAAATGGTGGAATCTCAAAAAAGCTAAGTGGATCCCTCGATGAAGGAGCCGTAGGTGACTGGGGCAGTGGTGAAGGAAGAATGGGAGCCTCCGAGGAAGAAACCGAAGGAGATGAAGATGGTGGGGATGATGAAGGAGTAATGGAAGAAAACTCAGGAAATGTCAGAAAAGAGATCGACTTATGAGTGGACGAACCATGCATTATGGATGTGGAGCGAGGGTAGTAAGGGTAAGACTCATCAAACATGACATCTCAAGAGATTCTCATCCGGCGAGCAACAGGGTCATAGCAGCGATAACCCTTATGCTCGGTGTAGTACCCAAGAAAGATACACTCAGTTGACTGCGCAGTCAACTTATTGCGCTCTCGTGATGGGAGAAGGATGTAACAGACACAACCAAAACTCCGCAGATGACTATAACCAGGAGATGTGTCAAAGAGATGCTCAAAAGGGGTACAACTTTGAAGGACGGAAGAGGGTTGTTGATTAATGAGAAAAGCAGTCGTGGAGACAGCCTCATCCCAAAAATGAGGCGGAATGTGAGATGAAATCATAAGAGCTCGAGCTATCTCAAGCACATGGCGATGCTTGTGCTCAACAACACCGTTCTGAACATGAGCACCGTGTCAAGAGAATTGAGGAAGAGTACCCTGTTTAGCCAGAAAACGATGATGTGAAGTCAAAATGTACTCACCAGCAGAGTCAGCACAAAAAACACGAATAGAAGAGTCATATTGAGTGCGGACCATAGTAGCAAACTATTGATAAATGGAGAGAAATTGAATGTGAGAAGACATAAGATAAATCCATGTAAATCTCAAGTAATCATCAATAAATATCACATAGTAGGAATGACCCCCTTTCAAAATGAGGGGAGCTCGCCCCCATACATCAGAGTGAACAAGATCAAAAGGACATTGTGACTCAGAATCACTAGATGGATAGGGGAGTTGCAGCTGTTTGCCAAGCTTGCAACCCATACAATGTAGAGCGGTGTCTCCAGAAACAGAACCTAAGACACCACTTTCTACAAGACTAGATAGCCTAGAACCCAAGAGATGGCCTAACCGACAATGCCACTGAACAAAAGAGGTGGTGGATGCAATGACTGGAGCAATGGCGGCAGAGCTGTTCGACTGGTTGCCCGAGGAAGTTGAAGGAAGGCGCAACTAATCAAGTTCCCATAGGCCCCGAGAGTCGCTGCGCCTAGGAGTAGTCCCCACCAGAAGCCCTATGCATCGGTCTTGAGCACAATAAGAGTCGGGTTCAAGAATAATACAACAACCATGATCAACAATTTGACATGCTGACATAAGCTGCATAGTCAGTTTACGAACATGAGACACAGTGGGAACACTAAAATACGACGTAGAAAGTGTGTCACGCCCAACAACGGGAAGCGAGGAGCCATCCACTGTGTGAAAACGGAGAGGTGTATAATGAGGACTGAGTCCAGTGAGACAAGAGTCATCCGGTGTCATGTGAAAGGAAGCACCAGAGTCAAGAAACCATGAAGATGATATACTGGGGGAGGTGGTGGTGCAGAACTAGAAGCACTAGCGGCTGACCTATGTGGTGAGGATGAGGTAGAGGTAACCAACCGACGAAACAACAGAACAATCTCATGCTTAGTGGGGGAGTTCTGCTGAGGACCTGACTGAGAAGAGCTCCTAGAGACATGCTGACCACGTTTCTTCTTGTTTGCCAGATCTCACTTCCTCTTGTAGCACTGATAAGCAGTGTGTCCCGGATTGTTGTAGTAGTTGCAAAGAAAACCGGAAGGAGTGTCCGCCGCAACCGGAAGGAGTGATTGAAAACTTAAATATACGTGTGAATAAATAAACTACACTATGTCCCTAGTAGGGCTCTACTAGACTAGCTCATTGATCAAAGATGGTTATGGTTTCCTCACCATAGACATGAGTTGTCCTTTGATAACGGGATCACATCATTAGGAGAATGATGTGATGGACAAGACCCAACCGTAAGCTTAGCATATGATCATATCACTTTAGTTTTTGCTACAACTTTCTTCATGTCAAGTATCTATTCTTAAGACCATGAGATCATGCAACCCCCGAATACCGGAGGAATACCTTATGTGCTATCAAACATCACTTCATAACTGGGTGATCAGAAAGGTGCTCTACAGGTATCTCTGAAGGTGTCTGTTGGGTTGGCATTGATCGAGACTGGGATTTGTCACTTCGTATGACGGAGAAATATCTTTGGGCCCTCTCGGTAATACGACATCGTAAATAGCTTAAGCAATGTGGCTAATGAGTTAGTCACAGGATCTTGTATTACGGAAGGAGTAAAGAAACTTGTTGGCGATGAGATTGAACTAGGTATGGAGATACCGACTATCGAATCTCGGGCAAGTAACATATCGCTAGACAAAGGGAATTGCATACGAGATTAACTGAATCCTTGACATCGTGGTTCTACCGATGAAGATCTTTGTGGAATATGTAGGAACCAATATGGTCATCTAGGTCCGCTATTGGTTATTGACCGGAGAGATGTCTCAGTCATTTCTACATCATTCTCAAACATGTAGGGTCCGCACACTTAATGTTCAATGACGCTAGAGTAGTATTGGGACATGTGCATTGGTAACCGAATGTTGTTTGGAGTCCTGGACGAGATCCCAGACACAACGAGGAGCTCTGAAATGGTCCGAAGGTAAAAATTTATATATGGGAAGTCCCGTTTTGGTCGTCGATAAAGTTTTGGCATTATCGGTATTGTACCGGGAGTGCCGAAAGGGGTCCAGGGGTCCACCGGGAGTCCACCTGTCCGGGGGGCCCACATGGGCTGTAGGGGGTGCGCCTTTGCCTATATGGGCCAGGGGAACCAGCCCCAAGCGGCCCATGCGCCAAGAGGAAGGAGGAGGTAGAGTCCTAAGGGGGAAGGTGCCCCCCTAGGTGTTGGGGAACGCAGTAATTTCAAAAAAATTCCTACGCACACGCAAGATCATGGTGATGCATAGCAACGAGAGGGAAGAGTATTGTCCATGTACCCTCGTAGACCGTAAGCGAAAGCGTTATGACAACGCGGTTGATGTAGTCGTATGTCTTCACGATCGACCGATCTAGCACCGAAGGTACGACACCTCCGCGATCTGCACACGTTCAGCTCGGTGATGTCCCGCGAACTCACGATCCAGTAGAGCTTCGAGGGAGAGTTTCGTCAGCACAACAGCGTGGTGACGGTGATGACGATGCTACCAGAACAGGGCTTTGCCTAAGCACCGCTACGATATAAGCGAGGTGGATTATGGTGGAGGGGGCACCGCACACAGCTAAAAGATCAATGATTAATTTGTGTGTCTATGGGGTGCCCCCCTCCCCGTATATAAAGGAGTGGAGGAGGGGGAGAGGCCGGCCCTCCTAGGCGTGCCCCAAGGGGAGTCCTACTCCAACCCTTCCAAGAGTAGGAGTAGGAGAGAGAGAAGGAGGAGGGAGGGGGAAGGAAAGGGGGGTGCCGCCCCCTCCTTGTCCAATTCGGACTAGAGGGGGAGGGGGCGCGCGGCCTGCCCTGGCCGCCCCTCCTCTTCTCCACTAAGGCCCAATAGGCCCATTACACTCCCCGAGGGGTTCCGGTAACCCCCCGGTACTCCGGTATTTATCTGAACTTGCCCGGAACCCTTCTGAAGTCCAAACATAGTCATCCAATATATCGATATTTATGTCTCGACCATTTCGAGACTCCTCTTCATGTCCTTTCCGGGACTCTGAACTACCTTCGATACATCAAAACACATAAACTCATATTACTGATCGTCACTGAACGTTAAGCGTAAGGACCCTACGGGTTCGAGAACTATGTAGACATGACCGAGACTCGTCTCTGGTTAATAACCAATAGCGGAACCAGGATGCTCATATTGGCTCTACATATTCTACGAAGATCTTTATCCGTCAAACCGCATAACGGTATACGTTGTTCCCTTTGTCATCGGTATGTTACTTGCCCGAGATTCAATCGTCGGTATCTTAATACCTAGTTCAATCTCGTTACCGGCAAATCTCTTTACTCATTCCGTAATGCTACATCTCATAACTAACTCATTAGCTACATTGCTTGCAAGGCTTATTGTGATGTACATTACCGAGAGGGCCCAGAGATACCTCTTCGACAACCGAAGTGACAAATCCTAATCTTGACCTATGCCAACTCAACAAGTACCATCGGAGACACCTGTAGAGCAACTTTATAATCACCCAATTACATTGTGATGTTTGGTAGCACACAAAGTGTTCCTCCGGTACTCGGGAGTTGCATAATCTCATAGTCATAGGAACATATATAAGTCATGAGGAAAGCAACATCAACAAACTAAACGATCATCGTGCTAAGCTAACGGATGGGTCAAGTCAATCACATCATTCTCTAATGATGTGATCCCGTTAATCAAATGACAACTCATGTCTATGGTTAGGAAACATAACCATCATTGATTCAACGAGCTAGTTAAGTAGAGGCAAACTAGTGACACTCTGTTTGTCTATGTATTCACACATGTACTAAGTTTCCGATTAATACAATTCTAGCATGAATAATAAACGTTTATCATGATATAAGGAAATATAAATAACAACTTTATTATTGCCTCTAGGGCATATTTCCTTCAGTCTCCCACTTGCACTAGAGTCAATAATCTAGATTAAATTGTAATGAGTCTAACACCCATGGAGTCCTGGTGCTGATCATGTTTTGCTCGTGAGAGAGGCTTAGTCAACAGGTCTGCAACATTCAGATCCGTATGTATCATGCAAATCTCTATGTCTCCCTCCTTGACTTGATCGCGAATGGAATTGAAGCGTCTCCTGATGTGCTTGGTTCTCTTATGAAATCTGGATTCCTTTGCCAAGGAAATTGCTGCAGTATTGTCACAAAAGATTTTGATTGGACCCGATGCACTAGTTATAACACCTAGATCGGATATGAACTCCTTCATCCAGACTCCTTCATTTGCTGCTTCTGAAGCAGCTATGTATTCTGCTTCACACGTAGATCCCGCCACGACGCTCTGATTGGAACTGCACCAACTGACAGCTCCACCATTTAATAAAAACACGTTTCCAGTTTGTGACTTAGAGTCATCCGGATCAGTTCACTCTGTGCGTTCGGTTTATTTGGTTTACATGGTTCGGTTTATACGGTTTTTCGGTTTGTACGGCATTAATACTTCGGTAAATACGGTATGAAATTAAAATACGGTTCGATTTCGATATATACCAAATTATTTTGGTATGGTTTCGGTATATACCATAAAAACCAAACCTAACGCGAATTTGAAAATGACGTAATAATAACTTACAAATTTATGACTCAAAACACATACTATTTTACACAAATAGTATATAACTATATATATAAGTGCATATGCTTGCATTGATTCATCTGTTGATGGTTATGGACGTGTTTAGCATTTTAAAAAGAGAAAAATAACTATGCTACAAGAAAAAAATTACGTGCTTAGTAGTGAATTTGACTCATGTACAAGAAAAATGACAACTTGTATGGTTGTTTATCTCAAGAAATATAAATTTGGTTAACAGTTCGGTTTTTCGGTACATACCATATAAACCAAAGTTCAAAACGGTATGAAAAGTTCATACCATACCGAAACCAGAAACCATAAAAACCATAAAATTGGTTCGGTTCGGTTTATTTTCGGTTTTTTTCGGTTCGGTTTTCAAATGCACAGAGTGAGGATCAGTGTCAAAGCTTGCATCAACATAACCGTTTACGACGAGCTCTTTGTCACCTCCATATACGAGAAACATATCCTTAGTCCTTTTCAGGTATTTCAGGATGTTCTTAACCGCTGTCTAGTGATCCACTCCTGGATTACTTTGGTACCTCCCTGCTAAACTTATAGCAAGGCACACATCAGGTCTGTTACACAGCTTTGCATACACGATAGAGCCTATGGCTGAAGCATAGGGACACCTTTCATTTTCTCTCTATCTTCTGCAGTGGTCGGGCATTGAGTCTGACTCAACTTCACACCTTGTAATACAGGCAAGAACCCTTTCTTTGCTTGATCCATTTTGAACTTCTTCAAAACTTTATCAAGGTATGTGCTTTGTGAAAGTCCAATTAAGCGTCTTGATCTATCTCTATAGATCTTGATGCCCAATATATAAGCAGCGTCTTTCATTGAAAAATTCTTATTCAAGTATCCTTTTATGCTATTCAAAAATTCAGTATCACTTCCGATCAACAATATGTCATCCACATATAATATCAGAAATGCTACGGAGCTCCCACTCACTTTCTTGTAAATACAGGCTTCTCCAAAAGTCTGTATAAAACCATATGCTTTGATCACACGATCAAAGCGTATATTCCAACTCCGAGAGGCTTGCACCAGTCCGTAAATGGATCGCTGGAGCTTGCACACTTTGTTAGCACCTTTTGGATCGACAAAACCTTCTGGTTGCATCATATACAACTCTTCTTTAAGGTATCCATTAAGGAATGCAGTTTTGGCATCCATTTGCCAAATTTCATAATCATAAAACGCGGAAATTGCTAACATGATTCGGTTGGACTTAAGCATCGCTTCGGGTGAGAAGGTCTCATCATAGTCAACTCCTTGAACTTGTCGAAAACCTTTCGCAACAAGTCGAGCTTTGTAGACAGTAACATTACCGTTAGCGTTAGTCTTCTTCTTGAAGATCCATTTATTCTCTATGGCCTGCCGATCATCGAGCAAGTCAACCAAAGTCCATACTTTGTTCTTATACATGGATCCCATCTCAGATCTCATGGCCTCAAGCCATTTTGCGGAATCTAGGCTCATCATCGCTTCCTCATAGTTCGTAGGTTTGTCATGGTCAAGTAACATGACTTCCAGAATAGGATTCCCGTACCACTCTGGTGTGGATCTTACTCTAGTTGACCTACGAGGTTCGACAACAACTTGATCAGAAGTTTCATGATCATCATCATTAGCTTCCTCACTTACTGGTGTAGGAATCACTGGAACCGATTTCAGTGATGAACTACTTTCCAATAAGGGAGAAGGTACAATTACCTCGTCAAGTTCTACTTTCCTCCCACTCACTTCTTTTGAGAGAAACTCCTTCTCTAGAAAGGATCCATTCTTAGCGACGTATATCTTGCCTTCGGATCTGTGATAGAAGGTGTACCCAATAGTCTCCTTTGGGTATCCTATGAAGACACATTTCTCCGATTTGGGTTCGAGCTTATCAGGTTGAAGCTTTTCACATAAGCATCGCAGCCCCAAACTTTAAGAAACGACAACTTGGGTTTCTTGCCAAACCACAGTTCATAAGGTGTCGTCTCGACGGATTTAGATGGTGCCCTATTTAATGTGAATGTAGCTGTCTCTAAAGCGTAACCCCAAAATGATAGCGATAAATTGGTGAGAGACATCATAGATCGTACCATATCTAGTAAAGTACAATTACGACGTTCGGACAAACCATTACGCTGTGGTGTTCCAGGTGGCGTGAGTTGCGAAACTATTCCGCATTGTTTCAAATGAAATCCAAACTCATAACTCAAATTTTCGCCTCCATGATCAGATCGTAGAAACTTGATTTTCTTGTTACGATGATTTTCCACTTCACTCTGAAATTCTTTGAACTTTTCAAATGTTTCAGACTTATGTTTCATTAAGTAGATATACCCATATCTGCTCAAATCATCTGTGAAGGTGAGAAAATAATGATATCCACCGCGAGCTTCAATGTTCATTGGACGACATACATCTGTATGTATGATTTCCAATAACTCTGTTGCTCGCTCCATTGTTCCGGAGAACGGAGTTTTAGTCATCTTGCCCATGAGGCATGGTTCACAAGTACTAAGTGATTCATCATCATGTGATTCCAGAAGTCCATCAGAATGGAGTTTCTTCATGCGCTTTACACCAATATGACCTAAACGGCAATGCCACAAATAAGTTTCACTATCATTATCAACTCTGCATCTTTTGGCCTCAATACTATGAACATGTGTATCACTACTATCAAGATTTAGTAAAAATAGACCACTCATCAGGGGTGCATGACCATAAAAGATATTACTCATATAAATAGAACAACCACTATTCTCTGATTTAAATGAATAACCGTCTCGCATCAAACAAATTCCAGATATAATGTTCATGCTCAACGCTAGTACCAAATAACAACTATTTAGGTCTAATACTAATCCCGAAGGTAGATGTAGAGGTAGCGTGCTGACGGCAATCACATCGACTTTGGAACCATTTCCTACGCGCATCATCACCTCGTCCTTAGCCAATCTTCTCTTAATCCGTAGCCCCTATTTCGAGTTGCAAATGTTAGCAACTGAACCAATATCAAATATCCAGGCACTACTGCGAGCATTAGTAAGGTACACATCAATAACATGTATATCAAATATACCTTTCACTTTGCCATCCTTCTTCTCCGCCAAATACTTGGGGCAGTTCCGTTTCCAGTGACCAGTTCCTTTGTAGTAGAAGCACTCAGTCTCAGGCTTAGGTCCAGACTTGGGTTTCTTCACTTGAGCAGCAACTGGCTTACTGTTCTTCTTGAAGTTCCCCTTCTTCCCTTTGCCCTTTTTCTTGAAACTGGTGGTCTTGTTGACCATCAACACTTGATGCTCTTTCTTGATTTCTACCTCCACAGCCTTTAGCATTGCGAAGAGCTTGGGAATCGTCTTATCCATCCCTTGCATATTATAGTTCATCATGAAGTTCTTGTAGCTTGGTGGCAGTTATTGAAGAACTCTGTCAATGACACTATCATCAGGAAGATTAACTCCCAGTTGAGTCAAGTGATTGTGGTACTCAGACATTTTGAGTATACGTTCACTGACAGAACTATTCTCCTCCATCTTGCAGCTGTAGAACTTATTGGAGACTTCATATCTCTCAATCCGGGCATTTGCTTGAAATATTAACTTCACCTCCTGGAACATCTCATATGCTCCATGACGTTCAAAACATCGTTGAAGTCCCGGTTCTAAGCCGTAAAGCATGGCGCACTGAACTATCGAGTAGTCATCAGCTTTTCTCTGCCAGGTGTTCATAACATTTGGCGTTGCTCCTGCAGCGGGTTTGTCACCTAGCGGTGCTTCCAGGACGTAATTCTTCTGTGCAACAATGAGGATAATCCTCAAGTTATGGACCCAGTCCGTGTAGTTGCTACCATCATCTTTCAACTTAGCTTTCTCTAGGAACGCATTAAAATTCAACGCAACAACAACACGGGCCATCTATCTACAACAACATAGACATGCAAAATACTATCAGGCACTATGTTCATGATAAATTAAAGTTCAATTAATCAAATTACTTAAGAACTCCCACTTAGATAGACATCCCTCTAATCATCTATGTGATCACACGATCCACATCAACTAAACCATGTCCGATCATCACGTGAGATGGAGTAGTTTTCAATGGTGAACATCACTATGTTGATCATATCTACTATATGATTCACGCTCGACCTTTCTGTCTCCAGTGTTCTGAGGCCATATCTGCATATGCTAGGCTCGTCAAGTTTAACCCGAGTATTCTGTGTGTGCAAAACTGGCTTGCACCCGTTGTATGTGAACGTAGAGCTTATCACACCCGATCATCACGTGGTGTCTCGGCGCGACGAACTTTAGCAACGGTGCATACTCAGGGAGAACACTTATACCTTGAAATTTAGTGAGAGATCATCTTATAATGCTACCGCCGAACTAAGAAAAATAAGATGCATAAAGGATAAACATCACATGCAATCAATATAAGTGATATGATATGACCATCATCATCTTGTGCCTTTGATCTCCATCTCCAAAGCACCGTCATGATCACCATCGTCACCGGCTTTGACACCTTGATCTCCATTGAAGCATTGTTGTCGTCACGCCAACTACTACATCCACGACTATCACTACCGCTTAGTGATGAAGTAAAGCAATTACATGGCGATTGCATTTCATAGAATAAAGCGACAACCATATGGCTCCTGCCAGTTGCTGATAACTGTGTTACAAAACATGATCATCTCATACAATAAAATTTAGCATCATGTCTTGACCATATCACATCACAACATGCCATGCAAAAACAAGTTAGACATCCTCTACTTTGTTGTTGCAAGTTTTACGTGGTTGCTATGGGCTGAGCAAGAACCGTTCTTACCTACGCATCAAAAACCACAACGCAGTATAGTGATTGCTTTTTGATCTTCAGAAAGAACCTTGTTCATTGAATCTGATTCAACTAAAGTTGGAGAAACAGACACCCACTATCCACCCGTGTGCGAAGCACGTTGGTAGAACCAGTCTCGCATAAGCGTACGCATAATGTCGGTCTGGACCGCTTCATCCAACAATGCCGCTGAATCAAGAATCAACTAGTGACGGCAAGCAATATGTATATACCCACGCCCACAACTCCTTTGTGTTCTACTCATGCATATAACATCTACGCATAAACCTGGCTCGGATGCCACTATTGGGGAACGCAGTAATTTCAAAAAAATTCCTACACACACGCAAGATCATGGTGATGCATAGCAACGAGAGGGACGAGTATCGTCCACGTACCCTCATAGACCATAAGCGGAAGCGTTAAGACAACGCAGTTGATGTAGTCGTACGTCTTCATGATCGACCGATCTAGCACCGAAGGTACGACACCTCCGTGATCTGCACACGTTTAGCTCGGTGACGTCCCATGAACTCACAATCCAGTAGATCTTCGAGGGAGAGTTTCGTCAGCACGATGGCGTGATGACGGTGATGATGATGCTACCGAAACAGGGCTTCGCCTAAGCACCGCTATGATATAACCGAGGTGGATTATGGTGGGGGGGCACCGCACATGGCTAAAAGATCAATGATCAACTTGTGTGTCTATGGGGTGCCCCCTCCCCGTATATAAAGGAGTGGAGGAGGGGGAGAGGCCGACCCTACTAGGAACGCCCCAAGGGGAGTCCTACTCCCACGGGAGTAGGACTCCAACCCTTCCAAGAGTAGGAGTAGGAGAGAGGGAAGGAGGAGAGGGGGAGAAGGAAAGGGGGGGTGCCCCCCTCCTTGTCCAATTCGGACGAGGGGGAGGGGGCGCGCGACCTGCCCTGGCCGCCCCTCCTCTTCTCCTCTAAGGCCCAATAGGCCCATTACACTCCCCGGGGGGTTCTGGTAACCCCCCGGTACTCCGGTATTTATCCGAACTTGCCCGGAACCCTTCCGAAGTCCAAACATAGTCATCCAATATATCGATCTTCATGTCTCGACCATTTCGAGACTCCTCGTCATGTCCTTGATCATATCCAGGACTCCGAACTACCTTCAGTACATCAAAACACATAAACTCATATTACCGATCGTCACCGAACGTTAAGCGTGCGGACCCTACGGGTTCGAGAACTATGTAGACATGACGGAAACTCGTCTTCGGTCAATACCAATAGCGGAACCTGGATGCTCCTATTGGCTCCTACATATACTACGAAGATCTTTATCGGTCAAACCGCATAACGATATACGTTGTTCCCTTTGTCATCGGTATGTTACTTGCCCAAGATTCGATCATCGGTATCTCAATACCTAGTTCAATCTCGTTACCGGCAAGTCTCTTTACTCGTTCCGTAATGCTACATCCCGTAACTAACTCATTAGCTACATTGCTTACAAGGCTTATTGTGATGTACATTACCGAGAGGGCCCAGAGATACCTCTCCGACAATCGGAGTGGCAAATCCTAATCTCGATCTATGCCAACTCAACAAGTACCATCGGAGACACCTGTAGAGCACCTTTATAATCACCCAGTTACATTGTGACGTTTGGTAGCACACAAAGTGTTCCTCTGGTACTCGGGAGTTGCATAATCTCATAGTCATAGGAACATGTATAAGTCATGAAGAAAGCAATAGCAACAAACTAAACGATCATCGTGCTAAGCTAACGGATGGGTCAAGTCAATCACATCATTCTCTAATGATGTGATCCCGTTAATCAAATGACAACTCATGTCTATGGTTAGGAAACATAACCATCATTGATTCAACGAGCTAGTGAAGTAGAGGCAAAGTAGTGACACTATGTTTGTCTATGTATTCACACATGTACTAAGTTTCCGGTTAATAAAATTCTAGCATGAATAATAAACATTTATCATGATATAAGGAAATATAAATAACAACTTTATTATTGCCTCTAGGGCATATTTCCTTTACTAGGTGCCTTGGGATGGGAGGAAACCTCCTTTGGCCCATGCCCCCTCCTTGGAGGAGATGCTAGGGCCATGCCCCAGCCCTTACCCTTGCCTCCTATATATAGTGGTGGAGAGGGAGAGGTTGGACACACCAATTCCCATGCCCTGGCAGCAGCCCTACCTTTCCCGTAACTCCATTTTCTCCTTAGACTGGTTCCGACAGCGTTTGGCGAAGCCCTGTCGGTGCTGCACCACCACCATCTCCACCACGCCATCGTGCTTGTTGAGATCCCATCTACTTCTCCTCTCTTGCTTTCTGGATCAAGAAGGAGGATACGTCACCGAGCCGCACGTGTGTTGAAAGCTGATGTCTACTAAACAACTTGTTCTTGTAGACTCGTGTTGGGCCTCCCAGCGTAGAGTTTTGTAGGACAGGAGCAAATTTCCCTCAAGTGGATGACCTAAGGTTTATCAATCTGCGCACTACAAAAAATACACTTCTGTGATGATACGTGTTTGTCACAGTAGGTCACATTTTCTGTCATGCATGTACACCCATGACAATTTTATGACAGAATCAAGATAGTCATACCTGTGCTGTCGTAGAAGTGTTCCATGACATTACCAAAATTATCATCACGGAAGTGTACACTTCCATGATGATAAATCGTGCGTCATAGAAGTTCTTTTGTCAAGGGTGACCGGCACGTGGCATCCACCGTAACGGGTCGCCGTTAAGCTATCGGGTTCCTGTTTGGATTCGATAACCCGTTAACAGCCTGGACCAATGGGGATTTTCCACGTGTAAAATTCTCAATGGCCAGAGGAACCACGTGCCTACTTGTGTCAGGTCCATTTAAGCCCACAGCCCATACGAGATGTGCCAATTTGGCCCGTCAATGGCCCGTTTACGATTTGACACCATTGTAGCCCATCGTCAGTTCGAGCCCGTTAATAGCCCGCTATATATTTGGGCTAAATATCGGCCCGATGTGGTTTTGTCCTGTTAACGACTCATTCAAGGGATGGGCCAATTTTCAGGATGTATGTCTTTCGGCCTTTTAGTGACCCATTTAAGTGTTGGGCCAATTTCCGGCCCGGTGTGTCTTTCAGCCTGTTAACGGCCCATAAATGAGTTGGGCCATTTGCAGTCAAACCTGTGTTTTGGCCTTTTAATGGCCCATGCTCTTCATGGTACAATACCAGCCCAATTTCTCTTTCAGCCTGCTAAAGGTCGACAACACAATTGGGCCATATACAATACGATCTGACTTTCGACCTCTTAGCGGCCCATGCTCTTCATGGTCCAGTACGAGCCCACTGTCTCTGTCGGTCTCCTAAAGGCCCACAGTATAGTTGGGCCATATGTAGCCTGTCGTGGAATTGTCACGGCAGATGTCCTTAGTGTCAGGACTTAGTCGCGAGGCCAACGCATCTATGTGGTAGCTTGAGAGGGGTTGAGCGGGACGAGAGACACGATGTTTTACCCAGGTTCGGCCCCTCACGGTGGAGCTAAAAGCCTACATCCTGCTTCATTGATATTGATGATGATGATCATGGTTACAAGAGTGCTCTATCTCAAGAGCTATTGTCTAAACCTAACTTGTCCAACTTGTGGAACTTGTCCCTCCTTTTCCTTTTGGGGAGCCCTGCCCCTCCTTATATATGTTGGAGGGGCGGGTTACATGTAGAGTCCTATTAGGATTAGGACTGGTCTATCTCTAATACAAACCAGATACAAGTCTAGATCTTATCTCCTTGTGAGATAATGTTCCTCATGCCTTTCCTCTTAAACCGGCCCACCGTCAAACGTGAACCGGCCTTCTGGGCCTTGGGCCTTGTCATCCATCTTTCCCGCATGCCGGATCACCAGTGAATCATAATGACCAGGTGGGTTGCTTGTAAACCGCTAGGTCAGGGCAGGTTGCCAGTAACTCGCCAAGTATCAGCGGGGTCTTCAGATAAACCGCCAAGTCTGGCCGGGTTAACTTCCGGCCGGTTTACACCGCGGGGTATATCCCCGACATTAGCCCCCAAGTTTAGCTTGGATTTATTCATGGTAAACTTATGCTGCAAAATAAACACAAGAACAAATTTGACAGGTTATGCTCCGGGTTAAGAATTTTTGTAAACCGGTACCTGATCATCCTTAAGTCCTTGTTATTTCCTCCTTCTGGGAAATCCGAGTCAACAGACCAGCTTCATAATCAATTTGCCGACATTGGTTTGTCACCGAGAAATATTGTGAAGAATAACTCCTTTGACTCAGCTCCTAAAGCGCCGGTTTAAGAAATATGGGTCTGAAAATACTTATCTGATATTCAGCCGGTTTGAAGATGTAAAACTTGCCGGTTTAATATTACCAAAATGGCCGGTTTATAAATATTGATGGCACCGGATCATAATTGTTGTCGACACCGGGTCATGTAATTGACATTCCTGATTTGCTCAAAACTGATAAAATGAAGATGTTCCTCCTTTATATGCATAATACCTGTAGCCCCCAAGTCTTAAGAGGAGAACATAATGATAACTTAAGACTTGCTCCAATAAGTGTCTCAACCTTGAAGAAATCCGGTTTGTTTATCTCAATCATATAAACTGAATACTCCATATATGTAGCCCCCAAGTGCCGGGTTGTCATGCTTGCAGCAACCTGGAACTTGCAATTGCTTATAAAAACTTCAATCAGTGTAGCCCCCAAGGGTCGGGTCAATATGCAATAATGAGCAGGGACTTTGTAAGTATAATCTTGTAAACTTTGAACAACAACATGTAGCCCCCAAGGGCCGACTTAGTAAGATAATACTGAACCGGGACTTGATATATATACTTTAATGAAAATAACATATTATAATGTAGCTTCCATTGTAGGGCTTTGTGCTTTACCAACTGAGCAATGGATTCTTCAATATCATGGACTAAAACTTGTGTACCTTGAATTGTTGACAGGAGCAATTGGTAGCCCCCAAGGGCCGGCTCATTATAATATGATGAGTCGGGTCTTCAATAAGACTAGTAAAAATGACTTTGCATTAGCCCCCAAGTGTCATGGTGCATGCTTGCAGCGACATGAGACTTGCATGTAATCTCAATTTGAATAATGTAGCCCCCAAGTGCCGGGTTGTAAGCCTGCAACGACTCGGGACTATTCCTTCCATTGTAGAATAAATCATATCCTTTGATAAAAGAGTAGACATTGCGCTATAGCGACTTTGAAAACCTTAATAATAAAAATCCAGCCATGTTGGCTATTCAAGATAATATAATCCGGTATGAAAACCTTATTCATTCAACATCATAATGAAATTTCAGCCAAGTTTGGCTATTTGAATAATATAACCCAATGATTTATAAGCGCATGATTCCAATGGCGCAATCCAAATATATACTGGCGACTTGTTGTCCAAAGCCAGGCCGGTTTAACAAACCTGTTTCTGCATACAACAAGTTTAAAGTGTCCTGGCGGTTTACCGCCGGACGGGTCATAATACCCAACATATAACCCGGGTTTATAACCAAGGCTGCACTTAAGAATAATCAAATATGAAATATATCATACCTGTGACATTGAATCACATCGTTGGTTTTACCAACTTTTTGTAGTAAGGGTGATAACCCAAATCTTGAGTACTGATAACTCCTTCCATATTGTGCCGGTTTATAATAAAACCGTGCCGGTTTGTGATAAACACCGTGTTACTCCATAAGAGGATGTTAACAACAAGGATCAAATCGGGCAAATAGTCTCCGGATTGACGTGAACTGTGTTCCGTCAATTGATTGGTTAAAAAACTTTGTCGATTTAAAAAACACAATGAAAAGCAAAAACCCCCCTTCAAAGAAAAGTGTGAAGCAAAAGCAACGACAAAAACGTTTGCCAAAAAAGGTTTATTTAAGTTGATCAAATGGCGTTACCATGGCCAAACACGACCAAGCTCCCGTTAGGTGTAACTATGGTTCTAGTCAGCCAGGTCCCCAAGTGATTTTGTGGCATTTATGCCGACCAAATGGCATGGTCATGGTTCGGGTTCGACCAAGCCCCCAAGTGATTCTGTGGCCTTAGGCCGACCAAGAGGCATGACTGGTTCAGACATGACCAAGTCCCCAAGTGATCTGGTGGCTCTCGCCTATCAAGAGGCATGGTATTGGTTCGGACATGACCAATCCTCCAAGTGATATAACATGATTCTTTTAGCAAAGCGAACTCAAGGGGTAAACCGGAGGCCGCTTTAGAGCAACTCCGTGTAACCTCACATGATATAAAAGACCAGAGACCCCGCTTTATGAAGCAGAAGCCCCCATGTGATCAATAATATGTCAGGCCAGTAAGGCGGAATATCCATGTTTGAACCGCACATCGTGGCTGCAGGTCCTCTTCGGCAATTTTTAACTTTTTGCAAGAGATAAATTCTTCTTTGAACCGGGATCTTGAACCGGATATTGAGATCTTCAAAGCTTTGTGGGAGACATCTTTCCCTTGAACCGGATTTCAAACCGGAATCCTTATTTTTAGCCGGAAATTTTCTGACGGCCTTTAAACTCGAACTTGCGAGAAGTTAATTCCCTTTTGAACCGGACATTGTTAAACCGGATTTGAGCACTTCAGAGGTTTGTAGGAGAATAGATTTTTCTTGAACCGGATTGTAAACCGGAGTCATTTCTGATGACCCAGAACTTCTTCGAAGCGGGATTGTATAACTTTCATATGCTTTCTAAGCCAGAAATTTTCTGACGGCCTTTAAACTTTCATCAATATAACAGTAGCCTCCGGGATCGGGTTATCCTTCCCTCCATCGTCCTGGGGTTCTTAAATTTTCTGAAACTGGCAAGATTCGCTGAGTCATGTCATCGTAGCCCCCGAGTCTCAAAGGTGACTCGAGGAGTTGGCTTGAGACTCTCCATATTTGACCGTGATATAAACCGACATAACTTGTATATCATTGGCGTTGATAGCACGATGTGAATCCATAGAAGGTTGAGGTGACTGCGGCAGGTTGTAAATGATCCCATATGAGCCGTGTCAGCAACTCGGCCAATGGTTCCTTCCAACTGGTGATTTGAAGTTAATCAAAACTGTAGTGGCGGCGACTTGTGCGCCCAATAAATAGCTCATGCAGACAGGTGCGGCCCGGTATGTTGATGTAGACCAGGCCGTGAGAGATGGACGAAAAAGACGAACGCAACTTCAGAGACGGCACAGCCAAATGAGTCGGCCGTGGCGTAGTAAGTCGGTCGTGGGAGTTGTAAACTGGCGCGGACGGAGAGCCGCCTGCGGGTATTTTGAACCGGCGCGGATGGGGAGTCGCCTGCGGGCATTGTAAGCCGGCGTAGATGGAGAACCGGCCGCGTGTTGATGTAAACCAGACCACAGGTGGTTTGCGCGCGTCCGTTGAGCAGTGCAGAATGGTCAAAAGCCAGTATATAATGACGCCAGTGCGCGCTTCATATGCATGGTGTAACACCAATGTTGTGGCGAATAATTGTCCTGCATATAAAAATATGCAAAACCAACGTAATTGTTCTTTTAAAAAAACAATATATGTCAAGAATAGACTTAGATAGATGTCACCTGATTTGCTCGGACGATGGATGAATCGGTCGTGGTGTTGTAAGCCGACGCAGTCGAGAGAGAGAGTCGGGTGCGGCCGCAACATTTGTGAGCTGGTGCGGACGGGAGAACCGACCGCGGCTTTGTAAGCCCGACTGGGTGAGTCGGCCGCGGTGTTGTGAATCAGCGCACACGGGTGCGGACTGACGAATCGGCTGTGGATAGCGGTAATCGGTGCAGGCACGAGAGTTGTCCTCCGTGTTGTGAACCGGTGCAGACGCATGAACCGCCATGAGGGCAGATGAGCGAGCCGTCCGTGGTATTATAAGGCAGCGCAGACGGGCGAGTCTCCGTGGTATAACACCACTTTGTAATGAATAATTCTCCTGTATATAAGACACAACAGGGCAAAGCAATTTTGCTCGGATGAATTAATATGTGCTTAAAAATAAATAGAGTAAATAGCACCTGGTATTTTTCGGATGTTGATAGCGAGGCCAGCGAGGTGACACGGCGACCCGTCCCTAGGCGGGGCAAACCCCGTGTTGCAGACAGAGTTCGAGCTACTAGGCTCATGTGGGTACGTATGGATTTTTTCCTTTTGATTCCACTGGAGTACTCACTATTTGATGATTCCTCCTCAATTGCTGAAGTGATTTGATTACCGTCAAAAGTATTATTTAACTCGTGGCCACGCTTGGAGTCGTACTTTGGTGTTTGAGTGCCGCTGGAGCTTGGAGTGGAAACGTCGCACATCCATGCCATGAGCCACGTGGGAGGCATAGATCCTCTTGTCCTTTTGTGATGATGTGAAGTAGTAATACGACCCGGAAGTAGTACTGGCAACAGACCGCCTCATAATAGCAGCGACGCGTGATAGCCTCCCGAGAAATCCATCCGGCTTTGGATTAGACTGCTTGTCGGTCTCGTCAACTTGACGACTTTGCTGGATTCTTCATCAGAACGGTCCTCCTTGGTCTTAGTGCCTTACGTGTCCATCCAATACTAGGTGCTGCAAAAACTTGCCATTTTTGCTTTCTCTAGTGTTTGACATCTGTCAGTTTCGGCGGATCATCGGATGGCGGCGGCAGACGCGAATATCTTAACCCTAATTTTTTTTAACTTCAATCTCATAGATTATAAATCTAAACTAATGAACTTGAAGCTGACGCAGATATTTTCTTTATCTGAACAATTACGAGCTTCTCGTAACCCTGGAAAAGATCCCTCCAAGAACTCAACACCACCGTGCGCAGGCCCCACGGTGGGCGCCAACTATCATGGAATTGTCACAGCAGATGTCCTTAGTGTTAGGACTTAGTCGCGAGGCCAACGCATCTATGTGGTAGCTTGAGAGGGGTTGAGCGGGACGAGAGACACGATGTTTTACCGAGGTTCGGCCCCTCACGGTGGAGGTAAAAGCCTACATCCTGCTTCATTGATATTGATGATGATGATCATGGTTACAAGAGTGCTCTATCTCGAGAGCTATTGTTTAAACCTAACTTGTCCAACTTGTGGAACTTGTCCAACTTGTGGAACTTGTCCCTCTTTTTCCTTTTGGGGAGCCCTGCCCCTCCTTATATATGTTGGAGGGGCGGGTTACATGTAGAGTCCTATTAGGATTAGGACTGGTCTATCTCTAATACAAACCGGATACAAGTCCAGATCTTATCTCCTTGTGAGATAATGTTCCTCATGCCTTTCCTCTTAAACCGGCCCACCGTCAAACATGAACCGGCCTTCTGGGCCTCGGGCCTTGTCATCCATCTGTCCCGCACGCTGGATCACCAGTGAATCATAATGACCAGGTGGGTTGCTTGTAAACCGCCAGGTCAGGGCGGGTCGCCAGTAACTCGCCAAGTATCAGCGGGGTCTTCAGATAAACCGCCAAGTCCGACCGGGTTAACTTCCGGCCGGTTTACACCGCGGGGTATGTCCCCGACATAGCCCGACCTTAGTATCGGCTATTAACGACCCGTGAAATCAAATGGGCCCACCTGTTGCCCGCTTCGATGTTGGCCTGTTAATGACCCGGGAGGTAACAGGGTCGAGCATTAACTTTCGGCCTGGTAACGTCCCATTAACTTAATGGGCCTACTAAAGTTTGAACATGTCTGTAGGCCAAATTAGATAACTTGAACCCATTACGACGAGCAATTATGCATAGTACCAGAACCGATCAATCAAAGGCCTATGAGAATTTTGGCCCCTGCGAGCCCATTAGGGAAGCCCATTAAGGGCAGTGGGTTGCTTCCTTCATATATGGCCCATGACTATTCGTGCTAACTAATAATTTCACTGCTTTTTTAGCTTCCTAGTAACCAGTTAGCTGGAATGCGAGGCGCACTAAGGAAAGGTACGACATACAGGGAAAAATGTTGCACATCCAGCATATATTACAGGAAATTACATCCACCGGGCAATCAAAGATTGATGCCAGTGCAAATAAATGAACAGAACCTAACGATCTACAACGGCACAATCTGCAACCTCAGCGCGGATGACGCCCATAAGCATGTGAGAAAATTCTTCCTTCCTTGCTACACTGTCTCTGAAAACATTGATCAGTTGTTGTTGCGCAAGAATGTGCACATCTGATTCCTCCATGATTTCCTTCATTGCTTTAGCCAGTAATTGGTTGACAAACATACATTTTTCCCGTTGCATTTAAGATAGAGGAAACTAAACAGATTCAGATGGCGATTTTGGCAGGCTTGTGTTATTGATAGTGGAGAGTGTCTCGACCACTACATCATAACATAAATTAGGAGGGGAACCGAACAGATTATTCAAGAGTTATTGCCATATTACCTAACCTAATTTATTGGAAAGAAACAATGGGGTTGCCTTGCTGTTTTCAGAGTTGGTCTTCTTATCTTCAGCAGCCCGCACCAAATTAACACACTAGCATTGCTATCATTGGATAGGTCAGATAATAGGAAAGCAACATTGACACAACGAACGTTTGGGCAACCAGACCATACCAGCCTACACCAAATTAACACAATATGGCATAGCTATCACCAGCCAGAGTAGCACTACAATTCAGCAACATTGACACAATGAATGAATGGGCAACTAGAGTAGCACTACAATTCAGTAATGTGCATGATATGAGATAGTACACTTATGCAGCTCAATGTGCAAAACTACCAGGCAGTTTTCCTTACAAGAAACAACATTGTGGCCTTTAATTATACATTTTGCTACAACTAAATTTAGATCAGATAAAGGTTGGATTCATGCCGATTAACAAAATATATGTTTATGTAAAAATATAGTGATATACAACAGGTACTTACATCAGCATTGGAGCACAGAGAATTCCCGCAAGATACTTTCCTCGAATACGATCCCAGTGCAGAAAGTCTTCTATCCTTTAAGCTTATTTTCTAAAAGAGAGATGGGTAAGAAACATGTAGAAAATATGATCAGAATGCTATAAAATTTCATGATGCGAGGATACGCACACGCTTCATAGAATGGAGTTGACATATTTTTGCTGGACTGGAGCAGACTAGTTCTTTGGCCACTGGAATCTACTTATTATCAGTAGGAGTTGGGTTTCTTTGTGCTGGAGCAGTATCTATGAAAACTGGAGTTGGTTTACTATCTCCTGGCATTTGGATCTTTTGCAAAGACCTTGTTTGTAACCCTTTAAATTCTAACATAGTCGTCTTCCCCTTGCATGCATTATATAGAAGAATGGTGCTTCAATTATAAAACATGCTATAACAGAGAGTTGGAATAGGTACTGAAGAATAGAAAGGCATGACATATTTACATGTATTCCCTCCATCCGGAAATAAATGTATGGGTCTAGGTGTATTTCAGTTCTAGATACATCCATTTGTATCCATTTCTGCGACATGTAATCCAGACGGGGGGAGTATGATGTAAGAGCTAGGGATACGACATGAAAACAAAGTAAAAACATTAGTTGAATGTAAAACTGTATGCTAGCGAAATACATATAGAAAAACACTAAGGCAACATATGCGTGTATGATCGGGAAACTAAGATGGCATTGCAACAGACCACTAGAACAACACTTCAATGTAAAAAATGGTATGCTAGACAGATGAAGTACATAGTGATGAATAACAATGCATAAGATATTCAGAAGCATGATGTCCAAAGTAAGCAGATGGCATTATGATAGAGTAGAATGACAGTACTTGAATTTGAAAACATGTTATCATGAATGGAATAGGTACTGAAAAACAGGAAGGCATGACATATTTACATGCATGATCAGCAGGCTAAGCACATGGCATTGCAACAGAGTAGATGCACTCCAGGACATTATATGCATGCTGTACCCATATCACGGGCCAAGTTAGAGCAAGGACCTTGTGATTCAACATATTTTTGCAAGTCTTCTGAAGAACTGCCTTTACATGTTCCATCATATTGGGTATCATTGACGTCAAGTTTGTTAGCCGCTACATTGCTCCGTGAGGTTCTTGTGGATATATTAGTGTGTGCAATTATATCTGACATGCATGGAAGACAACTAGTAGTTAGATTTATGTAATGAGTGCCTGTAGGAGACGACATAAATAGTAGGACTGGGGTTAACTAGCAGCAACAGGTATCAAAAACTAAATGGAGAACACATATGAAAGCTACAGAATATGTATCGTTTGTACTCAATATTAACTAGATGGCACGCAAAAGTATTAAAGAACAACATAGATAATACTAGAAGCGGTATAATACTATAATCACAAGCCTGTGGGATAACATTGGCTGATGGATTATAAATATGGAATGGCGTTACCTAAAGAACAAGTCTCTTAGCTGAACTATGGAACAACGTTAACTCCTAAACAAGACCCCTGAGAGATCAGCATGAATATACAGTGAAATGTGATAATCTATTTTCCATGCTTAGATGAATAACAAAGCATTAAATGTAACACACAAGTAAGATGAGGGTACAACCTATCTGGCCACCATCCATAGGAGTGAGCATCATGTGCTAACTTGTCGATGGCCCTATAGTTGTTGTGGCTATCCATGTCGGGCACGTGCATTCGATGCAGGGAGCTGTTGAGTGGGGACAATAGATCCCTTGTGGTGTATGCTTCCCTTGTTGGAGCAGCTACGGTGAGAAGGAAGACGGTGTGGCTAAAGATGCAAAAAACACATAATGTTAAGAACGACACATATCTCTGATCTGAAGAAATACCCTAAGAGATCAATAGTACGAGAGTGGTCACACGTCTGTTGACTGAAGACAAAACTAGGGTCACACGATTTTATTTTATTTTGGTACCGTCCGATCTACGCCGGATGGCTTGATGGCCGTCTTGTGCTTCCCGGCTGACACTGTTCAGAATCTTCCATAAAGAGCCAGCGACCATCGAGAGAGCAGCCTGCCTTCGTCGCCCGTGGCCACGAGAGCTCCGACCAAAACCTCGCTCCCCGCCCCACCGCACTACCATGGTTGCACCGCCCCCGGCCAATCCACAAAGACTCGTTGTCATCCAGATCCAGCGGTGGTAGTTCCTTCAACCCATGCAACTCTAATATAGCCATCTAAGCGTTGCTTCCGCAATGAACTTGCGCCCCCACACCCTTACGTTAGACACCAACCAACCGGTAGCCTAGGAATTGATTGGCCCAAAATAAAAATTCAGACAATTGACGCCTAAATAAAGTGATTTGAGATAAGTGTACGACCTATCTTGCGGCTTGGTGAAGTAGGCAGCTCCAGCTGCCGAGTCGGTGAGGCCGGCGCGGTTGCGGTGGCTACGGGCGGCAAGAAAGCAGAGATGTCGCGATGGTTAATAGCTACGGGGAAGCAGCGCCGGGGCCCTGGACGCATCCGAAGTTGGAGCCACTCAGGCGCCGTGCACAAAGGCGGAAGTGAATCGGCTCCGGTACGGTCCACGCGGCCGTCGTCGAGGCAGCTCTGGCAGCACGGAGTAAGAGGCACACGACCCAGTGCACGACAGCAAACGTGAAGGAAATATTCCCTAGAGGCAATAATAAAGTTGTTATTTATATTTCCTTACATCATCATAAATGTATATTATTCATGCTAGAATTGTATTAACCGGAAACTTAGCACATGTGTGAATACATAGACAAACAGAGTGTCCCTAGTATGCCTCTACTTGACTAGCTCGTCAATCAAAGATGGTTAAGTTCCTGACCATAGACATGTGTTGTTATTTGATGAACGGGGTCACATCATTAGAGAATGATGTGATGGACAAGACCCATCCATTAGCCTAGCATTATGATCGTTTAGTTTTATTGCTATTGCTTTCTTCATGACTTATACATATTCCTCTGACAATGAGATTGTGCAACTCCCGAATACTGGAGGAACACTTAGCTATCAAACGTCACAATGTAACTGGGTGATTATAAATATTCTCTACAGGTGTCTTCGATGGTGTTTGTTGAGTTGGCATAGATCGATATTAGGATTTGTCACTCCGTGTATCGGAGAGGTATCTCTGGGCCCTCTCGGTAATACACATCACTGTAAGCCTTGCAAGCAATGTGACTAATGAGTTAGTTACGGGATGATGCATTACAGAATGAGTAAAGAGACTTACCGGTAATGAATTGAACTAGGTATGAGGATACTGACGATAGAATCTCAGGCAAGTAACATACCGATGATAAAGGGAATGACGTATGTTGTTATGCGGTTTGATCGATAAAGATCTTCATAGAATAGGAACCAATATGAGCATCCAGGTTCAACTATTGGTTATTCACCGGTGATGTGTCTCGGTCATGTCTACATAGTTCTCGAACCCATAGGGTCCGCACGCTTAACATTCGATGACGATTTGTATTATGAGTTATGTGATTTGATGAGCGAAGTTTGTTTGGAGTCCCGGATAAGATCACGGACATGATGAGGAGTCTCAAATGGTCGAGAGGTAAAGGTTGATATATTGGAAGAAGGTATTCGGACACCGGAAAGGTTTCAGGACGTTTCAGATATTTATCGGGGAACCGATGGGTTACCGGAACCCCCCGAGGAAGTTATGGGCCCTAATGGGCCATAAGGGAGTAGGAGAGGGAAGGCCACAGGTGGCGCACGCCCCCCAAGGTCAGTCTGAATTGGACTAGGGGGAGGGGGCGTGGCCCCCTTCCTTTCCCTCTCCCTGACCTTCCCTCCTTCCTCGTCTTGGAATAGGAAAGGGGGGTGAGGGAGTCCTTGTTTAAGGGGTCCTCGGATGGTCGGGCTATACGACATGGGCCGGACTGATGGGCCGTGAAGATACAAGATAGAAGGCCTTCCCCCGTGTCCGGATGGGACTCTCCTTTGTGTGGATGGCAAGCTTGGCGTTTGGATGTGAAGATTCCTTTCTCTGTAAACCAACTCTGTACAACCCTAGGTCCCTACGGTGTCTATATAAACCGGAGGGTTTAGTCCGTAGGGACAATCATAATCATATAGGCTAGACATCTAGGGTTTAGCCATTACGATCTCGAGGTAGAGCAACTCTTGTAACCCCTATACTCATCAAAGTCAATCAAGCAGGAAGTAGGGTATTACCTCCATCAAGAGGGCCCGAACCTGGGTAAACATTGTGTCCCCTGCCTCCTGTTACCTCCGATCCTCAGACGCATAGTCCGAGACCCCCTACCCGAGATCAGCCGGTTTTGACACTGATAGGGGGGCGAATCCTACTAGGAACGAAGTCCTAGTAGGACTCCCCCCAATGGTGCGCCCCCCTTGGCCGGCCACCTCCTCCTCCCCCTTTATATACGGAGGCGGGGGCACCCCAAAGGCACAATAGACAATCTCTTAGTCGTGTGCGGTGCCCCCCTCCATAGTTCAACACCTCGATCATATCGTCGTAGTGCTTAGGTGAAGCCCTGCACCGGTAACTTCATCATCACCGTGACCACGCCGTCATGGTGACAGAACTCTCCCTCGTCCTCAACTGGATCAAGAGCTCGATCAATGTCATTGTGTTGAACGTATGCTGAACACGGTGGTGCCGTACATTCGGTACTTGGATCGGTTGGATCGTGAAGACGTTCAACTACATCAACTGCGGTACTAAACGCTTCTGCTTTCGTTCTATGAGGGTATGTGGACACACTCTCCCCTCTCGTTGCTATGCATCTTCCAGTTAGATCTTGCATGATCATAGGATTTTTTTGAATTACTACATTCCCCAACAGTGGTATCAGAGCCAGGTCTATGCGTAGATGTTATATGCACGAGTAGAACACAAAGAGTTGTGGGCGATAATAGTGATACTGCTTACCACCAACGTCTTACTTTGATTCGACGGTATTGTTGGATGAAGCGGCCCGGGGCGACATTACATGACCGCGTTCATGAGACCGGTTCTACCGATGTGCTTCACACACAGGTGGCTGGTGGGTGTCTATTTTTCCAACTTTAGTTGAATCGAGTTTGACTACGGCCGGTCCTTGTTGAAGGTTAAAACAACACACTTGACGAAAAATCGTTGTGATTTTGATGCGCAGGTAAGAACGGTTCTTGCTAGAAGCCCGTAGCAACCACGTAAAACTTGCAACAACAAAGTAGAGGACGTCTAACTTGTTTTTGCAGGGCATGTTGTGATGTGATATGGTCAAGACGTGATGAGATATAAATTGTTGTATGAGATGATCATGTTTTGTAAAAGTTATCGGCAACTGGTAGGAGCCTTATGGTTGTCGCTTTATTATACGAACTGCAATCGCCATGTAGTTGCTTTACTTTATCACTAAGCGGTAGCAATAGTCATAGAAGCAATAGTTGGCGAGACGACAATGATGCTAGGTTCGAGATCAAGGTGTCAAGCCGGTGATGATGGAGATCATGACGGTGCTTTGGAGATGGAGATCAAAGGCACAAGATGATGATGGCCATATCATGTCACATATTTTGATTGCATGTGATGTTTACCCTTTATGCATCTTATTTTGCTTAGTACAGCGGTAGCATTATAAGATGATCCCTCACTAAATTTCAAGGTACAAGTGTTCTCCCTGAGTATGCACCATTGCTACATTTTGTCGTGCCGAGACACCATGTGATGATCGGGTGTGATAAGCTCTACGTTCACATACAACGGGTGCAAGCCAGTTTTGCACGTGTAGAATACTCAGGTTAAACTTGACGAGCCTAGCATATGCAGATATGGCCTCGGAACACGAAGACCGTAAGGTCAAACGTGAATCATATAGTAGATATGATCACCATAGAGACGTCCACCATTGAAAACTACTCCATCTCACGTGATGATCGGACATGGTTCAGTTGATATGGATCACGTGATCATTTAGATGACTAGAGGGATGTCTATCTAAGTGGGAGTTCTTAAGTAATATGATTAACTGAACTTTCATTTATCATGAACTTAGTACCTAATAGTTTTTGCATATCTATGTTGTTGGAGATCAATGGCCCGTGCTACCGTTCCCTTGAATTTTAATGCGTTCCTAGAGAAAGCTAGGTTGAAAGATGATGTTAGCAACTACACGGTCTGGGTCCGTAACTTGAGGATTATCCTCATTGCTGCACAGAAGAATTACGTCCTGAAAGCACCGCTAGGTGCAAGACCCACTGCAGGAGCAACTCCGGACGTTATGAACGTCTGGCAGAGCAAAGCTGATGACTACTCGATAGTTCAGTGTGCCATGCTTTATGGCTTAGAATTGGGACTTCAAAGACATTTTGAACGTCATGGAGCATATGAGATGTTCCAGGAGTTGAAGTTAATATTTCAAGCAAATGCCCGAGTTGAGAGATATGAAGTCTCCAACAAGTTCTATAGCTGCAAAATGGAGGAGAATAGTTCTGTCAGTGAACATATACTCAAAATGTCTGGGTACCACAACCACTTGACTCAGTTGGGAGTTAATCTTCTTGATGATAGTGTCATTGACAGAGTTCTTCAATCACTTCCACCAAGCTATAAAGGCTCCATGATGAACTATAACATGCAAGGGATGGAAAGACAATTCCCGAGCTCTTCGCGATGCTAAAGGTTGTGGAGGTAGAAATCAAGAAGGAGCATCAAGTGTTGATGGTTAACAAGACCACTAGTTTCAAGAAAAGGGGCAAAGGGAAGAAGGGGAACTTCAAGAAAAACAACAAGCCAGTTACTTCTCAAGGGAAGAAACCCAAGTCTGGACCTAAGCCTAAGACTGAGTGCTTCTACTTCAAAGGGACTGGTCACTGGAAGCAGAACTGCCCCAAGTATTTGGCGGATCAGAAGGATGGCAAGTGAAATGTATATTTGATATACATGTTATTTATGTGTACCTTACTAATGCTCATAGTAGCACCTGGGTATTTGATACTGGTTCTATTGCTCATATTTCCAACTCAAAACAGGGGCTACGGATTAAACGAAGATTGGCTAAGGACGAGGTGACGATGCATGTGGGAAATGGTTCCAAAGTCGATGTGATCGCCATCGGCATGCTACCTCTACATCTACCGTCGAGATTAGTTTTAGACCTAAATAATTGTTATTTGGTGCCAGCGTTGAGCATGAACAATATATCTGGATCTTGTTTAATGTGAGACGGTTATTCTTTTAAATCAGAGGATAATGGTTGTTCTATTTATATGAGTAATATTTTTTATGGTCATGCACCCTTGATGAGTGGTCTATTTTTGTTGAATCTCGATTGTAGTGATACACATATTCATAATATTAAAGTCAAAAGTTGCAAAGTTAATAATGATAGTGCAACTTATTTGTGGCACTACCGTTTAGGTCATATTGGTGTAAAGCGCATGAAGAAACTCCATGTTGATGGGCTTTTGGAATCACTTGATTATGAATCACTTGATGGTTGCGAACCATGCCTCATGGGCAAGATGACTAAGACTCCATTCTCCAGAACAATGGAGCGAGCAACTGACTTATTGGAAATAATACATACCGATGTATGCGGTCCGATGAGTGTTGAGGCTCGCAGCGGGTATCGTTATTTTCTGACCTTCATAGATGATTTGAGCAGATATGGGTATATCTACTTAATGAAACATAAGTATGAAACATTTGAAAAGTTCAAAGAATTTAGAGTGAAGTGGAAAATCATCGTAACAAGAAAGTAAAGTTTCTACGATATGATCGTGGAGGTGAATATTCGAGTTATGAGTTTGGTCTTCATTTGAAACAATGTGGAATAGTTTCGCAACCCACGCCACTGGAACACCACAGCGTAATGGTGTGTCCGAATGCCGTAACCGTACTTATTAGATATGGTGCAATCTATGATGTCTCTTACCGATTTACCGCTATCATTTTGGGGTTATGCGTTAGAGACGACTGCATTCACATTAAATAGGGCACCATCTAAATCCATTGAGACGACACCATATGAACTGTGGTTTGGCAAGAAACCTAAGCTGTCGTTTCTTAAAGTATGGGGCTACGTTGCTTATGTGAAAAAGCTTCAACTTGATAAGCTCGAACCCAAATCGAAGAAATGTGTCTCCATAGGATACCCAAAGGAGACTGTTGGGTAAACCTTCTATCACAGATCCGAAGGCAAGATATTCGTTGCTAAGCATGAATCCTTTCTAGAGAAGAAGTTTCTCTCGAAAGAAGTGAGTGGGAGGAAAGTAGAACTTGATGAGGTAATTGTACCTTCTCCTGAATTGGAAAGTAGTTCATCATTGAAATCAGTTCCAGTGATTCCTACACCAATTAGTGAGGAAGCTAATGATGATGATCATGAAACTTCAGATCAGGTTACTACCGAACCTCATAGGTCAACCAGAGTACGATCCGTGCCAGAGTGGTATGGTAATCTTGTTCTGGAGGTCATGTTACTTGACCATGACGAACCTACGAACTATGAGGAAGCGATGATGAGCCCAGATTTCGTGAAATGGCTTGAGGCCATGAAATATAAGATGGGATCCATGTATGATAACAAAGTGTGGACTTTGGTTAACTTGCCCGATCATCGGCAAGCCATAGAGAATAAATGGATCTTCAAGAAGAAGACTGACACTGACGGTAATATTACTGTCTACAAAGCTCGACTTGTTGCGAAAGGTTTTCGACAAGTTCAAGGAGTTGACTACTGTCGGGTTTCGGGTTCCGGCAGACCCTTGAGGTTCGAACACTGGGGTGCGCGCGGAGATCTCTCCCCTACCAATCTACGTCTGATCCTCTCGTGCGAACTAAGATGAAAATGATGAACAACACAAGAGATACGATGTTTATACTGGTTCGGGCCACCGTTGTGGTGTAACACCCTACTCCAGTGTGTGGTGTGGTGGATTGCCTCTGGGGCTGATGATGGACAGTACAAGGGAAGAACAGCCTCGCGAGAGGTGTTCTTGAGTTGGTGTGATGAACTGCTAGGGTGAGTTCATTGCCTCTCTCTCTCTCTCTACTAGGGTTCTACCAGATCTCTCGATGTTCTTGGGGTGTCTAGATGTCTAGATGATGTCTCCGGGTCCCTCTCTACTCTGTGGTGGCTAGCTCTATTTATAGAGGCCCTGGGCCTCTCCCCAAATAATGAGCGGGAAGGGCGCCAACAATTGGCCATTTCGAAGGGAAACATCTAGTACAAGTTATCCTGACCAAAGGTGGTCTTCGGCTGCCAAAAGAACTGGCGATGACGCCGTCTTGTGCTCCACAGTGACCTTTGTCCTGCCGTCCGGCTGGTCTTGGTCTCGTTGCACCAGAATGGTAACCTTTGTCTGATGCCTTGGCCTGTGCTTGCCCTCTTTGCACCAAAGGGGAAACAAGGAAACTGCGCAGGCCGGCGCCCGCCTAGCACCCGCCTGCTCTCGATTGTCATGGCTTGCGTCACGGGTTCCTCGCGAGGTACCCCTGCCTTGATATCTCCGCCTCCTCGCGAGCCTGCCTGATGAGGCTGCCTCTGAGGAAGCTTCCTGTCATCCGCCCCGCGAGGCTTGGCCCCTCGCGAGGGTCTTTGAGCTTGAGCTAATGAAGATGGGCCGCGCTGGGCCCCCGCTTGAGCCACGCCGTAGGCCGCAGGCATGCAAGTCTGGGGACCCCCGTTCCCAGAACGCCGATAGTAGCCCTCGGGCCCAAGGCGCGCACATGCTTGGCTTAGCAGAGAAGCGAAGGGGCAAGCATGAAGCGCCGCGGGCCCTAACAGCCTGCGGCCTTGGGAGCCACATGGCGGTTGATTAGGCATGGGCGTCTGCACTTCCCACAACGCCTTGCTGCGCCCCCGGCTAAGCGGACCCGTAGTTGCACACATCTGTTCCTCCTTTGGTTGCCAGCTCGCCTCCTTCCTTTCCTCTTCTCCGAGCTCCAACCTCCGCCGCCAATCCAGCCCGAGCTCTTCCCCTTCCCCAACGCCATGGTGTCGACAAAGAAGGGAAGGGGGAAGAAGCCCGCGCCTTCGTCCTGCGCACCACCAGCGGCGGCCCCCGCCGTCGATCGGTCAATCATACTCAACCCGGAAGCCATGGACAAGGTCCACTCCTCCCTCGCTTCCATCTTCAACGAGTGCGTCCGGACCACAGTTTGGCCCGCATCCCGCGCCTTTCTTGCTAGGACCGTCACAGAGGTCCGATTCTTTGCTGATGCCCTATGGGCGGGTCTGGTTCCCCCCTTTTTTGCTTTCTTCAATGCTATGCTCTCCCATTATCAGATCCACATGATGCACCTCGGGCCGGAGTCCATTACCCTCTTGGCCGTCTTTGCTTTCGTGTGTGAGGCGATGGTAGCCATCCCTCCTTCTGTTGCTCTACTGCGACACTTCTTCTCTTTGCGCCTGAGCGATCCCACTCAGTGCTCTGGGTGTGTAAGCTTCTTCACCGTGCCCGAGACGGCTGCTTCAGGGATTGATTTCGGCCTTTTGCCTTCTCAGGCCAGGTTCAGAGAGCGGTGCTGTACATGGACGTCGGGGTGCCTAGCCCCTTGCTCTCGCACCCGACCTTGCCTGCTGTTCCCAACCCAGGCTGGGGTCATGAACCGCTCGCGAGCCCCCGGCTCGCTTTCGTCTGGCGCCGCTTCAAAAGTTTGAGGGCGCACAATGTGACAGCGCCCAAGGTGGTGAGGGAGTTCCTTCTGTGTCGCATTGCTCCTCTTCAGCGCCACTCTCGCTGGATGTGGGACTTTGCGGGGTGCGGAGACCGCATGCGACTTCAGGAGGAGGATTTGACGCCCGAAGTGCTGCGGAGGGTGCTTTGGGTCTTGACTGGTGATCCTTCCCCAGGCAGCCTACGGAGCGGTGGCGTCCTTCTGTACCTTTGTTCCGGCAGGGCCGATTTCATGAAGCAAATGCCCAGCTTCGATGAGTGGGGGCTGCACCCGGCTGGCCTCACGGGGCCACGCGAGAACCCAGTTGTCGTGGTTGCTGCCCCCGCCGCCCACAGCAGTCCCTCCCCAGGCGGCAGAGCGGGAAGAGAGCTGGTGGGGGCCGAGGTGGCTGATGTCGAGGTGGTGGCACCGCGTGAAGCCTCGAAGGCGGCATCCCCGAGGCCTGCCTTGGTGCGGCGGTTGATGCAGGGTTTTGGCCTTCGGCTCCTGAGGCTGGGGCTCCCGAGCCCCCAACCGTTCTTCGCGAGGCGACGCCCGACGGTGCCCCCAAAGCTGACTCCTCCGGCGCCGACAATCCTGGGGCTTCTTCTGCACCCCAGGCCGACCCCCGCCCCAGGAGCTTGGGTCGGTTTCGTGTAGAGTTCGAGGCCCTTCGCAAGAGGAAGGTGGCCTTAGGCGGCAGCGACCGCCCTTGCTGCTTGTTGAAGCACATGAAGTACCTTGCCATGGATGAGTAAGCCTTCTTCTCTCCCTGCTCACTTGCTCTGTTATCCTTGTGGCTGACCGTGGCCCTTCAGGTCCCGCCTTGCTGAGTCCGTCGAGTCGACCCAGGAGCCAGCCCCAGCAGCTTCGCCCCCTTTGCTGGCTCCGGTCCGCCGAGCTAAGGTGGCGCCCCCGCCGCTAGACCGGTTGGTGGAGTGATCTGCTCCATAGGGTGCCTCGAGCTTGCTCACCAGATGCCCTTTCTTCGTGAGTCTTCTTGGGGCACGTCAGGCTTGCCCCGTGCCCCTTCTCTAGTCATAGAAGGCGAATGGCCGAGGTCTGTCCTTGGCTCCTCCTCCGTGGGTGGATCGACGCCAGGACGGACTCTCAAGGTGGTCCATCCGGCGACGGCTGGGGCGGCAGCCCCCTGTTCCATGCCGGGAGGGGGCTTACCGCCCCGGGGCCCTCTGCATGCTCCAACAGAAGAAGGTGATGTGGAGGAGGTGCTCAGGCGTGCTCGAGAGCGTCGTGCCCTTCGTGAAGAGTTCCTCCAGGGGGCGGTGGATGCAGTGAGTCGAATCGGGGCAGAGCTTGCTGACGAGGATGCGCGCCTGGAGGCCGAAGGTTTGCGCCTTGTTGAGGAAAAGTGCAAACTAAAGGTTGCCGTAGCCCTCGCGCGTCATCAGTGTGATCTTGACAACGCGAAGGCTGAGGCGTCGCTGGCAGCTTTGCGGGAGGCCTGCTCCCTGGCCGTTGAGGAGGCTCGGGAGGCAGACCGGCGGCGCAAGGATGCGGAGGAGCATGCACGTGAGCTCCAAGCCTGGAGCAACTCCCTGGAGCAGCAAGTGGAATTACGCCAGGCAGCCCTGGAGTCGATGGGGGCGGCCTCTGTCTACCGGGTGGAGCTTCTGAAGCGCGAGGAGATGCTGACGCTGGAGGCCGCCGAGCGCAGCCTTGACCTTGAGCGGTTGAAGACGAGGGAGCGCCTGGTGGCCCAGGCGGAGGATGATGTTGCCGCGCGCGAAGCCCGATCCTAGGAAGAAGTCGATCGCCACGTGGCGGAAGCTCGCTCGGTCCTCGAGCGCGAACACGGGATGAGGTTGGGGCTGATCAAGGCCGAGGGCAGGACCGCAGCCCTCAGGGCCAAACTGACCGAAGCCACGCGGCATGCGGACTCCTCCGCAGCCGCCCTCGGCGCGGCGCAGGCGGAGGTGTCCTCTTCCCGGGCCGAGCAGCTTCTTCTTCAACAAAGGGTCAATGACGCCGAGGCCATCGCGCAGCGAAGTGAGGACGAGCTCCGTCGGCGGCGGGTTCTGGAGCATGTGCATGCCCCCATGCTTCAAACGCTCTGAGAGATGGCCAACACAGCTTTGGGCTATGTCTGCGAGGCTGCTGCTAGGGAGCTGCACGAGGTCAACTACGCCAGCAACCTCCAATTTTTCACTGATGTGGTGACGCTTCTGGAGAACCGGTCCGAGAGGTCCTGCTGGCTTGTCGAAGAGAGGAGCCGAGCCTTGCTCGGGCGTGCCTTCTCCCGTGTCTTCAGCTATCTGCAGGATAGGGACCCCCACTTTGACTTCGACGCTGCCATCGCACCCGTGCCCATTGCCATCCGAGGTGACCTGGCGCGGTGGATGGAGGACAACGTGGATGCCCTCATCAGGGCCTTCGCGTTTGATGACGACGGCATGGTCGTGCGCGCCAATGAAGGAGACGTTGTGGACAATCCTGGCGGCAGTGGTGACAATGTCGACGACGCCAGTGACGCTTCCGTGGGCGCCCCAGAAGACGCGGTGAGTGATATGTCCGACTGACCGCATGTCTCTGCAGTTTATCCTGCACGAAGAAGACTCAGGCTTGGCCCTGAAGAACATAAGAGCATTTTGGGAGGGGAGGCCCCTCATGTAAAGATTTGTAATCCGTACTCTGGTGAGCACAACGTTATGCGTGAGTTTAGTCGCTAGCCCAGTGATTGTTCGGTTGATTCGTTTACCTTCCGGCCCTGGCGTGCCCTGAGCGGGCCTGCAGGGGGATGCTACGCCTCTGGCGTCCCTCGATTAACCTGCTGATCCTATGACGAGGACCTCCAGAGAGGGTGCAGAGACAGTGGTCCTGGCTATAGGCATGCCTGGCCCGACCCGGCTCACGAGGGGCTCGTGAGGGGGGCAGCTGACGCTAGCTTGGGGCGTAAATCCGAAACCAAAACGCGAGAGATTGCTCGAACGATACCAAACACCCCCTCCCCGAATGCACACAAGCTTCGAACTCAAATCCAACTTAAATCCAAACCAAAGAAACTTGCTGACAAGGAAGTGTTGGGTTTCGTAGTAATTTCAAAAAATTTCCTACGCACACGCAAGATCATGTGATGCATAGCAATGAGAGGGGAGAGTGTTGTCTACGTACCCACGCAGACCGACTGCGGAAGCGTTGACGCAACTTAGAGGAAGTAGTCGTACGTCTTCCCGATCCGACCGATCAAGCACTGAAACTACGGCACCTCCGAGTTCGAGCACACGTTCAGCTCGATGACGATCCCCGGACTCCGATCCAGCAAAGTGTCGGGGAAGAGTTCTGTCAGCACGACGCGTGGTGACGATCTTGATGTACTACAGCAGCAGGGCTTCGCCTAAACTCCGCTACAGTATTATCGAGGAATATGGTGGCTGGGGGCACCGCACACGGCTAAGGAATAGATCACCTGGATCAACTTGTGTGTTCTAGGGTGCCTCTACCTTAGTATATAAAGGACCAAAAGGGGGGAGGCTGGCCGGCCACAAGGGGCGCGCCAGGAGAGTCCTACTCCCTCCGGGAGTAGGATTCCCCCCCCCCCAATCCTAGTTGGAATAGGATTCCTCGGGGGGGAAAGAGAGAGAGGGGGCCGGCCACCTCTCCTAGTCCTAATAGGACTAGGGGAAGGGGGAGGCGTGCAGCCCACCTTGGGCTGCCCCTTTCTCCTTTCCACTAAATCCCACTAAGGCCCATATGGTTCCCGGGGGGTTCCGGTAACCTCCCCGGTACTCCGGTAAAATCCCGATTTCACCCGGAACACTTCCGATATCCAAACATAGGCTTCCAATATATCAATCTTTATGTCTCGACCATTTCGAGACTCCTCGTCATGTCCGTGATCACATCCGGGACTCCTAACAACCTTCGGTACATCAAAATGCATAAACTCATAATATAACTGTCATCGTAACCTTAAGCGTGCGGACCCTACGGGTTCGAGAACAATGTAGACATGACCGAGACACGTCTCCGGTCAATAACCAATAGGGGGACCTGGATGCCTATATTGGCTCCTACATATTCTATGAAGATCTTTATCGGTCAGACCGCATAACAACATACGTTGTTCCCTTTGTCATCGGTATGTTACTTGCCCGAGATTCGATCGTCGGTATTCCAATACCTAGTTCAATCTCGTTACCGGCAAGTCTCTTTACTCGTTCTGTAATACATCATCTCGCAACTAACTCATTAGTTGCAATGCTTGCAAGGCTTATGTGATGTGCATTACCGAGAGGGCCTAGAGATACCTCTCCGACAATCAGAGTGACAAATCCTAATCTCGAAATACGCCAACCCAACATCTACCTTTGGAGACACCTGTAATGCTCCTTTATAATCACCCAGTTATGTTGTGACGTTTGGTAGCACCCAAAGTGTTCCTCCGGCAAACGGGAGTTGCATAATCTCATAGTCATAGGAACATGTATATGTCATGAAGAAAGCAATAGCAACATACTAAACGATCGGGTGCTAAGCTAATGGAATGGGTCATGTCAATCAGATCATTCAACTAATGATGTGACCTCGTTAATCAAATAACAACACTTTGTTTATGGTTAGGAAACATAACCATCTTTTATTAACGAGCTAGTCAAGTAGAGGCATACTAGTGACACTAAGTTTGTCTATGTATTCACACATGTATCATGTTTCCGGTTAATACAATTCTAGCATGAATAATAAAAATTTATCATGATTATGAGGAAATAAATAATAACTTTATTATTGCCTCTAGGGCATATTTCCTTCAGTCTCCCACTTGCACTAGAGTCAATAATCTAGATTACATAGTAATGATTCTAACACCCATGGAGCCTTGGTGCTGATCATGTTTTGCTCGTGGAAGAGGCTTAGTCAACCGGTCTGCAATATTCAGATCTGTATGTATCTTGCAAATCTCTATGTCTCCCACCTGGACTAGATCCCGGATGGAATTGAAGCGTCTCTTGATGTGCTTGGTTCTCTTGTGAAATCTGGATTCCTTTGCCAAGGCAATTGCACCAGTATTGTCACAAAATATTTTCATTGGACCCGATGCACTAGGTATGACACCTAGATCGGATATGAACTCCTTCATCCAGACTCCTTCATTTGCCGCTTCCAAAGCAGCTATGTACTCCGCTTCACATGTAGATCCCGCTACGACGCTTTGTTTAGAACTGCACCAACTGACAGCTCCACCGTTTAATGTAAACACGTATCCGGTTTGCGATTTAGAATCGTCCGGATCAGTGTCAAAGCTTGCATCAACGTAACCATTTACGACGAGCTCTTTGTCACCTCCATATACGAGAAGCATATCCTTAGTCCTTTTCAGGTATTTCAGGATGTTCTTGACCGCTGTCCAGTGATCCACTCCTGGATTACTTTGGTACCTCCCTGCTAGACTTATAGCAAGGCACACATCAGGTTTGGTACACAGCATTGCATACATGATAGATCCTATCGCTGATGCATAGGGAACATCTTTCATATTCTCTCTATCTTCTGCAGTGGTCGGGCATTGAGTCTTACTCAATTTCACACCTTGTAACACAGGCAAGAACCCTTTCTTCGCTTGATCCATTTTGAACTTTTTTCAAAATTTTGTCAAGGTATGTTGTTTGTGAAAGTCCAATTAAGCGTCTTGATCTATCTCTATAGATCTTAATGCCTAATATGTAAGCAGCTTCACCGAGGTCTTTCATTGAAAAACTCTTATTCAAGTATCCCTTTATGCTATCCAGAAATTCTATATCATTTCCAATCAGCAATATGTCATCCACATATAATATCAGAAATGCTACAGAGCTCCCACTAAATCTGGGAGTGGTTTTAGAAAAACTGGTTGAAATGGTTTGGTTTTTTATTATGGGCTTGACTGGTTTAGGTTTTATTGGGCTGAGGCTTTCTTTAGTTCGGTTTGGTTTGGGTTTGGAAAGAAACCAGTTTGGGTTAGTTGGTTATGGGCTGAAACCGTTTGATGTATTATGGGCTATAAACTGTGGGTACAACCCGGTTCTCTATATGGGTTCATTGCCTTCGACTGCTCCCCAACACACGCGCCGCCCGTCTTCGCCCTCGCCGCCGCCCGCACGCCCCCCTGTCTCTTCCCCCTCGCCGTCCCTTCCTTGCGCCACCGCCTCGTCGTCCCCCTCCGGCGCCGCCCCCTCCTTGGGACAGAAGATCCAGCATGAGCTACCCCGAGCTGGCCCTCCCATCGTTGCCGCCGCCCCTCCCCGTCCGTTAGGGTTGAGGTCGCCGGGCCATCTCCACCACGCCACCTTCCCTCCGTCGGCAGCCGACAGGTACCTCTCTCTCTCTCTCTCTCTCTCTCTCTCTCTCTCTCTGACCGGCTACTCCTGTTGACCAGGTCCTGCTCCTCCCGTGGCAAGCCGGCAAGGTGCTCTGGCGGCATCGCCGGCAAGGTGCCCCTGCTGGTCCCCTCCTCGTCTGCAACAACAACAGCAACAACCAGGTCTTTATTCCTCAACAAAGAACCACTTCGATTTGTTCTCTGCATGATTGTACATGTTAGGTTCAGTTTCAGTTTGCGAGAGGCGAGTGACGCTTTGTTGTTTGGCTTTGTCGTGCATGTGGAGCGGTGCTCCGGCGGCGCTCATGCCAAGCGCCGGTTATGAATGTTGCCATCGGTAGTTGCATCCATGGAGCTTGGCATGTTGCATGATGCACTTTAGTATCAGTGTTCATTAGTGAAATTCTGCACTTTAGTATGATTTTAAGAGTGATTTGGGAAGTATCAGTGTTCAGCATTTTCTTCAGATATCATTGCTTCTGCACTTCCTGTGGCTATTTGGGAAGTATGCCAATTCTGCACTTTAGTGAAATTCTGCCATTTTAAGAGTGATTTGGGAAGTATCAGTGTTCAGTGATGGGCCATCTTCAGTGGTTATATATTGATAGAGACCTCACTTGATGTTATCATGACCAACTGTGCTTCCGGGGGCTGTTCCAATATTTTGCTTCATGGGTTATATGCATCCATAACATCCTCACTTCAGGTCTCTATCTTCAGTGATGGGACACCTTTGCCGAATCTCTGTGGTTATATATTTTTCTTCTAGCCCAGAATTATTAATTTTAATTCTTGTCAAAATCATGCCTCTATATATAGTGTAGGCATGCATGCTAGATACTCTGGCTTGTGTAAAGAACAAGCAAAAGCAAAAACTGCTATAGTGTAGGCATGCATGGTAGACACTGTCGCTAAGCGAAAACACTCTTTTCCGTTAAACTTGAAACTAAGAAAAAGTAAACAAGCGAAAACACTGTCGCTAAGCGAATACAATTTGGTGACAAAACTGCTGGTTTGGCAGATTGCATTATTGGGTAGATTGCATTATAGCAGTGCATTTGTTCTGCTCCACTTGAATTATTCAAGCAATTATCATCTTTGATGGCTGCTGAGACATGCATTGCTATTCCACAGTTATTTGCAGTGATTTATTCATCTGACTTGAACAACACATATATGTTGTGCATCGCAGTTTCCATTTGATTTCAGTCCTCTACTCAGACCACTAACACCAGTCTTCCTCTCCTTTGCTGTTATGCAGAAATGCCACGTCAAGAACTAGGATATCGGGAAGTTCTTGGATGGTATCTACGTCAGCGACAAGGGCGCCATCAAGGAGGAGTAGAGTGCGAAAACCGTCCTAGAAGCCGTGTTTCGGCCTGCCGTGTTTCATTGTCTTTGTGTCGTCGTCATGATTTTGAACTTTCTCTAGACTGAATTTTGTAGTGGAGTTAATTGTTAGGAATGTGCCATGGACCATGTTATCTTTATTATCCTGCATATTGTCACCGCATGAATCGGTAGGACGCTTGACTTGAAAGTATTTGAGGTTAAAACAGGACATGGATGTGCTCTATCGTTAAATGATTTGGTTATGCGTCCACATTGCCCGCCTTGTCTTTTTTAGCTGTTCTAAGAGTTCTTTGTTGCCGATTCAGGCACGTCTTGGATGTTTCTGCTAAATTATTGTTTGGCATGTCACTGTTAAACTAAAGTTGAATACGGTTATGTATTGGGTTTAAACCCATGGTTATATACTGGGTGTGGACCGGTTTGGGTGGAAAAAATATTGGGTGCAGTTTTGGTTGGGATGGAAATGGTATTATTTGGTTATGGTTCAGGTTTGGTTTTGAGAGGTACATGTACGGGTATAGTTTAGTTTTGGTCCAGTTATTAACCCGTTCTCAGATTTAGCTCCCACTCACTTTCTTGTAAATACAGGCTTCTCCAAAAGTCTGTATAAAACCAAATGCTTTGATCACACTATCAAAACGTTTATTCCAACTCCGAGAGGCTTGCACCAGTCCATAAATGGATCGCTGGAGCTTGCACACTTTGTTAGCTCCCTTTGGATCGACAAAACCTTCTGGTTGCATCATATACAACTCTTCTTCCAGAAATCCATTCAGGAATGCAGTTTTGACATCCATCTGCCAAATTTCATAATCATAAAATGCGGCAATTGCTAACATGATTCGGACAGACTTAAGCATCGCTACGGGTGATAAGGTCTCATCGTAGTCAATCCCTTGAACTTGCCGAAAACCTTTTGCGACAAGTCAAGCTTTGTAGACAGTAATATTACCGTCAGCGTCAGTCTTCTTCTTGAAGATCCATTTATTCTCAATTGCTTGCCGATCATCGGGCAAGTCAACCAAAGTCCATACTTTGTTCTCTTACATGGATCCCATCTCAGATTTCATGGCTTCAAGCCACTTTGCGGAATCTGGGCTCACCATTGCTTCTTCATAGTTCGTAGGTTCATCATGATCAAGCATCATGACTTCCAGAACGGGATTACCGTACCACTCTGGCGCGGATCTTACTCTGGTTGATCTACGAGGTTCAGTAGTATCTTGTTCTGAAGTTTCATGATCATTATCATTAACTTCCTCACTAACTGGTGTAGGTGTCACAGGAACAGTTTTCTATGATGTACTACTTTCCAATAAGGGAGCAGGTACAGTTACCTCGTCAAGTTCTACTTTCCTCCCACTCACTTCTTTCGAGAGAAACTCCTTCTCTAGAAAGTTTCCGAATTTAGCAACAAAAGTCTTGCCTTCGGATCTGTGATAGAAGGTGTATCCAATAGTTTCCTTTGGATATCCTATGAAGACACATTTCTCCGATTTGGGTTCGAGCTTATCAGTTTGAAGCTTTTTCACATAAGCATCGCAGCCCCAAACTTTTAGAAATGACAACTTTGGTTTCTTGCCAAACCACAGTTCATAAGGCGTCGTCTCAACGGATTTTGATGGTGCCCTATTTAACGTGAATGCGGCCGTCTCTAGAGCGTATCCCCAAAACTATAGCGGTAAATCAGTAAGAGACATCATAGATCGCACCATATCTAGTAAAGTACGATTACGACGTTCGGACACACCATTACGCTGAGGTGTTCCGGGTGGCGTGAGTTGCGAAACTATTCCACAATTTTTCAAATGTACACCAAACTCGTAACTCAAATATTCTCCTCCACGATCAGATCGTAGAAACTTTATTTCTTGTTACGATGATTTTCAACTTCACTCTGAAATTCTTTGAACTTTTCAAATGTTTCAGACTTATGTTTCATTAAGTAGATATACCCATATCTGCTTAAATCATCTGTGAAGGTGAGAAAATAACGATATCCGCCACGAGCCTCAATATTCATCGGACCACATACATTTGTATGTATGATTTCCAACAAATCTGTTGCTCTCTCCATAGTACCGGAGAACGGTGTTTTGGTCATCTTGCCCAAGAGGCATGGTTCGCAAGTACCAAGTGATTCATAATCAAGTGGTTCCAAAAGTCCATCAGTATGGAGTTTCTTCATGCGCTTTACACCGATATGACCTAAATGGCAGTGCCACAAATAAGTTGCACTCTCATTATCAACTCTGCATCTTTTGGTTTCAACATTATGAATATGTGTGTTACTACTATCGAGATTCAATAAGAATAGACCACTCTTCAAGGGTGCATGACCATAAAAGATATTACTCATATAAATAGAACAACCATTATTATCTGTTTTAAATGAATAACCGTCTCGCATTAAACAAGATCTAGATATAATGTTCATGCTCAACGCTGGCATCAAATAACAATTATTTAGGTCTAATATTAATCCCGAAGGTAGATGTAGAGGTAGCGTGCTGACCGCGATCACATCGACTCTGGAACCGTTTCCCACGCGCATCGTCACCTCGTCCTTAGCCAATCTTCGCTTAATCCGTAGCCCCTGTTTCGAGTTGCAAATATTAGCAACAGAACCAGTATCAAATACCCAGGTGCTACTGCGAGCATTAGTAAGGTACACATCAATAACATGTATATCACATATACCTTTGTTCACCTTGCCATCCTTCTTATCCGCCAAATACTTGGGGCAGTTCCGCTTCTAGTGACCAGTCTGCTTGCAGTAGAAGCACTCAGTTTCAGGCTTAGGTCCAGACTTGGGTTTCTTCTCTTGAGAAGCAACTGGCTTGCCGTTCTTCTTGAAGTTCCCCTTCTTCTTTCCTTTGCCCTTTTTCTTGAAACTAGTGGTCTTGTTGACCATCAACACTTGATGCTCCTTCTTGATTTCTACCTCCGCAGCTTTCAGCATCGCGAAGAGCTCGGGAATAGTCTTGTTCATCCCTTGCATATTATAGTTCATCATGAAGCTCTTGTAGCTTGGTGGCAGTGATTGAAGAATTCTGTCAATGACGCAATCATCTGGAAGATTAACTCCCAATTGAATCAAGTGATTATTATACCCAGACATTTTGAGTATATGCTCACTGACAGAACTGTTCTCCTCTATCTTGCAGCTATAGAACTTATTGGAGACTTCATATCTCTCAATCCGGGCATTTGCTTGAAATATTAACTTCAGCTCCTGGAACATCTCATATGCTCCATGACGTTCAAAATGTCGTTGAAGTCCCGATTCTAAGCCGTAAAGCATGGCACACTGAACTATCGAGTAGTCATCAGCTTTGCTCTGCTATTCGTTCATAACATCCGGCGTTGCTCCTGCAGCAGGCCTGGCAACCAGCGGTGCTTCCAGGACGTAATTCTTCTGTGCAGCAATGAGGATAATCCTCAAGTTACAGACCCAGTCCGTGTAATTGCTACCATCATCTTTCAACTTTGCTTTCTCAAGGAACGCATTAAAATTCAACGGAACAACACCACGAGCCATTTATCTACAATCAACATAAACAAGCAAGATACTATCAGGTACTAAGTTCATGATAAATTTAAGTTCAATTAATCATATTACTTAAGAACTCCCACTTAGATAGACATCCCTCTAATCCTCTAAGTGATTACGTGATCCAAATCAACTAAACCATAACTGATCATCACGTGAGATGGAGTAGTTTTCAATGGTGAACATCGTTATGTTGATCATATCTACTATATGATTCACGCTCGACCTTTTGGTCTCCGTGTTCCGAGGCCATATCTGTATATGCTTGGCTCGTCAAGTATAACCTGAGTATTCCGCGTGTGCAACTGTTTTGCACCCGTTGTATTTGAACATAGAACCTATCACACCCGATCATCACGTGGTGTCTCAGCACGAAGAACTTTCGCAACGGTGCATACTCAGGGAGAACACTTCTTGATAATTTAGTGAGAGATCATCTTATGATGCTACCGTCAATCAAAGCAAGATAAGATGCATAAAAGGATAAACATCACATGCAATCAATATAAGTGATATGATATGGCCATCATCATCTTGTGCTTGTGATCTCCATCTCCGAAGCACCGTCGTGATCACCATCGTCACCGGCGTGACACCTTGATCTCCATCATAGCATCGTTGTCGTCTCGCCAAGTTTATGCTTCTACGACTATCGCTACCGCTTAGTGATAAAAGTAAAGCATTACATCGCGATTGCATTGCATACACTAAAACGACAACCATATGGCTCCTGCCAGTTGCCGATAAATCGGTTACAAAACATGATCATCTCATACAATAAAATTCAGCATCATGTCTTGACCATATCACATCACAACATGCCCTGCAAAAACAAGTTAGACGTCCTCTACTTTGTTGTTGCAAGTTTTACGTGGCTGCTACGGGCTTAAGCAAGAACCAATCTCACCTACGCATCAAAACCACAACGATAGTTTGTCAAATAGACTCCGTTTTAACCTTCGCAAGGACCGGGCGTAGCCATACTTGGTTCAACTAAAGTTGGAGAGACAGTCGCCCGCAAGCCACCTATGTGCAAAGCACGTCGGGGGAACCGGTCTCGCATAAGCGTACGCGTAATGTTGGTCCGGGTTGTCTCGTCCAACAATGCCGCCGAACCAAAGTATGACATGCTGGTAGGCAGTATGACTTATATCGCCCACAACTCACTTGTGTTCTACTCGTGCAAATAACATCAACATAAATAACCTAGGCTCTGATGCCACTATTGGGTTTCGTAGTAATTTCAAAAAAATTCCTACACACACGCAAGATCATGTGATGCATAGCAACGAGAGGGGAGAGTGTTGTCTACGTACCCACGCAGACCGACTGCGGAAGCGTTGACGCAACATAGAGGAAGTAGTCGTACGTCTTCCCGATCCGACCGATCAAGCACCGAAACTACGGCACCTCCGAGTTCGAGCACATGTTCAGCTCGATGACGATCCCCGGACTCCGATCCAGCGAAGTGTCGGGGAAGAGTTCCGTCAGCACGACGGCGTGGTGACGATCTTGATGTACTACAGCAGCAGGGCTTCGCCTAAACTCCGCTACAGTATTATCGTGGAATATGGTGGCTGGGGGCACCGCACACGGCTAAGGAATAGATCACCTGGATCAACTTGTGTGTTCTAGGGTGCCTCTACCTCAGTATATAAAGGACCAAAAGGGGGGAGGCTGGCCGACCACAAGGGGCGCGCCAGGAGAGTCCTACTCCCTCCGGGAGTAGGATTCCCCCCCAATCCTAGTTGGAATAGGATTCCTCGGGGGGAAAGAGAGAGAGGGGGCCGGCCACCTCTCCTAGTCCTAATAGGACTAGGGGAAGGGGGAGGCGCGCAGCCCACCTTGGGCTGCCCCTTTCTCCTTTCCACTAAATCCCACTAAGGCCCATATGGTTCCCGGGGGGTTCCAGTAACCTCCCCGGTACTCCGGTAAAATCCCATTTCACCCGGAACACTTCCGATATCCAAACATAGGCTTCCAATATATCAATCTTTATGTCTCGACCATTTCAAGACTCCTCGTCATGTCCGTGATCACATCCGGGACTCCGAACAACCTTCGGTACATCAAAATGCATAAACTCATAATATAACTGTCATCGTAACCTTAAGCGTGCGGACCCTACGGGTTCGAGAACAATGTAGACATGACCGAGACACATCTCCGGTCAATAACCAATAGCGGGACCTGGATGCCCATATTGGCTCCTACATATTCTACGAAGATCTTTATCGGTCAGACCGCATAACAACATACGTTGTTCCCTTTGTCATCGGTATGTTACTTGCCCAAGATTCGATCATCGGTATTCCAATACCTAGTTCAATCTCGTTACCGGCAAGTCTCTTTACTCGTTCTGTAATAGATCATCTCGCAACTAACTCATTAGTTGCAATGCTTGCAAGGCTTATGTGATGTGCATTACCGAGAGGGCCCAGAGATACCTCTCCGACAATCGGAGTGACAAATCCTAATCTCGAAATACGCCAACCCAACATCTACCTTTGGAGACACCTGTAATGCTCCTTTATAATCACCCAGTTACGTTGTGACGTTTGGTAGCACCCAAAGTGTTCCTCCGGCAAACGGGAGTTGCATAATCTCATAGTCATAGGAACATGTATATGTCATGAAGAAAGCAATAGCAACATACTAAACGATCGGGTGCTAAGCTAATGGAATGGGTCATGTCAATCAGATCATTCAACTAATGATGTGACCTCGTTAATCAAATAACAACACTTTGTTTATGGTTAGGAAACATAACCATCTTTGATTAACGAGCTAGTCAAGTAGAGGCATACTAGTGACACTAAGTTTGTCTATGTATTCACACATGTATCATGTTTCCGGTTAATACAATTCTAGCATGAATAATAAACATTTATCATGATTATGAGGAAATAAGTAATAACTTTATTATTGCCTCTAGGGCATATTTCCTTCAGGAAGAAGCAAAGAAGCAAAAAGGCGGAAGAAAAACAAAAAAGCCGCGTCCGGCGCCTAGTCTAGTCTTCGACGTCTTCTGACCAGCACGGAGCTAAGTGCTGCCACTGGGCGTGGGCGGGAGCCCCAGGGCCTGAGGCCGGCGCTCCTGAGACTCCGGGGCGTGTACAGCTCCACTCATTATTACGTGAGAGTTTCGCGGGGCGGCGAGCATCACAGGTACTGGCCTTGCTTCATATCGCCAGACGAGGGCCCCGCCTTGCGCCTCACTCTACCGCCATTGACGGTGACCGGAAACCAAGGACGACGCCAATGGGGTAGAGCGGTCGCCAGCGGTTCCCCCGACGACCATGGGTCCTCCGTCGGGGGCAGGCCATGGGGCACCTCCCCAGCAGAGGGCCTACCTCCGGAGAACATCTTGACCCGACCGCCGCGAGGGGGAGCCCGGATCTCGGCCCCTTTCCTACAGCCCCCTGCACCATCCTCCCGAGGGATAAGAGGCTGCAGCATTGGGGCAGCCATCCGCTGCGGCGACCTGTACCTCCTGCGACCCATGGTTAGCGTAAGCTTGCTCCTGAGGGATGAGTGGTACCCGATAGTTGCCGCTGTCGGCGCGATTGTCGATGCTCTCTTGGGGTTCCTGAAAGAGCTCGGCTTCCGGCGCCTCCTCGTCCCAGCCGGGCCCGAGGAACGAGCCGTGACCTTCTTCCAGCTCACGCCCTTGATCCACCATGCGGGGTACGTAGGCCTCCGGGGCGACCACCTCGTGGACCTCGCTGTAGCGCCCCGCATGCCAAACAGTCTGACTTGGGGCGTCGCCTTGTATGCGATGACGCGGTGGTCTGCCGAGGCCAAAGGCCACGGCGCGCATCCCTTCATTGGCCTGGGGAAGGGCCAGCGCGATCTGCCGCCCGGTGCCGGCGGAGGTGTTGGCGCTGGACCGACCCTGGGGCCCGCCTGAAATCGCGTGGGCGCGCATAATGCCGTCGTGCGACCTGTCCTGGATCTAGGGCGGCAGCTGGATGCAGAAGGGGGGCGCTCCCGAGGCAGCGGCGTCCAGGAGCTCGACCACTCGCTCCAACAACACGTCGCGGCCGCCTTCCAGCAAGCGGCACCGTAGTAGCTCTCGGGCCACCGTGAGCGCGGCCCTGGAGTTCGCCTGCTCCAGTCAGGTGTATGGCGCCATGGCAGTGGCGTGGTTCGAGGCCCTTGCTATGGCCCGCACCTGTCGTGGCGTGAGGGCAGGCGGCGTGTGGTCGCGTCGCCCGCGCCCTGCAGCGCCTTGCGGAGCGCGAGCTGCCTGAGGCGCAAGGTTGAGGTCGCTCTGAGACGGCGACACGGCGTGGGTGGGCCACGCCGCCCAGCGGTTGGCATTGGCACCCGGGTTGCTTGACATCTGGGTGGAGAAGCGGCAAAACACGACGCGGAGGGAGGATGGCTCTGGTGCACCCCTACCTGGCGTGCCAAATGTCGGGTTTCAGGTTCCGGCAGACCCTTGAGGTTCGAACACTGGGGTGTGTGTGGAGATCTCTCCCCTACCGATCTACGTCTGATCCTCTCGTGCGAACTAAGATTGAAATGATGAACAACACAAGAGACACGATGTTTATACTGGTTCGGGCCACCGTTATGGTGTAATGCCCTACTCTAGTGTGTGGTGTGGTGGATTGCCTCTGGGGCTAATGATGGACAGTACAAGGGAAGAACAGCCTCGCGAGAGGTGTTCTTGAGTTGGTGCGATGAACTGCTAGGGTGAGTTCATTGCCTCTCTCTCTCTCTGCTAGGGTTCTACCAGATCTCTCGATGTTCTTGGGGTCTCTAGATGTCTAGATGATGTCTCCGGGTCCCTCTCTACTCTGTGGTGGCTAGCTCTATTTATAGAGGCCCTGGGCCTCTCCCCAAATAATGAGCGGGAAGGGCGCCAACAGTTGGCCATTTCAAAGGGATACATCTAGTACAAGTTATCTTGACCAAAGGTGGTCTTTGGCTGCCAAAAGCACTGGCGATGACGCCGTCTTGGGCTCCATGGTGACCTTTGTCCTGCCGTCCGGCTGGTCTTGGTCTCGTTGCACCAGAATGGTAACCTTTATCTGATGCCTTGGCCTGTGCTTGCCCCCTTTGCACCAAACGGGAAACAAGGACACTGCGCAGGCCGGCGCCCGCCTGGTCTCGATCGTCATGGCTTGTGTCACGGGTTCCTCGCGAGGTACCCCTGCCTCGATCTTTCCGCCTCCTCGCAAACTAGATACATATTTATATTGAATGGTGGAGCTGTCAGTTAGTGCAGTTCCAAGCAGAGCGCCGTGGCGGGATCTACGCATGAAGCGGAGTACACATCTGCTTCGGAAGCAGCAAATGAAGGAGTCTGGATGAAGGGGTTTATATCTGATCTAGGTGTAATACCTAGTGCACCCAGTCCAATGAAAATCTTTTGTGACAATACTAGAAACAATTGCCTTGGCGATGGAATCCAGATTTCACAAGAGAACCAAACACATCAAGAGTCGCTTCAATTCCATCCGCGATCAAGTCAAGGAGAGAGACATAGAGATTTGCAAAATACATACGGATCTGAATGTTGTAGACTCGTTGACTAAGCCCCTCTCATGAGCAAAACATAATCCGCACCAAGACTCCATGGGTGTTAGAATCATTACTATGTAATATAGATTATTGACTCTAGTGCAAGTGGTAGACTGAAGGAAATATGCCCTAGAGGCAATAATAAAGTTGTTATTTATATTAACTTATATCATGATAAATGTTTATTATTCATGCTAGAATTGTATTAACTGGAAACTTAGTACATGTGTGAATACATAGAAAAATAGAGTGTCCTTAGTATGCCTCTACTTGACTAGCTCCTTAATCAAAGATGGTTAAGTTTCCTCACCATAGACATGTGTTGTCATTTGATGAACGGGATCACATCATTAGAGAATGATGTGATGGACAAGACCCATCCGTTAGCTTAGCATTATGATCATTTAGTTTTATTGCTATTGCTTTCTTCATGACTTATACATGTTCCCCTGACTATGAGATTATGCAACTCCCAAATACCGGAGGAACACTTAGTGTGCTACCAAACGTCACAACATAACTGGGTGATTATAAAGATGCTCTACAGGTGTCTCTGATGGTGTTTGTTGAGTTGGCATAGATCAAGATAAGGATTTGTCACTCTGTGTATCGGAGAGGTATCTCTGGGCCCTCTCAGTAATGCACATCACTTTAAGCCTTGCAAGCAATGTAACTAATGAGTTAGTTACGGGATGATGCATTATAGAACGAGTAAAGAGACTTACTAGTAGTGAGATTGAACTAGGTATGAGGATACCGATGATCGAATCTCGAGCAAGTAACATGCCGATGACAAAGGGAATGGCGTTTGTTGTTATGCGGTTTGACCGATAAAGATCTTCATAGAATATGTAGGATCCAATATGAGCATCCAAGTTCTGCTATTGGTTATTGACCGGAGATGTATCTCAGTCATGTCTACATAGTTCTCGAACCCGTAGGGTCCGCACGCTTAACGTTCAATGGCGATTCGTATTATGAGTTATGTGATTTGATGACCGAAGTTTGTTCGGAGTCGCGGATGAGATCGCGAACATGACAAGGAGTCTCAAAATGGTCGAGAGGTAAAGATTGATATATTGGACGAATGTATTCAGACACCGGGAAGGTTTCAGGATGTTTCAGATATTTATCGAGGAACCAAGTGGTTACTAGAACCCCCCGGGGAAGTTATCACTAGTGCACAACCGGGCTATAGCACCGGTTCGTAAGGCCCTTTAGTGCTGATTCGGTAACCGGCACTAAAGTGTGGGGACTAGAGGCCCCCCTTTAGTACCGGTTCCGCACAAACCGGCGCTAAAGGGCAACCACGTGGCACGAGCCAGCTCCGGGGGCACGTAGGACATTAGTACCGGTTGGTAACACCAACTGGTAATAAATATTTGGGTGTGTTTTGGTTTTATTTTTTATTTTTACTTTAATTTTGTGTTTTCAATTTAATTTAGTGATTGTTTTACTTTATAATGAGTTGTTACATCATTAGGTGAAAGTACCGCAGATTAGTTTGACTGGATGCATGTGGATCCGAGCTAAGTCATCAAGTATATGCCATATCCATATTATATATACTTGATCACCTAATTAAGTGATCGAGGTAATATGGATATGGCATATACTTGATCACTTAGCTAGAATCCATCCAGTTGAAACTAATCTGTGGTTTCTTTCATAAATGATAAAATAACTCATCATCATCATCATCATATTAATATAAAAACTCTTGCATCATATATATCATCACCAACAACAGTTTTCATAGCTAGCTAAAAATCATCATATAATAGTCGTCTCATTACCACTACTTAATCATCATATAGTCATCACCGCTATCTAATCACCACCAACACTAGCTTAAAGAAGAAACATTCACTTGTACCAGAAGCAAAGATATCATCAAGTTCAACATGGTAATGATATTATAAGCGTTCATAACACCACAAAAGAAAATCACTCTTTGAGATTAAGTTCAGGACGAAGAACACGGACATGAAAGGACAAGTACTAAGAGCATGAACTAGCTAATCACTCCTACTGCTCTCTCTCTCAGGTAAAATAGCATAGAACATGTATAGCTTTCCTGATTCATTATATTGGAGCATGCAGATGAACCTGTCTCCTAATCGTGGGTTGCGCTTCTGATTGCTGGCCCCTAGTACTTCTCTGCGATTGTTCACAATTTTGCTCCAGTCTTTTACTATTAAGCATTCCTCGCTATTAGAAAACCTGAATGCACTAAAGTGCATTGTAGGATATCTTGGCCGTAAGCTAACAATATTCATGGTACCTTTAGTCTTGATCCAATCAGGCACAAGATTCATCGGGAGTCCCTGTTGAAGAACATCATATAGTAACATACTTAGCAATGAAGTTTAGCTTAAAAAAATAATGTATGCAAAAGATGCACTGAGGAGAAATAGTAGAAATCTTACCATCTTTCCTAAATATATGTGACCGTAGTTCAGTACGAACACTATTGGTCGCACGTTTTGAGTACTAACATTTCTAAGTGCAGGAAAAAAATTGTTAATTAGTAAAATGTTAATTAGATGATCAAATCTCTATACAATAAAGTAGGTAGTTCTATATAGTAATATTTTGATTAGATCATCAAATCTCATATACCTAAATTTTCTATTAATTTTCTCTCAGGTAAAGTAGGTAGTTCTATTAATTCAACAAATTCAACTAAGAATTTACTAAAAATAAACTAGTTCTATTAATTTTCTTACTAAAATATATAAAGTAGCTATATATAGTAATATTTCAATTAGATCATCAAATCTCATATACCTAAATTTTCTTACTAAAAATAAACTAGTTCTACTAATTCAACTAGTTCAACTAAGCATTTACTAAAAATAAACTAGTTATATTAACTAGTTCAAATAATCTCATATAGCTAAATTTTCTTACTAAAAATAAACTTGTTCTATTAATTTTCATACTAAAAATAAACTAGTTATATTAATTCAACTAGTTCAAATCTCATATATATACCTAATTAATATCTAGCTAATTCATCTAAAATTGACATTAATATTTAACATCTTTTCCATATAATTCATCTAACATTAACATTCTAATATTCTTATCTACGTAATTTATCTAACATTAATCTAAACAACAGAAAACAAAAAATAAGTAAAAACAATATGTGTGTGTGTGTGTGTCTGTGTGTCTGTGTGTACGAGCGGGGGGCGGCGGCGCGAGACGGCGATGCGACAGGGACGGCGCGACGACGAGCGGCGGGCCGGGGGCGATGGTGCTATCGAGACGGCAACGGGCGGCGGCGACGGGCGGCGGGGGCGACGGCGGTGACGACGACGATGGGCAGCGGGGGCGGCGGGGCCTGCGGGGGCGGCGCGCGATGGGCGACTGCGCGGCGACGGCGGTGATGTCACGCAAAGAAGTTGGAGAAGAAGTGGTGGTCGATGAAACTGAATTTTTCGTAAGTGCCATATATATAGGAGGGGCCTTTAGTACCGGTTGGAGCCACCAACCGGTACTAAAGGCCAATTTTTGCCAGGCCAAGGGGTGGGAAACGGGCCCTTTAGTACCGGTTCATGCTACGAACCGGTACTAAAGGCCCACTCATTAGTACCAGTTGGAGCCACCAACCGGTACTAATGGTTGTGCGCTGCCACCGTCGGTGCACAATGTTTAGTCCCACCTCACCGAGCGAGGGGCAGCCGCACTGGTTTATAAACCCAGCCGCGGCTACTCCTTCAAACTTCTCTATATAGCAGGCTTCTGGGCCTAACTATGGCGCGCTGCCCTGTGAGCCTGCTGGCCCTTCTGGGCCTGCATTTGCACACCCTAGGTCTGGCAGGCCCACTGGGCAGTGCCCCAACAAATTGTTCGTATAGTTTTTTCTTTTCTGCATTATTTATTTTCTTCTATTTATTTTTGAGTAATTTTTTCGTATAGTTTTTTCTTTTCTGCATTATTTATTTTCTTATATTTATTTTTGAGTATTTTTATATAGTTTTTTATTTTCTGCATTATTTATTTTCTTCTAAATATTTTTCAGTAATTTTTTATATAGTTTTTTCTTTTCTGCATTATTTATTTTCTTCTATTTGTTTTTGAATAATTTTTTATATAGTTTTTTCTTTTTTGCTTTATTTATTTTCTTCTATTTATTTCCGAGTAGTTTTTTCTGTATTCAGTTTCTTTGTGACCCTCTCTACTCTTTCGCACATGCTATGCGGGTGAAATGATGATACCATGGTAAGTTTCAACATTTTCAGAGTTCATTTTGTAGTGATTTTCAATTTCACGGTCATTTAGCTCTCTAAACAATTCAGTAAATTACTGAAAAACAGCAAATGATGTCAGAACATGTTGGAAATTGATGACGTCACTTTGAATGCTGCATAATGAATGCAAAAGAAGTCCCGAGTTCAAATAAGTTTAAAAAACATTGAAGTGCCCGTGTAACAGATGAGTTCTCGTCCGAAACCCTGATACTCTGAAAGAGATTGTCCAGTTTGTACACGAAGTGCGTCCAGTTTTTGTCATGACCCTCTCTACTCTTTTGCACATGCTATGCGGGTGAAATGATGATACCATGCCAAATTTCAACATTTTCAGAGTTCATTTTGTAGTGATTTTCAATTTCACGGTCATTTAGCTCTCTAAACAAATCGGTAAATGACTGAAAAACAACAAATGATGTGAGGACATGTTGGAAATTGATGACGTCGCTTTGAATGCTGCTTTCTGAATGCAAAAGAAGTCCGGAGTTCAAATAAGTTTAAAAAACATTGAAGTGCCCATGTAACAGATGAGTTCTCGTCTGAAACCCTGATACTCCGAAAGAGATTGTCCAGTTTGTACATGAAGTGCGTCCAATTTTTGCCGTGACCCTCTCTACTCTTTTGCACATGCTATGCAGGTGAAATGATGATACCATGCCAAATTTCAACATTTCCAGAGTTCATTTTGTAGTGATTTTCAATTTCGCGGTCATTTAGCTCTCTAAACAAATCAGTAAATGACTGAAAACAACAAATGATGTCAGAAGATGTTGGAAATTGATGATGTTGCTTTGAATATTGTATACTGAACACAAGAAGTCTGAAGTTCAAATAAGTTATTAAAAATAAAAAAGAGGTGCAATGTTGGTTAATTAGCTTCAAGCCTTTTGGAATAGTGTAGACTGCACTGCACATACCTCCGTGCAATCTATGCTATTCTGAAAGGCTTGAAGCTAAGCAACGTGCAGGTGAGCATTGCGCCTCTCCTTCATCGTCTCTGCACTCACGGCGTATAAACCGCTCATACTACCTCTCTCTTGGCGAGGTGGGACTAAAAATCAGCTTACTAAGAAACTCTAGTACCGGTTCATGCCATGAACCGGTACTAAAGGTCTTCGTGGGGGCCCCAGCCTGACCACAGCCTGACACAGCCTCATTAGTACCGGTTCGTGGCATGAACCGGTACTAAAGGTTGCCCACGAACCGGTACTAATGATGTCCGCCCGTCTACCCGTTGGAACCGGCACTAATGGACACATTAGTGCCAGCTCAAATTCAAACCGGCACTAATGTGCTTCACATTTGACCCTTTTTCTACTAGTGTATGGGCCCTAATGGGCCATAAGGGAGTAGGAGAGGGAAGGACACAAGGTGGCGCACGCCCCCCCAAGGTCAGATCGAATTGGACTAGGGGGAGGGGCGCGACCCCCCTTCCCTTCCCTCTCCCACTCCTTCCCTTCTTCCCCTTCTTGGAATAGGAAGGGGGGGGCGCATCCTATTAGGAACGGAGTCCTAGTAGGACTCCCCCCCATGACGCGCCCCCTTGGACAACCACCTCCTCCTCCCCCCCTTTATATACGGAGGCGGGAAGCACCCAAAAGGCACAACAGACAATCTCTTAGCCGTGTGCGGTGCCCCCTCCACAGTTCAACACCTCGGTCATACCGTCGTAGTGCTTAGGTGAAGGCCTGCGTCGGTAACTTCATCATCACCGTCGCCACACCATCGTGCTGACGGAACTCTCCCTCGTCCTCAACTGGATCAAGAGCTCAAGGGACATCATCATGCTGAACGTGTGCTGAACACGGAGGTGCCGTATGTTCGGTACTTTGATCGGTTGGATTGTGAAGACGTTCGACTTCATCAACCGCATTACTAAACGCTTCCGCTTTCGGTCTACGAGGGTACATGGACACACTCTCCCCTCTCGTTACTATGCATCTCCTAGTTAGATCTTGCGTGGTCGCAGGAAATTTTTTGAATTACTACGTTCCCCAACAAAACGGACAACGTATCCGGCATGGGGGAGGAGCGCGACGATGAATTTGGTGCGGTGGGGATGGCCATGGAGGAGGGGCTGAGGTTTCACGGCTGGGGAGGAGGGAGCTTCCGGGGAGAAGGTGATTTGGCACCCACGAGGTATGAATGGGGAATTGGGAGGGGGAACCATGTCTTACAGACGCATTTGTCTGAAATGTGGGGGGAGTTACAGTTCTACCCCTGCCTTTAGGCTTCTGGGCTTGGTTCTGTGTACTAAGGGCCGGGGATACACTACTGGAATCAGCAGCCGTCTGCCGACCCTTTGCCGTCAGCTAGCGGATGTCAAAGAAAGGCTTTGCCATCAGCCACTGGAAAACAGACGGCAAAGAGGCAGCGGACGGCAATGGAAGGCTTTGCCATCAGCATATCTTTGCCATCCGCTAGTGGACGGCAAAGACGCTTTGTTGTCTGCTAGCTGACGGCAAAGTGGATGAGTGGTGGGCTTACGAGGACGACCTAACGGCCATTTTCTTTGCCGTCGGCTGGCAGACGACAAAACTTCTTTGCCGTTAGCCAGCAGACGGCAAAGAAAATGGCCGTTAGGTCGTCTCTTTCCCCCCGGCCCCACCCCACTAGGTACGCTCTTTGCCATCTGCTAGCAGATGGCAAAGAGTTGTGACCTACTTGTAGAAAAGGGGTCGCGCCCGCGCTCGTGCCCCCCTCTCTGATCTGTCCGTCCCCTGCCCGAGCCGCCACCACCCCTCACCCCTGCCGCCGCCCCTAACCCGCGTTGCCACCCCCTTCGCCGGCCACCCTGCACCGCCCCGCCCCCCGTGCCTAAGCCGCCGCCACCCCGCACCGCCCCGCCCTGGCCCCGTGCCTAAGCCGCCGCCACGCCGCGCCACCTCCGTCGCGGGCCGCCCCGCACCGCCCTGACTGTCGGTGTCAAACCCGGCGGAACTCGGGTAGGGCGTCCCGAACTATGCGTCTAAGGCTGATGGTAACAGGAGGTGGGGGACACAATGTTTACCCAGGTTCGGGCCCTCTCGATGGAGGTAATACCCTGCTTCTTGCTTGATTGATCTTGATGATGTGAGTATTACAAGAGTTGATCTACCATGAGATCATAGAGGCTAAACCCTAGAAGCTAGCCTATGATTATCATTGTTGTTTTCCAACGGACTAAACCCTCCAGTTTATATAGACATCGGAGGGGGCTAGGGTTACACAGAGTCGGTTACAAGGGAGGAGATCTACATATCCGAATTGCGAAGCTTGCCTTCCACGCAAAGGGGAGTCCCACCCGGACACGGGACGAAGTCTTCAATCTTGTATCTTCATAGTCCAACAGACCGACCAAAGTATATAGTCTGGCTGTCCAAGGACCCCCTAATCCAGGACTCCCTCAGTAGCCCCTGAACCAGGCTTCAATGACGATGAGTCCGACGCGCAGATTGTCTTCGGCATTGCAAGGCGGGTTCCTTCTCTGAATACTCCATAGAAGATTTTGAACACAAGGTTCGTGTCCGGCTCTGCAAAACAAATTCCACATACCACCGTAGAGAGTATATTATTCCACAAATCCAATCTGCTGACAACTTTTCCTAACGTGACACCATGCCACGATCTAGTCTTTATTCGAACCGTTCTCCCTAACCAGCTACTGCGCATGTCGCGAGGCGGTTTTATGGGTATGTCTTATCGAACCGGAGATCATGTCCCCTATCTCAAGATTCTCATCAATATGGGAATGGGTAATCCAACCGCGTCTTTAGCGCGATGCTTGGGGGAATAAGTGAGTTTACCGGGAAAGTGGGGAGGCGCTGGATCCCTACCGCCTTTATAAGGAGATAAGGACTCCCCTTTTTCACCCACGCCTTCTCCTTCTGTTTATCCATTCCTCTCTGCTCGAGCCCCAGCACCCAAGCATTCGTCCTCTCCGGCCACAAAGGCCTTCCGAAAATGTCTGGATCCGGAGCAGGAGGCAAATGGATGGCCTCTACCGTCCGGGAGAAGGATATCAAAAAGCTTCGGGAGGCCGAGTACCTGGCCCAGAAAATCAGCCACTGTCTCCCGACGGCAAGACAGATCGTCCCTACTCTGGAACCCCAAGAGAGGGTCGTTTTCCTCCCTCATTTTGTCTAAGAAGGGAAAAACTCCTCTTCCAGAGGAGTCCACTGCCGCTGATAGCAGCCCGGAGTGGGATTCCAGGGCTCAGCCCCTGGTGAACTCATGATTATATAAAATCCAAACACATTTATGCGCCCAGACTTATCATGGCACAATATTTTAATCTGGGCCATACTTTTTGCAGTCCGGCGAGGTCCCATGCGGAGCAATCCTCATCGGAGGAATTGCTAGGCTCGGACCCTATGGAGAGTGGGACACCCCCGAAGGCCCCTTCCCCCAAACATGTGAATGACACCAAGGCTTTGTCCCAGGAGGACCCAGGCCAAGGAGGGGGGGAGATTGTCAAGGTGGCGCCAGGAGGTCAAACTTCAGGGGCCGGACACATGGGAGAGAAGGCTCCCATGGGCGTCGTCGGCGGGAGCCATCTGGAATTCGGCCCCCAGCCGGACGCAATTCCGGAGACCAATATGGTTCCAGAGTCAGGCAGGCGGCCTCCCTCAACTAGAGGGGGTGTACTTGTTCCACCACCAACCTCTGTCCAACCAGAGGTGCTGGATACTTTATTGGGGGCGCTGAAAAGCGCCTCCATCATCGATGAACACCGTGCCCTTATGGGTGCGGTGATTGAGAAGATTCAGTCTGCGGAGAGTGGACTGAATGAACCCTGTGTTAGCCTTATAAGAGGCTTTAAGGTATGTTTTATGAGGTTTCAAAGTGTGTCACAGTATAGACAGTAGCCCCTGATACACTGTTCGGTGAGAGAAAGAACCAGACAGAGGATCAAATTTATGTTCGCAGGAGACTCACTTGATGACATTTACCTCTCTTTTGTTATAAACAGGCGTCTGTAGCGAATGCCACCTCTCATACTGCGGAGGTCTCCGGACTAAATCAAAGTCTGGAGCGGCCCACAGAAGAATTGGGCCAGTTGAAAAGGCAGTTGGAGGATAAACAAGGTATGCACAAACCTTGCTCATGTTCAGTGCGAACAAATTTTAAAATGTGTTTTGTGATTTACGCCAGGGGCGATGATCGAAGTCGAGGCTCTTAAGAAGGCCGTTGCCGAGGCCGAGGGAAAGGCAGCCGCGGAGCAGGCTCTTCGTGAGAAGCACGAGGCCAGGGTTATTGAAGCCGAGCAAGAGCTTTAAGAGGTCGTGAGAAGATGCGAGGCCTTGGAGCAGAGTCTAATGGAGAAAGAATCCGAACTTACCAAGGCTCATCAGGCCACATGCGATGACCAGGGGGAAACCCAGGGTGCCCTGCAGGAGATCCAAGAGGTGAGGAAGATCGCGGCGGGTAAGGCTTGTTCCATGTAAGGCAAGTATTTGGGGAGAAAATCATGTTTCTAATCTTGAGTTCGGCTTTCTCCAGGGGTATTTGCGGAGATGCCACGCAGCATATCTGATGCCGCACAATTCTACCGAGCCGAAGAAAGGAACACTGCGGATAAGCTCTTCTGGTCACAATATCTGGCACTAAATTATCCGGTGCCTTTTGCCAATCAATTGAAACAGATGATCGAACTGCAGAAGGCGTCCGAGCTAGCCATGAAGGATTTGATTATCTGGCTATGGCCCGCTGAGCCGATTCCAGGCAGCTACTTCGGGCTCGTGAAACGGCTTGCGAGTGCCTTCCCTCGACTGGACATCATCAAGCAGTCGGTCTGTATAGAGGGTGCGCGAATGGCCTTCGTCCGCGCAAAGGTGCACTGGGGGAAGATGGATGCTGAAAAGCTGGTGACCGAGGGACCGCCGGAGGGAAAGGAGCACCGCAAGCCTGAGTTATATTATGAAAGTGTCCTGAAAGGATCCTGCCTTGCAGCGGAGCAATGCACCAAGGACATTATATTTCCATGAATACAATCATGTTGTCCTTTGTAATGTTGAATAATGTCATTTCTATTATTTATTGCCTGTTATATGAAAGTTTATCCTCCTGCGCGGCCGTTTTATATATTAATCCTGAGAGTTGGCCAGTCATCGGCTTCTGCCCCCATGTAGGAAGTACGGGGGTGTTCAGGATAAACCTGATCACTCTTTATCCCAATTTTGGGTCCTTCGAAGGAGGTGTTCAGCACAACAAACCAGGCAATCGGACTATAGGGCTTTATCACTCTCACTTAGCCATAGGAGCTTTAGAAAAGGAAGGTAGGCGCAGCCCCTGGTGTTCGGAAGACCACGTGAGGGGCTCTATAAGCACCTGATCGGAAGAAAAGCCGATCCATCGCACGCTGCATTGGTTATGGCATTATGCGGGAGGAATCCTTAAAGATTTTACAACCTCTCGAACAGCTGACCAGCTCTCGCCGTATCATGACAATCAGTTTTCAGCTTTCTCTACTGAGGTGCTCGTCCGGAAGAACCGGGACACAATCACAGTAGTTCTCCCTGTGCCGCCTTAGCCGATATAGCGGAACGTAAGGAAGCAAAACATGGGAGCCGGGCAAACCCAACATTTGACCCAAGACATGATTCAGAGCTGATGCATATAATGCTGTAAGTTCGGGGTGCCGAACTACCATGAAGGTGTTCAGACTTTATTGTCGTATTATGGGTAAAACGAAGCCCCTGGCATATTGAAGGCATATCGAGGTGTACGGATGCCATTTGACAAAAGAATTTCAATAAGAGATAACGGCAGATAAGCGCCATATAAATCCACATGTTGTATTTGAATAATACGTCGATGTGTATGAGTACATGTAAAGTAATAATAAGAGAAAGTGACTGCGGAACATACTGAGACCAGGCGGGAAGAAGCTGTGTGTGGATCCGGAGTGCAGTCGGATGGTCATTGAGGGGAATATCTAAGGGTTCCCTTGCGCGTTCGAGTTGTTTCCATATCGCCGGTCCTTGCTTGGGCAAAAATGAACCTATACAGAAAATGCAAGATGTGTTTGTGTGCCGCAGAGCGGTTGAGCCGCAGTATGTGGCCTGTCCTGGCTTTCGCCGGAGTGTTTAATTGAGCTCTAGACGAGCCGGGCTATCCTGCCGCGAAGTAATTCGGAGTCCCTTGGCGGTGTCCAGGAGCTTGGCCGTCGACTCGAGGTTTGATTGAAAGGTGCCACTCGTTGCTTCTGTTGTTAAAGCAGCGGTATACTCTTTGGTACCGAGGGGGAGTTCCGCCTTGCCATTAACTGTAATGACGCCGTGCGGACCGGGCATATTGAGCTTACGGTAGGCATAATGTGGCACCGCGTTGAATCGAGCGAACGCGGTTCGTCCGAGCAGTGCCTGATAATCACTGCGAAAGGGGACGATGTCGAAGATTAACTCTTCAGCACAGTAATTGTCCGGTGATCCGAAGACTACCTCAAGGGCGATGGAGCAGCTGGCCTCCACACCTGGTATAATACCTTTAAAGGTGGATTTGGTGGGCTTGATCACTGAATGATCAATGCCCATCTTGCGTGATGTGTCCTGGTAAACCAGGTTTAGACTGCTGCTTCCACCCATAAGGACTCGTGTGAGGTGGAACCCGTCAATTATTGGGTCGAGGACTATAGTGCGACTGAATTGCCCTGATTGTTTTTAGCCGGACGATCCATGCGGTTGAAGGTGATCGGCCCTAGTTTATATTGTGGGGCGACTGGTTACGTTAAGTCGACATCCCTAAGGGTGCGCATCCAGTCTGGGTTGGAAGTGTGGGTGGCATTTACCATGTTCACCATTTGGATTTGCGGGGGAAATTTCTTTTGCCCTCCTGTATTCGGTGATCTGGGCTCCTCGTCGCCATCATCGCTTTGAGACCCCTTCTCCTTGTTTTCTACACCTGACCTGCCGGCTTGTTTGAAGACCCAACATTCTCCGTTGGTATGATTGGCTGGTGTTCCTGGGGTGCCATGAATTTGGCATGGATGGTCGAGTATGCGGTCGAGACTGGACGGGCCCGAATTGTCATTTTTGAATGGCCTTTTCCGATGACCGGACATAGAGCCACTAAATCCGACATTGACTGCCGTATCTTCGGCGTTACCACCATTTTTGCAACGCTTGTGTTTATTGCGTCAGGGTTTTCCGTTGCTATCTCTGGCCTCTGATGTGCCATGATTGCTTGCTGTGTTGTTGCTATGGGCTAACCAGCTATCCTTGCAAAAGCGGGTCATGAGTGTCGTGAGGGCTGCCATGGATTTTGGCTTCCCTTGGCCGATATGTCGGGCAAGCCACTCATCACGGATGTTATGTTTAAAGGCCGCTAGGGCTTCGGCATCCAGACAGTCGACAATTTGGTTCTTTTTAGTTAGGAACCGAGTCCAGAATTTCCTGGCTGACTCTCCGGGCTGTTGGGTTATGTGACTTAAATCATCAGCATCCGGTGGTCGCACGTAAGTGCCCTAGAAGTTGTCCAGGAATGCGTCTGCTAGGTTCTCCCAACTTCCCATGGAGTTTTCCAGCAAGCTATTCAGCCAATGCTGAGCCGACCCTTTGAGTTTTAGTGGGAGATACTTGATGGCGTGTAGATCATCCCCACGGGCCATGTGAATGTGGAGGAAAAAATCCTCTATCCATACCGCGGGGTCTGTAGTACCATCATATTCAATGTTCACAGGTTTAAACCCTTCTGGGAATTCATGACCCATTACTTCATCGGTGAAGCATAGGGGGTGTGCGGCGCCTCTGTGCCGGGTTATATCACGACGCAGTTCATACGAGTTTTGTCTGTTGTATTCGGCCTGGCCGGATTTGCTTTTAGTATATCTAGCATGACGGTCGTCGTCACGCGTTGGGGCGCGCCCCCGTGATCTGTAGATCGATCTTGTATGTCCTGCTTTGTTTTCCAATACGTCTCGCAGGTCCTGCGTGTAGCCCGGGGCCTTGGTGTTTTTGTTTGACTGGCGACAGGGTGCGGATTGGACTTCGGGCTGATGCGCCACTTTGTCTCGGCCACGAGGTGGCCGGTCCGCCGCATCGTATGCTGGTAGTGTAGGCTTTAATGCTTCCTCCTCGAGTTGGGGGTAGCAACCTGCGCTTTGGGTAACTTTTGGTTGGGTGCTCGAGTTCGTATTCCTCGGCCGCCAGGACCTCGGCCCATCTATCCGCTAGCAGATCTTGATCAGCTTGAAGCTGCTGCTGCTTTTTCTTCAGGCTTTTTGCCTTGGCTATAAGCTGGCGCTTGAAGCGCTCCTTCTCGACGGGATCCTCAGGCACGATGAATTCTTCGTCGCCGAGGCTCACCTCGTCTTGGAGAGGGGCATGTATTTGTCATCCTCTGATTCTCCGTCCGTCGCCCGTTCCTTAGGGCTAGCTTGCCCATCCTCCCGCTCGAAGCCTGACTGGAGGGAATTGTCTTCGTCTTCGGCACTATCTGCAGTGTTATTGTCTCTTGTGCCAGTATCGCTGCTTTTGCTATGGCGGGGCTTAGAGCGGCACTGATGACGCTGGTGCTAAGATTGCTTCTCGAGGAGATTATCCTTCGTTGCCTTATTGCCATCGCTTTCTTTGGGGGTGTCCACCATATATATATATCTATGATGAGCTGGCTATCCAGCGCCATGTGGGCGGTGATTCCTGTTCTTCTCCTGCATCATCGTCCATACAGTCGATGTCTTCGGAGCCGAAATCAAGCATGTGGTTGAGTCGTCGATAGTGGCTATTAAGTGGGTGGTGGGTGGGGAATGAATTTCTTCGTCGTCCGCTTCCCACTCGAGCCGGACATAGTTCGGCCAAGGGTCTCCTGACAAGGAGAGAGACCTCAATGAATTTAGCACGTTGCCCAAGGGCGAGTGCTGAAAGATATCCACGGAGGTAAACTCCATGATTGGTGCCCAATCAGATTCGATAGGCACGGATGCAGGCGGTTCGGAGCCTGTGGCCGGGGACGAATCCGAGGGTCCGGCAGCACAGGTCTCATAGGAGGTGAAGTCAGTATTCGGCACTATCGCCGCTGAGTGTGCGGCCTCTGTGGCGGGGTCCATCCACCCGTCCTCGGACAGCATGATCTGCTCCGGATTGAGGGCTGGAGTAGCCACAGGTGTGATCTCCCAAACACCGTCCGACGGCAGAGCTAAGTCATGCTCGTCGTGACTGTGCGGCGCACCTGACATGGGCTCGAATCCGTCGAAGATCAAGTCTCTGCGGATGTCGGCATTATAGTTCAAGCTTCCAAACCTGACCTGACGACCAGGGGCGTAGCTCTCGATCTGCTCCAGATGGCCAAGCGAGTTGGCCCGCAGTACGAAGCCGCCGAATACGAAGATCTGTCCGGGGAGAAAAACCTCACCCTGGATCGCATCGTTGCCGATGATCGAAGGAGCCATCAAGCCTTTATGGTGACGGCACAGTGGAACTCTCAATGAAAGCACCAATGTCGGTGTCAAAACCGTCGGATCTCGGGTAGGGGGTCCCGAACTGTGCATCTAAGGCTGATGGTAACAGGAGGCGGGGGACACAATGTTTACCCAGGTTCGGGCCCTCTCGATGGAGGTAATACCCTACTTCCTGCTTGATTGATCTTGATGATGTGAGTATTACAAGAGTTGATCTACCACGAGATCGTAGAGGCTAAACCCTAGAAGCTAGCCTATGATTCTCATTGTTGTTGTCCTACGGACTAAACCCTCCGGTTTATATAGACACCGGAGGGGGCTAGGGTTACACAGAGTCGGTTATAAGGGAGGAGATCTACATATCCGAATTGCCAAGCTTGCCTTCCACGCAAAGGAGAGTCCCACCCGGACACGGGACGAAGTCTTCAATCTTGTATCTTCATAGTACAACAGTCCGGCCAAAGTATATAGTCTGGCTGTCCGAGGACCCCCTAATCCAGGACTCCCTCACCGACCCCGTCCTGAGCCGTCGCCCACCCAGTCGAGCCGCCGCCGCCGCCCGCACCGCCCTGCCCGCCCGGCCGCGCCCCCCGTCCCGAATCGCCGACCGCCCCACACCACCCCACCCCCGTCCCGAGCCGCCACCGTCCGGCCGCACCGCCCCGCCGCCGCCCTGCCCCTCATCTTGGTGAGTTTTTTCTATTTTTTAGATTTAGTTTATGTTTGTTTAGTTTAGGTTAATTAGGTTAGTTAGTTTAGGTTATTTATGTTATTTAGGTTAGTTTAGGTTAGTTTAGGTTACATTTAGTTTATAGTTTTGTTTAGGTTTTTTTCCTGTTTTTAAGAATAATCAAGAAAGATGAAAGAAAAAGGAAAAGAAGAACAAGAAGAAAAAATAACAATAAGTAGTACAAGAAAAAGAAGATGAAAAAAAGAAGTAGAAGTTGAAGATGAAAAAAAGAAGTAGGAAAAGGGGGCGCCCGGGGACGAGCGGGTTAATTAGGGGTTTCCTCGGTGTCGATGGAACCCTAAATAGCAAGTATATCGTCGATGCGAGATACATGTGGCCGTCGGTGTGGAACACTACATCCATGTCCCACAAGTGACGCCGACGTCCATCGGCCCAAAGCAACTGTTCATGGTGTCGATGGCGGTCGAACACCATCGCGAATTTGTCTGGCAGCCTCTGCGATGACGATTAAAAGGCAAGTGTTGAAACTTGAAACACCCAAACTGACTCAAGTCGGTTTGGTTGTTTGAAATTTCAAAACTTGGCTTTAATCCTCATCGCAGAGGTTGCCAGACAAATTCGCGATGGTGTTCGACTGTCATCGGCCACCAGAACTATTGTTGTGGGACGCCGGGCGCCAGCTTCACTTGTGGAATGTGGATCTAGTGTTCAACGCCGAGCGCCACATGTATCTCGCACCGATGATACTTGCTATTTAGGGTTCCATCGACGCCAAGGACCCCCTAACCTGCTCGTCCTGTTGTCAATATTTAGTTAGGTCAGGAAGAAACAAAATTGCTATGTTACTCATCTTTGGATTTAAATGTGCAGTTATTTCGTCGCTGTGAGGGTCTAGTGTTCGACGAGCTCCGCCCCTGCGTTCATTGTTGAGCACAAATGACATCTCCCGATGAAACTTGCTAGTTATAGGTGTCAATCATCAGTATGAGTAAGCACTATGCGTCTCCCATTCGAAAGGGTTACATCTATAAATATGCACGCATTTGCATATTTATAATTGTGATTCTTTTGAATTGTCCAACGTTATCCATGGACACCCCGAGTATGTGTAGATTGGGTTCATTTTCCCATATGCTCAGCTCCGGATCCGATGCAGAATTTCATCAGTGCCTCCCTGTTGTTCTCCGGGTACACATTCTCTCTTCTTATTGCCGAGACGTGTATCAGGAGAACAACGGAGAGGTGCTGCCGAAATTTTGCGTCGGATCCGAAGCAGAGCATGGGAAAACGAACCCGATCTACACATACTTGGGTGGGATTAGGACCTATCTTTACCTATTAGTGTGTAGGTTGCATGGACGTAATAAAACTAACAAACTCCATTAACTGATGGATATGCTTTGCTTAATTATGTATATATTTCTTGTGTGTCCAGTAGGAAGTCAATATGAGTGATCGTGCATGGATGTACACCGGTTACACTAGTCAGAAAGTTTGGACCGTGGAACGGTTAACAAAAACCAAGGGGTTTGTTAGAACCGCATTTGCAAATGGCCAGGAATTTAGCTGGTGCCCCTGTGCCCGTTGCGACAACTATAAAAAGAGGGACGAGCTTGAAATGAGTAAAGACCTGCAGAAGTTCGGTTTTACGCCTGGTTACACGGTCTGGACATTACATGGTGAGTCTGCCCAACGTGCTAGAGCCGAGGTTTGTCGTCACACTGACGAGCATGGTACCGGGACTGTAGACATGGTGCAAGACTTTGACAATGCTCGGGACTCGGACGAGGAGATGGAGGAATCTGCAAAGGCCTTCACTAAAATGTTGGAGTCCTCAAAACGTCCTCTCCACGAGCACACTGAGCTTTGTCAGCTGGATGCCATCTCACAAATAATGGCTTTGAAGGCTCAATTCAACATGGGCAGAGAATGCTACGACGCGATGATGACAGTATTCAGCCGATTTCTACCCAAAGGCCATGTGCTACCTCCAAACCTGTACCAGTCAGACAAAATCCTCCGTGCTCTTAAGATGACCTATGAGAAGATACATGCCTGTGAGAAAGGATGTGTCTTATTTAGGCTTCAGTATGAGGACTTGAACTATTGTCCCATTTGCAATTCTTCCAGGTATGTTGTGGTAGACAACGGTATGGGTGAGAAGACGCAGACCAAAATACCCGTTTATGTTCTTCGGTATATGCCAATCATACTAAGACTTCAACGTCTTTTCATGGTCGAAGAAACGGCCAGACAGATGGCATGGCACAAAATGGGCAAAAGAACCGAACTAGATGCAGATGGGAATGTGATGATGGTGCACACATCGGATGGTGAAGCGTGGAAGCGCTTCGATGCATTACATAAGGAAAAAACGGCAGATCCAAGGCATCCTCGAGTCGCCGTCAGCATAGATGGGTTTAGTGTGTTTGGTCAGATGGCAACCCCATACAGCTGTTGGCCCGTGTTTGTCATTCCACTCAATCTCCCCCCCGGGCAGATTATGCAACGAAAGAATATTTTCCTGACGTTGATAATTCCAGGGCCCAACTATCCGGGGAAGAATATGAATGTGTACATGCAACCACTTAAGGATGAATTGCAAGAAGCTTGGGATAATGGGTTCAAGAAATACGACGCCTTTAGCAAACAGAACTTCATAATGCGTGCCTGGTACATGTACTCGACGCACGACTTGTCGGCGTATGCGCTATTCGTTGGCTGGTGTGTGCATGGAAGGTTCCCATGCCCCACATGCAAGGGAGCTCTTGAGTTTCGTTGGCTGACGGCAGGGCGCAAGTATAGTTGCTTCAACTTGCATAGACCGTTTCTACATCCTGGCCATAAGTTCAGGAAAGACAAGAAGAACTTCATCAAAGGTAGAGTTGTCAAACACTCTGCCCACTTGCATTGACAGGCCAACAGACCCTAGATCAATTAAACGCTCTCGAGCCAGATCCAGGGCGTCCAGGGTATTTCAAGGGGTATAATAAGGAACACACCTGGGCTCACAAGACATGCTTCTGGGATCTGCCTTACTTCAAAGACCTCCTTTGCCCACACAACATCGACGTGATGCACACTGAAAAGAATATCGCCGAAGCCATTTTTGGTACATTGTTCAGCATAGAGGGGAAATCAAAGGATAATGCTAAGGCTAGAGTCGATCAAGAGGAGCTATGTGATAGACCGTTACAAAACATGAAAGAACCGAAAGGAAAGGGGATCAACTGGACAAAGCGAAAGGCATGGTTCAATCCTGGAAGGCCAGCTATGAAGGACATTATTTTGTGGGTGAAAATGCAGTTGATGTTCCCCAATGGGTATGCAGCAAATCTAAAGAGGGGAGCGAGTCTTCAGAAATTAAAAATATTTGGTCTAAAAAGTCATGATTGGCACATATGGATTGAGCGGATAATACCGGTGATATTGCGTGGCTTCATCCCTGAGGATGAATGGCTAGTACTGGCAGAGCTGAGCTATTTCTTCTGTGTTCTTTGTGCGAAAGAACTATCGCCTGGCCTCCTAGAAGAAATGGAACAGTTGGCGCCGGATTTGATCTGCAAGTTAGAGAAGATCTTTCCACCAAGCTTCTTTAATCCAATGCAACACTTGATTTTGCATCTCCCAAACCGAGGCACGATTGGGGGGGGGGCGTGCAAAATCATTGGTGCTACTCAATTGAGAGGATGCAGAAGATGCTTCGAGCAAAATGTAAAAATAAATGTAGAATAGAAGCATTGATGGCAGGGGCATTCATCACTGAGGAGGCGGCAAACTTCGTCACCACACACTACGAAGCCAAAAATCGTACTTTGCATAATCCGAAGCCTCGGTACAATGCTGACGAACCTCAAAAGGGTCAATCCAACCTCAGCCTATTCAAAGGGAATCTTGCACTAGCCGGTGGTTGGAAACCAGTAAGGTTGGATGTTGAAGAATGGCGGACTATTTCGCTGTATCTCTTCAACAACCTAACAAAAGTGCGGCCGTACATCGAGTGAGATCTTGGTACATTGTTTCACAACTTCTAATTCCTTTGAAATTCTCTTATTCCTGGATATTTGATGCAGTCGATACGTCGCCATATTCTCGTATGGAGCGGTGATCCAAAAGGATTCCGTCGAAGAGTATGAGCTTCTGGCAAAACAAGGAGCCAAATATCCCGGTTTCATCTCTTAAGTCAAAAAACGGTAATTCCTATTAGACCCTTTCTTTTCTTTGGCTAATTTGCGACTAATGCAACAATCCTTTCGTATTAAACTTGTAGGCTAATTCAGAGATTATGGATGCCGAATTGAGACAAGTAGCTAATGGTTTTGACTATAAGGTCCGTTCATTTGACAAATACGACATCAACGGGTATCACTTTCGTACCTATGGCAAAGAGCTATCTATGGCCGACCGAAATTCTACAAATTGTTGTGTCTCTGCTATCAGCGAAGGAGGTATCGAGTATTATGGAAGAGTTGAAGCAATTTATGAACTTGAATTCTATGGTGAAAACCCACCAAACGTCGTAGTCTTCAGATGTTATGGGTTCCAGCCGAGGGAGACTAGAAGGACTCATGAACATATAGGGCTAGTCGAAATCAAACAAAGCATCCATTTGGATGTTCCCGATGTCTATATTACGGCTCAACAGGCAAGCCAAGTTTTCTATCTACCGTGGGCCTATCAAAGTGATCCAAATCTCAGTGGTTGGGACGTTGTTTATGAAGTGCCTCCACATGTTAGACCACCTCCCCCCAATGAAAAGGATTATGAACCTCACATTAACCAAGACACATATGACGAAGGAGAATTCTTCCAAGAAAAACGTGTAACACCCCGGACACACCCGCCGGTGGTCGTTACTCCTGGTAGGATCTAGACTGGCCCCATAGATCAATTCTAGTCTTTTCTACGCACTTTGTCCTCACTCGTGCGCACCCGGGAGCAACTTCCCGGTCGGTCACCCATCCTAACACTACTCCAAGCTGAGCACGCTTAACTTTGGAGTTCTGTCCGAATGGGCTCCCGGAAAAGAAGGAATTCCTTATTGATATGAGTAGTCTATCATCCCTAATAAGTTAGGCTATCACATACACCCCCAGTCAGAGGAACCGACGTCCTCGTCGGGCCACAGGAATGTTCCCTCTTGGCACATACGTCTGTGCATCCAGTCTGGTACATGTGCCATGCCGGGTGCCACAACGGGTCACAAACGTCATGAACAACATGACCGCTCACCTGTCCACAAACATCCATGTAACCGTGAGGGTTGGCTCTGATACCAACTTGTAACGCCCTCGATGCGGCTATATCTCCTACGTGTCGAAGCACGACTTAGATGCATAACCGAATCGAAAGCAATGTCGCAAGTAAGGTAATCTTCACAACAACCCATGTAAATAGATAGTAGGGGAAAAGGTACATAGTTGGCTTACACTCGCCACATCACACAAATACATGAATAACATTACAATCATCCAATACACTCATGGTCCGACTATGGTACCAAAATAAAAGATCAACCCCAACATGCGACATGGTCCCGATCGCCGCAACTGGGCACCACTACTAATCATCAGGGAAAGACACATAGTAACGGCGAGAGTCTTCATCGAACTCCCACTTGAGCTCAAGCGCATCATCTAGAACGGAATCATCAGTCCCCGCATCTGGTTTTGGAAGTAAACTGTGAGCCATGAGGACTCAGCAATCTCGCACCCTCGCGATCAAGACTATTTAAGCTTATAGGTAAGGGAAGGTAATATGTGGAGCTTCAGCAAGCGACTAGCATATATGGTGGCTAACCTGTTCGCAAAAGAGAGCGAGAAGAGAAGGCAAAGCACGAACGAAGAACTATAGAACAACCTACGGCAAACATTACTCCAACACCGTGTTCACTTCCCGGACTCCGCCGAGAAGAGACCATCATGGTTACACACGCGGTTGATTCATTTTAATTAAGTTAAGTTTCATGTTATCTACAACCGAACATTAACAAATTTCCATCTGCCCATAACCGCGGGCACGGCTTTCGAAAGTTCAAATCCCTGCAGGGGAGTCCCAACTTAGCCCATCACAAGATCTCACGGTTAACGAAGGATATTTCTTCTCCCGAGAAATTTCGATCAGACTCGGTATCCCGGTTCTACAAGACATCTTCGACAATGGTAAAACAAGTCCAGCAACACCGCCCGAATGTGCCGACAAATCCTGATAGGAGCTTCACATATCTCGTTCTCAAGGCACACTCAGATGAGACTAGCTACGAGTAAAACCAACCCTCAAGTTTCCCCGAGGTGGCCCCGCAGGCAGCTCAGTCGGACCAACACTCAGAGGAGCACTGGCCTAGGGGGGTTTAAATAAGATGACCCTCGGGCTCCGGAAACCCAAGGGAAAAAGAGGCTAGGTGGCAAATGGTAAAACCAAGGTTGGGCATTGCTGGAGGAGTTTTATTCAAGGCGAGCTGTCAAGGGGTTCCCATTATCACCCAACCGCGTAAGGAACGCAAAAATCCGGGAACATAACACCGATATGACGGAAACTAGGCCGGCAAGAGTGGAACAAAACACTAGGTGTCGGAGTAATGGGCCACGGGTAGGCCAACCCGAGCCCCATGACCTTTCAAGACATCGGGGCAGGCCGCGCCCCTCAAGACCACAGGGCGAAGAGCCGCCTCCTGGGGAGTCTACGGCAAGGCGGCCGACTGCCCGCTCGCGGCCGAGTCCTAGGGACGACTTCCAGAGAAGCCGGCTTTGGGGAGTCGGCCAGCGACTCCAACAAACCATGACCTCATCGAGAGGGACGGGGCAGGGGCATGGCTACAATAAAGCCCACTCCCCGCCCTTACCAAGGGCAGGCATGGCTACAGCGCGCCGTACTTGGGAAGATCTCCCCGCGGCGTGGCACTGTTGCCCAGCCGGCCCCGACATCAGCACCACTATACCTAGTCCTGCGCCCACGACCGCTTGTCTATACGGCCTAGAGGCAGCAGGGCCCACCAGCCAGCGAGACCTCGGGAGACGGCGGGGGCACCGCCAGTTGGACCCAACGGGAGTCGGCCCGAGGGAGTTGGCCGAGCCCTCCCCCGGGCCCACGCGCCATTAATCAAGAAGAGAAGGGGAGTGGCCACAGTGATCGCCCGCCAGGCGGCGGGGCTGTTGCCACGACCCCATGACCAAGCTTGGATCATCAGGAGCACGGCTACAGTAATCAGCAGCCGGCAAGACCCGCCCGTGGCGGACGCGGCCTGTCGGCTCCATACCAGACCAGTCGGCGGGGCCCACCAGTCGGCGGGCCCCACCAGTCGGCCGAGAAGTCAGAGGTCGGAGACAACTAACGGCTGAGCCCGCGCCCAGTCACATTACCATTGTACCCCTGGGGGGTAGGCCTATATAAACCCCCCAGGGCACCCATGCAAAGGGTTGGATCCCAGTAGTTCTATACCTCACCAGATAGAGGGAGAGAGCTAGCCTTGCCCTCTCCTACCACCATACACAGCTCAAGGAGCAACCGTGTAAATCTTTGACTATAGTGATCATGCGGAGACCCCGCAGAGCAGCAGTAGGGGTATTATCTCCCCAGAGAGCCCCGAAGCTGGGTAAGATTCGCCGGCGTGCATGTCTTCGCCTCATCCCGTTTCTAGGCACCGGCGACGTTCTACTCGCCCCCACCATGATTAGCCATCCGTTGGCATATGTCGCACTAAACCCCCGACATTTGGCGCCCACCTTGGGGCATGGTGCACCGCCGTCCGGAGATCTGTTCTGGACGGGAACCCGTTTCCTCCCTAGCGAGCGCAGCCAACCAGGCACGCCAGACGAAGTTTGCGTCGACGCGCTACGCGGCGTGGAGATCGCCTGCGCAGCCAGCTCCTTGGCCAAACTTGTCGGCGAGGTCCGCCTCTCCGACGAACCTGTGTCCGACGCAGGTGTAGGCGGCCCCTAAAACCTCCTCGCGGGCCTCCTCGATCAACTCCATGTTTCCAGCGAGCCTGCCGTAGACTTGGAGTCTGTAGGCTCCACCAACCCGATGCTGGTCGACTCCGACACCGTGTCAGTCGACGCTTTCCCCTCCAATGTGGTGGTCTACGACGAACCTGTCCCCCACGCGGAGAGCGACGGGAGCACCATCACTGAGGTGCTGGTCATCAGTCACGACGAGTTCCCTGGTGGAAGGGCGTGCAACTCACTCGGCGCGGCGCTGCAAGATCTAGCTGCGCCCATTCCAGAAGATGTTGACGCAGAGACGCTAGAAGCGCGCCGCCTTCAGCTTGTTGAAGGCGCGAAGAAGCTAGCCAGCATGAGACGCTTGTCAGAAGCTTACCAGCGGGAGATGGATCGCGCTGTTGGCGGCTCGCCGGCTCCGGCAGGGCCCAGCCGCCTTGGCGCGGTTCAGCAGCGCGGCGTAGCCATCGCCAGCCTGTTTGGGGCTAGCCGCCCCGTGTATGCCATGCCGACGGAGAACATCCGAGCCGCCCAGGCAGCGGTGGATGAGCTAGACAATTTCGAGGGCGAAGAGCGCCGCCTCATGATGGAGCGAGTCCAGCGGCTCCTCGACGCGGCCGCCGTGCAGAACAAGGCCGGCTGCCGCACGGAGGCACCGCAGCGGCCAAACGACGACCCACACCGAGATCAAGGCGCGACGTCTCGGACACTGACTAGCGGTACTCGAGGAAGAAAGGACAAGGAGCCGGCTGTCAGCCACAGTCAGACTCGGATTACCATAGAGCACGACCGAGACGGCCGCCTAAGAGCAGTGGAACGATGGGACGACTGTCCGCTTCCCCCTCCCCGCAAGGAGAGGCGAGTCTCCCCGCCGCCTGTTGACCATCCAACTCTCGGAGACCGCCTTGGCCGCCGAGAGGGAGTTGGGGAGAATGACGCCCGCCACCGGATCGACCGACTTGACTGGTCCTTGGCGCTGGAAGAAGAAGACGAGCTGGGTCTGCCTTGTTTCAGGCCCCGCATTCGGGACGAGCGCTTTCCCAGAGGGTTCACGCTCCCAAGAGACACGCCCAAGTATACCGGCTCCGTGAAGCCAGAAGACTGGCCAGTCGACTACTCCACGGTTGTCAGCATAGCAAATGGCAACAAGCGTGTCACCGTAAAGTACGTTCCGCTCATGCTCCAAGGCACGGCCCGGACGTGGTTGAACAGCCTGAAGCCCCGCAGCATCAATAGCTGGGTCGACTTCACCGAAGCATTCGTCTGCAACTTCACCAGCACGTACAAGTGTCCTCCCAAGCCTCGTCAGCTCTCCTTGTGCGTGCAAGGTCCTGATGAGTCAACTCGTGACTACCTCACGCGTTGGGCTGAGCTCCGGAACTCCTGCGAGGGCGTGCACGAGGTGCAGGCCATCGAGTACTTCACAGTCGGGTGACGAGAAGGCACCCTCCTCAAGCACAAGCTCCTCTGCAACGAGCCAGAAACCCTCGACGAGTTGCTGATCATAGCGGACAAATACGCTACGGCCGACTCCTCCATGAAGATGGAAATTCAAATCGGCACGACTGGCAAGGTAGCTCCTCAGGCTCCAAGAACTCCGGCAGCGGACGCCGGCCGGCGACAACAGCAGGGCGACCACAAGCGCAAGGCCCCGCAGCCGGCTTCCAGCAGCCGGCAGGTCGCGACCGTCGAAGCCCAGCAGCCAGAAGAGCAGCCTCCTCCCAAGCGACAGAAAGGCGGCAAGCCGAACTGGTTGCCGGCCTTCTCCTACGAACAGACCTTGGATGGACCTTGCAAGTTCCACAGCAGCGCGAAGCCATCAAATCACACCACCCGGAAGTGCCACTGGCTCACCAGGATCGCCAAGGGAGACGGCCTCCTGGCACCCCCGCCTACTGGGCAGCCGCCTCCGCCTCCACCCCAGCAGCCGACAGTCAGGCCAGTCGACGCAGTACAAGATGAGTACCCTGAAGAGCACGGAGCCTATGTGGTGTTCACCAGTGTGGCTGACGATCGACGCAGCAGGCGGCTGCAGCGACAAGAGGTGAACGCGGTAGCCTCAGAGACGCTAGAGTTCATGCACTGGTCAGAGAGGCCCATCAGCTAGAGCAGGGCTGACCACCCAGAAGTGATGCCGAGTCCGGGCTCCTACACCTTGGTCTTGGACGCCACCTTTGCCATGGACAAACGGGCCGTGCGTTTCTCGCGAGTTCTGATAGATGGGGGCAGCAGCATCAACATCATGTACAAGGACACCATGGAGAAGTTAGGAATCAAGCAGAGACAGCTTCAGAACAGCCGGACTGTGTTCCATGACATTGTCCCTGGGCTTTCCTGTTCACCAATCGGCAAGATCCTGATTGACGTCCTCTTTTGGGACAAAGATCACTTCCGAAGAGAGTCTGTTTGGTTTGAGGTGGTGGACCTCGAGAGCCCGTACCATGCGCTACTTGGCCGGCCCGCCTTGGCCAAGTTCATGACGGTCCCCCACTACGCCTACCTCAAGATGAAGATGCCCAGTTCTAGGGGAATTCTGACTGTGGACGGCGACTACTGGAAGTCGTCCGCTTGCGCGGCTGAGAGCAGTCGGCTGGCCGAGTCCCTGGTGATTGCGGCCGAGAAGCGACTCCTTGAGCGAGCTGTGGTGATGGCCGGCAAGCAGCCGGTGATATCGCCCGACCCGAAGGAGTCGGAAGCCAAAGGTTCGTTCAAGCCGGCCAAAGAGACAAAGAAGATACCCTTGGATCCGGAGCACCCATAAAGGTACACCGTCGTAGGTGCAAACCTCGACAGCAAATAGGAAGGCGAGCTCGTCGAGTTCCTTCGTGAGAATCGGGACATCTTTGCGTGGTCTCCCAAAGACATGCCAGGTGTGCCGACGGAAGTCGCCGAGCACAAGTTACACGTCCGATCTGATGCAAAGCCGGTCAGGCAGCCCCTGCGCCGCTTATCAGAAGAGAAGAGAAGAGTTGTCGGAGAAGAGATAGCCCGACTCCTAGCAGCCGGCTTCATTATGGAAGTTTTCTTCCCGGAGTGGCTGGCAAATCTGGTCCTGGTGCTAAAGAAGAACAAGCAATGGCGAATGTGTATTGACTACACGAGCCTCAACAAGGCCTGCCCCAAGGACCCGTTTGCTCTGCCGAGAATAGATCAGGTGATAGACTCCACAGTCGGATGCGAGCTGTTGAGTTTCTTGGATGCATACTCAGGATATCACCAGATCAAGCTAGAACCGACTGATAGATTGAAGACCGCCTTCATCACGCCATTTGGAGCATTCTGCTACCTCACCATGACGTTCGGCTTGAGGAATGCCGGCGCCACCTTTCAGCGTTGCATGCAGAAGTGCCTCCTCAAGCAGCTCGGTAGGAACGCCCACGTTTACGTGGACGACGTAGTGGTGAAGACGGAAAAGCAAGGAACATTGCTGGAAGACCTCAAGGAGACCTTTGAGAACCTGCGCCGGTTCCAGATCAAGCTCAACCCCGAGAAGTGTGTCTTCGGAGTACCAGCCGGCCAACTGCTAGGTTTCCTGGTCTCTGAGCGCAGCATAGAATGCAACCCAGTAAAAATCAAGGCCGTGGAGAGAATGGAGGTACCTAGCCGACTGCTGGATGTGCAGAAGTTCACCGGCTGCCTGGCGTCCATCAGCCGATTCATCAGTCGGTTGGGCGAGGAAGCTCTCCCCTTATACCAACTCATGAAGAAGACCACTTTTTTCAAGTGGAACCATAAGGCGGATGAAGCTTTCCACCAGTTGAAGAAGATGCTGACTACTCCACCCGTCCTGGCGGCTCCGACTCCCAAGGAACCTATGCTCCTGTACATCGCCGCCACCAGTCGAGTAGTCAGCACAGTCATCGTAGTAGAGCGCAAGGAGGAAGGCAAGGCGCTACCTGTCCAGAGACCAGTATATTACCTGAGCGAGGTATTGTCGACCTCCAAGCAGAACTACCCCCACTACCAGAAGATGTGCTATGGCGTGCACTTTGCTGCCAAGAAATTGAGGCCTTACTTTCAAGAACATCCAATCACGATGGTCTGCACGGCTCCACTTGCCGAGATTATCGGCAGCCGCGATGCCTCTGGTCGAGTGGCCAAGTGGGCCATAGAGCTGGCTCCTTACACCATCTACTACCAGCCCTGCACCGCTATCAAATCACAAGCACTGGCCGACTTCCTCGTCGACTGGGCCGAGACCCAGTACCTGCCTCCAGCACCCGACTCCACCCATTGGTGGATACACTTCGACGGCTCCAAGATGCACACCGGCTTGGGAGCCGGCGTCGTCCTCACCTCTCCCAAAGGCGACAAGCTCAAGTATGCACTGCAAATCCATTTTGCCGCCTCCAACAACGTGGCCGAGTACGAGGCGCTCATTCACGGACTCCGGCTTGCCAAAGAGCTTGGCATCCGTCGGATCTTGTGTTATGGCAACTCGGACTTAGTGGTCCAGCAGTCGTCTGGCGACTGGGACGCAAAAGACGCAAACATGGCGAGCTACCGTTTCCTCGTGCAACAACTCAGCGGGTATTTCGAAGGGTGCGAGTTCCTCCATGTGCCAAGAAACGACAATGACCAAGCAGACGCCTTGGCACGAATCGGCTCTACCCGCCAAGCAATTCCATCTGGCGTTGCCCTTCAACGCCTCCTCAAGCCGTCTGTCAAGCCTTCACCAGAATCAGACTCCATCTTTGTGCCGGCTCCTCCCGAAGACGGCGGATCCGACTCCAGGGCTCCGGCAGTCGGAACGGGGACTTTGGCGGGCGACTCCAAAGCTGCTTCAGTCAAGCCCGGCCCGGGGACTGCGGTGACGGACTCGAAGATTCCAGAACTCGGCCCAAGGACCGAGCCAGTCGGCCTAGGGACTTCATCAGCCCAACAAGCGGTTGTTGACTCCAGCCCACCGCCTCCCAGCCCAGCCGCCCTCGTCCAAGTCGCAGTCCTAATAGTCGACGAAATAGCAACACCCTCATGGGCCCAGCCCATCCTCAAATTTCTGGTGAACAAAGAGCTACCAACTGATGAGATCTCAGCTCGGCAAGTACAACATCGGGCAGGAACCTATACCATAATCAACAGAGAGCTGGTCAGGCGCAGCGTCACTGGTGTATACTAGCACTGCGTAGAGCCAGAGCAAGGCAGGCGATCCTCAAAGACATCCATCAAGGCGAATGTGGCCACCATGCGGCTTCAAGAGCACTCGTCGCCAAAGCTTTTCGGCACGGTTTCTTTTGGCCGACTGCCTTGGAAGAGGCCAAGGAGTTGGTCCAAAAATGCAAAGGGTGCCAGAAGTTTAGCTCCAAGCCGCACCAGCCGGCTTCCGCGCTCAAGACCATCCCCATTGCTTAGCCTTTCGCAGTTTAGGGTCTAGACATGGTGGGACCATTCAAAACAGCACGAGGTGGTCTAACTCACCTACTTGTCGCAGTGGACAAGTTCACAAAGTGGGTGGAAGTGAAGCCAATTAAGAAACTGAACGGTCCGACTGCCGTGACCTTCATCACCGATATCACAATTCGGTATAGCATACCACACAGCATCATCACCGACAACGGCACAAATTTTGCCAAAGGCGCCTTGGCCCGTTTCTGCGCAACACAGGGCATCCGACTGGACCTAGCATCTGTCGCCCACCTGCAGTCAAACGGCCAAGTGGAGCGAGCAAACGGCCTCATCTTGTCCGGCATCAAGCCTCGGTTCATCGAGCCTCTGGAGCGCTCGGCTGGCTGCTGGCTCGACGAGCTGCCAGCCGTCCCCTAGAGTCTGCGCACGGCTCCAAACAAGTCAACCGGCTTCACGCCCTTCTTCCTCGTCTACGGTGCCGAAGCCGTCATCCCAACGGACATAGAGTTCGACTCCCCACGAGTCACCATGTACACCGAGGAGGAAGCAAAAGAAGCACGACAAGACGGCGTCGATCTGCTGGAAGAGGGCCGGCTGTTGGCACTCAGCCAGTCCAGCATCTACCAGCAGAGCCTGCGCCGATACCACAACAGGAAGGTCAGGCCAAGATCTTTCCAAGAAGGCGACCTTGTACTCCGACTGATCCAGCGAACAGCCGGCCAGCACAAGCTATCGCCGCCTTGGGAAGGCCCTTTCATCATCAGCAAAGTACTAGGCAACGACTCCTACTACCTGATTGACGCTCAGAAGCCCCGAGCACGCAAGAGGGACGACTCCGGCAAGGAGACAGAGTGGCCATGGAACGCAAATCTTCTCCGAAGATTTTACAGTTGATGCAGTATGTACCACGCTACTGTTTGTATTAAATTACCAAGACTTCGGGCCCCCCGAGATGAGCTTGAGGACTGCCCTCTTTTGTCTGTATGATAAAAATTATGCCTACAAGTATGTTACCCTTTGTCATGCCGCTTGGCACCGGGCTCAACAAGTTGGCCCGGGGACTTGTCGCCTTGCACTATGAAATGCTTCCTGCAGTCGGACAAGTAGTGTGTAAACGCCTAAGCCATGTCCTGCCAGAAGCCGCAGCTCGCAGAGCGACTGTACGGTGGGCAGCAGTAAGGTAGAATGGGCATTCGCATGAAAAATTGCTAAGGACCCAAAGCATAAAACATAGCTCAAGACGGCTTCCAAGCCCTTCTCGCAAACTGACTCTTGGACAGTCGGATTGTCATTTTCTACCCAACTTGCTCAAACAATCTTGAAATCGGCGAAGTACTTGCTTTCCCAAAGTAGCCTAGCACTTGATCTAGCAAGAGTCTGCAGAGCGGCTGTCCGATTGGCAAGGCAGACAACTAGGAGAAAGCGGCAAAGGAAAATAGCTAAATAGAACAATGAGCAAGAAAAGATAGACATATATATATATATAACATAGGCCCTTGGACGAATTGTCAAGCAGAGGTTCAAAATACACCCCGCGGGTGGAATTGTGCAAATTAACAAGTTCCTCAAAAGACTACTGAAGCAGATAAAACAAGAGACACTGCGGCAGCTTAGGAGGCGGCAGACGGAGTCGGGGGGTCGGAGGAGGCGCCAGCGTCAGTCGTCGGGGCGGTCGGCCGGCTAGTCTTGGCTTGATCGCCTCCAGTAGCAGTCGGATCGGTCGCACGCGGCTCATTGCTGGAGGCGCGGTCGGGCTGAGGTTGGCCGTCTGCTCCATCTTCTGGTGCCTCCGCCTCTCCCTCACCCTCCGCCTCGTCCTCCTCCTCGACGCTGGAGCCGATCACCTCCGCCAAGTCTTCGCCGTAGTCTGGGTTCATCCCAAACCACTCCGGCGGGACCTCCTCGCCGTCTTCAGACCGCTCGGGGATGAAGATGCTCGTGTCGGTGTACTCGACGATCACCACAGCACGCTTGACGAGGGCGTCTTCCGCAGCCGCCAGCTCCGACTAGGCCTCCGACCGAAGCGTGGCCAACCGGTCTAGATCCATCCCCAGGTACCACGCCTTGACAAACTCCAAGGCCCGGCGCGCTCCAGCCTAGGCCGAAGAGCCCTTCCAGGCCTCAAGGAGACCAGCCGCGACCTCCAACCAGTTGGCCGTCAGGCTGGGGGTGCGCAAAGCCTGCATATCCGGCCAAAGGGCGGGGATCGCCTGGGCGCCGACGCGCTGAACCCGGCGCAGCATCCGGTGAGCCGGCCGGAGGCGAGCCTCGATACTCAAGATGTGCTCATCAAGAGTTCAGGGGACATCGGCGGCGATCTTTGCGCCCTTCGCCCTCCGACTTGCATGATCGGCCTCGATGGCTTGGATAGCGGCCTGAGACTGCCCAGGGAAGAAGTCTGCAAAAGACACAAAGAAACAAAAAAGCGAGTCAAAAACCTAGGTCGGCGGCTCAAAGAAAGAAAACAAAGAGACTCACCATCAACGATGTCTTCGATCTCATGGAAGCCGGAGGACAGCATTGCCTCCTTGTCAGACCAGGAAGAGCGCTCGCTCGCGAACTCAGCCAGGAGGGCGGCCTCCGTCTCCTCCGCCTCCCTCTGCGACTTCGCGAGCAGCCCCTTCTGCTCTGCCAACTGAGCGGTCAGCAGATCGCGCTCCGCAGCAAGCTTGCTGCACTCCTCCCCTTTGTCGAGCAGGGCGGAGTTGGCTTCGCTCAGCTGCTGTTGAAGAGCAGCATTGGCCCCTGAAGGAAAGAAAGAAAGACAGCAGTTGTCAATAAAGTAGGTCGCCGGGGAGAACTGGCCCGACTTCTCACCAGTCGGCCCGAATCTCGCGGACTACAGCCCGCGGGCGCGCTAGCGCGCCCCCGCAGAGAAGAGAAAAAGGAGGAGGACTTACTTCAGCTCTCCGCCAAGTCAGCGGTCCGCTTGCCCAACTCTTCAACATTACGGTTGAAGGTGGTGACGCGGAGGTTGTGGTAGTCCTGCAACAAGCGTTTCAGACAAAGTTAGTACCCAGAAGCTCATCAAATTGGAGTTCCGGGCCGCCTGCTCAGCAGCCGACCCGAAACTCAGGGACTACACCCAGTGGGTGCGCTGGCGCGCCCCCACAGAGAGAAACAAGAAAAAACAAAGGCCCAAAGAAAAGACTATTACGCCCTCGATGCGGCTATAGCTCCCACGTGTCGAGGCACGACTTAGAGACATAACCGCATTGAAAGCAATGTCGCAAGTTAGGCAATCTTCACAACATCCCATGTAATATAGATAATAAAAGGGGAGATACATAGTTGGCTTACACTCGCCACGTCAATCAAAGTACATAAATAGCATTACATCAATCAAACACTCATGGCCCGACTACGGCGCCAAAATAAAAGATAAACCCAACATGCGACACGGTCCCGATCACCCCAACTGGGCACCACTACTGATCATCAGGGAAAGACACGTAGTAACGGCGTGAGTCCTCGTCGAACTCCCACTTGAGCTCAAGCACGTCATCTGGAACGGAATCATCAGGCCCTGCATCTGGTTTAATAGTAATCTGTGAGCCACAGGGACTCAGCAATCTCGCACCCTCGCGATCAAGACTATTTAAGCTTATGGGTAAGGCAAGGTAAATATGTGGAGCTGCAGCAAGCGACTAGCATATATGGTGGCTATCCTGTTCGCAAAAGAGAGCGAGAAGAGGAGGCAAAGCGCAAACGAGTAACTAGAGAACAACCTGCGGAAAGCATTACTCCAACACCGTGTTCACTTCCCGGACTCCGCCGAGAAGAGACCATCACGGTAACTCACACGGTTGATTCATTTTAATTAAGTTAAGGTTCAAGTTATCTACAATCGGACATTAATAAATTCCCATTTGCCCATAACCGCGGGCACGGCTTTCGAAAGTTCAAATCCCTGCAGGGGAGTCCCAACTTAGCCCATGACAAGCTCTCACGGTCAACGAAGGAATAGACCTCCTCCCGAGACATTCCGATCAGACTCGGTATCCCGGTTCTTCAAGACACTTCGACCAGTTAAAACAAATCCAGCAACACCGCCCGAATGTGCCGACAAATCCCGATAGGAGCTGCACATATCTCGTTCTCAGGGCACACTCAGATAGGTCAAGCTACGAGTAAAACCAACCCTCGAGTTTCCCCGAGGTGGCCCCACAGGCTGCCTGGTTCGGACCAATACTCAAAGGAGCACTGGCCCGGGGGGGGGGGGGTTAAATAAGATGACCCTCGGGCTCCGGAAACCCAAGGGGAAAAGAGGCTAGGTGGCAAATGGTAAAACCAAGGTTGGGCATTGCTGGAAAAGCTTTAATCAAGGCGAACTATCAAGGGGTTCCCATTATCACCCAACCGCGTAAGGAACGCAAAATCCGGGAACATAACACCGATATGACGGAAACTAGGGCGGCAAGAGTGGAACAAAACACTAGGCGAGAGGCTGAGCCTTCCACCCTTTACCAAGTATATAGATGCATTAAGATAACAAGGCAATATAATGGTATCCCAACAAGTAAATAATGTTCCAACAAGAAACGGCCTCCAATCTTCACCTGCAACTAGCAACGCTATAAGAGGGGCTGAGCAATGCGGTAACATAGCCAATCAACGGTTTGCTAGGACATGGTGGGTTAGAGATTGAACATGGAAATTTGGGAGGCACGATAAGCAAGTGGTAGGCATCATAGCATAGGCACAGCAAAAGAGCGAGCATCAAGCAAAGCAAAGATAGTAGTGATTTCGAGGGTATAATCATCTTGCCTGCAAAGTTGTCAGAGTTGACTGGATCCGCTAAAGAAAACTCAACGGGCTCCTCGTTAGCGAACTCGTCTCCTGGCTCTACCAAAACAAGACAAACAAGCAACAAGGACACAATCAACCACGTGCAAAGCTCAAACAATATGATGCAAACATGGTATGCTATGCGGGATGCGATATGCGATGCATATGCAAGATTTGACAAGGAATGCATGAACCTGGCCTCAACATGGAAACCCAAGTGTTCCACTGAAAAGATTAGATGAAATCGCTTGAAAACGATATAAAGAACGCCAGAATCGGAGTTACGATTTGGAAAGGGCAAGCGATTCAAATATGACCACGTTCTGCGATTTACAGCAAGTAGCCATCTAAATGCAACAAGATGAACATGCTATAGCACTCAAACATGGCATCAAAATACGTGGCAGGGATCAATTCATGATGCTTAATAAAAGACTAGCACTGAGCTACGGCCAATTCATCCATTAACAGGTTCAAACAAGCATGGCAAAAATGCATTTGGTAAACAGATTTCAGACTTAGTGAAATTAACACTTATCTGGAATTTCAGATCAGATAGCACACTTTGGAGCATGAAAATTATATGCTACAGGACCTGAGCATGGCAAAGTAAAGCATGGCATGGTGCTCCTCAAAGAGCTTAACAAAAGTCCCTTAGTGACCTTGAGCCAAAAGGGAACAGAAAATACAATTGCAAGCATGTGAACATGGCAAAAACATAATCAGATTACAGACTTAGTGAAAACTGGAGCATGCTGAAACAGATATCAAGTAGGCATGTTCACGAGCTCGATGCACTCACTACAGAGCAATTCATGACAATCTAAGCATGCACCCATCAAGAATACACAAAATACAAGCTAGGAATGGCAATAACAATAACATAGCATGCACGGATCAACTCCAACATCCTCGGCAAAATTGCTAACAAGTAGATAATCTGCCTAGATTCACAGAATGACAAAAGTAGAGCTCGATTGACTCAAGCTAGGGTGCTCCATAATTGAAAACAAAGACATGGATGGATAGAGCACTACAAGATTAACAAAACATCCTTACTGATCATCCTCAAAAGAGGCACAGATCCCTAGGAAACAACATGAACATATGGTGTAATGAGATAAACAGATCAAGGACTTGTGGAAATGCTAAGTCCCTGAAATCAGCATAACGAATGCTCCACTTTGCAAGCTTGTGCTAGTCACCACACACATCACAAAAATACATGGGTTGCACCTCTGGATAGATGGCAAAACATGTAACAAAACTCATGAAGAGCTCAGGGGCATATCATGCACACAATAATCATGGCAAAAATGACAAATATCTAATTGGAGCAGATCTGACAATTATCTCAAATAGCACTCTTCTAACAGCATTTCGGGCATCAAGATGAACTCAAATGAAAATGATGCAATGAGATGAAATGATGTACTCTCTGAGATGAACATTTTGATATGCTATATGCCCAAAACGAAGCTACGGATGCAAAGTTACGATGCGATGAACATAGCCAAAAATATTAGGGTTTCGGGCAAAAAGTCAACCCGATCCGGATCTGGATCTGGAGGGCACTGTAGTGGTGGCGCGTATTCCGAGGTTCACCGGGGAGGCCGGCGCCGGAGTCGTTCGTGCCGGCGTCGAGGAGGGAGGAGGAAGGCCGGGGCTCGCCGGGCGTGCGGCGGCGCGACCGCGGCGTCGGGAGGCGAGGGCGCGGCGGGGGCGGCGACTGGAGCTTGCCGGAGTTGCTGCCGCGGGCTCCGGTGGCGAGGAGGTGCGGCGGCCAGCGAGCGGGAGTGCGGCGGCGCGAGGAGGCGGGTGGCGGCGCGCGGGAGGCGGGGCGTGGCCCGGCTGGCTGAGTGGAGAGGGCCCGCCCTGGGCCGGGACGGGCCGGCGGCGGCGGTGGTGGCCGGGGCCACGTGGCGCGCGCCGATTGGCTGCAGGCGGCGGCGGATGTGTCTGGCGGCTGGTGGGCGTGTCCGGCCGCACGGAGAGGGTGGATCTAGGGTTTGGACGAAGGGGATCCGCGAATTTCGGGAGGGTGGTGTATATATAGGCATAGAGGGAGCTAGGAGTGTCCAAATGAGGTGCGGTTTTCGGCCACGCGATCGTGATCGAACGCTCTAGATGATGGAGAAGGTTTTAGTGGGTTTTGGGCCAAAATGGAGAGGTGTTGGGCTGCAACACACATGAGGCATTTTCGGTCCCTCGGTTAACCGTTGGAGCATCAAACGAAGTCCAAATGGTACGAAACTTGACAGGCGGTCTACCGGTAGTAAACCAAGGCTGCTTGGCAAGTCTCGGTCCAATCCGGAAATGTTCAATCCCCACACACGAAAGAAAGGTAGAAATGACCACCGGAGGAGAACGGAGCACCGGAATGCAAAACGGACAACGGGGAAAATGCTCGGATGCATGAGATGAACACGTATGCAAATGCAATGCACATGATGACATGATATGAGATGCATGACAATGACAACAACACACGGAGACAAAAAACCGAACCCGAGAAAATAAAATAACTTAACGCCGGAAACGGCAAGAGTTGGAGTACATATAGGGAAAATCATATCCGGGGTGTTACAACACTCCACCACTACGAAAGGATCTCGTCCCGAGATCTAGGACTGAAAGAACGCCGGGTACTCAGAACGGAGGTGATCCTCGCGTTCCCAGGTAGCTTCACGGTCGGAATGGTGTGACCACTTTACTTTGAGGAATTTGATTGACTTGTTGCGAGTCTTGCGTTCAGTCTCTTCAAGAATAGCAACGGGGTGCTCACGATAAGAGAGATCTTCTTGGAGCTCAATGTCCTCGAAGTTGACGGTGCGGTCAGGAGTCTTGAAGCACTTACGGAGCTGAGAGACATGGAACATGTCATGCACATTTGCAAAGTTTGAAGGAAGCTCGAGTTGATAGGCGAGATCGCCTCTCTTGCTGACAATCTTGAAAGGTCCCACATATCTAGGGCAAGATTCCCTTTGATACCGAAGTAGCGAGTACCTTTCATAGGAGAGACGCGGAGGTAAACATGATCTCCGATCTTGAAAGCCAAATCACGGTGCTTACTATCATAGTAGCTCTTCTGGCGGGATTGGGCTGCTTTGAGGTTATCTCGAATGACTTTGCACATCTCCTCTGCCTCTGTGATTAAGTCATTTCCCAAAAGCTGACGTTCACCGGTTTCCGACCAGTTGAGAGGGGTACGGCACTTCCTGCCATACAGAATTTCGAATGGGGCCTTGCCCGAACTTGCTTGAAAACTGTTGTTGTAGGAGAATTCAGCATATGGAAAACAATCCTCCCACTTCATGCCGAAGGAGATCACACAAGCCCTGAGCATATCTTCAAGAATCTGGTTGACACGCTCGACTTGACCACTAGTTTGAGGATGGAAAGCTGTGCTGAAGCGGATGTTGGTGCCCATGGCCTTCTGAAAAGAATCCCAAGACCTGGAGGTAAAGATGCTGCCACGGTCTGAAGATATCACTTGAGGAATACCGTGCAGAGAGACAATTCGAGAGGTATAGAGTTCCGCCAATTGAGCTGCGGTGATTGACTCTTTGATAGGCAGAAAGTGAGCCACTTTAGTGAGTTTGTCGATGACAACGAATATAGCATCATTGCCACGTTTGGACTTTGGAAACCCAGTCACAAAGTCCATCTCAATGTGGTCAAACTTCCATTCTGGAATGGCAAGAGGTTGGAGGAGACCTGCTGGCCTTTGGTGTTCTGCCTTCACTCTTCTGCAGACATCACACTCATTCACGAACTGAGTGATCTCGCGCTTCATTCGAGTCCACCAATAAGCCTGCTTGAGGTCCTGATACATCTTCGTGCTCCCAGGGTGGATGGAGAGGAGAGAATTGTGAGCCTCGTTCATGATCACTTTACGGAGGTCACCTTTGGGCACAACAATACGATCCTCGAAGAAGAGAGTGTCCTTGTCATCAAGGCGGTAGCACTTGTACTTTGGTTGACTCTTGGCAATCCCAATTTTCACCTTTTTCACCATAGCATCAAGAAGCTGATCTTGACGAATCTGGTCTTCCAAGGTAGGAGAGACTTGAAGGTTGGCGAGGAAACCTTGAGGAACAACTTGCAGATTAAGTTTGCGGAAAGCTTCACAAAGCTCGGGTTGATAAGGCTTGAGAATCAGACTGTTGCAATAAGCCTTTCTGCTCAATGCGTCAGCAATCACATTGGCCTTGCCTGGAGTATACTCGATACTCGGATTATACTCTTGAATCATTTCGACCCATCGAGTCTGCCTGAGGTTGAGGTTAGGCTGAGTGAAGATGTACTTGAGACTCTTGTGGTCAGTGAAAATGTCCACTTTTCTTCCCAATAAGAGATGTCTCCAAGTCAAAAGAGCATGCACTACTGCCGCCAACTCGAGATCATGAGTGTGGTAGTTCTTCTCGTTGGACTTCAACTAGCGAGAGGTATAAGCCACAACTTTCTTCTCTTGCATCAACACTGCGCCAAGACCTTGGAGAGAGGCATCACAAAAGACCTCGTACGGCTTGGATTCATCAGGCGGAGTTAGAACTGGAGCAGTGACCAATTTCTCTTTCAAAGTGTTGAAAGCAATGTCACACTCCGGAGACCAAACATACTTGACGTGCTTCTGGAGAAGATTTGAGAGAGGCTTCGCGATCATAGAAAAGTTTTCAACGAATCTTCGACAGTAGCTTGCGAGACCGAGGAAGCTACGGAGTTGCTTCACGTTCTGAGGTGGTTCCCAATTCAAAATTGCAGACACCTTCTCAGGATTCACCGCAATGCCCTTGGCAGAGATGATATGACCAAGATAAAGAACATCATCGAGCCAAAATTCGCACTTGGAGAACTTGGCGTAGAACTTGTGTTCCCTGAGCTTATCGAGTACCAAACGCAAGTGCTTGGCATGATCTTCCTTGTTCTTCGGAAAGACCAGAATGTCGTCGAGATAGACCAAAACGAAGTCATTGGTGTAGGCATTGAATATGAAGTTCATCATGCGAGAGAACGTCAGAGGAGCGTTGACGAGGCCAAAAGACATGACAGTGTATTCATATGAACCAAAACTTGTCCTAAAAGCCGTCTTGGGAATATCTTGCTCACGGATTCCAATCTGATGATAACCCATACGGAGATCAAGCTTGGAGAATACTTGGGCACCTTTGAGTTGTTCGAACAGCTCATTGATGTTGGGAAGTGGGTATTTGTTCTTGATAGTCTTCTTGTTCAATGGACGGTAATCAACACAAAGTCGGTCCGTTCCATCCTTCTTCTTCACAAAAAGAACACCACAACCCCACGGAGAAGAACTAGGCCGGATGAGACCCGTTCTCTCTTGAACATCGAGTTGCTTCTTCAGCTCCTTCAACTCTTCAGGTCCGAGCTTGTAAGGACGCTTGCACACCGGTTCCGTTCCAGGCTCAAGATCAATGACGAATTCAACTAGCCGGTGCGGAGGCATTCCTGGAAGCTCTTCTGGAAAGACGTCTTGATATTCGCAAATGACTGGAATTTGCGAGATAGCATCCAGTTCACCCTTCTCATTGAGAGAGAACAGACGGATGGTATCATCACGAGCGGCAAAGACAATTACATCCTTAGACGAATGAGTTAATTGAATCTGCCTGGCTGCACAATCAAGCTGAGCGTTGTGCTTGGAAAGCCAATCCATCCCGAGAATAAGATCAATATCCGAGTTACCAAGAACCATTGGGGAAGAAAGGAACTTGTAGTCGCCCAAGGTGATAGTAACGTCTGGCACCTCCAGACTTGCACTCAAACGTTTGCCAGGAGAAACGATATCCATTTGCTTACCCAAATGAGAAGAAACGAACTCATGCTTGGTAAAAAATGGCTTTGACATGAAACAATGCGATGCACCAGTGTTAAAAAGAATTCTTGCGGGAATATCGTTAACAGGAAGGTTACCCATGATGACATCTGACGAGTCCTCTACCTGAGCTGCATTCATCAAATTGACCTTGGCGTGCTTGGGGTTATGCTTGACCACAGCTGTACTTGCCGATCTCACAGGAGGAGGAGGAGGAAGACGCCTCTGATTGAAGCATTTGTTGGCATAGTGACCCTTCTGTTGGCACTTGTTGCACGTGACCTCTGAAAGCGGACGGTGATACGGAGCACTCGATCTTGGAGATTGAGACGAAGTCTTGTTCTGAAAGCCAAGGTTGGGTGGGTGGGAAGATCCACTGCCACCTTTGCTCTTCTCCTGATACGGCTGACGGAACGGAGGAGGAGGAAGCCAATACTTCTGCTGCTTGGCCACTTGAGTAGAGGAAGAAGGAGTAGCATCTCTGACTCACTTCTTGGAAGCATCACACCTCAGTTGAGTGGCCTCTTGCTTCAATGCCATGTTGTAGAACTCATCGTACCTCAAGAGCTCAAAGAGAACAAGAGCTAGCTGGATTTCTTCTCTGAGACCACCCCTGAACTGGTATATCATGCTCTTCTCATCAGGGACGTCCTGCTTGGCAAAGCGGGAGAGCTTCTGAAACAACTTGTTGTAGTCATATACAGACAAAGAGCCTTGCTTCAGGTTGCGGAATTCCTCACGCTTGCTTTCAACCACGCTCTGAGGAATATGATGAGCTTTGAAGTCTTGACGGAATTCATCCCAGGTAATCACACGTCCTCCTCTAGAATCCTTGTACTGTTGGAACCATTCTGCAGCTTGGTCTTTGAGTTGGAAGGAAGCGAACTTGACAAAGTCCTCAGGCCTGACATTACTGCACTCGAAATGCTTGCACAGATCCACGAGCCAATCGTCAGCATCAGTTGCCTCAACACAATTACTAAAAGTCTTTGGCCCGTTAGCAAGGAACTGGTTGAGTGTAGCAAAGTGATTCTGATTGTTTCCTTGGTTGCCTTGGTTCGCTTGATTGCGCTCTTGAAGAATTTGCATGATCAACTTTGTGTTTTCATTGGTTGCGGTCATCACAGCTTGCCATGCCTCCGGAGGAGGTGGAGGTGGTAGCAGATCCTGATTCTGATTCTGATTGGTGCTCTTAGCGGGAGCCATCCTGAAGAGGGTGACATCCATTAGCACATTGATAGACAAATATTGAAGCTGAATCCAACGGAATGAAAATTGCAACATATAGTCTTCACATCCGAACATAAGAACGAATGCATTCCTCTCGAAATGGTCACATATCCATAAATTGAGAAGCCACTTAGAATTAAGGTAGAGAAATAAATCAACAAGGTACGGATCAAGAACGAATACTTGGTAAGAAATCCCAATCTCAAACCAAATATCCGTGGAAGAAAAGCTAGAGCTACAAGAATTCCCACCTATGAAACTCCTGAACCTTTCCGGTTATGCAATCAGGTGTTGGGGATACAGGGGAAGCATAATATCTCACCCAAAACTAGCAAATCCTACATCCAGCTGTATCCATCCTTCAACACATAACCGAGAAAACTTCGGAAACCATCTACCTCAACCTTCGAAAAGCATCTGTTATACAAGTTATGGCGATACTCCCGAACTCCCGCCCCGGTACTGGGTGGCGTCGAGGTTATCTCACCAAAGAACTGCATAAAAGAGATTTTCGATGTCGGCGTACTAAACTTAGGTATTCCAGAACTGCAATGATAAAATTGTGACGACAACACCTCGGAGCTCAACTCCCCGGGACACTGCCACAACCCCTAAAGACAGGAGGCACCAAGAACAATGTTCTCATCACAAAACCATCGGAACGATTCCAAGATACCCGCGTGATCCTAAAAAAAATTAGTGAAATTTGAGAAGAGAAGAGTCAAAACTCTACGCCAGGATGCCTTACCAGAGCGATGAGGAGACTGGGAAGTAAAAAGAAATCCTAAACTCTCCGATATATAATTCCTAAATGACTCAAAACATTTTTCTAGACACAACTCGGCTGCTAAAAACGATCAAGCAATGGGGGCTCCTAAGGTCGGGGAAGGCTCTGATTACCAACTTGTAACACCCTCGATGCAGCTATAGCTCCCACGTGTCGAGGCACGACTTAGAGGCATAACCGCATTGAAAGCAATGTCGCAAGTTAGGCTATCTTCACAACATCCCATGTAATATAGATAATAAAAGGGGAGATACATAGTTGGCTTACACTCGCCACGTCAATCAAAGTACATAAATAGCATTACATCAATCAAACACTCATGGCCCGACTACGGCGCCAAAATAAAAGATAAACCCAACATGCGACACGGTCCCGATAATCCCAACTGGGCACCACTACTGATCATCAGGGAAAGACACGTAGTAACAGCGTGAGTCCTCGTCGAACTCCCACTTGAGCTCAAGCGCGTCATCTGGAACGGAATCATCAGGCCCTGCATCTGGTTTAATAGTAATCTGTGAGCCACAGGGACTGAGCAATCTCGCACCCTCGCGATCAAGACTATTTAAACTTATGGGTAAGGAGAGGTAAATATGTGGAGCTGCAGCAAGCGACTAGCATATATGGTGGCTATCCTGTTCGCAAAAGAGAGCGAGAAGAGGAGGCAAAGCGCGAACGAGTAACTAGAGAACAACCTGCAGAAAGCATTACTCCAACACCGTGTTCACTTCCCAGACTCCGCCGAGAAGAGACCATCACGGTAACTCACATGGTTGATTCATTTTAATTAAGTTAAGGTTCAAGTTATCTACAACCGGACATTAACAAATTCCCATCTGCCCATAACCGCTGGCACGGCTTTCTAAAGTTCAAATCCTTGCAGGGGAGTCCCAACTTAGCCCATGACAAGCTCTCACGGTCAACGAAGGAATAGACCTCCTCCCGAGACGTTTCGATCAGACTCGATATCCCGGTTCTTCAAGACACTTCGACCAGTTAAAACAAATCCAGCAACACCGCTTGAATGTGTTGACAAATCCCGATAGGAGCTACACATATCTCGTTCTCAGGGCACACTCAGATAGGTCAAGCTATGAGTAAAACCAACCCTCGAGTTTCCCCGAGGTGGCCCCGCAGGCTGCCTGGTTTGGACCAACACTTAGAGGAGCACTGGCCCGGGGGGGTTCAAATAAGATGACCCTCGGGCTCTGGAAGCCCAAGGGGAAAAGAGGCTAGGTGGCAAATGGTAAGACCAAGGTTGGGCATTGCTGGAAAAGCTTTAATCAAGGTGAACTATCAAGGGGTTCCCATTATCACCCAACCGTGTAAGGAATGCAAAATCCGGGAACATAACACCGATATGATGGAAACTAGGGCGGCAAGAGTGGAACAAAACACTAGGCGAGAGGCCGAGCCTTCCACCCTTTACCAAGTATATAGATGCATTAAGATAACAAGGCAATATAATGGTATCCCAACAAGTAAATAATGTTCCAACAAGGAACGGCCTCCAATCTTCACCTGCAACTAGCAACACTATAAGAGGGGCTGAGCAAAGCGGTAACATAGCCAATCAATGGTTTGCTAGGACATGGTGGGTTAGAGGTTGAACATGGCAATTTGGGAGGCACGATAAGCAAGTGGTAGGCATCGTAGCATAGGCATAGCAAAAGAGCGAGCATCTAGCAAAGCAAAGATAGTAGTGATTTCGAGGGTATGATCATCTTGCCTGCAAAGTTGTCAGAGTTGACTGGATCCTCGAAAGCAAACTCAACGGGCTCCTCATTAGCGAACTCGTCTCTGAGCTCTACCCAAACAAGAAAAACAAGAACCAAGGACACAATCAACCACGTGCAAACTCAACAACATGATGCAAACATGGTATGCTATGCGGGATGCGACATGTGATGCATATGCAATATTTTACAAGGAATGCATGAACCTGGCCTCAACTTGGAAATCCAAGTATACCACTGGAAAGATGAGATAAAATCGCTTGAAAACGATATAAAGAACGCCGGAATCGGAGTTACGGTTTGGAAATGGCAAGCGATTCAAATATGGCACATGTCTGCAATTATAGCAAGTAGCCATCTAAATGCAACAAGATGAACATGCTACAGCACCCAAACATGGCAACAAAATACATGGCAGGGATTCATTCATGATGATTAACAAAAGTCTACCACTGAGCTACGGCCAAATCATCCATTAACAAGTTCGAACAAGCATGGCAAAAATGCATTTGATAAGCAGATTTCAGACTTAGTGAAATTAACACTTGTCTCGAATTTCAGATCAGATAGCACACTTTGGAGCATGAAAACTATATGCTACAGGACTTGAACATGGCAAAGTAAAGCATGGCATGGAGCTACTCAAAGAGCTTAACAAAAGTCCCTTAGTGACCTTGAGCCAAAAGGGATCAGAAAATACAATTGCAAGCATGTGAACATGGCAAAAACATAATCAGATTACAAACTTAGTGAAAACTGGAGCATGCTGAAACAGATATCAAGTAGGCATGTTTACGAGCTCGATGCACTCATTACAGAGCAAGTCATGACAATCTAAGCATGCACCCATCAAGAATACACAAAATACAAGCTAGGCATGGCAAGAACAATAACATAGCATGCACGGATCAACTACAACATCCTCGGCAAAATTGCTAACAAGTAGACAATCTGCCCATATTCACGAAATGACAAAAGTAGAGCTCGATTGACTCAAGCTAGGGTGCTCCATAATTGCAAACAAAGACATGGATGGATAGAGCACTACAAGATTAACAAAACATCCTTACTGATCATCCTCAAAAGAGGCACGGATCCTTAGGAAACAGCATGAACATATGGCATAATGAGATAAACAGATCAAGGACTTAGTGGAAATGCTAAGTCCCTGAAATCAGCATAACGAATGCTCCACGTTGCAAGCTTATGCTAGTCACCAAACACATCACAAAAATACGTGGGTTGCACCTCTGGATAGATAGAAAAGCATGTAACAAAACTCATGAAGAGCTCAGGGGCATATCATGCACATAATAATCATGGCAAAAATGACAAATATCTAATTGGAGCAGCAGATCTGACAAATATCTCAAATAGCACTCTTCTAACAGAAGTTCGGGCATCAAGATGAACTCAAATGAAAATGATGCAATGATATGAAATGATGTACTCTCTGAGATGAACATTTTGATATGCTATATGCCCAAAACGGAGCTACGGATGCAACGTTACGATGCGATGAACTTAGCCAAAAATATTAGGGTTTCGGGCAAAAAGTCAACCCGATCCGGATCTGGATCTGGAGGGCACTGTAGCGGTGGCACGTATTACGAGGTTCGTCGGGGAGGCCGGCGCCGGAGTCGTTCATGCCGGTGTCGAGGAGGGAGGAGGAAGGCCGGGGCTCGCCGGGCGTGTGGCGGCGCGGCCGCGGCGTCGGGAGGCGAGGGCGTGGCGGGGGCGGCGACCGGAGCTCGCCGGAGTTGCTGCCGCGGGCTCCGGCGGCGAGGAGGTGCGGAGGCCGGCGAGCGGGAGCGCGGCGGTGCGAGGAGGCGGGTGGCGGCGCGCGGGAGGTGGGGCGCGGCCCGGCTGGCTGAGTGGAGAGGGCCCGCCCTGGGCCGGGACGGGCCGGCGGCGGCGGTGGTGGCCGGGGCCACGTGGTGCGCGCCGATTGGCTGCGGGCGGCGGTGGACGTGTCCGGCCGCGCGGAGAGGGTGGATCTAGGGTTTGGACGAAGGGGATCCGCGAATTTCGGGAGGGTGGTGTATATATAGGCATAGAGGGAGCTAGGAGTGTCCAAATGAGGTGCGGTTTTCAGCCACGCGATCGTGATCGAACGCTCTAGATGTTGGAGAAGGTTTTAGTGGGTTTTGGGCCAAAATGGAGAGGTGTTGGGCTGCAACACACACGAGGCCTTTTCGGTCCCTCGGTTAACCGTTGGAGCATCAAACGAAGTCCAAATGGTATGAAACTTGACAGGCGGTCTACCGGTAGTAAACCAAGGCCGCTTGGCAAGTCTCGGTCCAATCTAGAAATGTTCAATCCCCACACACAAAAGAAAGGTAGAAATGACCACCAGAGGAGAATGGAGCACCGGAATGCAAAACGGACAACGAGGAAAATGCTCGGATGCATGAGATGAACACATATGCAAATGCAATGCACATGATGACATGATATGAGATGCATGACAATGACAACAACACACAGAGACAAAAACCCGAACCGAGAAAATAAAATAACTTAACGCCGGAAATGGCAAGAGTTGGAGTACATATTGGGAAAATCATATCCAGGGTGTTACAAAGACATACCCGGACGGCCGCCCGCGACGCCAAGAACGCCTTGGTGCAGCTCTGGAGGGCGTCGCCCTCAGCGCGGAGCTTCGCCTGGACGTCCAGGAGCGCCCGGTTCAGCGGCCCTGTGCCGCCTCCCTGCACCCACCGAACAGGTGCGGCGCTCGTCACCTCAGCGTCTGGAGCCGTCGAGCTGGCGATGCCGGCTTCCAGGGGGCGGGGGGCCGAAGTCGCCTTCTCCAGACGACGACGCGCTGGCGAGCCGACCTGGAGGAGTAGCCTCACCACGGCCTCTTCTTCGGTCGACGGCACCGAAGGGTCCACAGGCTGCTCGCCTTGCACTCCTTCAGACGGCGGCAGAGGCGGCGGCGGAACGTTCGCGCCTGGATTAAAGGACTCGCCGCCTTCCCTCTCCTCGACGAGGTTCTCCCTGCCGGCTCCTCCAGTCTGCCCCGTGAACTTCGGCGGCGGCGGCGCAGAGTTCAGCGGGGTAACAAGCAAGGCCACCTGGCGGTGTGCGGCTTCCTCAGCCTGCTCCTTCGCCGCCACGGCGGCTTCGGCCTCCGCTAGTTTTTTCTTGGCGGAGGCCTCCGCCCTGTCGGCCTCCGCCTTCTCCAGGTGGAGGGCTTCTTCTTCATTGCGCTTCTCCTGCGCATTCCGCTCCGTCGCCTCCCGGAGGTCGGCAGCGGGGTTTATCCGCCAAGTGGTGGCGGGCGTCTCCGCTGACCCCATGACGAAGGCGGTGGCGACGTGCTCAAGAGAGAGGGGAGCCCTGAAGAAAGAAGGGCGAGCAGAAACTCAGACAAAACACGAAGAAAGGATAAACTTTGAAGTCAGGATACTTACACAGAGACCAACAGCGGCTTCTTCACTTCCTTACGGAAGCGGATGGCCTTCGTGGCCGCCTCGTCCCGCCGGGTCGCCGCAGCCGAGCCCTTGGGCTTCTTCGGCCGGCTGCCGAACAAAGTCGGTGCAGCCCGGCGCTTCTTCCCGCCGCCTGGAGCGCCTGACGCAGCAAAAGAGCCCGCGCCCGGCTGGCTGGCTCATGGCCGATGGCGAGGGGCGACTCCTTCCTCGGCGTCGTCTTCAGGCCAGTCGGCAAAGGTGGCCGAGGGCCTGAAGTCACCTGTGGTCCCTCCTCCTCCCTCGGCATCGTCTTCCAGAGCCGCCGCCCCCAGATCGGGGTCGTCGACGTCGCTCTCCGCCCGATCGGCGGCGAACTCACGGGCCGGCCCCGAGGTGCTGGCTGGTGGGTGAAGAAGGGGATTCTAACCAAAAAGCAGACTGATTAGAACAAGACTCGGCAAGAAGAAGACAATCTGAAGAAAAGAAAGGCAACTCACCATGGGCGGGGGGTTGGCGTGGGAGTATGGCTCCTTGCCAAATCGCCAGTCCTCCGGGAGCCTGCTGTCCGAGAGGTAGTTCACCATCAGGGCCACCTCTTCGTGAGGCATGTCCTTGGTGCACATCCGACTCGGGTCGCGGCCCCCGCTCATCTGGCATATCAGGTGAGGGCGGCCTTGGAGTGGGAGAACTCGGTGCGAGACGAAGGCGGCCAGCAGGTCCGGGCCAGTCAGACCCTCCGACTGCATCAGCACTTGGAGTCGCGTGATGGCCCCGGCTCCCGCAGGCGTCAGCGACCTGGCCCGGTACGACCATTTGGGCAGTCTGCCAGCCGGCGGGCCGGCTTCGAAAGCCGGCAGATTGAGCCAGTCGCCCTGCGTGGCGACGTTCCTGACATAGAAATAGGACCGCTGCCACATCTTCACCGACTTCAGCAGCGCGATGGAGGGGAAGTGGTTGTCGGCTCCTATCCTTCGCACGGCGATGAAGGCGCCACACTGAGCCGGCACGCCCACGGCCTGGGTGCCGAGCTTGGAGAAGAAGAACTCCCCCCAGAGCTCGAGGATGGGGAGGACTCCCAGGAAGACCTCGCACAGAGCCACGAAGGCGGACAGCAGCACCACTGTGTTGGGGGTGAGGTGGTGCGGCTGGAGTCCGTAGAACTCCATGAACGACCGAAGGAAGCTGCTCGCCGGCAGCCCCAGCCCACGCAGGTAGTGTGAGCAGAAGATGACCCGCTCGCCCTCCCGTGTGGCGGGGGAAATCTCCCCCTCCGGCGCGAGACGCACCTGCACGCGATCCTCGCCGGGAAGCCGACGGGTCCGGTGAAGGAACTTGATATGGTCCTCGTGGACCTCAAAGCCGTCCCAGGTGCCGGAGCGCACCGGGGGAGGCGCGGCAGCAGAGGAAGAGCTCATCATCGCGAGCGGTCACCACAGCATGCGCCGGAGCTTGGGCGTGCGGCGGAGCAAGCGAGAGAGAGAAGAAAGAGAAAGCAGGAGAGCGAAGGAGCTGCGAGGAGGAAGAGAGCAAGGGGCAGTAGGAGGGAGGGGCGCGCGTGCTCCCCTCTTCCCCCTACTTATAGCCCTCGGGGCTGCGAAGCCGAGGGGGCGGGCGTGGGGATTTACTGCGCCCACAACCCCACGCCCCCCACGATCCTTGCAGAGTTACTGCGCACAGTAACTCCACAGGAATCCTAACCGTCCACCGGGGCCACAGCGGATCCGTTCGAGCGCCGAGGCGCGGTAGTGGCGGGCCCCGCCTATGGGCCTGTACCGTCGCGCGCGTGGGCTGGCAGGACGGCCTGGCCACGTGCCCTTGTGTGACAGGCCAGGAACAGGCGGCTTTCTCTGGAAGCTTAGCTAGCCCGCCACTTGAAATCCCACCGCGACGTTCGAACTACTAAGCAAGTCAGAATTGAGTAAGTCCGAGTTGGGCGAGTCCGACTCCTTCTAGTCAGCCCGGCGGAAGTCAATCAAGACCATGAGTTGCGCCTGGAAAGAGAAACTGTTGAGGCTTCTCGGCCGATCGTCCGCGGCGCCTCACCAGCTTCGGGGACTACTGTCGGAGTAATGGGCCACGGGTAGGCCAACCCGAGCCCCATGACCTTTCAAGACATCGGGGCAGGCCGCGCCCCTCAAGACCACAGGGCGAAGAGCCGCCTCCTGGGGAGTCTATGGCAAGGCGGCCGACTGCCCGCTCGCGGCCGAGTCCCAGGGACGACTTCTAGAGAAGCCGGCTTTGGGGAGTCGGCCGGCGACTCCAACAAACCGTGACCTCATCGAGAGGGACAGTGCAGGGGTGTGGCTACAATAAAGCCTACTCCCCACCCTTACCAAGGGCAGGCATGGCTACAGCGCGCTGTACTTGGAAAGATCTCCCCGCAGCGTGGCACTGTTGCCCAGCCGGCCCCGACATCAGCACCACTGTACCTAGTCTTGCGCCCACGACGGCTTGTTTGTACGGCCTGGAGGCAGCAGGGCCCACCAGCCAGCGAGACCTCGGGAGACGGAGGGGGCACCGCCAGTCGGACCTAATGGGAGTCGACCCGGGGGAGTCGGCCGAGCCCTCCCCCGGGCCCACGCACCGTTAATCAAGAAGAGATGGGGAGTGGCCACAGTGATCGCCCGCCAGGCGGCGGGGCTATTGCCACGACCCCATGACCAAGCTTGCATCATCAGGAGCACGGCTACAGTAATCAGCAGCCGGCAAGACCCGCCCGCGGCGGACACAGCCTGTCGGCTCCGTACCAAACCAGTCGGCGGGGCCCACTAGTCGGCGGGCCCCAGCAGTCGGCGGAGAAGTCGGAGGTCGGAGACACTGACGGCTGAGCCCGCGCCCAGTCACATTACCATTGTACCCTTGGAGGGTAGGCCTATATAAACCACCCATGGCACCCATGCAAAGGGTTGGATCCCAGTAGTTCTATACCTCACCAGATAGAGGGAGAGAGCTAGCCTTGCCCTCTCCTACCACCATACACAGCTCAAGGAGCAACCGTGTAAATCTTTGACTATAGTGATCATGCGGAGACCCCGCAGAGCAGCAGTAGGGGTATTATCTCCCCGGAGAGCCTCGAAGCTGGGTAAGATTCGCCGGCGTGCATGTCTTCGCCTCCTCCCGTTTCCAGGCACCGCGACGTTCTACTCGCCCCCACCATGATTAGCCATCCGTTGGCATATGTCGCACCAAACCCCCGACACTAGGCAAAAGGCCAAGCCTTCCACCCTTTACCAAGTATATAGATGCATTAAGATAACAAGATAATATAGTGATATCCCCACAATAAACAATGTTCCAACAAGGAACGGTCTCCAAACTTCACCTGCAACTAGCAACGCTATAAGAGGGGCTGAGCAAAGCGGTAACATAGCCAATCAACAGTTTGCTAGGACATGGTGGGTTAGAGGTTTGACATGGCAATTTGGGAGGAATGATAAGCAAGTGGTAGGTATCGTAGCATAGGCATAGCAAAAGAGCGAGCATCTAGCAAGTAAAGATAGAAGTGATTTCGAGGGTATGATCATCTTGCCTGCAAAGTTGTCAGAGTTGACTTGATCCTCGTAAGCAAACTCAACGGGCTCCTCATTAGCGAACTCATCTCCCAGCTCTACCCAAGCAAGACAAACAAGCAAAAGGAACTCAATCAACCACGTGCAATGCTCGAACAACATGATGCAAACATGGTATGCTATGCAGGATGCGATATGTGATGCATATGCAAGATTTGACTAGGAATGATTGAACCTAACCTAAACTTGGAAATCCAAGAGTGTCACTGGAAAGGTGAGGTGATTTCGGTTGAAATTGATATAAAGAACACCGGAATCGGATGCACGGTTTGGAAAATGGCAAGCAAAACAAATATGGCACCGGTCTGCGATAATCAGCAAGTAGCCATCTAAATGCATCAAGATAATTAAGCTACAGCACTCAAACATGACAAAAAAATATATGGCAGGGATCCACTCATGATGCTTGACAAAAGATGAACACTGAGCTACGGCCAAATCATCCATTAACAGGTTTAAACAAGCATGGCAAAAATGCAAATGATAAACAGGTTCCAGACTTGTGTTAATATCACTAAGTCTGAAACCTGTCATTTGCATTTTTGCCATGCTTGTTTGAGCCTGTTAATGGATTATTTGGCTGTAGCTCAGTGTTCATCTTTTGTCAAGCATCATGAGTGGATCTCTGCCATGTATTTTGTTGTCATGTTTGAGTGCTGTAGCTTAATTATCTTGATGCATTTAGATGGCTACTTGTTGATTATCGCAGACCGGTGCCATATTTGTTTTGCTTGCCATTTCCAAACCGTGCATCCAATTCCGGTGTTCTTTATATCGATTTCAACCGAAATCACCTCACCTTTCCAGCAGCACTCTTGGATTTCCAAGTTGAGGCCAGGTTCAATCATTCCTCGTCAAATCTTGCATATGCATCACATATCGCATCCCGCATAGCATACCATGTTTGCATCATGTTGTTCGAGCATTGCACGTGGTTGATTGAGTTCCTTTTGCTTGTTTGTCTTGCTTAGGTAGAGCCGGGAGACGAGTTCGCTAACGAGGAGCCCGTTGAGTTTGCTTATGACGATCAAGTCAACTCTGACAACTTTGCAGGCAAGATGATCATACCCTCGAAATCACTTCTATCTTTGCTTGCTAGATGCTCGCTCTTTTGCTATGCCTATGCTACGATACCTACCACTTGCTTATCATGCCTCCCAAATTGCCATGTCAAACCTCTAACCCACCATGTCCTATCAAACCGTTGATTGGCTATGTTACCACTTTGCTCAGCCCCTCTTATAGCGTTGCTAGTTGCAGGTGAAGTTTGGAGACCGTTCCTTGTTGGAACATTGTTTATTGTGGGGATATCACTATATTATCTTGTTATCTTAATGCATCTATATACTTGGTAAAGGGTGGAAGGCTTGGCCTTTTGCCTAGTGTTTTGTTCCACTCTTGCCGCCCTAGTTTCCGTCATATCCGTGTTATGTTCCCGGATTTTTGCGTTCCTTTCGCGGTTGGGTGATACTGGGAACCCCTTGATAGTTCGCGGTTGAATAAAACTCCTCCAGCAATGCCCAACCTTGGTTTTACCATTTGCCACCTAGCCTCTTTTTCCCTTGGGTTTCCGGAGCTCGAGGGTCATCTTATTTAAACCCCCCTGGGCCAGTGCTCCTCTGAGTGTTGGTCCGACTGAGCTGCCTGCGGGGCCACCTCGGGGAAACTTGAGGGTTGGTTTTACTCGTAGCTAGTCTCATCTGAGTGTGCCCTGAGAACGAGATATGTGAAGCTCCTATCGGGATTTGTCGGCACATTCGGGCGGTGTTGCTGGACTTGTTTTACCATTGTCGAAGATGTCTTGTAGAACCGGGATACCAAGTCTGATCGGAATGTCTTGGGAGAAGGAATATCCTTCGTTGACCGTGAGAGCTTGTGATGGGCTAAGTTGGGACTCCCCTGCAGGGATTTGAACTTTCGAAAGCCGTGCCCGCGGTTATGGGCAGATGGGAATTTGTTAATGTCCGGTTGTAGATAACCTGAAACTTAACTTAATTAAAATGAATCAACCGCGTGTGTAACCGTGATGGTCTCTTCTTGGTGGAGTCCGGGAAGTGAACACGGTGTTGGAGTAATGTTTGCCGTAGGTTGTTCTATAGTTCTTCGTTCGTGCTTTGCCTTCTCTTCTCACTCTCTTTTGCGAACAGGTTAGCCACCATATATGCTAGTCGCTTGCTACAGCTCCACATATTACCTTGCCTTACCTATAAGCTTAAATAGTCTTGATCGCGAGGGTGCGAGATTGCTGAGTCCCCGTGGCTCACAGTTTACTTCCAAAACCAGATGCAGGGACCGATGATTCCGTTCCAGATGATGCGCTTGAGCTCAAGTGGGAGTTCGATGAAGACTCTCGCCGTTACTATGTGTCTTTCCCTGATGATCAGTAGTGGTGCCCAGTTGGGGCGATCGGGACCGTGTTGCATGTTGGGGTTGATCTTTTATTTTGGCACCATAATCGGACCATGAGTGTATTGGATGATTGTAATGTTATTCATGTATTTGTGTGATGTGGCGAGTTTAATCCAACTATGTACCTTTTCCCCTATTATCTATTTACATTGGTTGTTGTGAAGATTACCTTACTTGCGACATTGCTTTCAATGCAGTTATGCCTCTAAGTCGTGCTTCGACACGTAGAGATATAGCCGCATCGAGGGCGTTACAAAACGTCTTTCCAAAAAATGTTTCAAGAACTGCTCTACTCCACCCCAGAACATTGAAATAGACAACGATAGTGAATCCGACTTCACCCCTGAGTCGGAACACGAAGAGCCGGAAGAAGAAGAAGTTACTGCTGCAGATGACCTGTCAATGCTTGAACGATTACGTAAAGGTGGCCTTCCACATGATGATGCATTTATTAATGATGATGATGAGCACGTCATTACCGATAGTGATGATGATGATGCTTTTATTAATGATGATGAAGAGCACGTCATTACCGATAGTGATTATTAGGTATTCAAATTTTTGCGTTGTACTTGATTTATATAGTTATTTGTATGATTGTATGATTTATATAGTTGGTATTTATAATTTTCTTACTTTGTATGATTGTTTCTTATACATAGTGCCATGGTCTTGATGTCCGTCCCGGTCGGCCCTCGCCCGCTTTATGATTCGGATGTGGTAAATTCTCTTTCATAACTATCAGTTGCATTTCACATTTATGACAATTATGGCCATCAAGTTGACATAGAGATATTTTAATCTCGGAGGTATGTGAACCGGAATTTGAAACGGACCCTCTTGTCGAAAAGTTAAATTTAGTTGAAAAAGAAAATGAGTATTTGAAAGAAAAAATTAAAAGAATTGAAGAAGAGAAGATGGCATTGGAGTTGTATGTTGTCGATGTCATCGATGATCACAAGATGAAGATGAATGCAATGCGCTTGAAGATGGATGCAATGCGCCTGAAGCTTAAGAAGATTAGAAAATATGCCATTGATAATGAGGCTTGGTATCATTATGCCGTTGGATCAGTTGTTACCTTTGTTGCGATCTTCATCACATTTGTTGTGATTAGGGTAAGTTTTCTCTAGTGTTTTGCTTTACAAATGGATACTTAGCTTATTTTCCTCCTAAACTGCATAATTACCTAAGTTAGATAAAAAATGAGCTATACTTAGCTTATTCAATTCATTTATGACATACTTAGCATACTTAGGTAAAAAATGGCATGATAATCTTTGTTAGCTCCAAAATGATATAGACTTAGCTTATTTTCCTCGAAAATGACATAATAACCTTACTAAGCTCCAAAATGACCTATTTGCCTACCTTAGCTCTAAAATGACCTACACTTAGCATTTTTACCTACCTTAGCAATAAAATGACATTTTTACCTACCTTAGTTAGAAGAAGAAGAAGAAGACAAAGAAGAGGAGAGGAGAAAAAGAAAGAGAAGAAAAAATCTTCTTCTTCTTCTTCTTCTTCTTCTTCTTCTAACTAGTCTTCTTCTTCTAACTTTCATCTTTCCCAATTTGCAGATTTGCTTTACATGAGGAAGCTTGGATTCATGGAGTGTACTATTCTTGTGGTGCTTCCTTGTTGTTTATGAAAACTTGTTTGGATATGTATGTCTGTATGGATATGTTGTTGGAAACTTGTTTCTGGTTATGTATATATGGTAATGTTGGACTTTGTTGAACTATGTTGTTGGATTGGATGAAATATGTTGTTGGACATGCTGTTGGATATGTTGGATATGTATGCATGTATATCTATGTTTGAAACCATGTCTAATTAATGGGATTTAAATAAAAAACAAGGGATATATAGACTCTTTGTCGTCTGCTAGTAGACGGTAAAGAGCTTTGCCGTCTGCTAGCAGATGGCAAAGAGGACACGTGGCACTCACCTGTGCAAACTGGGAACAATAGCTGCCTATTTGGTCATTTTGCCGTCTGCTGGCGGGCGGCAAAGTGACCAGCTATGCCGTCCGTCAGCAGACGGCAATGAGTCAAACATCTTTGTCGTTTGCTGGCGGACGGCAGGACATGTGGCAGCTTCCCAGTGCTGCCTAGCTGGGCTCTTTGCCGTCTGCCAGCGGACGATAAAGATCTTTGACACTTTGCCATCCGCTGGCAGACGGCAAAGAGCGCCGTTAACCCCCTAATGGCTCTCATGCCACCGCACTGTCGTCAGCTGTCTTTGCCGTCTGCTAGCCTCGAATGGCGGACGGCGTAATCCTTTGTCGTCCATGTCTAAGAAGCGGACCACAAAGAAGCCCTTTGCTGGCAGGCGTTCATCCGGAGTTTGTCATCCGCTTGCGGACGGCAAAGATGTTTGCCGTCCGTGATCTATGCATTTGCCGTCCGCCATGGCGGACGGTAAAGAAGCTGATTCCAGTACTGATAGTAGAGTAGCTTTGCTTCTCCCAAATAGTGGGCGCGAGCGATTTCAGGTGGGGAGGGCGTGTTTTGAAATAGTGGGCGCGAGCGATTTTGGGCGAGGAGGGCGTGTTTTGAAATAGTTGGCGCGAGCGATTTCGGACGAGGAGAGGGTGTTTTCTGCCCATGGTTTATGAATTATTTGGCACATGCTATTTTGGTCGAGGAGAAGGCGCACTTGGATGAAGTTATGAACCTACCCTCGATGTACAACGGGCCAATTGATGTGTGTCCCTCATAGGCCGGTAATTTCGCGTCTCCCATTTATTTGCTCGGGCGAATTCCACCGAGCAGAGGGTGTTTAGAGGTTCGTTCGGATTTTGGGAGAATGAGCATCCACGTCTACCTTACCAAGTCGATTCGAATCAAATTTTGAAATATTAGCTTGCCACTTATTTTTTAGATGGAGAGATGATGTTTGGGACTAATGTGTTTTTACATGCTCGTTGCTAACGATTTACTATATGACAAATAGTTGACCCACTCAAAACGGGAATCAAACCCAAAATGAAATATATGGATTCAATGAAATAGCTTGTTCACCAGGTCAAAATAGTGAACTAAATCCAAAATTGAACACCTCAATCGAGTAGCATGTTGTACAGTATTATAGTACTCCATGAACATGTTGAAAGTCAAATTAATGAACTTGTTTGATATATCTCCGTTCATGTGTGGATTGCAGACAACATGTTATCCAATTTAAATATTTGAATGCAAGTTTATATCAGACTTTGATGCATAAAACGCGACCTCCCCCTCTCCCCGACTCCTTCTCTCTCTCTCGCCGACAATCTTCAATTCTATCGCACGCATCCAAACACAAACCTTGTTGGTCCCTCTCCCTCTCTCTCTCTCTCTCTATCTCTCTCTCTCTCTCTTTGTGTGTGTGTGGGGGGGGGTCTTTCTAGTTCGCATGCACACTCCATGTATAGGTATCTCTCGCACACTATGTATGATTTTCTAGTCCAAGCTAAATATCTTGGGTGCACTCATCATACGCACACAAATTCCTTGGCTCGTTGCCCGTAACTCTCTCACACACCACTCTGCCGTCTCGGAGCTCATCCGTCTCTCTCTCTCTCAAACTCTCCATCTCCCTGGGTCACACATACACATGCATATCTCACTCGCACTCGATAGACCCATCTAAAACTATCTCTCTCTCCCTCGTACTCTCTCCATCACACACGCACACACACACAATCTCACGCCTAGCCAAGTATGATGGTCTCTCACTCGATTGTAGGCACATGCAGTCCCCCCTATATGTATATGACTAGCTAATTCTTAGTCTCCATCACAAACATGTGCATGGTCTATCTCGATTTCTCTCGGGGCATCTTTTTATCGCACATGCACCTCGTCCCTCAATCTCCCACCCATATAGTCCGCTCACGATCTTGAGGGGATCTCTCTATCACAAACACACCCTCTCTCCCTCCCCATGCGTCCATCTTCTCCATGCGTCCCTCTCGACCTCTGTCCCTTGTTGGCCAGACCTCTATTGGACATGTGCTATAGGGGTGTCTCTCTCCGTTGCAAACAATCATGCACTAGTTATCTTCGTGTATCTCCTCACCTCGCTTTTCTATCTTGGAGATGCATGCGTGATATGATTGCATAAGAAACGAACACACACACACTCTCTAATTTATCGTTTGTTTTCCCTTTCTCTTTCACACACATACTATTTTTGCACACTCACTCGTTCTCCTTCACATGCACTTGATATCTCTCGACTTAGGCACTCTCTTCGGTCCATAGCATATAGATTTATTGAAAAGTCAAACATCACAAAGTTTGACCATGTACGTGCAGAAAAAAATCTAGAACGGCAAACGTATATCATTAGATTCATCATGAGATGTAGTTTCGTATGATGTATCTTTGGTATTGTAGATATAAATAATATTTGCATAAACCTGGTCAAAGTTTGACTTCTAAAAAATTTATATGCACTTCATTATCGGGCCGATGGAATATCTCTTTCCCCTCTCAGGTATCTGACGCACCACTCAGTTGTATCGGGCACCTCTATCTCTCTGAAACTTTATGTCTCCCTGGTTCACACATACACATATCTCGCTCGTGCTACATAGACCCATCTAACACTCTTCGTCCTTGTTCTCTCTCTATGTGTCATGCACCCCCCTAAGTACCATAATCCCTCACTCCATCATAGGCTCACGCACTCCCCCCTAAGTATGACTAACTCTCACTAGCCATCAAGAACACACATATTGTCTCCTTCCATCCATACGTCCATCTCGATATCTCTCGGGGTATCTTCTATCGCGCACACACCTTGTCACTCGATCTCCCACCCATGTAGTCCCATCATGATCTCCAGGGGATCTCTCTATCACAAACATACACTCTCTCTCCTCCCCATGTCTGCATTTTCTCCATACGTCTCTCTCAACCTCTCTCCCTTGTTTGTCAGGCCTCTCTTGGACATGTGCTAGGGGTCTATATCTCTTGGTTGCAAACAACCAGACAGTATCTCCTCACCTCGCTTCCGCTGTCAAAGATGCATGTGTGATATGTTTGCATAAGGTATACACGCTTTTTCTCTACTTTATTGTGTGTTGTCCATGTATCTTTCACACACGCACACACACTTTTTTCAGTCACTCTTTCTATTTCACTCTCTCTCTAGTTAGGTACTCTGTCACGTCCATAAGCATATGGATGTTTTTTGAAAAGTCAAACCTCAGAAAAGTTTGACTAGGTATTGATATGTCTCCAACGTATCTATAATTTTTGATTGTTCCATGCCATTATATTATCTGTTTTGGATGTTTTATATGCATTAATATGCTATTTTATATTATTTTTGGGACTAACCTATTAACCTAGAGCCCAGTGTCAGTTCCTATTTTTTTCCTTGTTTTTGAGTTTCGCAGAAAAGGAATACCAAACGGAGTCCAAATGGAATAAAACCTTCGCGATGATTTTTCTTGGAACAGAAGACAACTAGGAGACTTGGAGATGAAGTCGGAGGAGCCACAAGGCGGCCACAAGGATGGAGGGCACGCCCCCACCCTTGTGGGCCCCTCATGCACCTCCTGACCCAATTCTTTCGCCTATATATACTCATATATCCCCAAACCATCAGAGGCATCCACAGAAAGACTTTTCCACCGCCGCAACCTTCTGTACCTATGAGATCCCATCCATGGACCTTTTCCGGTGTCCTACCGTATGGGGATTCGATCATGGAAGGCTTCTACATTAACTCTATTGCCCTTTCAATGAAGCATGAGTAGTTTACCTCAGACCTATGGGTCCATAGCTAGTAGCTAGATGGCTTCTTCTCTCTCTTTGATTCTCAGTACCATGTTCTCCTCGATGTTCTTGGAGATCTATTCGACGTAATACACTTTTGTAGTGTGTTTGCCAAGATCCTATGAATTGTGGATTTATGATCAGCTTATCTATGAATATTATTTAAATCTCCTCTGAATTCTTTTATGCATGATTTGATATCTTTGTAATTATCTTCGAACTATCGGTTTGGTTTGGCCAACTAGATTGGCTTTTCTTGCAATGGGAGAAGTGCTTAGATTTGGGTTCAATCTTGCGGCGTCCTTTCCCAGTGACAGTAGGGGCAGCAAGGCACGTATTGTATTGTTGCCATTGAGGATAAAAAGATGGGGTTTTCATCATATTGCTTGAGTTAATTCCTCTATATCAATTCATCTTACTTAATGGATTACTGTAGCGACCAGACCTCAAACAGTCTGATCTCTGTGCTCCGGTGTCATCCTTGGATCAGTAATGCTGACACCACACAGTACTCGGAGGATTTATAGTAGAGTAGCAATCACACACTTATTACATCGAGTGTCTCAAAAGAGAACTTATTACAATAAATATGGCTTAAGGCCATCTAATAACGATAACAGCGGAAGGCTTGGAAGATAAGTGAGTCCATCAACTCCAACGGCATCACTGAGTATAGAACCACAACCTAAAACTCCTTAATCGTCGTCTGAAAAGTCTGCAACATTAACGTTGCAGCCTGAAAACGGGTCAGCACATGGAATATGCTGGCAAGGTAACACATAGAGAGTAATGGAATGCAACAACTATACTATATGCATATTTGGCTGGTGGAACGCTCTATGGTTACAGTTTTTGCGTAAAGCCAATTTTTCCCTACTTCAAAGGAATAAAATTTAATTACTATCATGGTGGTTGTTAAACATTGAGAATGGTTGACAGCTTCTCAATCCCAATTAAGTAACATCATTAAAACCCAACAAAATTAACTTTATAGTAACATGTTGAGATTCACATGATAATCCAGGTACTAGATACTCAAGATTGTCCATAACCGGGGACACGGCTAACCATGATTAGTTTATTACACTCTGCAGAGGTTTGCGCACTTTTCCCCACAAGACTTGATCGCCTCCGTTGGATTTCTCGCACTACATGGTGTTTGAGAAACGGATGACCGAGACATAGTCTTTCAGAAGTGCTAGCACCTTACGATTGGGTAGACCGTACTACCTACATCCCCTACATCTGCTAGTCTACCACTGTAAGAGTTCTCACAACTTAATCAACTATGCCAGAGCCCATAATGGCTTGTGGCTGCACACGGAAGTTTCTAGTATGAATAATCTCATGATCCCTTTGAGCCTGGGTGGTGGTCCAAAAGAAAATAGGCAAGTCCTGGAATAACCAGGTGCCTCAATCCACCCAGATGTGCATTTAGGTTGCCACCTTAGATAAACCCTTAATTAACAATCTCACATCTATCATGGATATCACTCACCCAATCCACGTCTACTAGCATAGCATGGCATAATAAGTAAACGTAGAAGTAACTCCCAAAGGTTTGATAATAAACAGGTAATAGGTACTACCTCATCTACTTCCCATCCCACAATTTAATTAGATCCTAATCATGCAATGTGTGAGGATTGATCTAATGCAATAAAACTGGGATGTAGAAAAAGGCATGATCAAAGTGTTACTTGCCTTGCTAATGATCCGCGAAACCTAGAGATTCAAAGTAACAGGGGGCGCACTCCGGGTATTCTATCGCAGACAAACAAACAAGCATATAATAAGTACTCATCTAATGCACAGGTAAAACTCAAATAGAAGATCTAATCAGAAAGTTCAACTTAAGAACCCTGGTTTGCAAAAAGAATCAAATCGAACGAAGCAAAAGAAATCAAACGGCGAAAGAAAACAACTTCGTTCTAGAAATCTGGATCTAAGTCAAATTTTACAGTAGCAAAAACTTGTTTAAGTTGATTATTCGGAAAGAGGGTTTCGAGACGAAACTCCAGGCACTGGAATCGCCTGATTCCGATAAACGAGCGAAAAGTTATACTAAAACGAAAATCGGACCAGAAATCGCGATCAGAAAATAACTGCGGAAAATCCGACGAAAAAGAAAAAATGACGAATAATTTTTTTTTTAAACAGCACGGATTTCGAGGGCGGCGAACCTCGGGTGACGCGCGGCGGCGGGGCTGGGCTAGGGTTAGGGTTTCGGCCGGCTGGGCTCTCGGGCTGGGGCGGCTGGGCTCTATCGCCCCGGGGTGGCACCTTATAAAGGCCCCGGCCAGGGGAGTCCTGGCCGAGTATGGCCCATAGTCGGTTCCGCGTTTTTTTTAAATACGCTCGGAAGAAAAATAAAAAGAAATACTAAACGGACCCCAAAAATCACGAAATAAATTTTCCCGGGTTTCTAAAATCAAGCCCGATAAAGTGAACATTTATCTGGGCCCAAACTACAACTTTGAAAAACGCGCATTTTTCCTAAATTCAAATAAAAAATACCGAAAAACTCCGAAATAAAACTTATTTGATTTTTTTATTAAATCCTCAATATTTCTATATTTTGGGAAAGTCATTTTATTCCCTCTCTCATATTTTTGTAATAGAAATAATTGATGATAAAATAAATAAAATCAAATCATCCTGTTTACATAATTTGAGAAAACTCAAATATGTAAATAACGAAATCCCCAACTCTCTCCGTGGGTCCTTGAGTTGCTTAGGATTTTCTAGGATCAAAACCAAAAGCAAAATAAAATATGATATGCATGATGACCTAATGTATAACATTCCAAATTGAAAATTTGGGATGTTACAAACCTACCCCCCTTAAGATGAATCTCGCCCTCGAGATTCGGGTTGGCTAGAAAATAGGTGAGGGTGGTCCTTGAGCAAATCTTCCTCTTGCTCCCAGGTGGCTTCGTCCTCTGTGTGGTGGCTCCACTGAACTTTGCAAAACTTGATAACCTTGCTGCGAGTGACTCGGCTGGCAAACTCAAGAATCTTGACTGGTTTCTCCTCATAGGTCAAATTGTTATCCAACTGAATTGCTTCCAATGGCAATGTGTCTCTCAAAGGTATGTCAGCCATCTCCGCGTGACACTTTTTCAACTGAGAAACGTGGAACACATCATGAACTCCTGTCAATCCTCCTGGCAATTCCAACTTGTAAGCCACTTCTCCCATACGCTCCAAAACTCGATATGGCCCTACAAATTGTGGCGCTAACTTCCCCTTAACTCCAAAGCGCTTAATCCCTCGAAGTGGGGATACTCGAAGATAAGCTCTGTCTCCGACTTCGTAAACTGTCTCTTTGCGTTTAGAATCTGCGTAGCTCTTCTGCCTGGACTGGGCTACCTTGAGCCTATCGCGAATCAACTTCACCTTCTATTCAGACTCTTTAATCAGATCTGGTCCAAACAACTGGCGGTCTCCAACTTCGTCCCACGACAACGGTGTCCTGCACCTCCTTCCATATAGAGCTTTGAAAGGTGCCATCTTCAAACTGGTCTGATAGCTATTATTGTAAGAGAACTCTGCATATGGCAGATTATTGTCCCAACTAGATCCATAATCTAGCGCACAAGCTCTCAGCATATCCTCCAAAATCTGATTGACTCTCTCGGTCTGTCCATTTGTCTGCGGATGAAAAGCTGTACTAAATTCTAGCCTAGTACCCAAAGTCTTATGCAACTGCTTCCAGAACTTTGAGGTAAACTGGGTTCCTCTATCTGATATGATGCTCCTCGGAACTCCATGCAAACATACGATCCTGGTCATGTATATCTTTGCCAACTTAGCACTGGTGTAAGTGGTCTTTACTGGGATGAAATGAGTTACCTTCGTCAATCGATCAACTACAACCCAAATCGAGTCATAGCCTAAACGAGTCCTTGGTAATCCCGTGATAAAATCCATGCCTAGCTTATCCCACTTCCATTCGGGTATCGGCAATGGTTGCAACAATCCTGCTGGCTTCTGATGCTCTGCCTTTACTCTCTGACATACATCACAGACTGCTACATACTCCGCAATACCCTTCTTCATTCCAGTCCACCAGAAAATATCCTTCAAATACAAATACATCTTGGTATTTCCTGGATGAATCGAATACGGTGAATCATGTGCCTCTTGCAGAATCAACTTTCTGATCTCTGGGTCATTGGGTACATAAACACGGTCTTCGAACCATAGGGTGTCGTGCTCATCCTCACGAAATCCTTTAGCTCTTCCTTTGCTCAGTTTCTCCTTTATAGCGGCAATCTCTTTGTCAGTTTTCTGAGCTTCTCTGATTCTATCCATCAAAGTTGACTGAATTTCCAATGTTGCTACATAGCCTCTCGGAACTATTTCCAAACATAGTTCACGAAGATTTTCTGCTAACTCCTTGGGTATTTCTCCCGTCATTAACGTATTGACATGGCTCTTGCGGCTTAATGCATCAGCTACTACATTAGCCTTCCCGGGATGATAATGCAATCTCATATCATAATCCTTGATGAGCTCCAACCATCTCCTTTGTCTGAGGTTCAACTCCTTCTGCGTGAAAATGTACTTCAAACTCTTGTGATCCGTGTACACCTCACAATGATTTCCAATGAGGAAATGTCTCCATGTCTTCAATGCATGCACTACGGCTGCTAACTCCAAATCATGCGTGGCATAATTCAACTCATGGGGCTTCAGTTGTCTTGAGGCATATGAAACAACTCTCCCTTCCTGCATAAGCACTGCTCCAAGTCCTCGACGTGAAGCGTCGCAATACACCTCATAATCCTTGGTCTGATCTGGCAAAATCAACACTAGTGAGGTAACCAAGCGTTTCTTCAACTCCTGGAAACTAGCCTCACACTCCTCAGTCCATTTGAACTTAGTATCCTTCTTCAACAACTCCGTCATAGGCTTCGCGATCTTTGAGAAATTCTCAATAAACCTACGGTAGTATCCTGCGAGTCCAAGAAAACTCCGGATCTCTCCAACTGTTGTTGGGGCTTCCCACTTGGTCACGGTTTCAACTTTAATGGGATCTACTGCTATACCTTCTCCAGATATAACGTGTCTGAGGAATCCTACTTCCTTCAACCAAAACTCACATTTGCTGAACTTGGCATATAATTGGTGTTCTCTGAGCTTTCCAAGTACCAAACGCAAATGCTCCTTATGCTCCTCTTCATTCTTCGAATATACCAGGATATCATCAATGAACACTACGACGAACTTATCCAAAAACTCCATAAACACTTTGTTCATCATATTCATAAAATAGGCAGGCGCGTTAGTCAGACCAAATGACATAATGGTATACTCATACAGCCCATACATGGTGGTAAAAGTTGTCTTAGGTATGTCCTGCTCTCGAATCTTCAAGTGATGGTACCCTGATCGCAAATCGATCTTGGAAAACACTTTAGCTCCTTGCAATCGATCAAACAGATCATTGATCATTGGTAGCGGGTACTTGTTCTTGATTGTTACTTCATTCAATCCTCGATAGTCAACAACCATCCTTAACGATCCATCCTTCTTCTCCACTAGAAGTACTGGTGATCCCCAAGGCGAAGAACTTGGGCGAATATATCCCTTATCCAGTAATTCCTTAATCTGCTTCTTAATCTCCACCAAATCTTTTGCTGGCATCCTATATGGTCTCTTTGATATTGGCCCAGTGCCTGGCAGAAGCTCAATCAAAAACTCAATGTCTCTATCCGGTGGCATGCCTGGCAACTCTTCGGGAAATACATCAGGAAAATCCTTTACCACTGGTACTTTCTCCTGCACAACTCCTGATAAGGAATTTACTTGTGTCCTATTTGGCACATGCCGGGATACATACTTGATCCTTCTCCCTTCTGGTGTGGTAAGCAAAATTGACTTACTAGCACACTCAATATTCCCTTCATACTTTGATAACCAATCCATGCCTAATATCACATCCAATCCTTGAGATTCTAATACTATTAGGTCTGAGGGGAAAACATAGTTACCAATCCTTAATGGTAACCGATCACACCATAGACTAGCCACATACTCTGCTCCTGGCGAGGTTACTAACATGGGTGACCTAAGGGCTTGGGTTGGTAGGTTATACTTATCCACAAATCCCCTTGAGATGTATGAATGCGATGCACCAGTATAAAAAAGAACGAGTGCAGTAAATGACTTAACCAAAAACTTACCTATTACTGCATCGGGCTGAGCTTCAACCTCCTCCACATTAATGTGGTTCACCTGTCCCCTGTTGAAAGGGTTCGGCTTCTTTCCAGAGCTTCCATTGCCGTTTTGGCCTTCAGGACATTCATTTGTGTAATGTCCTGGCTTCGAACACTTATAGCAAGTGACTTGGCTCAAGTCCTTCTTGGCTGGGGTTGATGGGTTGTTGCGGTTCTGTCCATTGCTTCCTCCATTCCCATTTCCATTCTTGGTGCCATTGTGATTGTGTGAGCTACCTACTCCATGGGTATGCTGAAAAGGTCCTCCCGGTCTAGGGGTAAAACGTGGCTTCTGCTGAGCTCCTGCATTATACTTTCCTTGTCCATACTTCCTCTTGCGGTTCTCAATTTGCTGCTGCTTCCCTTCAATCATAAGAGCATGGTCTACCAACTCCTGGTAGTTTTTGAAGGTGGCTACCATCAACTGTATACTCAACTCATCATTCAATCCTTCCAGGAATTTCTCCTACTTAGATGCATCCGTAGCAACGTCATCTGGGGCATAACGTGCTAGCTTACTAAACTCCTCCACATACTGGCCAACTGTCCGTCCTCCTTGGCGCAAGTTACGAAACTCACGCTTCTTCATGGCCATTGCTCCTGCTGAAACATGGGCAGTACGAAAAGCCTGCTGAAACTGGTCCCATGTGACAGTGTCGACTGGGAAGGTGGCTGTGAAATTCTCCCACCAGGATGATGCGGGTCCTTCTAACTGATGTGCGGCAAACTTCACCTTCTCCGCATCTGTGCATCCTGCTGTGGTCAACTCCGTAGCTATCTTGCGGAGCCAATCATCTATTACTATCGGCTCGGTGCTACTAGAAAACACCGGCGGATTCAGCCTAAGAAAACGGGCTAAGTGGTCAACAGGTGGTGGTGGTGGTGGTGGGTTGTTGTTGTTGTTCCCCTGATTCTGATTCTGAACTAGCAACTGCATCAAGGTGTTCTGCTGCTGGATCAACTGGGTGAGCTTCGGCGGAAAGGCAAATCTGGGGTCACGTCTCGGAGGCATGTGAGGGTTTAGAAAAGATGAGATATAAGAATAGAGGGGGTCCAAAGAGAAAACACTACCCATATGCACATGAGGCAAAAGCAAACAATTCACTTCAATCAAACAAACAAAGGCATACAATCAATCTAGCTATCGCAAAGTGCTCGGACTACTAAATTTACATGGTGGACTACTACTACTGATGAGGTGGTCTACTAGAAATATTCTACGGTTGTAGACTCCATGGTATCTGCTCCTGCTTCATCAACGTAGTCATCATTGTATGGCAGGAAATGCAGGACACCTTTGATGTGGAATGGAGTTGGAGATCGCAAATTATTTGGACCTGATTTGATCAGGGATTCAGAGGAGAAGGTCAAGTTGATTCGTGACAGACTTAAGATAGCCCAGTCAAGGCAGAAAAGTTATGCTGATGCTAAACGCAAGGAAGTGATCTATGAAGTGGGAGATAGAGCATATCTTCGAGTGTCTCCACTTCGAGGTATTAAGAGATTTGGAGTCAAAGGAAAGTTAGCACCACGATTTGTGGGACCATACAGGATTCTGGAACGCAGAGGAGAGGTTGCATACCAGTTGGAATTACCAGAGGCTTTGACAGGAGTTCATGACGTGTTCCATGTTTCCCAGCTGAAGAAGTGTCATGCAGAGATGGCGGATATTCCTTTGAGGGATACAGTGCCACTCGAGGCAATTCAGTTAGAGAGCGATCTGACCTATGAGGAGAAGCCTATTAAGATTCTTGAGACTGCAGAGAGGATCACTCGAACCAAGATCATCAGGTTCTGCAAAGTTCAGTGGAGTCACCACACCGAGGAGGAAGCTACCTGGGAAAGAGAAGAAGATCTCAGGCAGGACCATCCACACATTTTTGCTGGCCAACCCGAATCTCGAGGACGAGATTCATCTTAAGGGGGGTAGGTTTGTAACATCCCAATTTTTATTAAATTCGGATGTTAATAGAATCATTCAATGCATATCATATTTCTTGGCATTTTTGGAGTTTAAAAAAAAATATTCAAATAATATTTTCCACTCAAGAAAAACAAATGAGAGGGGATAAGATGACTTCCTCAAAATATAAAAGGGTGGGAAAATGGTATTTGAATATTATTTGAAGTTTTGGAGTTTATTTGGTATTTATTTTATCTGCAAAAAAAGTGCATTAATTGCATTAGGAAATATTTTCAAAATGTTCTGTGCTTAAGTTAATGTTCATTAGGCTTTAAATATTGCATAGTTATTTTATAAATTATTGTGGTGTTTTTATTAATTCTTTTGAATTAATTATGACCACTTTAGTGTTCTGTTAAAAAAAAAACACACTCACCCGCCTGGACCGAAACCAGTTCGGCCCAGGGACGCGCGCGCCTAGCCAGGCCAGGCCAGCCAGCCCACTGGCCATTCGGCCCAAGGCCAGCCCCAGCGCCACCGACGCCTTCCGCCCGGTCGACCGCCCGCGCCCGCCCTCGCTCGCCTCCTCTCACTGCCGCTGCCAGGCGGGCCCCGCTCGTCAGCTCGTCCCCAACCTCCCGCTTGCCCCGCTCGGATGAGCCCGCCGCCGCGCTCCCGCAACCGCCGGGCGAAGCCCTCGCGGATAACGCCTATCCGTCGACCCCGAGCCCTCTGCCCTCGCCTATATAAAGGCCAAGACCCCCTCTTCCATCCTCGCCGACCCGCACCTTCCCACGCCGCCCCTACCGCTCGTCGTCGCCGTTCGCATCTCGCCGGAGCTCCGAGCCCCGCCGTCCTCGCCCCGCCCCGTCCGGACGTCGCCGACGCACGCCGCCACCACCTTCGCGACGCCCTCGACGCGCCGCACCTCCCCGTCTTCTTCCCCGACGCCGAGGACCGCCGTAGCCGCCGTCCCCTCCGCCACCGACGCCGCGCCGCCGTCTTCGTCGTCGCCGGCCACCACCTCCAGCCCACTGTAAGCCGCCGCCCCACCCTCGCCCGTTGGATCGGACCCCAACGGTCCAGATTAGATTAGGATCGGTTTTTTTTTATTTTGCGAAGAGGTACGCGGTTAACCGCGGTTCCCTTAGACCGGCCGGTTTTATTTAAACCGAGCGTCGGTTTTTCTTTAGTTAGCCGCCGCCACGGTTTTCTTATTTAGCGGCCGTTCGCCGTATAGCCTCCGCAGCGGACGCTGCTCGGCCAGCCACGAGCCACCACGTGGCCAGGGACTTGTTTGCGATAGTTTTCTTCTCTGTTTAGTCCCTGTAATTAGCAGATTAGTCCCTAAACTTCGCATAGCCACAACTTTTTAACCGTAGATCCAAACTCGATGAAACCAGCGGCAAATTCTTCGTATTGTTTAGATCTATCCAGTGGTATCCTTTTTGCAAACTTTTGACAGATTCAAATTTGAATTTATTCAGATTTGAATTCGAACTTCAAATGGCCATATCTCCCAAACCGTAACTCCGATTAAGTTGATTCTTTTTGCACTTTGTCACCGTAGCCAAACCCTATCACCTGGACCTTTGTCACAATAATTTTCACACACTAGAATCTGCCCATTAATATTTTACTAGTATGCATAGTACGCACTATAGTTCACATCACTCTTTGAACCATAGGCCTATGTTGTTTTGCATCTAGAATATTTTTCATGCTAGTTAAGTGTGATGTTTGTTCATTTGGTTTTTCCGAGACTTTTGCTTTGCATGTTCTTCTTGGTTCTCTTGAATGTTTGTTTATGTTTGTTTATCTCCTTTGCGATAGATTGCCCGGAGTGCGAAGCAGAATATTTTCAGTCTTTAGAGTTCAACCAGCAGTACCAAGGCAAGTTGCATCTTGATCATGTTTCCTTACCTATGTTTTTTTTATGCACTTAGTTCTTTGCGGTAGGACTGCATGGTAGGAATTGATGCCGCATGACTATGCTTTTCACCCAGTAGTTCATTGAGGTAGGTCTGAACCATATGACATTGTCGCCATCGTTTTACATTATGTTGCTTCGCTAAGTAGACGTGGATTGGGGAGTGAACATTGTAAAGTATGAGTAACAATGTAGTAAGTAGGACCTAAGATAATTAATGAACTACCTGGGCGGAAACTTGATGGAATGGTGGCGAAGTACAGTGGGGCACGCATGGGAAATCCATGGTGGTGCACCACTAGTGGACCGTCCGCTCAGGCTCAAAGAGATCAATCGTATTCTCATGTCTAGAAGCTTACGTGTGCAGCCACAAGCCAATATGGGCTCTGGCTTAGTTGAGTAGTTAGTGTGACCCCTTCCGGGATGGGCTAGCAGATGTAGAAGGATGTAGGTGTACCGGCCTATCCGTGGGTTAAGGGGGAACATTTTCGAAAGACTATGTCTCGATCTTCCGATCATGGAGGTGGTCGAGTCTTGTGGGGAAAAGTGCGCAACCTCTGCAGAGTGTCAACCTAATCGATTAGCCATGTCCCCGGTTACGGACATCTTGAGCTTCTAGTAGTGAAAATGCTGGGAGATCTCCTCACCTTTAATTAAACAGTTGGGATTTAAATGAAACTTGGGAACGGATGGAGTTGGGTTTGCCAACTCATCCTATGCAAATGTGTAGTAGTAGAATAACATCTTTTCTAATAGGGAAAAACTAGCTTTATGCAAAAAATTAAACTTAGAGCTTTCCACCAGCCAAATTGCATGTACAAGTAGGTTCATTACACTTATGATGTGACTTGCCAGTACATTCAATGTACTGACCTATATGGCTGCAACTTATCACGTTGCAGATATATCCGACGAGGATTAAGGTGCGATAGGTCGATGTTCTACACTCAACCTTGCTCGTGGAGTTGGACTCATTTACTACTTTGCTTCCGCAGTATTTGTTATTGGCTCTATGCCCTATTTGGTAATAAATGTATTGCTCCTGGACTATCGATGTAATAAAGAGATGTGTGTTATTTCTGTTATTTCATCGAGTACTGTGTGTGCTAGCAAGTCGATCCAGGGACTAGCACGGTAAGCACAGAGACTTCGACTCTTACCGAGTCGGGTCGCTACAAGATGGTATCAGAGCACACGTTGACTGTAGGACGCGACCCCTAGAAAATGGAAAAGCCATAGGATAAAACTTTATTTTTCACTTTCCCTATATATCCGTTGGTCTCGTACCTTCTTTACTTCTGTACTAATTTCTTCCCTTTTTCAAAATTTAGATGTCGTCCGCCATTGTCGAGTTTGAGCAGCCCGATGAGACCATGCCTTTTGGACGGCAGCTGGTGAAGATCGTGAAGCACCTGAAGATTGGGCTTCCCACATTCACTGGAACCTTCACCGCCACCCTGCCCGAGGAGACATGTTGGAGGATCGATGCCCATATCCCTGGACGCATCCTCGGAAACCGCACCAAGCCCATTGATTTCCATGTGGATACTGCAACATGGGGCTTGGGCAGGGGCATCGCTGCTCACATTGCTCTCGGACGCATTCGGGAGGAGTATGACGAAGACCTCAAGAGGACCTCCTTCGTGATGTACGGACGCCGTGACGTAAAAGGAGATGTGGTGCGTACCCTGGAGGACGAGACGATAGCATCCCATATCCAGGACATGGAGGATCACATTCGTATGATGGAGCTGGAGCTGTCTGACAACATGATCGTCATCAAGAACCTCATGACTCGCAAGGCCGATCTCGAGGAGGAACTCCAAGACGCTCGCATCGAGCATGAGGGAGAGCTGGACGCACTACAAGAGAAGATCGACGATCTGAAGCTTGAGCTTGAGGAGGCCGAGGAGAAGCTGGATGAGGGAGAAAACATTCAGGAGGATCACTCGTATGGTGCCTATGTCAGCCAGGACAAGGACCAGGGTGATGAGCTTGGAGATGATGACACCGACAGTGATGCAAGGACACCTGATGTCAACATGGTTGACTGGTCTTCATCCGACGAGAGTTAGATTTTATACCACCATGAGAGTTAGAAATTTGATTTCGTTATCCGATTAGTTTTATTTCATTTGTCAGACCTTGTCAAATCTTGTGACATGGCTTACCTTAGGTTTGATTGTTCATGTGAACCCCTTTGAGTGAAATTGAATTGGAGTGATTTGAAATTTTATTGCTATCATGTGCATATGGGTAGTATGATTTTACTCCCTAGGCCTTATTCTCTTCTGACTTCTCATCCACTCTAAACCCATCAGATGCCTTCAAGACGTGACCCCGAACTCAACTTTCCGCCGGAACTCACGCAATTGATCCAGCAGCAGAATGCTCTTATGCAGATGCTCATTCAGAACCAGAACCAGAACAACAACAACCCATCGCCGCCACCCCCAGTTGATAGTCTTACCCGTTTTCTGAGGCTGAAACCACCCGTGTTCTCCAGCAGCACGGAGCCAATCGTCGCAGATGACTGGCTCCGCAAGATAGGAAGGGAGCTAGCCACGGCAGGATGTAATGATGCTGAGAAGGTGAAGTTTGCCGCCCATCAGCTGGATGGCCCGGCCGCTGCTTGGTGGGAGAACTACACCACCACATACCCCTTGGAGAATGTGACTTGGACTCAGTTCCAGCAGGCATTCCGCACTGCTCATGTCTCAGCTGGAGCCATGAGTCTGAAGAAGAAGGAGTTCCGCAGTTTGCGCCAGGGAGGACGCACGGTATCCCAGTATGCTGAGGAGTTCAGTAAGTTGGCCCGTTATGCACCAGGGGACGTGGCCACTGATGCAGCCAAGCAGGAGAAGTTTCTGGAGGGACTAAACGATGAGTTGGGAGTTCAGTTGACTGTGGTGACCTTTGCGAACTATCAGGAGTTGGTTGATAAGGCTACCATTCTCGAGGGCAAGCACCAGCAGATGGAAAATCGTAAGAGAAAGTACGGTCATGGGAAGTATAACTCCGGAGTTCAACAAAAACCCCGCTATAGCCAGTACTCAGGAAGTTCTGGATCAGGAACTAGCAAGTTTGGAGGGAATCATCATAACCATGGAGGCCACATTCAGCATGGAGGAAATGGACACAACCACCATGGTCACAAGCATGGAAATGGCAATGGAGGGAATGGCAACCAGCAGCATTTCAACTCTTCTACACCAATGAAGAAAGATCTGAGTCACATCACTTGCTTCAAATGCAAGAAGACAGGGCACTACTCCAATGAGTGTCCTGAGGCGCAGAATGGAAATGGAAATGGCAATGGGAATTCTGGAGGCAAGAAGCCTAATCCTTTCACTAAGGGGCATGTGAATCATGTCAATGTGGAAGAGGTCTATGAACAGCCTGACGCAGTGATTGGTAAGTTCTTGGTTAATTTATTTCCAGCACTCATTCTTTTTGACACTGGTGCATCGCATTCATTCATATCGAGGGGATTCGTGGATAGACATAAGTTGCCTACCGTAGCTCTTAAGGCACCCATTCTAGTGAGTTCCCCAGGAGCCGAGTCTATGGCTAGTCAGGGATGTTTCCAGTTGCCTTTGAACATAGGGGGACATGTTTTCCCTACGGATATGATCATACTAGAGTCACAAGGGTTGGATGTAATCCTAGGGATGGATTGGATGTCCAAGTATGAGGGGACCATCGATTGTGCTAGTAGATCGATTTTTCTCACCACCCCAGAGAAGAAGAGGATCAAGTATGTATCCAGGCTTAAGCCTAAGAGGACTCAGGTGAACTCTCTTACGGGAGTTGTCCAGGAAGAAGTACCAGTGGTGAAGGATTATCCCGATGTATTTCCGGAGGAGTTACCAGGTATGCCGCCAGATCGGGAGATTGAGTTTTTGATTGAGTTGCTGCCAGGTACAGGACCTATCTCCAAGAGGCCGTATCGGATGCCCGCTAATGATTTGGAGGAAGTCAAGAAACAGATTAAGGAGTTGCTAGAGAAAGGGTATATTCGCCCGAGTTCATCACCTTGGGGAGCCCCAGTACTCTTAGTAGAGAAGAAGGATGGAACCTTGAGGATGTGTGTGGATTACCGCTCTTTGAACGAGGTGACCATCAAGAACAAGTATCCCCTACCGATGATCAATGACTTGTTTGACCAGCTAGAAGGAGCTAGTGTTTTCTCCAAGATCGATCTTCGATCGGGTTATCACCAATTGAAGATCCGTGAGAAGGATATACCCAAGACAGCTTTTACTACAAGGTATGGGCTTTATGAGTATACAGTCATGTCCTTTGGTTTGACTAATGCCCCTGCCTATTTTATGAGCATGATGAACAAGGTGTTCATGGAGTTCTTGGATAAGTTCGTTGTGGTATTCATTGATGACATATTGGTTTTCTCCAAGAATGAGGAGGAACACGCTGAACATCTGCGCTTGGTTCTGGAGAAGCTCAGAGAACATCAACTTTATGCCAAGTTCAGCAAGTGTGAGTTTTGGCTCAAGGAAGTCGGATTCCTTGGACATGTTGTGTCAGGTGAAGGGATTGCAGTGGACCCTACCAAGGTAGAGTCAGTCACAGAATGGAATGCACCCACCACAGTTGGCGAGATTCGCAGTTTCCTTGGACTTGCAGGATATTACCGGAGATTTATTGAAAATTTCTCTAAGATTGCAAGGCCCATGACAACGTTGTTGAAGAAGGACACCAAGTTCGTTTGGACTGAAGAGTGTGAAGCCAGCTTTCAAGAGTTGAAGAAGCGTTTGGTTACAGCCCCAGTGCTAATCCTACCTGACGTACACAAGGACTTTCAGGTGTATTGTGATGCTTCACGTCAGGGACTTGGAGGTGTTCTTATGCAGGAGGGAAAAGTTGTAGCTTATGCTTCACGACAGCTTCGACCTCATGAGTTGAACTATGCCACGCATGACTTGGAGTTAGCAGCCGTTGTGCATGCACTCAAGACATGGAGACACTATCTTATTGGGAATCGTTGTGATGTTTACACGGATCACAAGAGTTTGAAGTACATTTTCACGCAGAAGGAGTTGAATCTCAGGCAAAGGAGATGGTTGGAACTTATAAAGGATTATGACATGAGTCTGCATTATCATCCAGGAAAAGCCAATGTTGTGGCGGATGCTTTGAGCCGTAAGAGTTACGTTAACACCCTTACAGCAGGAGATTTACCTCAGGAGTTATGTGATGAGCTTAGAGACCTTCAGTTAGAAATAGTTCCAAGAGGTTATGTTGCCGCACTCGAGGTACAGTCCACCTTGTTGGGAAGAATCAGAGAAGCCCAGAAGTTGGACCAAGGTATTGCTGAGATAAAGGAAATGATGAGAAAAGGGAAAGCAAAAGGATTTCGTGAGGATGAAAATGGAACCATATGGTTTGAGCAACGGATTTGTGTACCCAATGATCCAGAGATCAGGAAGTTGATTCTTCAGGAGGCTCATGACTCACCATATTCGATACACCCAGGCAACACCAAGATGTATTTGGACTTGAAGGAAAGTTTTTGGTGGGCCGGTATGAAGAGAGAGATTGCCGAGTATGTGGCAATATGTGATGTATGTCAGAGAGTAAAGGCAGAGCATCAGAAACCAGCAGGTTTACTTCAGCCGTTGCCAATACCTGATTGGAAATGGGATAAACTTGGTATGGACTTTATCACGGGGTTACCCAGGACCCGTTCAGGTTATGATTCCATTTGGGTGATAGTGGATCGTTTGACCAAGGTTGCCCACTTCATTCCAGTGAAGACCACCTATACAAGTGCTAAGCTGGCAAAGATATATATGACCAGGATTGTATGTCTGCATGGAGTTCCGAGGAGCATCGTATCAGATAGAGGAACACAGTTTACCTCAAGGTTTTGGAATCAGTTGCATGAAACTTTGGGTACCAGGCTAGAGTTTAGTACAGCCTTCCATCCACAGACTGATGGGCAGACAGAGAGAGTCAATCAGATTCTGGAGGACATGCTGAGAGCGTGTGCGCTAGACTATGGGTCTAGTTGGGATGATAACTTACCCTACGCAGAGTTCTCGTACAACAACAGCTACCAAGCCAGTTTGCAGATGGCCCCTTTCGAGGCATTGTATGGCAGGAAATGCAGGACACCTTTGATGTGGAATGGAGTTGGAGATCGCAAATTATTTGGACCTGATTTGATCAGGGATTCAGAGGAGAAGGTCAAGTTGATTCGTGACAGACTTAAGATAGCCCAGTCAAGGCAGAAAAGTTATGCTGATGCTAAACGCAAGGAAGTGATCTATGAAGTGGGAGATAGAGCATATCTTCGAGTGTCTCCACTTCGAGGTATTAAGAGATTTGGAGTCAAAGGAAAGTTAGCACCACGATTTGTGGGACCATACAGGATTCTGGAACGCAGAGGAGAGGTTGCATACCAGTTGGAATTACCAGAGGCTTTGACAGGAGTTCATGACGTGTTCCATGTTTCCCAGCTGAAGAAGTGTCATGCAGAGATGGCGGATATTCCTTTGAGGGATACAGTGCCACTCGAGGCAATTCAGTTAGAGAGCGATCTGACTTATGAGGAGAAGCCTATTAAGATTCTTGAGACTGCAGAGAGGATCACTCGAACCAAGATCATCAGGTTCTGCAAAGTTCAGTGGAGTCACCACACCGAGGAGGAAGCTACCTGGGAAAGAGAAGAAGATCTCAGGCAGGACCATCCACACCTTTTTGCTGGCCAACCCGAATCTCGAGGACGAGATTCATCTTAAGGGGGGTAGGTTTGTAACATCCCAATTTTTATTAAATTCGGATGTTAATAGAATCATTCAATGCATATCATATTTCTTGGCATTTTTGGAGTTTAAAAAAAAATATTCAAATAATATTTTCCACTCAAGAAAAACAAATGAGAGGGGATAAGATGACTTCCTCAAAATATAAAAGGGTGGGAAATGGTATTTGAATATTATTTGAAGTTTTGGAGTTTATTTGGTATTTATTTTATCTGCAAAAAAGTGCATTAATTGCATTAGGAAATATTTTCAAAATGTTCTGTGCTTAAGTTAATGTTCATTAGGCTTTAAATATTGCATAGTTATTTTATAAATTATTGTGGTGTTTTTATTAATTCTTTTGAATTAATTATGACCACTTTAGTGTTCTGTTAAAAAAAAAACACACTCACCCGCCTGGACCGAAACCAGTTCGGCCCAGGGACGCGCGCGCCTAGCCAGGCCAGGCCAGCCAGCCCACTGGCCATTCGGCCCAAGGCCAGCCCCAGCGCCACCGACGCCTTCCGCCCGGTCGACCGCCCGCGCCCGCCCTCGCTCGCCTCCTCTCACTGCCGCTGCCAGGCGGGCCCCGCTCGTCAGCTCGTCCCCAACCTCCCGCTTGCCCCGCTCGGATGAGCCCGCCGCCGCGCTCCCGCAACCGCCGGGCGAAGCCCTCGCGGATAACGCCTATCCGTCGACCCCGAGCCCTCTGCCCTCGCCTATATAAAGGCCAAGACCCCCTCTTCCATCCTCGCCGACCCGCACCTTCCCACGCCGCCCCTACCGCTCGTCGTCGCCGTTCGCATCTCGCCGGAGCTCCGAGCCCCGCCGTCCTCGCCCCGCCCCGTCCGGACGTCGCCGACGCACGCCGCCACCACCTTCGCGACGCCCTCGACGCGCCGCACCCCCCCGTCTCCGTCCCCGACGCCGAGGACCGCCGTAGCCACCGCCCCCTCCGTCACCGACGCCGCGCCGCCGTCTTCGTCGTCGCCGGCCACCACCTCCAGCCCACTGTAAGCCGCCGCCCCACCCTCGCCCGTTGATCGGACCCAACGGTCCAGATTAGATTAGGTTCGGTTTTTTTTTATTTTGCGAAGAGGTACGCGGTTAACCGCGGTTCCCTTAGACCGGCCGGTTTTATTTAAACCGAGCGTCGGTTTTTCTTTAGTTAGCCGCCGCCGCGGTTTTTCTTATTTAGCGGCCGTTCGCCGTATAGCCTCCGCAGCGGACGCTGCTCGGCCAGCCACGAGCCACCACGTGGCCAGGGACTTGTTTGCGATAGTTTTCTTCTCTGTTTAGTCCCTGTAATTAGCAGATTAGTCCCTAAACTTCGCGTAGCCACAACTTTTTAACCGTAGATCCAAACTCGATGAAACCAGCGGCAAATTCTTCGTATTGTTTAGATCTATCCAGTGGTATTCTTTTTGCAAACTTTTGACAGATTCAAATTTGAATTTATTCAGATTTGAATTCGAACTTCAAATGGCCATATCTCCCAAACCGTAACTCCGATTAAGTTGATTCTTTTTGCACTTTGTCACCGTAGCCAAACCCTATCACCTGGACCTTTGTCACAATAATTTTTCACACACTAGAATCTGCCCATTAATATTTTACTAGTATGCATAGTACGCACTATAGTTCACATCACTCTTTGAACCATAGGCCTATGTTGTTTTGCATCTAGAATATTTTTCATGCTAGTTAAGTGTGATGTTTGTTCATTTGGTTTTTCCGAGACTTTTGCTTTGCATGTTCTTCTTGGTTCTCTTGAATGTTTGTTTATGTTTGTTTATCTCCTTTGCGATAGATTGCCCGGAGTGCGAAGCAGAATATTTTCAGTCTTTAGAGTTCAACCAGCAGTACCAAGGCAAGTTGCATCTTGATCATGTTTCCTTACCTATGTTTTTTTTATGCACTTAGTTCTTTGCGGTAGGACTGCATGGTAGGAATTGATGCCGCATGACTATGCTTTTCACCCAGTAGTTCATTGAGGTAGGTCTGAACCATATGACATTGTCGCCATCGTTTTACATTATGTTGCTTCGCTAAGTAGACGTGGATTGGGGAGTGAACATTGTAAAGTATGAGTAACAATGTAGTAAGTAGGACCTAAGATAATTAATGAACTACCTGGGCGGAAACTTGATGGAATGGTGGCGAAGTACAGTGGGGCACGCATGGGAAATCCATGGTGGTGCACCACTAGTGGACCGTCCGCTCAGGCTCAAAGAGATCAATCGTATTCTCATGTCTAGAAGCTTACGTGTGCAGCCACAAGCCAATATGGGCTCTGGCTTAGTTGAGTAGTTAGTGTGACCCCTTCCGGGATGGGCTAGCAGATGTAGAAGGATGTAGGTGTACCGGCCTATCCGTGGGTTAAGGGGGAACATTTTCGAAAGACTATGTCTCGATCTTCCGATCATGGAGGTGGTCGAGTCTTGTGGGGAAAAGTGCGCAACCTCTGCAGAGTGTCAACCTAATCGATTAGCCGTGTCCCCGGTTACGGACATCTTGAGCTTCTAGTAGTGAAAATGCTGGGAGATCTCCTCACCTTTAATTAAACAGTTGGGATTTAAATGAAACTTGGGAACGGATGGAGTTGGGTTTGCCAACTCATCCTATGCAAATGTGTAGTAGTAGAATAACATCTTTTCTAATAGGGAAAAACTAGCTTTATGCAAAAATTAAACTTAGAGCTTTCCACCAGCCAAATTGCATGTACAAGTAGGTTCATTACACTTATGATGTGACTTGCCAGTACATTCAATGTACTGACCTATATGGCTGCAACTTATCACGTTGCAGATATATCCGACGAGGATTAAGGTGCGATAGGTCGATGTTCTACACTCAACCTTGCTCGTGGAGTTGGACTCATTTACTACTTTGCTTCCGCAGTATTTGTTATTGGCTCTATGCCCTATTTGGTAATAAATGTATTGCTCCTGGACTATCGATGTAATAAAGAGATGTGTGTTATTTCTGTTATTTCATCGAGTACTGTGTGTGCTAGCAAGTCGATCCAGGGACTAGCACGGTAAGCACAGAGACTTCGACTCTTACCGAGTCGGGTCGCTACATACTACTGATGAGGTGGTCTACTAGAAATATTCTACGGTTGTAGACTCCATGGTATCTGCTCCTGCTTCATCAACGTAGTCATCATTGCTACTATCTTGTTTCGAGCGAGTGTCGTCAATGATGATGTAGTCTTCCGGGCTAATCTCCTTGGGTTCTTCGTCTTCATCTACAGGTGTCGGGCCTCCCATAAATATTCCAATCTTCTTGATCAGATCGTCATTCTTCTCCACCAATACTTCAATTTCTTCTTCATAATCTTCACGTGTAGCCTTGAGTTCTTCCTCCAGTTCCTTGATTCTACTCTTAGCCTTCTTCAGATCTATCATGTCGGCGCACATCTGATTCTCCTGTCGTCGAATGTGCTGATTTAACTCCTGAATAAAAGCTGCAATTGATCTATCTTTCCTGGTGCTGATCATCTCCCAGTGTTCATCTCGGCGCCCACAAATCTGGTAGATAGTATCCTTGAGATCCTTGCGGTAGACTTCTCCAATGCGTCTCATGGCAATGTGAGCTGCCATACTCTTTCCTAGACTCCAAGTTGGTGCATCAAAAGAAAACTTTATGGGCTCAGTGACTGGCATGAACGTCCTTCCTGGAACTTGAACTTGAATCATCCAGCGCTCTTCTTCAGGTAAAGTGGCGTTGTAGGTTCCCGTGAAGCTTCGTATTCCTATGTTCAGGTATCTAGTGACTTCCTTCAAGTGGCGTCCAAAGGGTGTATCTTCATCTGGTTGTGTGAACTTGTTCCTTGCATCCGCCATCCTAAAGAGTAGAAAAGATGAGAAGTCAGAAGAGAAGAGAGTGAGTAGTGATCTAGGTCATTGGCTTAGTGGTCGTATCCTACAGTCAGCGTGTGCTCTGATACCATCTCTGTAGCGACCAGACCTCAAACAGTCTGATCTTTGTGCTCCGGTGTCATCCCTGGATCAGTAATGCTGACACCACACAGTACTCGAAGGATTTATAGCAGAGTAGCAATCACACACTTATTACATCGAGTGTCTCAAAAGAGAACTTATTACAATAAATATGGCTTAAGGCCATCTAATAACGATAACAGCGGAAGGCTTGGAAGATAAGTGAGTCCATCAACTCCAACGACATCACTGAGTATAGAACCACGACCTAAAACTCCTTAATCGCCGTTTGAAAAGTCTGCAACATTAACGTTGCAGCCCGAAAACGGGTCAGCACATGGAATATGCTGGCAAGGTAACACATAGAGAGTAATGGAATGCAACAACTATACTATATGCATATTTGGCTGGTGGAAAGCTCTATGGTTACAGTTTTTGCATAAAGCTAATTTTTCCCTACTTCAAAGGAATAAAATTTAATTACTATCATGGTGGTTGTTAAACATTGAGAATGGTTGACAGCATTCTCAATCCCAATTAAGTAACATCATTAAAACCCAACAAAATTAACTTTATAGTAACATGTTGAGATTCACATGATAATCCAGGTACTAGATACTCAAGATTGTCCATAACCGGGGACACGGCTAACCATGATTAGTTTATTACACTCTGCAGAGGTTTGCGCACTTTTCCCCACAAGACTCGATCGCCTCCGTTGGATTTCTCGCACTACATGGTGTTTGAGAAACGGATGACCGAGACATAGTCTTTCAGAAGCGCTAGCACCTTACGATCGGGTAGACCGTACCACCTACATCCCCTACATCTGCTAGTCTACCACTGTAAGAGTTCACACAACTTAATCAACTATACCAGAGCCCATAATGGCTTGAGGCTGCACATGGAAGTTTCTAGTATGAATAATCTCATGATCCCTTTGAGCCTAGGTGGCGGTCCAAAAGAAAACAGGCAAGTCCTGGAATAACTAGGTGCCTCAATCCACCCAGATGTGTGTTTAGGTTGCCACCTTAGATAAACCCTTAATTAACAATCTCACATCTGTCATGGATATCACTCACCCAATCCACGTCTACTAGCATAGCATGGCATAATAAGTAAACGTAGAAGTAACTCCCAAAGGTTTGATAATAAACAGGTAATAGGTACTACCTCATCTACTTCTCATCCCACAATTTAATTAGATCCTAATCATGCAATGTGTGAGGATTGATATAATGCAATAAAACTGGGTTGTAGAAAAAGGCATGATCAAAGTGTTACTTGCCTTGCTGATGATCCGCGAAACCTAGAGATTCAAAGTAACAGGCGGCGCACTCCGGGTATTCTATCGCAGACAAACAAACAAGCATACAATAAGTACTCATCTATTGCACAGGTAAAACTCAAATAGAAGATCTAACCAGAAAGTTCAACTTAAGAACCCTGGTTTGCAAAAAGAATCAAATCGAACGAAGCAAAAGAAATCAAACGGCGAACGAAAACAACTTCGTTCTAGCAATTTGGATCTAAGTCAAATTTTAGTGTAGCAGAAACTTGTTTAAGTTGATTATTCGGAAAGAGGGTTTCGAGGCGAAACTCCGGGCGCTGGAATCGCCTGATTCCGATAAACGAGCGATAAGTTATACTAAAACGAAAATCGGATCAGAAATCACGATCAGAAAATAACCGCGGAAAATCCGACGAACAAATTTTTTTTTAAAACAGCATGGATTTCGAGGGCGGCGAACCTCGGGCGACGCGCGGCTCCGGCGGCGGCGGCGGCAGGGTTGGGCTAGGGTTAGGGTTTCGGCCGGCTGGGCTCTCCGGCTGGGGCGGCTGGGCTCTCTCGCCCCGTGGTGGCGCCTTATAAAGGCCCCGGCCAGGGGTGTCCTGGCCAAGTACAGCCCATAGTCGGTTCCGCGTTTTTTTAAATATGCTCGGAAGAAAAATAAAAAGAAATACTATCCAGACTCCAAAAATCACGAAATAAATTTTCCCCGGGTTTCTAAAATCATGCCCGATAAAGTGAATATTTATCTGGGCCCAAACTACAACTTTGAAAAACGCGCATTTTTCCTAAATTCAAATAAAAAATACCGAAAAACTCCGAAATAAAACTTATTTGATTTTTTTTATTAAATCCTCAATATTTCTATATTTTGGGAAAGTCATTTTATTCCCTCTCTCATATTTTTGTAAGAGAAATAATTGATGATAAAATAAATAAAATCAAATGATCCTGTTTACATAATTTGAGAAAACTCAAATATGTAAATAACGAAATCCCCAACTCTCTCCGTGGGTCCTTGAGTTGCTTAGGATTTTCTAGGATCAAAACCAAAAGCAAAATAAAATATGATATGCATGATGACCTAATGTATAACATTCCAAATTGAAAATTTGGGATGTTACAATTTCTCTTTTCTTTACGAACTTAATACTCTAGATGCATGCTGGATAGCGGTCGATGTGTGGAGTAATAGTAGTAGATGCAGAATCGTTTCGGTCTACTTGACACGGACGTGATGCCTATATTCATGATCATTGCCTTAGATATCATCATAACTTTGCGCTTTTCTATCAATTGCTCGGCAGTAATTTGTTCACCCACTATATTATTTGCTATCATGAGAGAAGCCTCTAGTGAAACCTATGGCCCCCGGGTCTATTTTACATCATATAAGTTTTCGATCTATAATATTATTTTCTGATTTACTCTTTTTGCAATCTTTTACTTTCCGATCTATAAACCAAAAATACCAAATATATTTACTTTATTGTTTATCTATCTCTATCAGATCTCACTTTTGCAAGTAACCGTGAAGGGATTGACAACCCCTTTATCGCGTTGGGTGCAAGTTGTTGTTTATTTGTGCAGGTATTCGTTGAGTTGTGTGTTGTCTCCTACTGGATTGATACCTTGGTTCTCAAATTGAGGGAAATACTTATATCTACTTTGCTGCATCACCCTTTTCTCTTCAAGGGAAAAACCAACGCAAGCTCAAGAAGTAGCAGGAAGAATTTCTGGCGCCGTTGCCGGGGAGATCTACACCAAGTCAAGACATACCAAGTTCCCATCATAAACTCTCATCTCTTGCATTAAATTATTCACCATTCGCCTCTCGTTTTCCTCTCCCCCACTTCTAAAATGATTTTCGAAAAGATTTGCCTTTTCTTCGCCCCTCTTCCGTTCATCTTCTCCGTTTGATATTTTGTGTGCTTGTGTGTTGGATTGCTTTCTTTGTCATGATGGCTCAAGAGAATACCAAATTGTGTGACTTTTCCAACACCAATAATAATGATTTTATTAGCACTCCGATTGCTCCCTCTACTAATGCAGAATCTTGTGAAATTAATGCCGCTTTGCTGAATCTTGTTATGAAAAATTAATTTTCCAGCCTTCCTAGTGAAGATGGCGCATCCCATCTAAACAATTTCATTGATTTGTGTGATATTCAAAAGAAAATGGGTGTGGATAACGATGTTGTTAAATTGAAGCTATTTCCGTTCTCACTTCGAGATCATGCTAAAACTTGGTTTACATCTTTGCCTAAAAATAGTATTGATTCATGGAATAAGTGTAAAGATGCCTTTATTTCCAAGTATTTTCCTCCCGCTAAGATCATCCCTTAGGAACGATATTATGAATTTTAAGCAACTTGATCATGAACATGTTGCACAATCTTGGGAGAGGACGAAATTGATGATACAAAATTTCCCTACACATGGTTTGAATTTGTGGATGATTATACAAAAAAATTATGCCATATTGAATTTTGCTTCTAGAAATCTTTTAGATTCGGCCGCGGGAGGCACTTTTATGGAAATTACTTTAGGAGAAGCTACTAAACTCCTAGATGATATTATGGTTAATTATTCTCAATGTCACACCGAAAGATCTTCCACTAGTAAAAAAAGTGCATGCGATTGAAGAGATTGACGTTTTGAGTAGAAAGACGGATGAGCTTATGAAATTGTTTGCTAGCAAGAGTGCTTCTATTAATCCTAATGATATTCCTTTGTCTACTTTGATTGAAAACAATAATGAATCTATGGGTGTGAATTTTGTTGGAAGGAACAATTTTGGTAATAACGTGTATAGAGGTAATTTTAATCCTAGGCCGTTCCCTAGTAATTCCTCTACTAATTATGGTAATTACTACAATAATTCTTATGGAAATTATAATAAGATTCCCTCTGATTTTGAGAATAGTGTGAAAGAATTTATGAGTTCGCAAAAGAATTACAATGCTTGGATTGAAGAAAAATTGCTTAAGATTGATGATTTGGCTAGGAACGTGGATAGAATTTCTCTTGATGTTGATACTTTGAAAGTTAGATATGGGACTGGAGATGAGTCAACTTTATTTAAAAGGTGTCCCAATGATTCAGAGTTTTTAGATCTTGATACAAAAATTGATAAAAGTGGGATTCGAGAGGTCAAAACTTTAGGTAGCAATGAACCCACTCTTTTGGATCTCCAGGAATTTAATTATGATAATTGTTCTTTAATAGAGTGTATTTCCTTGTTACAATCCATGTTGAATTCTCCTCATGCTTATAATCAAAACAAAGCTTTTACTAAACATATCGTCGATGCTATGATGCAATCTTTTGAAGAAAAGCTTGAATTGGAAGTTTCTATCCCTAGAAACTTTATGATGAGTGGGAACCTACTATTAATATTAAGATTAAATATTATGAATGACATGATTTGTGTCATTTGGGTGCTAGTGTTTCCACAATTCCAAAAACTTTATGTGATGTGCTAGGTTTCCATGAATTTGATGATTGTTCTTTAAATTTGCATCTTGCGGATTCCACTATTAAGAAACCTATGAGAAGGATTAATGATGTTATTATTGTTTCAAATAGGAATTATGTGCACGTAGATTTCATTGTTCATGATATAGATTGCAATCCTACATGTCCTATTATTCTTGGTAGACCTTTCCTTAGAACGATTGATGCAATTATTGATATTAAAGAAGGGAACATTAGATTTCAATTTCCGTTAAGGAAGGGCATGCAACACTTTCCAAGAAAGAAAATTAAATTGCCTTATAAATCTATTATGAGAGCCACTTATGGATTGCATACGAAAGATGATAACACCTAGATCTATTCGTGTTTTATGCCTAGCTAAGGGCGTTAAACAATAGCGCTTGTTGGGAGGCAACCCAATTTTAATTTTTTGTTCTTGCTTTTTAGGTCCTGTTTTGCATTAAATAATTTATCCAGCCTCTGGTTAGATGTGGTTTTGTGTTTTAATTAGTGTTTGTGCCGAGTAAGACCTTTGGGATAGCTTACGGTGATAGTTGATTTGATCTTGCTGAAAAACAGAAACTTTTGTGCCCATGAAATTAATTTTCATTTTTAGCAGAAGCGGGATAAAATACTTATTCTTTTTGCAGAGGATTTATAACCAAATTTCTTAGGCTTTCCTAATTTTTCAGAATTTTTGGAGTTACATAAGTATTCGAGAGTTACAAATTTCTATAGACTGTTCTGTTTTTGACAGATTCTGTTTTCTACGTGTTGTTTGCTTATTTTGATGAATCTATGAGTAGTATCGGGGGGTATGAACCATGGAAAAGTTGGAATACAGTAGATATTACACCAATATAAATAAAGAATAAGTTCACAACAGTATCAAAAGTGGTGATTTATTTTCTTATACTAACGGAGCTTATGAGATTTTCTGTTGAGTTTTGTGTTGTGAAGTTTTCAAGTTTTGGGTAAGGATTTGATGGACTATGGAATAAGTGAAAGCACTACGGCTCCCTGGGTGATTTTGGTAATTAATGTCAACATATCTCTTGTTGGACTGATATTTTTATCTAGTATATTTCAGATGAGTTCAACAGTGGAGTGGCATGGACAAGAGGATGTGGAACCCCTTCGAGAAGCTAAGGACAAAGATTGGCAAAAGCTCAAGACTCTACATTTTCATTTTAGTGATCCAAGATCACATTGAGTCCATAGGAAAGCCAATACTATTAAAAGGGGATGAGGTGTTGTTTAATGGCTTGCTTGCTCAAAGTGTTTAGTGATATGCTCCAAAGTCCTCAACCACTTTCTCATTTCCACATATGTCCCAAACCAAAAGTCAAACTTGGCCCCGCCGATTTGATCTATCCGGTGCCACCGAGTTCACTTGACATAGCCACTGGCAGAAACCCTAATTAGTTCGGTCTCACCGATGGGATCTCGGTCTCACCAAGATGGGCTTGCAAACTCTCCGTCGCCTACTGCAATAACTTCGGTCTCACCCAGATATGCAATCGGTACCACCGAGTTTGCTCGACCAACTCTCTGTTTTGCTTATTACCAAAATCGGTCTCATTGAGTTTATGTAATCGGTCAAACCGAGTTGAGGTTTTACCCTAACCCTAGCACATTGGTCCCAACGAGTTGATCATATCGGTCCCATCGAAAGTCCTAACGTTCACATTTTGAACTAAATCGGTCCCACCGAGTTTCTCAATTCGGTCCCACCAAGTTTGGTAAATTGTGTGTAATAGCTAGATTTTGTGTGGAGGCTATATATACCCCTCCACCCTTCCTCCATTCGTGGAGAGAGCCATCAGAACATGCCTACACTTCTAGCATTCATTTTCTGAGAAAGAACCACCTACTCATGTGTTGAGACCAAGATATTCCAATCCAACCACAAGAATCTTGCTCTCTAGCCTTCCCCAAGTTGCTTTCCACTCAAATCATCTTTCCACCAAATCCAAATCTATAAGAGAGAGTTGAGTGTTGGGGAGACTATCATTTGAAGCACAAGAGCAAGGAGTTCATCATCAACACACCATCTATTACCTTTTGGAGAGTGGTGTCTCCTAGATTGGTTAGGTGTCACTTGGGAGCCTCCGTCAAGATTATGGAGTTGAACCAATGAGTTTGTAAGGGCAAGGAGATCGCCTACTTCATGAAGATCTACCCAAGTGAGGCAAGTCCTTCATGGGCGACATCCATGGTGGGATAGACAAGGTTGCTTCTTCGTGGACCATTCATGGGTGGAGCCCTCCGTGGACTCACGCAACCATTACCCTTCGTGGATTGAAGTCTCCATCTACGTGGATGTATGATAGCACCACCTACCGGAACCACGCCAAAAATCTATGTGTCTCCAATTGCGTTTGCATACTCTAATCCCATCCCTTTACATTCTCACAAATTGCACGCTTTACTTTCCGTTGCTCATATACTCTTGCCTTGCGTGCTTGAATGTATTGTGAATGTTTAAACTTGTGCTAAAACTCCACCTTAACTTAAAGAAATTAAAAAGTGCTACTTCTCTTTGTTGAGGAGGATGGATGAACTGCTACTTCACCCCCCTCTAGACACCTCTTCTCGATCCTTTCAATTGGTATCAGAGCATTGGTTTCCATTGCTTTGGTTTAATCACCATTGGAGGAAGATGGATGAGTCTACGTCGGGGAGTCTTAGATGTAGAGTGCCTATACTTGATGGAGAGTTCTTTCATGAGTGAAAAAATGAGATGTTTGAGATTTTCAGTGAATATCATTTGAACAAGTACATTACTAGCCCTTGTGCACCCCATGTTGATCCTTTGCATCCTACCCTTGATGAGTCTATTGACGTGATCCGCAACCTTAGAACTGCCAATCTTATTACTAGAGGTTTGCCTAGAAATTTGTTCGGTTGCTTTCCTACTCTTGATTGTGCCTACACTATATGGAGATTTCTTGAGGAACGATTTCCAAACTATTTCTTGCAAAACTTAGATGAGATTCTTCAAAAGTCTATTGCTTTGAGTAAGATGAATTCCAATGATCCTAAGTTTGGTGATTGTCTATTTGAGCTTACTAACCTCATGCGTGCCAAAGGAGATGTTGGAATCATTAGCAATATCATTTCCGAAGCCATTAGAATTCATAAAGATGAACATTGTGATGATCATTTATCTAATGAATCACTCTCTTTAGGAATTGATCCATCACAAGACGATGTTGAACATGGATACTATGATGAGGATGATGATAGTGACTTTGATCTCGATGAGTCTATGAGACACTTTGGTCTTATGGCTAATCTTCGCGGCTACATGGTTGGAGGAAACGAATGGGTTCTTGATAGTGGATGTACCGATCACATGATCGGAGACAAGGATATGTTTCGTGAGCTTGCACAACAAAAAAAGACACATCCGTGACATTTTGGGCCGAACGAATTTTTTTCTGTTATACTTATGACACTTCTATGACGATAATTGTGACAAAACCCGTATCACATGATACCTTAGTATTCTCAACCTTTTTCAACTTTCACGCAATACATGAGCGCGAGCCATGGACATAGCACTATAGGTGGAATCGAATATGACGATGGAGGTTGTGTGGAGAAGACAAAAAAGGGAGAAAGTCTCACATCGACGCGGCTAATCAACGGGCTATGGAGATGCCCATCAATTGATGTCAATGCGAGGAGTTGGGATTGCCATGTGATACATCTCCGTCGTATCTACTTTTCCAAACAATTTTGCCCTTGTTTTGGACTCTAACTTGCATGATTTCAATGGAACTAACCCGGACTGACACTGTTTTCAGCAGAATTGCCATGGTGTTATTTATGTGCAGAAACAAAAGTTCTCAGAATGACCTGAAACTTCATGGAACGTCTATTTGGAAATAATAATAAATCCTTGCAAAAGATGAAGACCAGGGTCCCACACCCTAGCCACGAGGGTGGGGGCACGCCTGCCCCCTTAGGGCGCGCCCCCTACCTCGTGGGCCCCCTGGAGCTCCTCTGACCTCAACCCCAACTATATATATTTGCTTTCGGGGAGGAAAAAATTAGAGAGAAGGATTCATCGCGTTTTACGATACGGAGCCGCCGTCAAGCACTAAAACCACTCGGGAGAGCTGATCTGGAGTCCATTCGGGGCTCCAGAGAGGGGAATCCGTCGCCATCGTCATCATCAACCTTCCTCCATCACCAATTTCATGATGCTCACCGCCGTGCGTGAGTAGTTCCATCGTAGTCTTGCTGGACGGTGATGGGATGGATGAGATTTATCATGTAATCGAGTTAGTTTTGTTAGGGTTTGATCCCTAGTATCCACTATGTTCTGAGATTGATGTTGCTATGACTTTGCTATGCTTAATGCTTGTCACTAGGGCCCCAGTGCCATGATTTCAGATCTGAACCTATTATGTTTTCATCAATATATGAGAGTTCTTGATCCTATCTTGCAAGTCTATAGTCACCTATTATGTGTTATGATCCGTTTACCCCAAAGTTACAATAATCGGGATACTTACCGATGATGACCGTAGTTTGAGGAGTTCATGTATTCACTATGTGTTAATGCTTTGGTTCGGTACTCTATTAAAAGGAGGCCTTAATATCCCTTAGTTTCCGTTAGGACCCCGCTGCCACGGGAGGGTAGGACAAAAGATGCCATGCAAGTTCTTTTCCATAAGCACGTATGACTATATTTGGAATACATGCCTACATTACATTGATGAATTGGAGCTAGTTCTATGTCACCCTAGGTTATGATTGTTACATGATGAACCACATTCGGCATAATTCTCTATCACCGATCCATTGCCTACGAACTTTCCATATATTGTTCTTCGCTTATTTACTTTTTCGTTGCTATTGCTATCATCACTACCAAATACCAAAAACATTACTTTTGCTATCATTACCTTTTGCTACCGTTACCACTACTATCATATTACTTTGCTACTAAACACTTCGCTGTAGATATTAAGTTTCCAGGTGTGGTTGAATTGACAACTCAACTGCTAATACTTGAGAATATTCTTTGGCTCCCCTTGTGTCGAATCAATAAATTTGGGTTGAATACTCTACCCTCGAAAACTATTGCGATCCCCTATACTTGTGGGTTATCAAGACTATTTTCTGGCGCCGTTGCCGGGGAGCATAGCTCTATTCTTTGAGTCACTTGGGATTTATATCTGCTTATCATTATGAAGAACTTGAAAGATCCAAGAACCAAGATTTATCCCTCAACTACGAGGGGAGGTAAGGAACTACCATCTAGCTCTGCACTTGATTCACCTTCTGTTTTGAGTAAGCTTGCGACACCTAAACCTGCTTCTGCTATTCGTTCTAATATGTCGCATGTTATTGATGATGCCACTTCTGCTATGCATGATACTTATGATGAAACTACTTCTATGCTTGATACTACTGTGCCACTTGGTGAATTTCTTGATGAACAACTTGCTAGGGTTAGAGAGAATGAAATTATTGAAACTAATAATATTGATGAAAGTGATGATGAAGACTCTTCCCCTAATAAATATGAATCACCTGTTATTCTCGAGGGTTATGTTTTTGAAAAAGAAGCTGCTCTAGCTAGTTTAGCTTGCAAAGATAGATACGAGCTCAAGAGGTTATTAGCTAAATGGAAGCAGCAATCTCTTAATGCTAGAATGAAACCTGACCTTGCTTTTGCTACTTCACCTATCTATGTTACTGATAAGTATTATGAATTCTCTGTTGATCCTGATATAATTACTTTGGTTGAATCTGATCCTTTTCATGGCTATGAATCTGAAACTATTGTGGCACATCTTACTAAATTAAATGATATAGCCACCCTGTTCACTAATGATGAGAGAACTCGCTACTTTTATATCCTTAAAATATTTCCATTCTCATTAAATGGTGATGCTAAGATATGGTTTAATTCTCTTGATCCTGGTTGTGTGCGTAGTCCCTAGGATATGATTTATTACTTCTCTGCTAAATATTTCCCTGCTCATAAGAAACAAGCTGCTTTGAGGGATATATATAATTTTGTGCAAATTGAAGTAGAGAGTCTCCCACAAGCTTGGGGGAGGCTTCTCAAGTTACTTAATGCTTTGCCTGATCATCCTCTTAAGAAAAATGAAATACTTGATATCTTTTATAATGGACTAACCGATGCTTCTAGAGATTACCTGGATAGTTGTGCTGGTTCTGTTTTTAGGGAAAGAACATCAGATGAAGCTGAAATTCTATTGAATAATATGTTGACAAATGAAAATAATTGGACACTTCCTGAGCCAGTTCCTGAGCCTATTCCTAAACCAACTCTGAAGAAGAGGGGTATTCTATTTCTTAGTCCTGTAGATATGCAAGAGGCAAAGAAATCTATGAAAGAAAAAGGTATTAAAGCTGAAGATGTTAAGAATTTACCTCCTATTGAAGAAATACACGGTCTTAATTTACCGCCTATTGAAGAAACATATGATGTTAATCCATTACCTATTGAAGAAACACATGGTCTTGATAACCCGACACAGGTAGTAAAGGTAAATTCTCTTTATAGATATGATAAAGCTGAAATCCCATTTACTAAGTTTGCTAGCCCATGCTTAGATGAGTTTGATAAATTTATGGTTAAGAAAGAAGACTTCAATGCTTATTTTGGTAGACAATTAAAATACAATTCAAATATGCTTGAACACTTGGGTGATTATATGGCTAATGTCAAAGGTGAACTTAAACTTATTAGTAAACATGCTTTATGGTTACCACTCAAGTAGAACAAGTACTTAAATCTCAAAATGACTTGCTCAATGAATTGAATAGTAATAATAATGATAATGCTGCCATAGTTATGACTAGAGGTGGTAAAATGACTCAGGAACCTTTGTATCCTGAAGGCCACCCTAAGAGAATTGAGCAAGATTCTCAGAGAAATAATATGGATGCACCTAGTCCTTCTAAAAGGAAGAAAAAGAAAAATGATAGGACTTTGCATGCTTCTAGTGAACCTGTTATTGATACACCTAATAATCCAAATGATATTTCTATTTCTGATGCTGAAACACAATCTGGTAATGAACCCGAAACCAGTGATAATGTTATGATAATGGTCGTGATGATGCTCAACCTAGTAATGATAATGATATAGAAATTGAACATGTTGTTGATCTTGGTAACCCACAATCAAAGAATCAACGTTATGATAAGAAAGACTTTGTTGCTAGGAAACATGGTAAAGAAAGAGAACCATGGGTTCAAAAACCCATGCCTTTTCCTCCCAAACCATCCAAGAAAAAGGATGATGAGGATTTTGAGCGCTTTGCTGAAATGATTAGACCTATCTTTTTGCATATGCGATTAACTGATATCTTAAAATGAATCCTTATGCCAAGTATATGAAAGATATTGTTACTAATAAAAGAAAGATACCGGAAGCTGAAATTTCCACCATGCTTGCTAATTATACTTTTAAAGGCAGAATACCTAAGAAACTAGGAGACCCAGGAGTACCCACTATACCATGCTCCATTAAAAGAAACTATGTTAAAACTGCTTTATGTGATCTTGGAGCCGGTGTTAGTGTTATGCCTCTCTCTTCATATCATAGAGTTGATTTGAATAAGTTGACACCTACTGAAATATCTTTGCAAATGGCTGATAAATCAACTGCTATACCTGTCGGTATTTGTGAGGATGTGCCTGTTGTGGTTGCAAATGTTACTATTTTGACGGACTTTGTTATTCTTAATATTCCCGAGGACGATAGTATGTATATTATTCTTGGAAGACCCTTTTTGAATACTATAGGGGCTGTTATAGATTCCACTAAAGGCAATGTCACTTTTCATGTTAATGGTAATGAGCATACGGTACACTTTCCGAGGAAACAACCTCAAGTTCATAGAATCAACTCTATTGGAAAAATTGCATCGATTATTATTGGAGGTTTTGAATTTACTCTACCTACTGTCAAAAAGAAATATGATATTCTTATTATTGGGGATGTGCATATCCCCGTTGAGGTAACATAGTGTTATTCGAAATTTATCCGGTTCCATGTTATTCGGAATGAGTTTGTTAACAAGACCTGATCAACCTTGTTAGTGGATTCCTTTTGATGAGCATGAGATGGATGAAACTAGAAGGCACAACCTTCTGTACCCTCCTTTTAATTTCTGTTATTTATATTAAATAAAATAAAAATAAGTATCTCCTGTCTGTTATTTGAATTATCCTTGCAATATAAAAATACCCCGAAAATAGAAGTTCTCCAAATACCCTGGAATTTAAATATGAATATTTCTGGAATATTTGAGAATATTTGGCACCGAGAACACAGCACGGGGGGCATCCACCTGGCCACGAGGGTGGAGGGCGCGCCCCCCTGCCTCGTGGGCCCATGGTGGCCCCCTCCACTTATTCCTGCACCCACACACTTCTTATTCCTCCCACAAACACGAATATCCAGCTCAAGCACGAGTTCTAGCTCGTTTTGCTGTGATTTTCGATCTCCTTGCTCAAAGCACCTCTCACAAAACTGCTTGGGGAGATTGTTCCTTGGTATGTGACTCCTCCATTGGTCCAATTAGTTTTTGTTCTAGTGCTTTATTCATTGCAAATTTTTGCTGCTTAGGTGACCCTGTTCTTGAGCTTGCATGTCAAATTTATATCGTCAAAAGTAGTTTTGATGCATGATATAGGCTCTAGGCACTTGTAGGAGTAGTTGCTATCAATTTTATTGAGTTTGGTTCACTTTTATTTGAAGTTACTAAAAATTTCAGAAATTTTTCAGAGGAAGAAATATGTTTAGGAAAATGTACCAAGTTGTCTCTTCAAGGAAACAAGAGCCCAGGCTTGCAATGCGTGATGCTGATGATGAGCCACCAAGGGACGCTCCAGTGCGGCCCTATGAATGGCCTTCAAAGGACTTCATGGATCGAGCGGCGATTAAGGGAGAATTTAACGCATATTTGCGTAACGCTGATCTTGTGAGCTTCGAGGAAGAAAAATGCCGTCAGTACCACTATCTCACTAGTTCCTTTGTGAGGAGATTTGAATTTTCATCTTGACGTAATTCTCCAACTGTCCTGTTTGATCTTTATGAAAATTCTTACACTATGGACTTAGAGGATTTTACCAGTGCTTGCAAACTTCCACAATGGGGTAGTATCAAGGAACCTCGCAAATCTGAATTTAGAGATTTTCTTGCTAGTATAACTATGGGGGAATCTAGAGACATAACACAAGCTACTATAGGGAGCATTCACTTTCCTGCTATACATTATTTTGCTCTCTTCATAGGTAGATGCATTAATGGTAAAGATGAGGCATGTCACATGTGTGTCCCTGACCTCAGTATTCTATGCAACCCGCTTAGCTTATTTTCTTGGTGTAACTATACATAATGATGATATTGAATTTCCTCCTGCTTACCTAGACTTTAATGCTATGGTTCACCACCAGTTTTTCGAGAGGAATGAATCACCTCTCAAGTATCGCTTAATCTTTGACAGACGCCGTGTTGTCCGTATTACTCTCCCTGCTCCTGCCTTCTTTGATTATCAGGCAAAAGGAAGATATGTTATTACCAGAGAGGAGGCAGATGAGTACGAGAGGAGGGCGGAGGCCGCTCGTCGCCACGCTGCAGCTCAGGAGGCGATAGCCGTTGCATCTCAGTATGACCCCAACTATTACTATGGATATCCGCAGGCCAGCCGTGGCCATAGACCAACTTAGGCCAAGAGCCTAAGCTTGGGGGAGTACGTATTTCCCACCGACATTACATTCATGTTCACACACTCATTGCTAGATGTCAGTGCTCATACTTTTTCATTGTATCATCCATGCTAGTTTATTTTCCTTTTTATGCTTTCTTCTTGTGTGTTTAACAAACCTTAAGAAAAACCAAAAAAATTAGTTGTAGCTTTTAATTAGTTTACTTTCCATGCTTGTAGTAGTAATTAAAAAGAAAACCCAAAAATATTTCATGTTCTTCTTTTGCTTGTTGGGAGCTTTCCCGTGTAAATAGTTTTATTTCTTTTCTTTTCTTTGGGGGTCAATAGGAGAAGACCATGATTAAATTGCTGAAGTGGCTCTTATATGCATTATTGTTGATCTGACAAAAGAGCCCATATTGCCTTGTCTTCTCCTGTTTATTGAATGCTTGCAGATTCCAGCTTAGTCCAATGCACGTGCACTATTATTATTATCCACATCGTTCGGTCGTGCAAGTGAAAGGCAATTATGATGATATATGATGGACTGACTGAGATGAGAAAAGATGGTATGAACTCAACCTCTCTTGTTTTTTATCGTTCCTGATTCAGCCTATTATGAATAAACATGTTTGCAATGACAACTAGAGACCATAGTTTCTTGTGCCATGCTTGATTAGCTAGGAGCTTATAATGGTTTACCTTGCGTGCCAACATGCTATTAAAATGGTTGTGATGTGGTATGATAGGGTGGTATCCTCCTATGAATGATTTAAGTGACTTCACTTGGCACATGTTCACGCATGTAGTTGAAACAAAATCAACACAGCCTTCACGATAGTTATGGTCATGGTGGATTATATCCTACTCATGCTTGCATTCGGTGTTGATTAATTTTAATGCATGTTCATGACTGTTGTCGCTCACTAGCTGGTCGCTTCCCAGTCTTTTGCTAGCCTTCATGGTCTGTACTAAGCGGGAATACTGCTTGTGCATCCAACTCCATAAACCCCAAAGTTATTCCATATGAGTCCACCATACCTACCTATATACGGTATCTACCTGCCGTTCCAAGTAAATTTGTATGTGCCAAACTCTAAACCTTCAAATAAATATCCTGTTTTGTATGCTTGAATAGCTCATGTATCAAGAGGAGTTGACTCCGCTCCTCACTCACGAGAAAGTGGCTGGTCACCAGGATGCCCAGTCCCATGCTTTATGCAAATCAAATCAAAATAATTGCAAACAAAACTCCCCTTGGGACTCTTGTTAGTTGGAGGCACTTGTTGTTTCAAGCAAGCCATGGATTGATGCTTGTTGGTAGAGCGGGAGTATAAACTTTACCATTCTGTTTGGGAACCGCCTATAATGTGTGTAGCATGGAAGATACCGCCATCTCTTGGTTGTTATGTTGACAATGAAAGTATACCGCTCAAAATATTATTCACCTCTATTTCAAAACCGAGCTCTGGCACCTCTACAAATCCCTGCTTCCCTCTGCGAAGGGCCTATCTATTTACTTTCATGTTGAGTCATCATCCTCTTATTAAAAAGCACTAGTTGGAGAGCACCGCTGTCATTTGCATTCATTACTGTTAGTTTACATTGAGTATGACTTGACTGGATCTCCTTTACCATGAATTACAATGTCTAGTCAGTCCTTGATCTTTGAAGGTGCTGTGCATTTATGTTTTGCAGTCTCGGGAAGGGCTAGCTACGCTACCATCTTGTTATATCATATTATGATTGTTTTGAGAAAGTGTTGTCATCCGAGATTTATTATTATTGCTCGCTAGCTGATTATGCCATTGATATGAGTAAACATGAGACCTAAGCGTGATTGTGAATATGGTTAGTTTATAATCTTTGCTGAAAACTTGAATGTTGGCTTTACATATTTACAACAACAAGAGCAAACAGAGTTTGTAAAAGTTTTTCTTTATCACTTTCAGTTTATCAACTGAATTGCTTGAGAAAAAGAAAAGGCTTAAGCTTGGGGGAGTTGATACGTCTCCGTCGTATCTACTTTTCCAAACACTTTTGCCCTTGTTTTGGACTCTAACTTGCATGATTTGAATGGAACTAACCCAGACTGACGTTGTTTTCAGCAGAATTGCCATGGTGTTATTTATGTGCAGAAACAAAAGTTCTCAGAATGACCTGAAACTTTAGGGAACATCTATTTGGAAATAATAAAAAATCCTTGCAAAAGATGAAGACCAGGGGGCCACACCCTAGCCACGAGGGTGGGGGCGCGCCTGCCCCAAGGGCGCCCCCTACCTCGTGGGCCCCCTGGAGCTCCTCCGACCTCAACCCCAACTGTATATATTTGCTTTCAGGGAGAGAAAAATCAAAGAGAAGGATTCGTCGCGTTTTACGATACGAAGCCGCCGCCAAGCCCTAAAACCTCTCGGGTGGGCTGATCTGGAGTCCGTTCCGGGCTCCAAGGAGGGGAATCCATTGCCATTGTCATCATCAACCTTCCTCCATCACCAATTTCATGATGCTCACCATCATGCGTGAGTAATTCCATCGTAGGCTTGCTGGACGGTGATGGGTTGGATGAGATTTATCATGTAATCGAGTTAGTTTTGTTAGGGTTTGATCCCTAGTATCCACTATGTTCTGAGATTGATGTTGCTATGACTTTGCTATGCTTAATGCTTTTCACTAGGGCCCGGGTTTCATGATTTCATATCTGAACCTATTATGTTTTCATCAATATATGAGAGTTCTTGATCCTATCTTGCAAGTCTATAGTCACCTATTATGTGTTATGATCCGTTAACCCCGAAGTGACAATAATCGGGATACTTACCCGTGATGACCGTAGTTTGAGGAGTTCATGTATTCACTATGTGTTAATGCTTTGGTCCGGTACTCTATTAAAAGGAGGCCTTAATATCCCTTAGTTTCTGTTAGGACCCCGCTGCCACGGGAGGGTAGGACAAAAGATGTCATGCAAGTTCTTTTCCGTAAGCAGTTATGACTATATTCGGAATACATGCCTACATTACGTTGATGAATTGGAGCTAGTTCTGTGTCACCCTAGGTTATGACTGTTACATGATGAACTGCATCCGGCATAATTCTCTATCACTGATCCATTCCCTACGAGCTTTCCATATATTGTTCTTCGCTTATTTACTTTTCAGTTGCTATTACTATCATCACTACCAAATACCAAAAACATTACTTTTGCTATCATTACCTTTTGCTACTGTTACCACTACTATCATATTACTTTGCTACTAAACACTTTATTGCAGATATTAAGTTTCCAGGTGTGGTTGAATTGACAACTCAACTGCTAATACTTGAGAATATTCTCCGGCTCCCCTTGTGTCGAATCAATAAATTTGGGTTGAATAGTCTACCCTCGAAAACTGTTATGATCCCCTATACTTGTGGGTTATCACCATGCAACGGATGCACTAGAGCTATAAATGTATGAAAGCTCAACAAAAGAAACTAAGTGGGTGTGCATCCAACTTGCTTGGTCATGAAGACCTAGGGCATTTTGAGGAAGCCCATTGTTGGAATATACAAGCCAAGTTCTATAATGAATATTCTCACTAGTATATGAAATTGAAAAAATAAGAGACTCTCTATCATGAAGATCATGGTGCTAAGCACAAGTGTGGAAAAAGGATAGTAACATTGTCCCTTCTCTCTTTTTCTCTCATTTTTTTTGGGCCTTCTCTTTTTTCGCCTTTATACTTTTTTATTTCCTCACACGGGACAATGCTCTAATAATGATGATCATCACACTTCTATTTATTTACAACTCAAAAATTACAACTCGTTACTACAACAAAATATGACTATATGAATGCCTCCGGCGGTGTACCGGGATGTGCAATGATTCAAGAGTGACATGTATAAAAAATTATGAGCGGTGGCTTTGCCAAAAATACGATGTCAACTACATGATCACGCAAGGCAATATGACAATGATGAAGCATGTCATAATAAAAGGAATGGTGGAAAGTTGCATGGAAATATATCTTGGAATGGCTATGGAAATGTCATAATAGGTAGGTATGGTGGCTGTTTTGAGGAAGATATAAGGAGGCTTATGTGTGATAGAGCGTGCCATATCACGGGGTTTGGATGCACCGGCGAAGTTTGCACCAACTCTCAAGGTGAGAAAGGGCAATGCACAGTACCGAAGAGGCTAGCAATGATGGAAGGGTGAGAGTCCATATAATCCATGGACTCAACATTAGTCATAAAGAACTCACATACTAATTTCAAAAATCTAGAAGTCATCAAAACCAAGCACTACACGCATGCTCCTACGGGGATAGATTGGTAGGAAAATACTATCGCTCATCCCCGACCGCCACTCATAAGGAGGACAATCAAAGAAACACCTCATGCTTCAAATTTGTTACACAACGGTTACCATATATGCATCCAACGGGACTTGCAGACCTCAACACAAGTATTTCTAAAATTCACAAATACTCAACTAGCATGACTCTAATATCACCATCTTCATATCTCAAAAAGATCATCAAGTATCAAACTTCTCATAGTATTCAATGCACTCTATGTGAAAGTTTTTATTATATCCATCTTGGATGCCTATCATATTAGGACCTATTTCATAACCAAAGCAAATTACCATGCTGTTCTAAAAAGACTCTCAAAATAATATAAGTGAAGCATGAGAGATCAATAATTTTTATAAAATAAAACCACCATCGTGCTCTAAAAAGATATAAGTGAAGCACTAGAGCAAAATTATCTAGCTCAAAAGATATAAGTGAAGCACATAAAGTATTCTAATAAATTCCGATTCATGTGTGTCTCTCCCAAAAGGTGTGTACAACAAGGATGATTGTGGTAAACTAAAAAGCAAAGACTCAAATCATACAAGATGCACCAACTGTAACGCCCTCGATGCGGCTATATCTCCCACGTGTCGAAGCATGACTTAGAGGCATAACCGCATTGAAAGCAGTGTCGCAAGTGAGGTAATCTTCACACAACCCATGTAATACATAAGGGAAAGAGATACATAGTTGGCTTACAATCACCACTTCACACAATACATGAATAAAGCATTACATCATCCAGATACAATCAAGGTCCAACTACGGAACCAAAATAAAAGAAGAACCTCAAATGCGACAAGGTCCCCGATCGACCCCAACTAGGCTCCACTACTGACCAACAAGAACGAAACAACACAAAGGACAAGATCTTCATCGAGCTCCTCCTTGAGCTTGGTTGCGTCATCTGCACGGACTCATCGGCACCTGCAAGCTGGTTTTGGGAGTATCTGTGAGTCACGGGGACTCAGCAATCTCACACCCTCGCGATCAAGACTATTTAAGCTTAATAGGTAAGGAAAAGAAAATATGTGGAGCTGCAGCAAGCGACTAGCATATATGGTGGCTAACCTATACGCAAAAGAGAGCGAGAAGAGGGGGCAAAGTGTGAACGAGTAACTGGAGGGCATCCTGCGGCAAGCATTACTCCAACACCGTGTTCGCTTCTCGGACTCCGCCGAGAAGAGACCATCACGGTAACTCACACTGTTGATTCATTTTTATTAAGTTAAGGTTCAAGTTATCTACAACCGGACATTAACAAATTCCCATCTTCCCATAACCGCGGGCACGGCTTTCGAAAGTTCAAATCCCTGCAGGGGAGTCCCAACTTAGCCCATGACAAGCTCTCACGGTCAACAAAGGAATAGAGCTTCTCCCGAGACATTCCGATCAGACTCGGTATCCCGGTTCTTCAAGACACTTCGACAAGTTAAAACCAATCCAGCAACACCGCCCGAATGTGCCGATAAATCCCGATATGATCTGCACATATCTCGTTCTCAGGGCACACTCAGATTGTCTTAGGTATGGGTAGGCCAGCCCAGAGTTGCCCCTGGTGGCCACCGGCAGCTGACAGGTGGACCAACACTCAGAGGAGCACTGGCTCGGGGAGGGGGGTTTAAATAAGATGACCCTCGGGCTACGGAAACCCAAGGGAAAAAGAGTCTAGGTGGTAAATGGTAAAACCAAGGTTGGGCATTGCTGGAAAAGCTTTAATCAAGGCGAACTATCAAGGGGTTCCCATTATAACCCAACCGCGTAAGGAACGCAAAATCCGGGAACATAACACCGATATGATGGCAACTAGGGCGGCAAGAGTGGAACAAAACACTAGTCCAGAGGCCAAGCCTTCCACCCTTTACCAAGTATATAGATGCATTAAGATAACAAGATAATATAATGATATCCCAACAAGTAAATATTGTTCCAACAAGGAACGGTCTCCAATCTTCACCTGCAACTAGCAACGCTATAAGAGGGGCTGAGCAAAGCGGTAACATAGCCAATCAACGGTTTGCTAGGACATGGTGGGTTAGAGGTTTGACATCGCAATATGGGGGGCATGATGAGCAAGTGGTAGGCATCGTAGCATAGGCATAGCAAAAGAGCAAGCATCTAGCATACCAAAGATAGTAGTGATTTCGAGGGTATGATCATCTTGCCTGCGAAGTTGTCAGAGTTGACTGGATCCTCGAAAGCAAACTCAACGGGCTCCTCGTTAGCAAACTCCTCTCCCGGCTCTGCCCAAACAAGACAAACAAGCAACAAGGACACAATCAACCACGTGCAAACTCAAACAACATGATGCAAACATGGTATGCTATGCGGGATGCGACATGTGATGCATATGCAAGATTTGACAAGGAATGCATGAGCCTGGCCTCAACTTGGAAATCCAAGTGTGCCACTGGAAATATGAGACAAAATTGCTTGAAAATGATATAAAGAACGCCGGAATCGGAGTTACGGTTTGGAAATGGCAAGCGATTCAAATATGGCACAGGTCTGCGATTTACAGCAAGTAGCCATCTAAATGCAACAATATGAACATGCTACAGCACCGAAACATGGCAACAAAATACATGGCAGGGATCCATTCATGATGATTAACAAAAGTCTAGCACCGAGCTATGGCCAAATCATCCATTAACAGGTTCAAACAAGCATGGCAAAAATGCATTTGATAAACAGATTTCAGACAGTGAAATTAACACTTGTTTGGAATTTCAGATCAGATAGCACACTTTGGAGCATGAAAACTATGTGCTACAAGACCTGAACATGGCAAAGTAAAGCACGGCATGGAGATACTCAAAGAGCTTAACAAAAGTCCCTTAGTGACCTTGAGCCAAAAGGGATCCGAAAATACATTTGCAAGCATGTGAACATGGCAAAAACATAATCAGTTCTCAAACTTAGTGAAAACTGGAGCATGCTGAAACAGATATCAAGTAGGCATGTTTACAACCTCGATGCACTCACTACAGAGAAAGTCATGACAATCTAAGCATACACCCATCAAGAATACACAAAATACAAGCTAGACATGGCAAGAACAATAGCATAGCATGCACGGATCAACTACAACATCCTCGGCAAAATTGCTAACAAGTAGACAATCTTCCCAGATTCACCAAATAGCAAAAGTAGAGCTCGATTGACTCAAGCTAGCTTGCTCCATAATTGCAAACAAAGACATGGATGGATAGAGAACTACAAGATTAACAAAACATCCTTACTGATCATCCTCAAAAGAGGCACGGATCACTAGGAAACAACATGAACATATGGCATATTGAGATAAACAGCTCAAGGACTTAGTGGAAAAGCTAAGTCCCTGAAATCAGCATTAACGAATGCACCACTTTGCAAGCTTGTGCTAGTCACCACACACATCACAAAAATACATGGGTTGCACCTCTGGATAGATGGCAAAACATATAACAAAACTCATATAGAACTCCTGGGCATATCATGCACACAATAATCATGGCAAAAATGACATATCTAAATGGAGCAGCAGATCTAACAATTATCTCAAATAGCATTCTTCTAACAGCATTTCGGGCATCAAGATGAACTCAAATGAAAATGATGCAATGAGATGAAATGATGTGCTCTCTGAGTCGAACATTTTGATATGCTATATGCCCAAAACGGAGCTACGGATGAGGAGTTATGATGCGATGAACATAGACAAAAAGTTAGGTTTCGGGGCAAAAGTCAACCGGGCCAAGTCTCAGATCCAGATCCGGCGGCACGCGGATCAAGGTTGGCCGGAAATATCGACGGGGATCACCGGAGTTGCGAGGAAGGCGGCGGGGAGACGCTCCCGGGCCGGATCCGGCTGCCGAGGAGCCGGAGTGGCGGCGGGCGAGGTCGGAGTTGCCGCCGGCGGACGGGACGGCGCGCGAAGCTCCGGTGGCGCGCGGCGCCAGCGAGGGTTGGTGGCGGCGGCGGCGATCGCCGGTGGCGGTGCGGAGGGAGAGGCAGCGGGCGCGGCTGGCTGGAGCGGCGGCGGGCGCGGCTGGCTGGAGCGGCGGCGGGGAACGGGCCGCGTGGGGGCCCGGTTCGGGCTTGCCCGGGCCGCAGCAGGAGGCGGACAGCGGCGCCACGTGGCGGATCCCGGTTGGGTGGCGGTGGCGGCGGACGTTGTCCGGCGCCGGCGGACACGTCCGGCACGCGGAGAGAAGCGGGGCTAGGGTTTCGGGGAAGAAGGAGATCCAGATTTCGGAGGGGGTCTTTAAATAGAGGTAGAGGGAGCTAGGAGTGTCCAAATGAGGTGCGGTTTTCGGCCACGCGGTCGTGATCGAACGCTCTAGATGATGGAGAGGGTATTGGTGGGTTTTGGGCCAAAATGGAGGGGTGTTGGGCTGCAACACACACGAGGCCTTTTCGGTCCCTCGGTTAACCGTTGGAGCATCAAACGAAGTCCAAATGGTACGAAATTTGACAGGCGGTCTACCGGTAGTAAACCAAGGCCGCTTGGCAAGTCTCGGTCCAATCCGGAAATGTTTAATCCCCACACACGAAAGAAAGGTAGAAAAGACCACCGGAGGAGATAGGAGCGCCGGAATGCAAAACGGACAACGGGGAAAATGCTCAGATGCATGAGACGAACATGTATGCAAATGAAATGCACATGATGACATGATATGCAATGCATGACACGCAAGCAATGACAAGGCAACAACAGCAAATAACTGGAGGACACCTGGCACATCGGACTCGGGGCGTTACAACACTCCACCACTACGAGAGGATCTCGTCCTGAGATCTAGAATGGCACCGGAGGGACAACGGAAGAGAAAGGGAAGAGGTAAAACTAAGTTGCTCCTTTGACCAAAGAGTGGAACCAAAGAACCTTGCAAAAGTTAAGCAAATTGAAAGAAAGAATACAACAGAGACGAACAAAGTTGAAAACACTCCGTTAGAAAAGAGGGACAAGGAAGAACAACTTCGAGCAGCACTCCGGTTGAGAAGTTATGCAAGACTTGATAAGGCGAAAATAACTTGAGCAAAAGGGCACAACACTCCGGTTTAATGGATAGGCACGAAAATAACACTATCCAAGATGATGAGAGAAAAGAGCAACATCACCATGACTCCGAAACAAAAGAATAGAATGGAATTGAATGAGCGAAGGGAAACAGGATCTTGAGGGAGCACGCTTACAACAAATGCTAGAACGGAGTTGTTGGAAAACCAACAACGAAAAGAATAAGCTTGATATGGTCTTATGGAATACATATCCGATTATGAGGTGACAACCTGCCACTCACGGGAAAAATAATTTGATTGATAAGAACAAGTAGACGAGAAGCTATTTCACCGGGAGGATAAAAGAAGAACTTGGGTCACTTATGAGCACCATAGATAGCAACAATCCTTAGGGAAGGCTTTAGGTGAAACATGACACAAGATAGCTCCAACTAGTTGGTCGATGGATTTAAAATACCTCATTCTTAATAACATGTGAATCATGAAACATGAACTCAAATTATCAAGAATGACATAATCCCACCTCAAATGATACGGTTGAAAGAATTGCACTCCGGATTACAAGATGAAGAATGCTTGAGCTCCTGTGAAAAGAATCTTGATGAACGCTTCGAGAAGGGATTAAATCCTTGATGAACCATCATGTAGAACCTTCATGAAGAACTCCGGTAGTAAAAGAATGATCCAAAATAATTGAATGATGAAAAGAATAAGATTGGAGCCTCGCAATGATTTAGATAGAGATCTCTGTGATAATATCATTGCGAGAGCTTGGGACTCCGGGAAAGAAAGATGAACAAATGAAATCAAGAATTTTTTATGAACCTCCAGAATAAGGAATTAATCATTTGGGTGAATCAAGAATAAGAATTATGTTATGCTCCTCCTTCACCAATTAAATTGATGACGAGCAAACGGATTGTATACAACTTATTCTCGTAGAAAGAATTAAGATAGATATAGAGTCGACTTGGAAAAGGTCTTCAACGAACCACCGGTAGGATTGAAAACAACGAATAAATTGATATTATAACAAAGGAAGAGAAATCTTGAATGAGCCACCGGTAAGAATTGAAAATGAACGAAGAGAAGATAAAGAAACACCGGGAAGAATTATAAAATGAACAAAGATGCTTGAGAGGAATTAGATACATGAGAACGAAGAGATCACGAGCCGATTAGAGGATAATTGATCGATGCACCGGTAAAATTAGGAGAACAATAACTGAAAGCTGTGAATGAATACTTATGAGATGATGGGCTCTGGAGAATCAAACTGAACAGAATCTTGAATTGCTCCGGAAGGGTGAAAAGAATTCTCACAACCGAAAAATAATTATGAGAGGATGGTGAAAAGCTAGAACCACGAGTCTCTGAGAGAACGGACAAGATTTGGAGGTAAAACTCTTCTTCGGTCTTCAAATGTTGAGAAAGACGACGAGAAACACCACCAAGAATTGCTGAGGCACTCCGGAATGCAAAATTAGAAAGGTTGAGCCAACGATGAAAAGAATTTGAAAGATCTTCAAGAAAGACATTTGACTGATGATAAATCATTCTTACGTCAAACTTCGAAAGAAATTGATGGTAGCTCCGGGAAAATAAGAAGAGTCAGGTAAGATCCTGGGAAAAGACCTGTGGGTTAGGGCCCACTCAAAAGAAACACCATTGAACGATTCAAAAGAGAGAAAGCACCGGTTGAATTAAATGACTTGAATGAGGAGACATCCTCGAAAGAGATTGAACGAAAGCAGAGTGTAAGCACGAATCTTCGAGATATCTTGAGCACTCCGGACTAAATGAATAGCAAGAAATGAATGGTAAAGAGGTGCACCGGTAATAAAAGGTATTTGAAACGAGGAAAAAGGATATGATCCACAAAGCTTGACTTGAAACCACCGGAGAAGAAAAGAACGAAGAATGATGAACTAGAAGTTCCGTTAGTATCTTCATGAGAATCACCGGATAAGAACATTGAAGGAAAAGAATGGAGAGACTTCACATGAATAAAATGGATACTTGATTAAGAAATCTGAATCCTTGAAGAAAAAGGGTGGGAGGGTGGGAAAAAACAAAGGCAACTTGGAGACAGATGAAACAAACACCGTTGAGAAGAACTAATACCAGATCTCGCGGATGTTGGAAATGGACGGATCCGCTTGAAGAGAAGCACACCGGTTGAGAAGAGGATTGACATGACAATCTTGATGATCAAGAAGGATTAGTATTCATATCGGAGTATGAGAACACCGTTTGGGAAAGGTATGGAATCAACATTTGACTTCGAAGCAACTCAAATACCACAACTCAAGACAAAACAAAGGATTGGCTTGCAGAATAAGTCGGAACAAACATATGATAGAGATTTCGTCTGAAGTTTTCGTGGTGGGGCCTACACGGGCTCGATCGTACAGCACCATCATGTACAAGGCAGTGCACATGACATACGAAGCGTCCCCGAGTCGGCATAGCTAAGGACTCTTTAAGACACAACGAGACCACTGTAAAACCAACCGTGAATAGGCGGACCACTAGACGTCGAACCCCAATTTCGTATCATACATCTGTTGGAAAGATATCCTAAGAGCTACTTGAATTCCCACCTATGAAACTCCCGAACCTTTCCGGTTATGCAATCAGGTGTTGGGGATACAAGGGAAGCATAATATCTCACCCAAACTAACAAATCCTACATCCAGCTGTATCCATCCTTCAACACATAACCAAGAAATCTTCGGAAATCGTCTACCTCAACCTTCGAAAAGCATCCGTTATACAAGTTATGGCGGTACTCCCGAACTCCCGCCCAAGTACTGGGTGGCGTCGAGGTTATCTCACCAACGAACTGCATAAAAGAGATTTTCGATGTCAGCGTACTAAACTCAGGTATTCCAGAACTGCCACGATAAAATTGTGATGACAACACCTCGGAGCTCAACTCCTCGGGACACTGCCACAACCCCTAAATACAGGAGGCACCAAGAACAATGTTCTCATCACAAAACCATTGGAACGATTCCAAGATACCCGCGTGATCCTAAAAAAATTTAGTGAAATTTGAGAAGAGAAGAGTCAAAACTCTACGTCAGGATGCCTTACCAGAGCGATGAGGAGACTGGGGAGTAAAAAGAATTCCTAAACTCTCCGATATATAATTCCTAAATGACTCAAAACATTTTTTCTAGACACAACTCGGCTGCTAAAAACGATCAAGCAATGGGGGCTCCTATTGTCGGGGATGGCTCTGATTACCAACTTGTAACGCCCTCGATGCGGCTATATCTCCCACGTATCGAAGCACGACTTAGAGGCATAACCGCATTGAAAGCAATGTCGCAAGTGAGGTAATCTTCACACAACCCATGTAATACATAAGGGAAAGTGATACATAGTTGGCTTACAATCGCCACTTCACACAATACATGAATAAAGCATTACATCATCTAGATACAATCAAGGTCCGACTACGGAACCAAAATAAAAGAAGAACCCCAAATGCGACAAGGTCCCCGATTGACCCCAACTGGGCTCCACTACTGACAAACAAGAATGAAACAACACAAAGGACAAGATCTTCATCGAGCTCCTCCTTGAGCTTGGTTGCGTCATCTGCATGGACTCATCGGCACCTGCAAGCTGGTTTTGGGAGTATATGTGAGTCACGGGGACTCAGCAATCTCACACCCTCACGATCAATTCTATTTAAGCTTAATAGGTAAGGCAAAGAAAATATGTGGAGCTGCAGCAAGCGACTAGCATATATGGTGGCTAACCTGTACGCAAAAGAGAGCGAGAAGAGGGGGCAAAGCACGAACGAGTCACTAGAGGGCATCCTGCGGCAAGCATTACTCCAACACCGTGTTCGCTTCCCGGACTCCGCCAAGAAGAGACCATTACGGTAACTCACACTATTGATTCATTTTAATTAAGTTAAGGTTCAAGTTATCTACAACCGGACATTAACAAATTCCCATCTGCCCATAACCGCGGGCACGGCTTTCGAAAGTTCAAATCCCTGCAGGGGAGTCCCAACTTAGCCCATGACAAGCTCTCACGGTCAATGAAGGAATAGACCTTCTCCCGAGACATTCCGATCAGACTCGGTATCCCGGTTCTTCAAGACACTTCGACAAGTTAAAACCAATCCAGCAACACCGCCCGAATGTGCCGACAAATCCCGATAGGAGCTGCACATATCTCGTTCTCAGGGCACACTCAGATTGTCTTAGGTACGGGTAGGCCAGCCCAGAGTTGCCCCTGGTGGCCACCGGTAGCTGACAGGTGGACCAACACTCAGAGGAGCACTGGCCCGGGGGGGGGGGGTTAGATAAGATGACCCTCGGGCTTCGGAAACCCAAGGGAAAAAGAGGCTAGGTGGCAAATGGTAAAACCAAGGTTGGGCATTGCTGGAAAAGCTTTAATCAAGGTGAACTATCAAGGGGTTCCCATTATAACCCAACCGCGTAAGGAACGCAAAATCCGGGAACATAACACCGATATGACGGCAACTAGGGCGGCAAGAGTGGAACAAAACACTAGGCGAGAGGCCGATACTTCCACCCTTTACCAAGTATATAGATGCATTAAGATAACAAGATAATATAATGATATCCCAACAAGTAAATATTGTTCCAACAAGGAACGGTCTCCAATCTTCACCTGCAACTAGCAACGCTATAAGAGGGGATGAGCAAAGCGGTAACATAGCCAATCAACGGTTTGCTAGGACATGGTGGGTTAGAGGTTTGACATCGCAATATGGGGGGCATGATGAGCAAGTGGTAGGCATCGTAGCATAGGCATAGCAAAAGAGCAAGCATCTAGCATAGCAAAGATAGTAGTGATTTTGATGGTATGATCATCTTGCCTGCGAAGTTGTCAGAGTTGACTGGATCCTCGAAAGCAAACTCAACGGGCTCCTCGTTAGCAAACTCCTCTCCCGGCTCTGCCAAAACAAGACAAACAAGCAACAAGGACACAATCAACCACGTGCAAACTCAAACAACATGATGCAAACATGGTATGCTATGCGGGATGCGACATGTGATGCATATGCAAGATTTGACAAGTAATGCATGAACCTGGCCTCAACTTGGAAATCCAAGTGTGCCACTGGAAATATGAGATAAAATCACTTGAAAACGATATAAAGAACGCCGGAATCGGAGTTGCGGTTTGGAAATGGCAAGCGATTCAAATATGGCATAGGTCTGTGATTTACAACAAGTAGCCATCTAAATGCAACAAGATGAACATGCTACAACACCGAAACATGGCAAAAAAATACATGGCAGGGATCCATTCATGATGATTAACAAAAGTCTAGCACTAAGCTATGGCCAAATCATCCATTAACAGGTTCAAACAAGCATGGCAAAAATGCATTTGATAAACAGATTTCAGACTTAGTGAAATTAACACTTGTCTGGAATTTCAGATCAGATAGCACCCTTTGGAGTATGAAAACTATATGCTACAGGTACTGAACATAGAAAAGTAAAGCATGTCATGGAGCTACTCAAAGAGCTTAACAAAAGTCCCTTAGTGACCTTGAGCCAAAAGGGATCCGAAAATACATTTGCAAGCATGTGAACATGGCAAAAACATAATCAGTTCTCAGACTTAGAGAAAACTAAAGCATGCTGAAACAGATATCAAGTAGGCATGTTTACGAGCTCGATGCACTCACTACAGAGAAAGTCATGACAATCTAATCATACACCCATCAAGAATACAAAAAATACAAGCTAGACATGGCAAGAACAATAGCATAGCATGCACGGATCAACTACAACATCCTCGGAAAAATTGCTAACAAGTAGACAATCTGCCCAGATTCACGAAATAGCAAAAGTAGAGCTCGATTGACTCAAGCTAGGGTGCTCCATAATTGCAAACAAAGACATGGATGGATAGAGCACTACAAGATTAACAAAATATCCTTACTGATCATCCTCAAAAGAGGCACGGATCACTAGGAAACAACATGAACATATGGCATATTGAGATAAACAGCTCAAGGACTTAGTGGAAAAGCTAAGTCCCTGAAATCAGCATTAACGAATGCACCACTTTGCAAGCTTGTGCTAGTCACCACACACATCACAAAAATACATGGGTTGCACCTCTGGATAGATGGCAAAACATATAACAAAACTCATGTAGAACTCCTGGGCATATCATGCACACTATAATCATGGCAAAAATGACAAATATCTAAATGGAGCAGCAGATCCGACAATTATCTCAAATAGCATCCTTCTAACAGCATTTCGGGCATCAAGATGAACTCAAATGAAAATGATGCAATGAGATGAAATGATGTGCCTTCTGAGGCGAACATTTTGATATGCTATATGCCCAAAACGGAGCTACGGATGAGGAGTTACGATGCGATGAACATAGACAAAAAGTTAGGGTTTCGGGGCAAAAGTCAACCGGGCCAAGTCTCAGATCCAGATCCGGCGGCACGCGGATCGAGGTTGGCCAGAAATGTCGACGGGGATTGCCGGAGTTGCGAGGAAGGCGGCGGGGAGACGCTCCCGGGCCGAATCCGGCCGCCGAGGAGCCGGAGTGGCGGCGGGCGAGGTCGGAGTTACCGCCGGCGGACGGGGCGGCGTGCAGCGCCGGCGATCGCCGGTGGCGGCACGGCGGTTGAGGCGGCGGGCGCGGCCGGCTGGAGCGGCGGCGGGGAACGGGCCGCGTGGGGGCCCGGTTCGGGCTCGCCCGGGCCGCGGCGGGAGGCGGACAGCGGCGCCACGTGGCGGATCCTGGTTGGGCGGCGGTGGCGGAGGACGTTGTCCGGCGCCGGCGGACACGTCCGGCGCGCGGAGAGAAGCGGGGCTAGGGTTTCGGGGAAGAAGGAGATCCGGATTTCGGAGGGGGTCTTTAAATAGAGGTAGAGGGAGCTAGGAGTGTCCAAATGAGGTGCGGTTTTCGGCCACGCGATCGTGATCGAATGCTCTAGATGATGGAGAGGGTATTGGTGGGTTTTGGGCCAAAATGGAGGGGTGATGGGCTGCAACACACACGAGGCCTTTTCGGTCCCTCGGTTAACCGTTGGAGCATCAAACGAAGTCCAAATGGTACGAAATTTGACAGGCGGTCTACCGGTAGTAAACCAAGGCCGCTTGGCAAGTCTCGGTCCAATCCAGAAATGTTTAATCCCCACAAACGAAAGAAAGGTAGAAAAGACCACCGGAGGAGATAGTAGCGCCAGAATGCAAAACGGACAACGGGGAAAATGCTCGGATGCATGAGACGAACATGTATGCAAATGAAATGCACATGATGACATGATATGCAATGCATGACACGCAAGCAATGACAAGGTAACAACAGCAAATAACTGGAGGACACCTGGCACATCGGACTCGAGGCGTTACACCAAGCAAAACACATATCATGTGGTGAATAAAAATATAACCTCAAGTAAAGTTACCGATAGATGAAGATGAAAGAGGGGATGCCTTCCAGGGCATCCTCAAGCTTAGGCTTTTGGTTGTACTTGAATTTTACCTTGGAGTGCCTTGGGCATCCCCAAGCTTAGGATCTTTCCACTCCTTGTTCCAAAATCCATCAAATCTTTACCCAAAAACTTGAAAACTTCACAACACACAACTCAACAGAAAATCTCATGAGCTCCGTTAGTATAAGAAAACAAACCACCACTTTAAGGTACTGTAATGAACTCATTCTTTATTTATACTGGTGTTAAACCTACTGTATTCCAACTTATCTATGGTTCATATCCCCCGATACTAGCCATAGATTCATCAAGATAAGCAAACAACACACAAAAAACAGAATTTGTCAAAAACAGAACATCCTGTAACAATCTGGAGGTTTCGAATACTTCTGTAACTCCAAAAAATCTGAAAATTTAGGAAGACCTAAATAATTTGTATATAGATGAACTGCAGTTGGAATTGGTATTTTATCTATCTCTGGCAAAAAATGAAAATTATTCTTGTGAGCGCATACTTTCTGTTTTTTTCAGCAAGATCAAACAACAATCACCCAAGAAGATCCTAAAGGCTTTACTTAGCACAAACACTAACTAAAACATAAAAAACGCAATCACAACAGAGGATAGATGATTTATTCATTACTAAACAGGAACAAAAAAGCGAGGAACAAAAATAAAATTGGGTTGCCTCCCAACAAGCGCTACCGTTTAACGCCACTAGCTAGGCATAAAAGCAAGAATAGATCTAGGTATTGTCATCTTTGGTATGCAATCCATAAGTGGATCTCATAATAGATTCATAAGGTAATTTAATTTTCTTTCTAGGACAGTGTTCCATGCCTTTCCTTAACGGAAATTGGAATCTAATATTTCCTTCTTTCATGTCAATAATTGCACCAATCGTTCTAAGGAAAGGTCTACCGAGAATAATAGGACATGTAGGATTGCAATCTACATCAAGAATGATAAAATCTACGGGCACATAATTCCTATTTGCAACAATAAGAACATCATTAATTCTATCCATAGGTTTCTTAATGGTGGAATCCACAAGGTGCAAACTTAAAGAACAATAATCCAATTCACGGAAACCTAACACATCACACAATGTTTTTGGAATCGTGGAAACACTAGCGCCCAAATCACACAAAGCATAGCATTCATAATCTTTAATCTTAATTTTAATAGTAGGTACCCACTCATCATAAAGTTTTCTAGGGATAGAAACTTATAGTTCAAGCTTTTCTTCATAAGATTGCATTAAAGCATCAATGATATGTTTAGTAAAAAGCCTTACTTTGATCATAAGCATGAGGAGAATTTAACACGGATTGCAACAAGGAAATACAATATATCAAAGAGAAATTATCATAATTAAATTCCTTGAAATCCAAAATAGTGGGTTCATTGCTATGTAAAGTTTTGACCTCTTCAATCCCACTTTTATTAATTTTAGCATCAAGATCTAAAAACTCTGAATCATTGGGACGCCTTTTAACTAAAGTTGACTCATCTCCAGTCCCATCTTTATCAAGATTCATATTGGAAAACAAAGATCTAATAGGAGACACATCAATCACTTTTAGATCTTCATCATTATTATCATGAAAACTAGAAGAACACGCTTTTACAAAGCAATCTTTTTTAGCACGCATCCTAGTGGTTCTTTCTTTGCATTCATCAATGGAAATTCTCATGGCCTTGAGAGACTCATTGATATCAAGCTTAGGTGGAATAGATCTAAGTTTCAAAGAATCAACATCAAGAGAAATTATATCCACATTCCTAGCCAACTCATCAATCTTAAGCAATTTTTCTTCAATCAAAGCATTGAAATTCTTTTGCGAATTCATAAATTCTTTAACACTAGTCTCAAAATCAGAGGGCATCTAATTAAAATTTCCATAAGAGTTGTTGTAGGAATTACCATAATTATGAGAGGAATTACTAGGGAATGGCCTAGAATAAAAGTTTCCTCTATAAGCGTTGTTACCAAAATTGTTCCTACCAACAAAATTCACATCCATAGATTCATTAGTATTCTCAATCAAAGTGGACAAAGGCATATCATTAGGATCATAAGAAACACTCTTATTAGCAAACAATTTCATAAGTTCATCCATCTTTCCAATCAAAACATTAAAATCTTCAATCGCATGAACCTTTTTACTAGTGGATCTTTCAGTCTGCCATTGAGAATACTTAACCATAATATTATCTAGGAGTTTAGTAGCTTCTCCTAAAGTGATTTCCATAAAAGTGCCTCCCGCGGCCGAATCTAAAAGATTTCTAGAAGCAAAATTCAATCTGGCATAAATATTGTTCATAGATAAACTTGATCATAAATCCACAATTCATCGGATCTCGGCAAACACACCGCAAAAGAATATTACATCGAATGGATCTGTAAGAACATCAAGGAGAACTTTTTATTGAGAACCAAAGAGAGAGAAGAAGCCATCTAGCTAATAACTATGGACCCGAAGGTCTGTGGTAAACTACTCACACATCATCGGAGAGGCTATGGTGTTGATGTAGAAGCCCTCCGTGATCGAATCCCCCTCCGGCAAGTCGCCGGAAAAGGCCCCCAGATGGGATTTCACGGGTACAGAAGGTTGCGGCAGTGGAAAAGTGGTTTCGTGGCTCCCCTAGATGTTTTTAGGGTATAAGAGTATATATAGGCGAAAGAAGTACGTCGGTGGAGCTACGAGGGGCCCACGAGGGTGGGGGCGCGCCTACCCCCTGGGCACGCCCTCCTACCTCGTGGCCACCTCGTTGTGCCTCTGACTTCCACTCCAAGTCTCCTGGATTGCGTTTGTTCCAAGAAAGATCCTCGCGAAGGTTTCATTCCCTTTGATATTCCTTTTCTGCGAAACACTGAAATAGGCAAAAAAACAGAAACTGACACTGGGCCTCCGGTTAATAGATTAGTCCCAAAAATAATATAAAAGAGCATATTAAAGCCCGTTAAACATCCAAAATAGATAATATAATGGCATGGAACAATCAAAAATTATAGATACATTGGAGACATATCAGCATCCCCAAGCTGAATTCCTGCTCGTCCTCGAGTAGGTAAATGATAAAAACAGATTTTTTGATGTGGAATGCTTCCTAACATAATTTTCAATGTAATTTTCTTTATTGTGGCATGAATACTCAGATCCGAAAGATTCAAGACAAAAGTTTAATATTGACATAAAAATAATAATACTTCAAGCATAATAACCAAGCAATTATGTCTTCTCAAAACAACATACCCAAAGAAAGCTCATCCCTACAAAATCATATAGTTTGGCCATGCTTCATTTTTGTGACACAAAATGCTCCTATCATGCACAACCCCGATGACAAGCCAAGCAATTGCTTCATACTTTAGTATTCTCAAACTTTTTCAACTTTCACGCAATACATGAGCATGAGCCATGGACATAGCACTACAGGTGGAATAGAATATGATGATGGAGGCTGTGTGGAGAAGACGAAAAAGGGAGAAAGTCTCACATCGACGCGGCTAATCAACGGGCTATGGATATTCCCATCAATTGATGTCAATGCAAGGAGTAGGGATTGCCATGCAACAAATGCACTAGAGCTATAAATGTATGAAAGCTCAACAAAAGAAACTAAGTGGGTGTGCATCCAACTTGCTTGCTCACGAAGACCTAGGGCATTTTGATGAAGCCCATTGTTGGAATATACAAGCCAAGTTCTATAAGGAAAATTCCCACTAGTATATGAAAGTGACAAAATAAGAGACTCTCTGTCATGAAGATCATGGTGCTACTTTTAAGCCCAAGTGTGGAAAAAGGATAGTAACATTGTCCCTTCTCTCTTTTTCTCTCATTTTTTGGGCCTTCTCTTCTTTTGCCTTTCTCTTTTTTTTATTTCCTCACATGGGACAATGCTCTAATAATGATGATCATCACACTTCTATTTATTTACAACTCAAAAATTACAACTCGATACTAGAACAAAATATGAGTCTATATGAATGCCTCTGGCGGTGTACCGGGATGTGCAATGATTCAAGAGTGACATGTATAAAAAATTATGAGTGGTGGCTTTGCCACAACTTCAATGTCAACTACATGATCATGCAAGGCAATATGACAATGATGAAGCGTATCATAATAAATGGAACAGTGGAAAGTTGTATGGCACTATATCTCAGAATGGCTATGGAAATGCCATAATAGGTAGGTATGGTGGCTATTTTGAGGAAGATATAAGGAGGCTTATGTGTGATAGAGTGTGTCATATCACGGGGTTTGGATGCACCGGAGAAGTTTGCACCAACTCTCGAGGTGATAAAGGGCAATGCACGGTACCGAAGAGGCTAGCAATGATGGAAGGGTGAGAGTGCGTATAATCCATGGACTCAACATTAGTCATAAAGAACTCACATACTTATTGCAAAAATCAAAGAGTCATCAAAACCAAGCACTATGCGCATGCTCCTAGGGGGAAATATTGGTAGGAAAAGACCATCGCTCGTCCTCGACCGCCACTCATAATGAGGATAATCAAAGAAACACATCATGCTTCAAATTTGTTACACAACGGTTACCATACATGCATGCTACGTGACTTGCAAACCTCAACACAAGTATTTCTAAAATTCACAAATACTCAACTAGCATGACTCTAATATCACCATCTTCATATCTCAAAACAATCATCAAGTATCAAACATCTCATAGTATTCAATGCACTCTATGTGAAAGTTTTTATTATACCCATCTTGGATGCCTATCATATTAGGACTAATTTCATAACCAAAGAAAATTACCATGTTGTTCTAAAAAGACTCTCAAAATAATATAAGTGAAGCATTAGACATCAATAATTTCTATAAAATAAAACCACCACCATGCTCTAAAAAGATATAAGTGAAGCACTAGAGCAAAATTATCTAGCCCAAAAGATATAAGTGAAGCACATAGAGTATTCTAATAAATTCCGATTCATGTGTGTCTCTCCCAAAAGGTGTGTACAACAAGGATGATTGTGATAAACTAAAAAGAAAAGACTCAAATAATACACGACGCTCCAAGCAAAACACATATCATGTGGTGAATAAAAATATAGCCACAAGTAAAGTTGCCGATAGACGAAGACGAAAGAGGCGATGCATTCCAGGGCATCCCCAAGCTTAGGCTTTTGGTTGTACTTGAATTTTAACTTGGGGTGCCTTGGGCATCCCCAAGCTTAGGCTCTTGCCACTCCTTGTCCCAAAATCCATCAAATCTTTACCCAAAAACTTGAAAACTTCACAACACAGAACTCAACAGAAAATCTCATGAGCTTCGTTAGTATAAGAAAACAAACCACCACCTTAAGGTACCGTAATGAACTCATTCTTTATTTATATTGGTGTTAAACCTACTGTATTCCAACTTCTCTATGGTTCATACCCCCGATACTAGCCATAGATTCATCAAAATAAGCAAACAACACACGAAAAATAGAATATGTCAAAAATTGAACAGTCTGTAGCAATCTGGAGGTTTCAAATACTTCTGTAACTCCACAACATCTGAAAAATTAGGACGACCTGAATAATTTGTATATAGATCTACTGAAGTTGGAATTGGTCTTTTATCTCTCTCTCATAAAAAATGAAAATTATTCTCGTGAGCGCATGCTTTCTGTTTTTTTCAGCAAGATCAAAAAACAATCACCCAAGAAGATCCTAAAGGCTTTACTTAGCATAAATTCTAATTAAAACATAAAAACACAATCATAACATAGGATAGATGATTTATTCATTATAAACAGGAACAAAAAAGCAAGGAACGAAAATAAAATTGGGTTGCCTCCCAACAAGCGCTATCATTTGACGCCCCTAGCTAGGCATAAAAGCAAGAAATAGATCTAGGTATTGTCATCTTTGGTATGCAATCCATAAGTGGATCTCATAATAGATTCATAAGGTAATATAATTTTCTTTCTAGGAAAGTGTTCCATGCCTTTCCTTAACGGAAATTGGAATCTAATATTTCCTTCTTTCATGTCAATAATTGCACCAATTTCTAAGGAAAGGTCTACCAAGAATAATAGGACATGTAGGATTGCAATCTATATCAACAACGATAAAATCTACGGGCACATAATTCCTATTTGCAACAATAAGAACATCATTAATTATTCCCATAGGTTTCTTAATGGTGGAACCTGCAAGGTTCAAATTTAAAGAACAATCATCCAATTCACGAAAACCTAACACATCACACAAAGTTTTTGGAATCGTGGAAACACTAGCACCCAAATCACACAAAGCATAGCACTCATAATCTTTAATCTTAATTTTAATAGTAGGTTCCCACTCATCATAAACTTTTCTAGGGATAGAAACTTCTAGTTCAAGCTTGTCTTCATAAGATTGCATTAAAGCATCAAGGATATGTTTAGTAAAAGCCTTATTTTGATCATAAGAATGTGGAGAATTTAACACAGATTGCAACAAGGAAATACAATCCATCAAAGAGAAATTATCAGAATTAAATTCCTTGAAATCCAAAATAGTGGATTCATTGCTATGTAAAGTTTTGACCTCTTCAATCCCACTTTTATTAATTTTAGCATCAAGATCTAAAAACTCTAAATCATTGGGACGCCTTTGTAACATCCCAAATTTTCAATTTGGAATGTTATACATTAGATCATCATTGCATATCATGTTTTATTGATTTCTGTTCTGCAATCCTCGAAATCCTAAGCAGCTCAAGGACCCACGGAGAGAGTTGGGGATTTTCCTGTTTTCATATTTGATTTTTATCAAATAATGAAACGAGGATTTTGATTTTAATAATGTTTTCCTCCGAAAATATTTCATATTAAATCAAATGAGTGGAGATAATATGACTTCTCCAAAATAATTGAAATATTGGAGGAAAAATATTAAAATCATTTATTGGATTTTATTTGATTTTATTCGGATTTTATTTGCATTAGAAAAATTGCACATTTTCAAAATTGCATTCTAGGGCCAAGAAAATGTTCATCTCGTTCTAAATACTTTATTTAGACGGTGAAAATTTGGTTTGGAATTTTTAGATTTTTATTTATTTTCCTAGGATTTTATTTCCGTCGGTAAAATTATTTAAAAAAAAGTTCCCACGCCCAACTGGGCCTAAGGCCCAGCCGAGCCAGGCCGGCCCGCCCGCGCCACCGCCTCCCTCGCCCGCGCCGCCGTGCCCGGCACGGACGCCGAGGAGAGTCCGGCTCGGACTCCTCCCCGGGCGCGCCTCCTCGCCCAAGCAAGCCGCCGCCCCACCTCCTTTATAAACCGCCACCCGCCGCCCTAAACCGCCACCCCACCACCGCCTACCCTGCCGCAGCTGTCGCCGCCGCTTGCCGCCGCCACCGCCTGCCTCACCGCCGCCACAGCCGGAGCCGAGCCCCGCCGCCGCCGCTTGCTGCCGCCGCCGAGCCGCCGCCGCCCCGCCGCCCGCACCCCGCCCCGCTGGAGCCCCTCGCCGGAGGTAGTCGCCGGATCCGCCGCCGGTTTTTCTTTATAAAACCATTCGGGTTTTTTAAAACCCTAGATCCGTTTTTTTTGGATCACCGGTTTTTCTCGGTTCTTTTAGTTAGCGGACGTTCGTCCGAACGTTCGTGTTAACCAACGGTTCTTCGCCCGTTAGATACAGCTAATGAACGCTCGTTCGTTAGTCTGTTCGTCAGTTTTCTTTTATCGGATTTAATCCGCGATTTTCTCTAATCGCGATTTCTGATGCGATCTTCGTTTCTGTTTATCTTTTTGCTCGTTTAACGGAATCAGGCGATTCAAGCGCCTAGAGTTTCGTCTCTAAACCCTCTTTCCGTTTAACCAACTCAAACAAGTTTTATCTATTGTAAAATTTGACCTAGTTTCAGATTAGTAAACGAAGCTTCTTTCTTTCGCCGTTTGAGTTCCGTTGCTCCGTTTGATTTGATTCTTTTTGCAAACCAGAGTTCTTAAATTGAACTTTCTGGTCGACCTCTTTTGTTTGAGTTTTGCTTGTGCATAGTTGCTTGTTACTTATGTATGCTATTATTTGCTTGCGATAGAACACCCGGAGTGCGAAGCATGCTACTACGAGTCCCTAGGTTTCGCAGATCGTCAGCAAGGCAAGTAACATTTTGATCATACCCCTTTATCACTCAGTTTTTATGCATTTGTTCCAATCCTCAAACATTGCATGATTAGGATGTCATTAACTTGTGGGTTGGGAAGTACTTGATGAGGTAGAACCTATTGCCCTGTTACATTCAAACCCTTGGGAGTTACTCTACGTGTTGCTTATATTACTATGCTATGCTATGCTTGTAGACGTGGTTTGGGTTTGAGTGAAATCCATGACAGATGTGAGATTGTTAAATTAATGGTTCAACTTAAGGTGGCAACTTAATCAAACAACTGGGTGGATTGAGGCACCTGGAGTACCCAGTGTTGCCTGTATTTTTTTTTTTGGAAATCCCGGAGTACCCATGTGATCTTCCTATGGACCGCCACCCAGGCTCAAAGGGAACTGAGATGATTCATGCTAGAAACTTTCGTGTGCAGCCACAAGCTATTATGGGCTCTAGCATAGTTGAGTAAGTTATGTGAAGCTCTTGAAAAGGCAGATCAGCAGGTAGTGGGATGTAGGTTTGGTATGGTCTGTCCGGAGTAGAGAGTTAATGTTTCTGAAAGAATGTGTCTCGGTCATCCGTTTCTCAAACACCCTGTAGTGCGAGAAATCCAACGGAGGAGATCGAGTCTTGTGGGAAAAGTGCGCAAACCTCTGCAGAGTGTACAATCTAAATATGGTTAGCCATGTCCCCGGTTATGGACAATTCTTGAGTATCTAGTACTTGGGTTATCACATGTATCTCATCATGTTTAATTAATATTGTTTGGTTGTTAATCACTTTAATTGGGATTGAGTTGGAGGAACCTTCTCAATGATGTTTCAACTACCATGATAGTAAAAATTAAAATATATTCCTTTGTTGTAGGGGAAAATTGGCTCTTCGCAAAACTGTAACCATAGAGCTTTCCACCAGCCAAATATGCATGTAGTGATAGCATTATTTTGTTCTTGCTCTACTGTGTTACTTTGCCAGCATATTCCATGTGCTGACCCATTTCGGGCTGCAACGTATTATGTTGCAGACTTTTCAGACGAGGAGTAAGGTTCGTTAGGTCGTTGCCGTGCAGCTCAGTTATGCCGTTGGAGTTGATGGACTCGCTTTATCTTCCAAGCCTTCCGCTGTTATCGTATTAGATGGCCTTAAGCCATATTTTTGTAATAAGTTCTGTCTTGAGACATTAGATGTAATAAGTGTGTGATTGCTACTCTGTTATAAATCCTTCGAGTACTGTGCGTGTCAGCATTACCGATCCAAGGATGACACTGAAGCACAGAGACTTGACCACCTGAGGTCGGGTCGCTACAAGATGGTATCAGAGCACACGCTGAGTGTAGGACACGACCACTAAGATAAACCCTAGGTCACACCTATCTTCTCATTTCTGACTCCTCTCCATTTTCTACTCTTTAGGATGACGGAGATGAAGAACAAGTTTGCACAACCGGATGAGGACACACCTTTTGGACGTCACTTGAAGGAAGTCACTAGGTACTTGAACATTGGAATACCAAGCTTCACCAGGACGTACAACGCCACCTTACCTGAAGAGGAGTGCTGGATGATTCAAGTACAAGTTCTAGGAAGGACGTTCTCGCCAACTTCTAAACCCATAGAGTTTTCTTTCGAAGCATCCACCTGGAGTCTAGGCAAGAGCATGGCAGCCCACATTACCATTGGACGCATTGGAGAAGTTTACAACAGGGAACTTAAGGACACTATTTACCAAATATGTGGGCGCCGAGACGAGCAATGGGATGTAATCAGCACCAGGAAGGATAAATCCATTGCAGCCTTCATTCAGGAGTTAAACCAGCACATTCGACGCCAGGAGAACCAGATGTGCGCGGACATGATGGACTTGAAGAAGGCAAAGACTAGGATCATCGAACTGTAGGAAGAACTCAAGTTTACATGCGATGGATATGAGGAGGAAATCAAGACACTACTGGAGAAGAATGACGACCTAGTCAAGAAGATCGGAGTAATCATGGGAGGACCAGCACCGGGAGACGAAGACGAAGATCCCACTTGCCCGGACACCTACATCATCATCGACGACACCGATTCTGATCCTAGTGATGATGACTATGAAGACGAAGCTGGAGCAGACATCATGGAGTCTTCCACCGATCAAAATTTCTAGATGACTACCATATATCACTAGTATTCCCCCATGTATTTAGTAGTAGTTGAACACTTGTGCGATAGTTCTAGATCGTTTGTATGCCCTTGCTTGATTGATTGAGTGAAATGATTGTGTTTGTCTCATGTGCATATGGGTAGTGTTTTCTCATTAGAACTCCTTTCTATTCTAAATCTCTTCCATCTAAACCCCTCAGATGCCTCCGAGACGTGACACTGGTTTTGTCTTTCCACCGGAGCTCACTCAGTTGATCCAACAGCTGAATACGTTGATGCAATTGCAAGTTCAGAATCAGGGCAACAACAACAACAACAACCCGCCGCCCGTGGACAACCTAGCCCGTTTTCTAAGGTTACAGCCACCAGTGTTTTCCAGTAGCACGGAGCCCATAGTTGCGGACGATTGGCTATGCCGTAATTGGAAGGGAGTTGACCACCGCAGGTTGCACAGATGCTGAGAGAGTGCGCTTTGCCGCACATCAATTGGATGGACCAGTAGCCTCATGGTGGGAGAATTACACAGCCACTTTTCCTATAGCCAATGTCACTTGGGACCAGTTTCAACAAGCTTTCCCCACAGCCCATGTCTCCACTGGAGCTATGCAAATGAAGAAGCGGGAGTTCCGCAACCTATGCCAGGGGAACCATACTATGGCTCAGTACGTGGATGAGTTTAGCAAGTTATCTCGCTACGCCCCTGATGATGTGGCCACAGATGCAGCGAAACATGAGAAGTTCATGGAAGGGCCGAATGATGAGATGAGTATGCAGTTGATGGTAGAAACCTTCAACAACTACCAGGAGTTGGTAGAGAAGGCTCTTATGATTGAAGGGAAGCAACAGCAGATTGAGAGCCGCAAGAGAAAGTATGGACAAGGGAAGTATAACTTAAGAGCTCAGCAGAAACCCCGCCTAACCCCGACCTCGGGAGGACTTGTTCATAACCATGGAGGTCACAACCACACTAGAGGAGGATCGCATAACCACAATGGTTCTAAGAATGGGAATGGGAACGGAACCAACAATAATCATAACCGCCCCAACCCAGCCACACCCGCCAAAAGGGAGTTAAGTCATGTTACATGTTTCAAGTGCGGGAAGACTGGACACTATGCCACGGAGTGCCCTGAAGAAAAGAATGGAAATGGAGATGGGAGCGCTGGGAAGAAGCCAAATTCATTCAACAAAGGACAAGTGAACCACGTTAACGTGGTGGAGGTTGAAGAACAGCCGGACGCGGTAATAGGTAAGTTTTTGGTTAAGTCATTTACCGCTCTTGTTCTTTTCGATACTGGTGCATCGCATTCATACATATCAAGGGGATTCATGGATAAGTTTAAACTACCAACCCAAACCCTTAGGACCCCTCTTTTAGTGAGTTCACCCAGAGCAGAGTATATGGCCAGCTGATGGTGTGACCAGATACCCTTAACCATTGGTACACATGTTTTTCCGTCCGACCTAATTATGTTGGAGTCACAAGGACTGAATGTGATATTGGGTATGGACTGGATGTCAAAGTTTGGAGGAAGCAGTGACTGTGCTAGTAAGTCGATTTATCTCACCACCCTGGAAGGAAAAAGGATTACGTATATATCTAGGCATGTGCCTAGGAGGAGTCAAGTGAATGCCCTTACGGGAGTTGTTCAGGAGGAAGTGCGTGTACTGAAGGATTACCCGGATGTTTTTCCAGAGGAGTTACCAGGCATGCCACCGGATAGAGACATTGAGTTTTTTATAGAGCTGTTGCCAGGTACAGGACCAATATCCAAGAGACCCTATAGGATGCCCGCAAATGATCTGGAAGAAATTAAGAAATAGATCAAGGAATTATTGGAGAAAGGATACATCCGAAGAAGTTCATCACCTTGGGGAGCCCCAGTACTTTTGGTTGAGAAGAAGGATAAATCCCTGAGGATGGTTGTTGATTATCGAGCATTAAATGAAGTGACGATTAAGAACAAGTACCCACTACCGATGATCAACGATCTATTTGATTAGTTGCAAGGAGCTAAAGTGTTTTCGAAGATCGATTTGCGATCGGGGTATCATCAGTTGAAGATACGATAGAAGGACATACCGAAGACAACATTCACAACACGATATGGATTATACGAGTACACGGTCATGTCATTTGGACCGACTAACGCCCCTGCCTATTTCATGAGCAAGATGAACAAGGTGTTCATGGAGTATTTGGACAAGTTTGTTGTGGTGTTTATTGATGATATTATGGTATACTCGAAGAACAAGGAGGAGCACAAGGAGCATTTGCGCTTAGTTCTCGAGAAACTCAGGGAACACCAGTTGTATGCTAAGTTTAGCAAATGCGAATTTTGGTTGAAGGAAGTTGGGTTCCTTGGACATGTTATATCGGGAGAAGGTATAGCAGTAGACCCCAGCAAAATTCAGTTAGTCACTGAATGGTTGGCACCCATTTCAGTTAGCGAGATCCGTAGTTTTCTTGGACTCGCAGGATACTACCGGAGATTCATCGAGATTTTTTCCAAGATTGCAAAGACAATGACTGAACTATTGAAGAAGGATACTAAGTTTAAATGGACAGAAGATTGCGAGGCAAGTTTCCAGGAATTGAAGAAAAGTATGACTACAGCGCCAGTGCTAACACTGCCAGATATACATAAGGAGTTCCAAGTGTACTGTGATGCCTCACGTCTACGACTTGGATGTGTGCTTATGCAGGACGGGAGAGTTGTTTCATATGCCTCACGACAACTAAAACCTCATGAGTTGAACTATGCCACGCATGATTTGGAGTTAGCAGCCGTAGTGCATGCATTGAAGACCTGGAGACATTACCTTATTGGAAACCATTGTGATGTGTACACGGACCATAAGAGTTTGAAGTACATTTTCACCTAGAAGGAACTAAACCTTCGATAGAGGATATGGTTGGAGCTTATAAAGGATTATGACATGAAACTACACTATCATCCAGGAAAGGCCAATGTCGTAGCAGACGCTTTGAGCTGGAGGAGTTATGATAATATCCTTGAAAGTAAGGGACTGCCGAAGGAATTAGCAGAGGACATCATGGAACTTCGATTGGAGATTGTTCCTAGAGGATTTATTGCAACAATGGAGGTCCAGTCGACATTGCTGGACAAGATTCGGGAAGCCCAGAAAGAGGACAAGGAGATTGCTGAGATAAAGGAGAAGATGAGCAAAGGAAAGGCCAAATGTTTTCGTGAAGATGAGCACGATACCCTATGGTTTGAGTGATGGGGAACGTAGCAGAAATTCAAAATTTTCCTACGTGTCACCAAGATCTATCTATGGAGAAACCAGCAATGAGGGGAAGGAGAGTGCATCTACATACCCTTGTAGATCGCTAAGAGGAAGCATTCAAGAGAACGGGGTTGAAGGAGTCGTACTCGTCGTGATCCAAATCACCGGAGATCCTAGTGCCGAACAGACGGCACCTCCGCGTTCAACACACGTACAGCCCGGTGACGTCTCCCATGCCTTGATCCAGCAAGGAGAGAGGGAGAGGTTGAGGAAGACTCCATCCAGCAGCAGCACAACGGCGTGGTGGTGGTGGAGGAGCGTGGTACTCCAGCAGGGCTTCGCCAAGCACCGCAAGAGACGAGGAGGGAGAGGGGTAGGGCTGCGCCAAGAAGGAGAGGAACTCGTGTCTTGCAGCCTCCAATACCTCAAGTATATATAGGGGAAGGGGAGGGGCTGCACCCCCACCTAGGGTTCCCTCCCTAGGGGTGGCGGCAGCCCCTAGATCCCATCTGGGTGGCGGCCACAAGGGGGAAAGGGGGAGGCGCACCTGGGGTGGGCCTTAGGGCCCATCTGCCCTAGGGTTTGCCCCCCTTCCCACTTGGAGGCGCCTTGGGCCTTGGTGGGGGGGCGCACCAGCCCACCTGGGGCTGGTCCCCTCCCACACTTGGCCCATGCAGCCCTCCGGGGCTTGTGGCCCCAATTGGTGGACCCCCGGGACCCTCCCGGTGGTCCCGGTACATTACAGATAAACCCCGAAACTTTTCCGGCGACCAAAACAGGACTTCCCATATATAAATCTTTACCTCCGGACCATTCCGAAACTCCTCGTGACGTCCGGGATCTCATCCGGGACTCCGAACAACATTCGGTGACCACGTATATCTATTCCCTATAACCCTAGCGTCATCGAACCTTAAGTGTGTAGACCCTACGAGTTCGGGAAACATGCAGACATGACCGAGACATCTCTCCGGTCAATAACCAACAGCGGGATCTGGATACCCATGTTGGTTCCTACATGTTCCACGATGATCTCATCGGATGAACCACGATGTCGAGGATTTGATCAATCCCGTATACAATTCCCTTTGTCTAGCGGTACGATACTTGCCCGAGATTTGATCGTCGATATCCCGATACCTTGTTCAATCTCATTACTGGCAAGTCTCTTTACTTGTTCCGTAACACATCATCCCTTGATCAACTCCTTGGTCACATTGTGCACATTATGATGATGTCCTACCGAGTGGGCCCAGAGATACCTCTCCGTTTACACGGAGTGACAAATCCCAGTCTCGATTCGTGCCAACCCAACAGACACTTTCGGAGATACCCGTAGTGCACCTTTATAGCCACCCAGTTACGTTGTGATGTTTGGCACACCCAAAGTATTCCTACGGTATCCGGGAGTTGCACAATCTCATGGTCTAAGGAGATGATACTTGACATTAGAAAACCTTTAGCATGCGAACTACACGATCTTGTGCTATGCTTAGGATTGGGTCTTGTCCATCACATCATTCTCCTAATGATGTGATCCCGTCATCAACGACATCCAATGTCCATGGTCAGGAAACCGTAACCATCTATTGATCAACAAGCTAGTCAACTAGAGGCTTACTAGGGACATGGTGTTGTCTATGTATCCACACATGTATCTGAGTTTCCTATCAATACAATTCTAGCATGGATAATAAACGATTATCATGAACAAGGAAATATAATAATAATCAATTTATTATTGCCTCTAGGGCATATTTCCAACATTGAGGACCGAGTTTATGTGCCCAATAATCAGGAGATCAGGAAATTAATACTTCAAGAGGCCCATGACTCACCATACTCGATACACCCCGGAAACACCAAGATGTATTTGGATTTGACGGAACATTTCTGGTGGACCGGTATGAAGAAGGATATTGCCGAGTATGTAGCCGTATGTGATGTATGTCGGAGAGTTAAGGCAGAACATCAGAAGCCAGCAGGACTGTTACAGCCTATGTCGATACCCGAATGGAAGTGGGATAAACTTGGCATGGACTTTATCACCGGATTACCCAGGACTAAAGTAGGATATGATTCCATATGGGTAGTAGTGGATCGTTTGACCAAAGTAGCTCACTTCATCCCAGTGAAAACCACCTATACAAGTGCAAAGTTGGCCAAGATCTATATGTCCAGGATTGTATGTCTGCATTGAGTTCCGAGGACCATCGTATCAGATCAAGGAACACATTTTACTTCAAAGTTTTGGCACCAGTTACACCAGACCCTGGGAACGAGATTGGAGTTTACTATAGTGTTTCACCGGCAGACGGAAGGACAGACTGAGAGAGTCAATCAAATTTTGGAGGACATGTTGAGAGCCTGTGCGCTAGATTGTGGATCTAGTTGGGATGACAATTTGCCATACGCAGAGTTTTCCTACAACAATAGTTATCAAGCCAGTTTGAAGATGGCACCATTTGAAGCCCTGTATGGAAGAAGGTGCAGAACACCGTTGATGTGGGACGAGGTAGGAGACCGACAGTTGTTTGGACCAGACTTGATCAAGGAGTCTAAGGAGAAGGTTAAATTGATTCGAGACAGACTGAAGATCGCACAGTCCAGGCAGAAGAGTTATGCAGACTCAAAACGCAAGGAGATAACCTATGAAATTGGAGATAGAGCATATCTACGAGTATCGCCCTTGCGAGGAGTGAAACGTTTTGGAGTTAAAGGAAAGTTAGCCCCGAGATTTGTAGGACTGTATCGCATTTTGGAACGGATGGGAGAAGTTGCCTACAAGTTGGAGTTGCCTGAGGGACTGTCAGGATTTCATGACGTGTTTCACGTTTCACAGCTGAAGAAGTGTCATGCTAAGATGGCAGATATACCGCTAAGAGATACACTACCCCTCGAGGTGATTCATTTGGATAGTGATTTGACTTATGAGGAGAAACTAATTAAGATTCTTGAGTTTGCCAGCAGAATCACCCGAAGTAAGGTTATCAAGTTTTGTAAAGTTCAGTGGAGCCACCATACCGAGGACGAAGCCACCTGGGAACGAGAGGATGCTCTTTGCAAAGACCACCCGCACCTATTTTCTAGCCAGCCCGAATCTCGAGGGCGAGATTCATCTTAAGGGGGGTAGGTTTGTAACCCCAAATTTTCAATTTGGAATGTTATACATTAGATCATCATTGCATATCATGTTTTATTGCTTTCTGTTCCGCAATCCTCGAAATCCTAAGCAGCTCAAGGACCCACGGAGAGAGTTGGGGATTTTCCTGTTTTCATATTTGATTTTTATCAAATAATGAAACGAGGATTTTGATTTTAATAATTTTCTCTTCGAAAATATTTCATATTAAATCAAATGAGTGGAGATAATATGACTTCTCTGAAATAATTGAAATATTAGAGGAAAAATATTAAAATCATTTATTGGATTTTATTTGATTTTATTCAGATTTTATTTGCATTAGAAAAATTGCACGTTTTCAAAATTGCATTCTAGGGCCAAGAAAATGTTCATCTCGTTCTAAATATTTTATTTAGACGGTGAAAATTCGCTTTTGCATTTTTAGATTTTTATTTATTTTCCTAGGATTTTATTTCCATTGGCAAAAAAAAAATTAAAACAAGTTCCCGCGCCTGACTGGGCCTAAGGCCCAGCCGAGCCAGGCCGGCCCGCCCGCGCCACCGCCTCCCTCGCCCGCGCCGCCGTGCCCGGCACGTACGCCGAGGAGAGTCCGGCTCAGACTCCTCCCCGAGCGCACCCCCTCGCCCAAGCAAGCCACCGCCCCGCCCCCTTTATAAACCGCCACCCTACCGCCCCAAACCGCCACACCACCGCCGCCTTCCCCGCCGCCCCAAGCCGCAGCCGCCGCCGCCTGCCCCGCCGCCGCTGCAGCCGAGCCCCGCCGCCGCCGCTTGCTACCGCCCCTGCCCCGCAAGCCGCCGCCCCGCCACCTGCACCCCGCCCTGCCGGAGCCCCTCGCCGGAGGTAGTCGCCGGATCCGCCGCCTGTTTTTCTTTATAAAACCATTCGGTTTTTTTAAAACCCTAGATCCATTTTTTTTGGATCGCCGGTTTTTCTCGGTTCTTCTAGTTAGCGGATGTTCGTCCGAACATTCGTATTAACGAATGATTCTTCACCTGTTAGATACAGCTAATGAACGCTCGTTTGTTAGTCTGTTCGTCAGTTTTCTTTTATCGGATTTAATCCGCGATTTTCTCTGATCGCGATTTCTGATGCGATCTTAGTTTCTGTTTATCTTTTCGCTCGTTTAACGGAATCAGGCGATTCAAGCGCCTAGAGTTTCGTCTCTAAACCCTCTTTCTGTTTAACCAACTCAAACAAGTTTTATCTACTGTAAAATTTGACCTAGTATAATATTAGTAAATGAAGCTTCTTTCTTTCGCCGTTTGAGTTTCGTTGCTCCGTTTGATTTGATTCTTTTTGCGAACCAGAGTTCTTAAATTGAACTTTCTGGTCGACCTCTTTTGTTTGAGTTTTGCTTGTGCATAGTTGCTTGTTACTTATGTATGCTATTATTTGCTTGCGATAGAACACCCGGAGTGCGAAGCATGCTACTACGAGTCCCTAGGTTTCGCAGATCGTCAGCAAGGCAAGTAACATTTTGATCATACCCCTTTATCACTCAGTTTTTATGCATTTGTTCCAATCCTCAAACATTGCATGATTAGGATGTCATTAACTTGTGGGTTGGGAAGTACTTGATGAGGTAGAACCTATTGCCCTGTTACATTCAAACCCTTGGGAGTTACTCTACGTGTTGCTTATATTACTATGCTATGCTATGCTTGTAGACGTGGTTTGGGTTTGAGTGAAATCCATGACAGATGTGAGATTGTTAAATTAATGGTTCAACTTAAGGTGGCAACTTAATCAAACAACTGGGTGGATTGAGGCACCTGGAGTACCCAGTGTTGCCTGTATTTTTTTGGAAATCCCGGAGTACCCGTGTGATCTTCCTATGGACCGCCACCCAGGCTCAAAGGGAACTGAGATGATTCATGCTAGAAACTTCCGTGTGCAGCCACAAGCTATTATGGGCTCTAGCATAGTTGAGTAAGTTACGTGAAGCTCTTGAAGAGGCAGATCAGCAGGTAGTGGGATGTAGGTTTGGTATGGTCTGTCCGGAGTAGAGAGTTAATGTTTCTGAAAGACTGTGTCTCGGTCATCTGTTTCTCAAACACCCTGTAGTGCGAGAAATCCAACGGAGGAGATCGAGTCTTGTGGGGAAAAGTGCGCAAACCTCTGCAGAGTGTACAATCTAATCATGGTTAGTCGTGTCCCCGGTTATGGACAATTCTTGAGTATCTAGTACTTGGGTTATCACATGTATCTCATCATGTTTAATTAATATTGTTGGGTTGTTAATCACTTTAATTGGGATTGAGTTGGAGGAACCTTCTCAATGATGTTTCAACTACCATGATAGTAAAAATTAAAATCTATTCCTTTGTTGTAGGGAAAAATTGGCTCTTCGCAAAACTGTAACCATAGAGCTTTCCACCAGCCAAATATGCATGTAGTGATAGCATTATTTTGTTCTTGCTCTACTGTGTTACTTTGCCAGCATATTCCATGTGCTGACCCGTTTCGGGCTGCAACGTATTATGTTGCAGACTTTTCAGACGAGGAGTAAGGTTCGTTAGGTCGTTGCCGTGCAGCTCAGTTATGCCGTTGGAGTTGATGGACTCGCTTTATCTTCCAAGACTTCCGTTGTTATCGTATTAGATAGCCTTAAGCCATATTTTTGTAATAAGTTCTCTCTTGAGACATTCGATGTAATAAGTGTGTGATTGCTACTCTGTTATATATCCTTCGAGTACTCTGTGTGTCAGCATTACCGATCCAGGGATGACACTGAAGCACAGAGACTTGACCATCTGAGGTCGGGTCGCTACAGTCACCTATTATGTGTTATGATCCGTTAAGCCCGAAGTGATAATAATCGGTATACTTATCGATGATGACCGTAGTTTGAGGAGTTCATGTATTCACTAAGTGTTAATGCTTTGGTCTAGTACTCTATTAAAAGGAGGCCTTAATATCCCTTAGTTTCCAATAGGACCCCACTGCCACGGGAGGGTAGGACAAAAGATGTCATGCAAGTTCTTTCTGTAAGAACGTATGACTATATTCAGAATACATGCCTACATTACATTGATGAACTGGAGCTAGTTCTGTGTCACCCTATGTTATAACTGTTGCATGAGGAATCGCATCCGACATAATTATCCATCACTGATCATTGCCTACGAGCTTTTCACATATTGATCTTCGCTTATTTACTTTTTCATTGCTACTGTTACAATCACTATAAAACCAAAACTATTACTTTTGTTACCGTTACCGCTACTATCATACTACTTTGCTACTAAATACTTTGCTGCAGATATTAAGTTTTCCAGGTGTGGCTGAATTGACAACTCAGCTGCTAATACTTGAGAATATTCTTTGGCTCCCCTTGTGTCGAATCAATAAATTTGGGTTGAATACTCTACCCTCGAAATTTTTTGCGATCCCCTATACTTGTGGGTTATCAAGACTATTTTCTAGTGCCGTTGCCGGGGAGCAAAACTCTATTCTTTGAGTCACTTGGGATTTATATCTGCTGATCACTATGAAGAACTTGAAAGATAAAAGAACCAAGATTTTTTCGTCAACTACGAGGGGAGGTAAGGAACTGCCATCTAGCTCCGCACTTGATTCACCTTCTGTTTTGAGTAAACTTGCGACACCTACTCCTTCTATTCATTCTGATATGTCGCATGTTATTGATGATGCCACTTCTGCTTTGCTTGATACTTATGATGAAACTACTTCTATGCTTGATAATACTGTGCCACTAGGTGAATTTCTTGATGAACAACTTGCTAGGGATAGAGAGAATGAAATTATTGAAACTGATAATATTGATGAAAGTGATGATGAAGATTTTCCCCCTAGATATGAATTTCCTGTTGTGCCTGAGGGTTATGTTATGGATGAAGAAACTGCTAGAGACTTCTTAGCTTACAATGATAGATATGATCTTAAGAAATTATTAGTTAAGCTTAAAGAAAAGACTTTGAATGCTATAATGAAATATGACCCTACTTTTGCTACTTCACCTATCTTTATTTCCGATAAGGATTATGATTTCTCTGTCGACCCTGAGTTAATTACTTTGGTTGAATCTGATCCTTTTTATGGCTATGAATCTGAAAATGTTGTGGCACATCTTACTAAATTAAATTATATAGCCACCCTATTCACTAATGATGAGAAAACTCGCTATTACTTTATCATTAAGTTGTTACCGTTCTCATTAAAGGGTGATGCTAAAACATGGTTTAATTCTCTTGATCCTGGTTGTGTGCGTAGTCCCCAGGATATGATTTATTACTTCTCTATTAAATATTTCCCCGCTCATAAGAAACAAGCCGCCTTAAGGGAAATATATAATTTTGTGCAAATTGAAGAAGAGAGCCTCCCATAAGCTTGGGGGAGGCTTCTCCAATTACTTAATGCTTTGCCTGATCATCCTCTCAAGAAAAATGAAATACTTGATATCTTTTATAATGGACTAACCGATGCTTCCAGAGACCACCTGGATAGTTGTGTTGGTTGTGTTTTCAGGGAAAGAACTGTTGATCAAGCTGAATTGCTATTGAATAATACGTTGAGTAATGAAAATGATTGGACACTTCCTCAACCAACTCATAAGCCAACTCCGAAGAAAAAGGGGTATTGTATTTCTCAGTCCTGAAGATATGCAAGAGGCAAAGAAATCTATGAAAGAAAAAGGTATTAAAGCTGAAGATGTTAAGAATTTACCACCTATTGAAGAAATACATGGTCTTAATAACCCGACACAGGTAGTAAAGGTAAATTCTCTATTTGATAAATGTGAAATCCCATGTACTAAGTTTGCTAGCCAATGCTTGGATGAGTTTGATGACTTTATGGTTAAACAAGAAGACTTCAATGCTTATGTTGGTAGACAATTGAAACGTAATGCTTATATGATCGAACACTTGAGTGATTATATGTCTAGAGTTAAAGGTGAACTTAAACTCATTAGTAAACATGCTTCTATGGTTACCACTCAAGTAAAACAAGTACTTAAAGCTCAGAATGATTTGCTCAATGAATTAAATAATAAGAAAAATGATAATGTTGTTAGAGTTATGACTAGAGGGGGCAAAATGACTCAGGAACCTTTGTATCATGAGGGCCACCCTAAGAGAATCGAGCAAGATTCTCAGAGAACTAATGTTGATGCACCTAGTTCTTCTAAGAAGAAGAAAAAGAAAAATGATAGGACTTTGCATGCTTCTAGTGAACCTGTTGTTGACACACCTGAGAATCCCAATGATACTTCTATTTCTAATGCTGAAACACAATCTGGTAATGAACATGAACCTAGTGATAATGTTAATGATGATGTTCATGTTGATGCTCAACCTAGCAATGACAATGATGTAGAGATTGAACCCGTTGTTGATCTTGGTAACCCACAATCACAGAATCAATGTTATGATAAGAGAGACTTCATTGCTAGGAAGCACGGTAAAGAAAGAGAACCATGGGTTCAGAAACCCATGCCTTTTCCTCCTAAACCATCCAAGAAAAATGATGATGAGGATTTTGAGCGCTTTGCTGAAATGATTAGACCTATCTTTTCGCGTATGCGTTTGACTGATATGCTTAAAATGAATCCTTATGCTAAGTATATGAAAGATATTGTTACTAATAAAAGAAATATATCAGAAGCTGAAATTTCCACCATGCTTGTTAATTACACTTTTAAGGGTGGAATACCAAAGAAACTTGGAGATCCAGGAGTACCAACTATACCATGCTCCATTAACAAGAACTATGTTAAAACTGCCTTATGTGATCTTGGAGCCGGTGTTAGTGTTATGCCTCTCTCTTTATATCGTAGACTTGAATTGAATAAGTTGACACCTACTGAAATATCTTTGCAACTGGCTGATAAATCAAATGCTATACCTGTCGGTATTTGTGAGGATGTGCTGAAAGTGCAACTATCCCTAGGTGGTTTTGGTAATTCCTAACAACATATAGCTCATTGAGCTAATGCTATTTCAAGATTAATATCTCAGGAAAGCTCAATGATTGGCATGGCATGGATGAGAAAAGTGGACCCCTCAAAAGGCTAAGGACAAAGGATTGGCTCAAGCTCAAAGCTCAAGACTCTACATTTTCCATTTTAGTGATCCAAGATCACATTGAGTCTATAGGAAAAGCCAATACTATCAAGGAGGGATGAGGTGTTGCTTCATGAGATTCATGCTCAAAATGCTTAGTGATATGCTCCAAAACCCTCAACTACTTTCTCACATCCACATATGACCTAAACCAAAAGTCAAACTCGGCCCCACTGATTCTTCCTATCCGGCGCCACCGAGTTTCAAATGTCATAGCCACTGCCACAAACCCTAGGCAAATCGGTCTCACCGATAGGGATCTCGGTCTCACCGAGATGGGGATGTAATCTCTCTGTTTCCCTTCATAACATTTCAGTCTCACCGAGATGAGCGATTGGTCCCACCGAGATTGCAATGTAAACTCTATGGTTTCCCTTCGTAACATTTCGGTCTCACCGAAATGAGCGATCGGTCCCACCGAGTTTACCTGACCAACTCTCTGGTTAGCTTATTACCAAAATCGGTCTCACCGAGTTTGTGTAATCAGTCTCACCAAGATTATGTTATGCCCTAACCCTAATCATATCGGTCCTACCGAGTTGCATGTCGGTCCCACCGAAAACCCTAATGGTCACTAGCTTTGTTGAATCGGTCCGACCGAGTTTAACCATTCGGTCCCACCGAGTTTGGCAAGTTATGTGTAATGGTTAGATTTTGTGTGGATGCTATATATACCCCTCCACCACCTCTTCATTTGTGGAGAGAGCCATCAGAACGAACCTACACTTCCAACTTAATTTTTCTGATAGAGAACCACCTACACTTGTGTTGAGACCAAGATATTCCATTCCTACCATACGGATCTTGATCTCTAGCCTTCCCCAAGTTGCTTTCCACTCAAATCTTCTTTCCACCAAATCCAAATCCTGTGAGAGAGAGTTGAGTGTTGGGGAGACTATCATTTGAAGCACAAGATCAAGGAGTTCATCATCAACACACCATTTGTTACTTCTTGGAGAGTGGTGTCTCCTAGATTGGCTAGGTGTCACTTGGGAGCCTCCGACAAGATTGTGGAGTTGAACCAAGGAGTTTGTAAGGGCAAGGAGATCGCCTACTTCGTGAAGATCTCCGCTAGTGAAGCAAGTCCTTCTAGGGCGATGGCCATGGTGGGATAGACAAGGTTGCTTCTTCGTGGACCCTTCGTGGGTGGAGCCCTCCGTGGACTCGCGCAACCGTTACCCTTCATGGGTTGAAGTCTCCATCAACGTGGATGTACGATAGCACCACCTATCGGAACCACGACAAAAACATCAGTGTCTCCAATTGCGTTTGAATCCTCCAAACCCTTCCCTTTACATTCTTGCAAGTTGCATGCTTTACTTTTTGCTGCTCATATACTCTTTGCATGCTTGCTTGAATTGTGTTAAGATTGCTTGACTTGTTCAAAGTTGCTAAAATCTGCCAAGAACTAAAATTTGGAAAAGGCTAGATTTTTATTTGGTCAAGTAGTCTAATCACCCCCCCCTCTAGACATACTTTCGATCATACAAGTGGTATCAGAGCTTTGGTCTCCATTTTCCTTGATTTCCATAGCTTTTGGTGGTCATAGCCTTGGTTTCACAACCTAGGAGAGTATGGCGTCTAGCGAGGGAAATTACCACCGTAGAGATCGTTACTTTGATGGTACTAATTTTGCTAGTTGGAAGCATAATATGAAAATGCATATTCTTGGACATAACCCCGCCGTTTGGGCTATTGTGTGTATTGGCTTGCAAGGTGAATTCTTTGATGGAAGATAACCGAACCGTGAAGCTACCGCGGAAGAGTTGAAGATGCTACAATACAATGCTCAAGCTTGTGATATCCTCTTCAACGGATTGTGCCCCAAAGAATTCAACAAAATCAGCCGTCTTGAGAATGCAAAGGAAATTTGGGATACTTTGATTGATATGCACAAAGGTACCGACTCCGTCAAGGAATCCAAGTTGGATGTGCTTCAAAGTCAACTTGACAAGTTCAAAATGAAGGATGGTGAAGGTGTCGCTGAAATGTACTCTAGGCTTGCTCTTATCACAAATGAGATTGCTGGCTTAGGAAGTGAAGAGATGACCGACAAATTCATCATCAAGAAGATCCTAAGAGCCTTGGATGGAAAATATGATACCGTATGCACATTGATCCAAATGATGCCAAATTACAAAGATCTCAAGCCAACGGAAGTCATTGGAAGTATTGTTGCTCATGAGATGTCACTCAAGGATAAGGAGGAGCTCCATAACAAGTCAAGTGGTGCTTACAAAGCCTCATGTGAAGCTCCCACATCATCAAGTGAGAAACAAACCTTCAATGAAGAATTGAGCCTAATGGTGAAGAACTTCAACAAGCTCTATAAGAGTAGAAGCAAAGAGAGAAGTTCCAAGTCAAGGTCCTAAAATGACAAAAGATCTTCTAGTCGAGAGCGAAACTGCTACAATTGTGGAAGACCCGGACACTACTTAAATGAGTGTACGGCCCCCTACAAGAGAAGAGAAGATTCTCCAAAAAGAAGGAGTAGAAGAGAAGAATCACCATGAAGAGAGAGGAGTAGAGATGATCGTTATGAGCGAAGACCCTCTCGGAGAAGCAAGGATTTGGAAAGGAAGGACAAGTCATCAAGGAGCTACACAAAATGAAGACATCAAGCTCATGTTGGTGAATGGGTATCTGGCTCCGACTCTGATAATCACTCCGAGAGAAGCTATCACTCCGACTCCGAATATACTCAAGATGAAGGTGTTGCCGGTCTAGCACTTGTGTCAACCAAATCCTACAACATATTTGATTCACCAAATGAAGGAATTGGAAGATGCTTCATGGCCAAAGGTCCAAAGGTATCACACCCCGAGTATGTTGATTTCAATAGTGATGAAGATGACTTGTTAGGTGATGATGATTTACTTGTTGACAACTCTAGTGATGAATACTATGATGAAACATCAATTAATCATGCTAATCAAGATGAAACGAATGACAATGGTAAGGAGAAGATTGAGTCTCTAACTCAAGAACTAAACACTCTTAAGTTAGCTCATGAAACTATCTTAGGAGATCATAGAGAACGTTTAAGGACTCATGAGAAATTACGTTTTGAGAAGCTCAATCTTGAGCAAGAGCATGAGTTCTTAAAGGCAATCAATGATGATCTTCGCAGGAAAAGTTCTTCTTACATTGCCAAGCGTTTACTCTTATCCACTTACATGCCTCAAGTCAAGTCTAGTAACAAGAACAAGAAGGATTCTTCCTCTAGTAGTGTAACGCCCCGAGACCGATGTGCCAGGTGTCCTCCGCTTGTTCGTTGTTGTTGCCTTGTCATTGCTTGCGTGTCATGCATTGCATATCATGTCATCATGTGCATTTCATTTGCATACATGTTCGTCTCATGCATCCGAGCATTTCTCCCGTTGTCCGTTTTGCAATCCGCACTCCTATGTCACCCCGTGTCCCTTTCTACCTCTTTTCGTGTGTGGGCGTTAAATGTTTCAGATTGGACCGAGACTTGCCATGCGGCCCTTGGTTTACTACCGGTAGACCGCCTGTCAAGTTTCGTGCCATTTGGACTTCGTTTGGTACTCCAACAGTTAACCGAGGGACCGAAAAGGCCTCGTGTGTGTTGCAGCCCAACACCCCTCCATTTTGGCCCAAAACCCTCTCCATCATCTAGAGCCTTCGATCACGATCGCGTGGCCGAAAACCGCACCTCATTTGGACTCTCCTAGCTCCCTCTACCTATAAATATGTGGCCCTTCCCGAATTCTCGCGCAGATCTAACCCTAGCCTTCCACCTCCTCGCGCCGCCGGACACATCCACCGACGGCCGGACATGTCCAATGCCAGCCGCCACGCGTTCCGGCCAATGAGAGACCGACACGTCATCAGCGCCGCCCCCGCGCCCTATCCCATCTCGCCACGTCGCGCCGCCGCGCCCATCCCCGCCGCCGGCCCGCGAGCCCGCGTCGGGCCCGCGGGGCCCGAACCGCCGCTCGAGCCGCCATGAACCTGCGCCTCCTCACCGGACCGTGGCGCCGCCCGCTCGCCGGCGCGCCTCGCCGCCAGCTCGTCGCCGGCGCCGCCCATCGCCGCTGTTCTGCTCCAGCACCACCGCACGCCGCTGCCGCCGGCCAGGTCGCCGCCATCGCCAGTCCCGCGCGTCGCGCCCCTCGCCGCCACCTCTTCGCCGCCTTCCTCTGCCTCCTCGTTGTCGGTCGCCGCCGCATCGTCTCCGGTTGTCTTCTTCGGCGAGATCCGGCGGATCGGGACGAGATCCACCGGGATCTCATCCAAACGCGGCACTCTCGATCCGGATCTCCTCGTCCCGGATATCCTCGTCCCGTTGACTTTTCGCGGAGGGTATAATTTCTTCTAAGTCCCCGAGATTGCCATGTTTCAAATGCCCATGTTCATCACGTCGTAACTTTGCATCCGTAGCTTCGTTTTGCGCGTGTAGCATACCAAAATGTTCATCTCAGAGAGCACATCATTTCATCTCATTGCATCATTTTCCTTTGAGTTCATTTTGATGCCTGAAATGCTGTTGAAAGAGTGCTATTCGAGTTAATTGTCAGATCTGCTGCACCAAATAGCTATTTGTCATTTTTGCCATGATTATTGTGTGCATAATATGCTCCTGAGCTCTACATGTGTTTTGTTATATGCCATGCCATCTTTACAGATGTGCTATCCATGTATTTTTGTGATATGTGTGGTGACTAGTACAAGCTTGCAAAGTGGTGCATTTGTTAATGCTGATTTCAGGGACTTAGCAATTCCACTAAGTCCTTGGATTGTTTTTATCAATATGCCATATGTTCACGTTGTTTCCTAGTGATCCGTGCCTCTTTTGAGGATGATCAGTAAGGATGATTTGTTAATCTTGTAGTGCTCTATCCATCCATGCCTTTGTTTGCAATTATGGAGCACCCTAGCTTGAGTCAATCGAGCTCTACTTTTGTCATTTCATGAATCTGGGCAGATTGTCTACTTGTTAGCAATTTTGCCGAGGATGTTGTTGTTGATCCGTGCATGCTATGTTGTTTTTCTTGCCATGTCTAGCTTGTATAATGTGTATTCTTAATGGGTGTATGCTTAGATTGTCATGCCTTGCTCTGTAGTGAGTGCATCGAGCTCGTAAACATGCCTACTTGCTATCATATTCGCATGCTCCAGTTTTTCACTAAGTCTGTGATCTGATTATGTTTTTGCCATGTTCACCTGCTTGTAATTGTTTTTTTCTGATCCCTTTTGGCTCAAGGTCACTAAGGGACTTTTGTTAAGCTCTTTGAGTAGGTCCATGCCATGCTTTGCTTTGCCATGTTCAGGCCCTGTAGCATATAGTTTTCGTGCTCCAAAGTGTGCTACCTGATCTGAAATTCCAGGCTTGTGTTAATTTCACTAAGTCTGAAACATGTTTATCATTTGCACTTTTGCCATGCTTGTTTGAACCTGTTAATGGATGAATTGGCCGTAGCTCAGTGTTCATGTTTTGTTAAGCGTCATGAATGGATCCCTGCCATGTATTTTGTTGCCATGTTTGAGTGTTGTAGCATATTTAACTTGTTGCATTTAGATGGCTACTTGCTGTTTATCGCAGACCGGTGTCATATTTGTTTTGCTTGCCATTTCCAAACCGTGCATCCGATTCCGGTGATCTTTATATCGATTTCAACCGAAATCACCTCACCTTTCTAGTGGCACTCTTGGATTTCCAAGTTGAGGCCAGGTTCATTCATTCCCTTGCAAATCATGCATATGCATCGCATATCGCATCCCGCATATCATACCATGTTCAGGTGTTGGTTTGTTTGCCATGATTGTTTGCTTCTTTCCGGTGTTGCTTCTTTGGGTTGGTTCCGTTAACGTCGTGATTGTGAGGACCCGTTCATCTACGTCCGTTTGTCTTCTTCATGGACTCGTTCTTCTTCCTTGCGGGATTTCAGGCAAGATGACCATACCCTCGAAATCACTTCTATCTTTGCTTGCTAGTTGCTCGCTCTTTTGCTATGCCTATGCTACGATACCTACCACTTGCTTATCATGCCACCCATGTTGTTGAACCAAGCCTCTAACCCACCTTGTCCTAGCAAACCGTTGTTTGGCTATGTTACCGCTTTGCTCAGCCCCTCTTATAGCGTTGTTAGTTGCAGGTGAAGATTGAAGTTTGTTCCTTGTTGGAACATGGAGATGTTGTTCCTTGTTGGAACATGTTTACTTGTTGGGATATCACAATATATCTTATTTATTTAATGCATCTATATACTTGGTAAAGGGTGGAAGGCTCGGCCTTATGCCTGGTGTTTTGTTCCACTCTTGTCGCCCTAGTTTCTGTCATATCGGTGTTATGTTCCTGGATTTTGCGTTCCTTACGCGGTTGGGTTATAATGGGAACCCCTTGATAGTTCGCTTTGAATAAAACTCCTCTAGCAAGGCCCAACATTGGTTTTACCATTCGCCACCTAGCCTCTTTTTCCCTTGGGTTAGGCCAGCCCAAGGGTCATCTTTATTTTTGGACGCCGATAACTGCCACACGTGTGGCATATACGACATGCGTCCACACACCGCGTGTGGTGTGAGCAGGAGGCAGCCCACACGGGCTATGTGTGGGCGGACATTACAATTGCACACACGTGTGGGCGCGGCTACTTCGTGCCACACGCCCAACATGTACTACTCATCTTCACCTCGTGCGTGTGGCACGAAGCAAAAATGCCCACACATCCTGACGCAGCTACATTAGGTATCCCGTGGGATGACGATTTAGTTGCCATCCTGGTTGGCAGATGTAGTTATCTGGGATGGCAAGTGTAGTTGTAAAAGCATGGCAACTCTATCTGTTTTGGTTAACTATAGTTGCCATGTCTAATTTATGGTAGTTGCCGCTTGTAATCAAACCGTAGTTGCCGTGTGTGATTAACTACTTGCCACATATGGTCAAAACAGTAGTTGCCATGTGTGTTTACCTAGTTGCCATGTGTGGTCCAACCATAGTTGCCATGTATTGTTAATCACAGTGTCCATGTGTGTTTATCTCGTTGCCACGTATGCACAACTGCAGTTGCCATGTAGCAAAGAATCATAGTTGCCATGTGTGTGTACCGAGTTGCCACGTTCGCGTAACTGCAGTTGCCATGTAGCAAAGAATCACATTTGCCATGTGTGTGTACCGAGTTGCCACGTTTGCATAACTGCAGTTGCCGTGTAGCAAAGAATCACAGTTGCCATGTGTGTACCGAGTTGCCACGTTCGCGTAACTGCAGTTGCCATCCATAAGGTAGGAGTGTCGTGTGGGAGAAAAGCAGTTCGCCCACACGCGCATGACCTAGGTGGTGGCTGTGTGGGCGAAAAGCAGTTCGCCCACACAACGCAGCTGGCAAACAGCATGGTGCGGGCGTGTGGGCAAAATCTCCAACGCCCACACACCAGCCCCGTCCTACGTGGCACACCAAATTCACCTTTTCATGTCAAGATTCGTGCAAAAGACAGTGAACGATGATCCAGGCGTGTGGGTGAGTTGGGTAATGCCCACACATGTAGGCATTAGTGTTTTTGTTATTTTAAACCCCTGAGTCAGTGCTTGTCTAAGTGTTGGTCCAACCCAGAGCACCGTGCGGGGCCGTCCCTTGGCAACTTGGGTTACGTTGGCTCCCATACGCTTAGCTTATCTGGTGTGCCCTGAGAACGAGATATGTGCAGCTCCTATCGGGATTGTCGGCACAGCGGGTGGTCTTGCTGGACTTGTTTTACCATTGTCGAGGATGTCTTGTAACCGGGATTCCGAGTCTGATCGAGTCTTCTCGCTAGAAGGAATATCCTTCGTTGACCATGAGAGCTTGTGATGGGCTAAGTTGGGACATCCCTGCAGGGTTTTGAACTTTCGAAAGCCGTGCCCGCGGTTATGGGCAGATGGGAATTTCTTAATGTCCGGTTGTAGAAAACCTGAAGTTGACCTTAATTAAAATGCATCAACCACGTGTGTAACCGTGATGGTCTCTTTCCGGCGGAGTCCGGGAAGTGAACACGGTGTTGGAGTTATGCTTGACGTAGGTTGTTCTAGGATCACTTCTTGATCATAGTTGTTCGACCGTGCTTTGCCTTCTCTTCTCGCTCTCATTTGCGTATGTTAGACACCATATATGCTAGTCGCTTGCTGCAGCTCCACCTCATACCTTTTACCCTACCTATAAGCTTAAATAGTCTTGATCGCAAGGGTGCGAGATTGCTGAGTCCCCGTGACTCACAGATACTTCCAAAACCAGCTTGCAGGTGCCGATGAGTCCGTGCAGATGACGCAACCAAGCTCAGGAGGAGCTCGATGAAGATCTTGTCCGTTGTGTTGTTTCGTTCTAGTTGATCAGTAGTGGAGCCCAGTTGGGGTCGATCGGGGGCCTTGTCGCATTTGGGGTTCTTCTTTTATTTTGGTTCCATAGTCGGACCTTGATTGTATTTGGATGTTGTAATGCTTTATTCATGTAATTGTGTGAAGTGGCGATTGTAATCCAACTAAGTATCTTTTTCCCTTATGTATTACATGGGTTGTGTGAAGATTACCTCACTTGCGACATTGCTTTCAATGCGGTTATGCCTCTAAGTCGTGCTTCGACACGTGGGAGATATAGCCGCATCGAGGGCGTCACAAGTAGTAACAATAATCATGCTAAATCCAATATTGTTGCTTCTAGTAGTTCTCTTGATTCCACTAATGATTCTCTTAGCCAAGTTACACTTGAGCAAGAAAATAGCTTATTGAAGGGAATCATAGAGAAAGGTGTTTACAAGAGCCTTGCCGGGAGTAAGCAATTCGAGGAAATTGTACGCAAGCAAGGAAGGCATCGGAAGAATCAAGCTATTGATTTTGAACGAAAGTTCAATGCCAATGGAGTTGAGTGGGAAGAAGATCAATACCCCAAGATGAAGTTTGTTCCTCAACAAGAGAAGTATGATCCTACTTCTTTCAAAGGGACACAAGCTCAAGATGATCTTCCACCACAAGACCACAAGGAAAAAGGAAAGGACAAGCTTCAAGAGGAAATTGATGCATTTGAAGAAGCTCAAGTGGGTTCCCAAGACTACATCAAGTTCCACTTCATCAAGTACAACTACAACTCCGAGGATTCCCATCAAGATGGTGTGGATCCCGAAGAAGAAGAACTAGAGAGTTCTTGAGGGTGACTCCGCCAACATACTTCACTCTTATCATTTTGGCAAGAACAAGTGCAATCAACTTCCACATCATGCACTAGTTCAAGGAGTCACAAACCCTCTTGTTGGTAAGACAAGGGACAAGGTAACCTAATGCTCTCATAGACATCATCTTGTGTGTGCATCACTCTATGTCTATGGATATCCTTGTTTGTTCCTTGTGGGACTAACCCGTGTAGGTATTGAAAGTGCAACTCACTCCAAAGGATTGCTCCAAATGATGTACATCAACTTAGAGCATCCCCATCTTCAACACCTACATGAAGTCATCATCAACAAAACCCAAGGTTAGTTCGTCCCTCTTAGGGGGGATCTCACATCTAGGGGGAGCTTTACTCTAAGAATTGAGCTAAAGCAACTCTAATGGTGTGAACACAACAACGCTTTATGTAAAAATGGTAACCCCACTTGTGCTTAAACGATGAGTATGACCTATGATCAAATGTTCTCATTTGACTCCTAAGTCAATATACTCATATATAGATGACCTAGTCATCGCCAATTGCTTGATAGATGCTAGAATTGTTTGTGCGTGCTTTGCCACATATTTCATTTGTCATTTTATTGTGTGAGCATGTTGGTTGCATAATTTACTCATTCAAGGACATCCACCTGTTGTTTTGATTGGTTGGTTTCTTTTTCTCTTGCCCAGTGGATGGACAAGAATGCCTAAGAACCTTCTCTAGCTATCTATGCTCTTCTCGTCTCAAACTCTATTCATGCTGCATCACAAAGTTTGATCAAGTCAGATTCGAGCCACTCTGTGTGAGGAGCACTCGGAGTCCCCGATTCGTCATAGACTTAAACTTCCAAAACTTCTTTGTGCGTTTCGGTCTGACCGATTCACCCATTTCGGTCATACCGAGATCACTAAGTCGATCTAGGTTTTTAATCTCGGTGCAACTGATTTGAAATTTTCGGTCACACCAAGTTGCAGTAACTGCTTGCAGTTATGCATCTCGATACCACCGAGTTGTTCCACTCGGTCACACCGACAGGGTCAGGCTATATATACCCACGGGCCAAAATTTGGAAAACTTTCTGAACCTCTTCGCCCGCGCTTAGCCTGCTCTGCCTCCCTGGGTCTCCGGATCATCCTCCTCGTCGCCAGCCGCCTCCAGTCGCTGGTCTCCACCGCCGTCAACGGGATTGTCACCGCCGTTGCCGCCATAGCAAGTCCATCGCTGAACTAGGGTATGGGCTTGATCTTTGTGCTGATTCTCACTCCGATTGCCCAGCACACTGTTTTGCCATGTATCTTGCCACGATTGAGATCACTCTATCCAGTGAAAACACTCTGTAGTTTAGTTGTGAATTGAAAAATTAGGGTTAGGTTTCTGCCGAAACCATCTCGGACCGACCGAGTTGTTGGAATCGGTTCCACCGATTTGGCTCAGGCCATTGCACATGTAATTCTCGGTCTGACCGAGAATTGCAAATCGGTGTGACCGAGTACGAGTCTTTGTGAAATCCTAGCAGTCTCAGTGCCACCAAACTGTGACTCGGTCTGACCGAGTTCACTAGTTTAGGTTCCAACAGCTGCTTCGGTATCACCGAGATTTCAAACCGGTAGATCCGAAATGCTTTCTGTGGAAAACTAAAACTAAGTTTTTGATTCATCCTTTTGCAAAAACCTCTGCACTTTGTGTTGCTCATCCACTCTACCTCATCTATAATCTATTCACAGGGTCTGCTGTCAGTGTTTGCATCATGTCAGATCAGAGTGATAGTCAGAACAAATCTGAGGAGCAAGTGAACTTGAGTGAGGGCACTAGTCCCTCCAGTAGCTCAGATGATGGAAGCAGGAGCACACCCAGTAACTTGCCTAAGGCAGCCACCAGGACCAGAAAGAAGAAAACCTCAGATTCAGAGGATGAGGACTATGTGGCTGCTGAGGAAGAGGCCACCTCAAAGAGGAAAGTCCTAAAAAGGAATATGGCACAGCTGTTGCCACTAAGCCAGGGATGAAGCAAAAGGTTCCTGCCAAGAGAGCTCCCATGTCAAAAGCCAGAACATCCACTCAAGAAACTTTGGGATCTGCACCCAAAGAGCAGGTTGTGGCAGAAAAGAAAAGAAAGGAAAGGGTCAAGAAGACCACTGCCAAAGTTCTTGGGAGATCTTCAATAATGAAAGACTCTGAAGAAGAGGACAGCTGCAGATCAGAAGAGGAGTTGTGGGTATGCCCCATAGATCCAGGAGCTAATCAACTCCAAGATGGGCGCTGGCACATATCTGCTGGACAAGGAGCACTTGCCCATCTACCCAGACTTTGAGGACAACACTGTGGTGATGGATGAGAATGAACCATCTTCTGTGCATGCACAAGCCAAGAAGGAGAAGGCAAGGACTAAAAAGGCTGCAAAGATGCCAACCATTGAAGAGGCATCTCAATATCTTCTGAATAGCAAGAAAGATCAGCTTGGCTACTTGATTGCGTCCACTCTGAGGATTGAGAAAGGACTGGCCACCCTGATTCAAAACCGGGAGAGCTTGGAGAGGATCGTGGAGCAGAAGTTCTATGACTTAGATGTGAAGGTCACTGAGATCCAGTCAGTCGTTGAGCAACTTCAGGATGAAGTGCAGGAGAAGAAGGGCAAGTCAACCACTGATTCTTTTGGTAGAGTGCCCAGAGGTCAGAGGTCTGCTGCTATGCCTGTTCCACACACCAGAGCAACTTCATCTACACCAGCTACAGCCTCAGTGCCACCAGCTCCAGCACCTACTCCACCAGCTCCATCTACATCGACTGACGCCTTCGTCCTTGAAGTTCTGTCTACACCACCACCTGAAGACCAAGCCTGAGTGACGATTTAGCACTATGCATTTTTTATGAACTTTTTGGTAACTTGTTGCCAAGGGGGAGCAAATGTATAGATCATAGGCTTCGAGAGAGAGAGAGAGAGAGAGTGTGTTGCTTTTGTTCTCTCTTGCGTTTCTCCTTGATGGTTGAACTTTATTATTTGCTCGTTTGAGATACTTTATACTTTGTGCTTGCTTGGATGATCATGTGTTTGATCATATGCTACCTTTATGCTTGTTGGATGACATTATCCTTTTATATTCCATATGATCACTCACTTTGCTTGGTGATGGGTGCATGTATTTTAATTATTATCGTTTTGAGCGCTCCACCAAGATGTATGTGACATGGAAGAGTAACCCATGATCCTAACTCTTTGTGCATTTGCAGTCCAAAGCAAATCTTAAACTATGCACAAATTTAGGGGGAGCTCTTGCTTTTCACATACTTCTCAAAGCGACAATGTTTTTCACTCTTATTATCATTTGTCGAAGCTTTGATCTATATCTTATCATTAATTACCAAAAAGGGGGAGATTGAAAGTGCAACTATCCCTAATTCCTAACAACATATAGCTCATTGAGCTAATGCTATTTCAAGATTAATATCTCAGGAAAGCTCAATGATTGGCATGGCATGGATGAGAAAAGTGGACCCCTCAAAATGCTAAGGACAAAGGATTGGCTCAAGCTCAAAGCTCAAGACTCTACATTTTCCATTTTAGTGATCCAAGATCACATTGAGTCTATAGGAAAAGCCAACACTATCAAGGAGGGATGAGGTGTTGCTTAATGAGATTCTTGCTCAAAATGCTTAGTGATATGCTCCAAAACCCTCAACTACTTTCTCACATCCACATATGACCTAAACCAAAAGTCAAACTTGGCCCCACTAATTCTTCCTATCCGGCGCCATCGAGTTTCAAATGTCATAGCCACTGCCACAAACCCTAGGCAAATCGGTCTCACCGATAGGGATCTCGGTCTCACCGAGATGGGGTTGTAATCTCTCTGTTTCCCTTCGTAACATTTCGGTCTCACCGAGATGAGCGATCGGACCCACCGAGATAGCAATGTAAACTCTCTGTTTTCCCATCGTAACGTTTCGGTCTCACCAAAATGAGCGATCGGTCCCACCGCATTTACCTGACCAACTCTCTGGTTAGCTTATTACCAAAATCGGTCTCACCGAGTTTGTGTAATCAGTCTCACCGAGATTACGTTATGCCCTAACCCTAATCATATCAGTCCTACTGAGTTGCATGTTGGTCCCACCGAAAACCCTAACGGTCACTAGCTTTGTTGAATCGGTCCGACCGAGTTTAACCATTCGGTCCCACCGAGTTTGGCAAGTTATGTGTAACGGTTAGATTTTGTGTGGAGGCTATATATACCCCTCCACCACCTCTTCATTTGTGGAGAGAGCCATCAGAATGAACCTACACTTCCAACTTACTTTTTCTGAGAGAGAACCACCTACACTTGTGTTGAGACCAAGATATTCCATTCCTACCATATGAATCTTGATCTCTAGCCTTCCCCAAGTTGCTTTCCACTCAAATCTTCTTTCCACCAAATCCAAATCCTGTGAGAGAGAGTTGAGTGTTGGGGAGACTATCATTTGAAGCACAAGAGCAAGGAGTTCATCATCAACACACCATTTGTTACTTCTTGGAGAGTGGTGTCTCCTAGATTGGCTAGGTGTCACTTGGGAGCCTCCGACAAAATTGTGGAGTTGAACCAAGGAGTTTGTAAGGGCAAGGAGATCGCCTACTTCATGAAGATCTACCGCTAGTGAGGCAAGTCCTTCTTGGGTGATGGCCATGGTGGGATAGACAAGGTTGCTTCTTCGTGGACCCTTCGTGGGTGGAGCCCTCCATGGACTCGCGCAACCGTTACCCTTCGTGGGTTGAAGTCTCCATCAACGTGGATGTACGATAGCACCACCTATCGGAACCATGACAAAAACATCAGTGTCTCAAATTGCGTTTGAATCCTCCAAACCCTCCCCTTTACATTCTTGCAAGTTGCATGCTTTACTTTTCGCTGCTCATATACTCTTTGCATGCTTGCTTGAATTGTGTTAAGATTGCTTGACTTGTCCAAAGTTGCTAAAATCTGCCAAGAACTAAAATTGGGAAAAGGCTAGATTTTTATTTGGTCAAGTAGTCTAATCACCCCCCATCTAGACATACTTTCGATCCTACATGTGCATGTTGTGGTTGCAAACGTTACTATTTTAACGGACTTTGTTATTCTTCATATTCCCGAGGATGATAGTATGTCTATTATTCTTGGTAGACCCTTTTTGAATACTGCAGGGGCTGTTATTGATTGCAACAAAGGCAATGTCACTTTTCATGTTAATGGTAATGAGCATACAATAGACTTTCCGAGGAAACAACCTCATGTCCACAGTATCAATTCTATTGGAAAAATTCCAACAATTACTATTAGAGGTTTTGAATTTCCTCTTCCTACTGTCAAGAAGAAATATGATATTCTTATTGTTGGGGATGTGCATATCCCCGTTGAGGTAACCTAGTGTTATTCAAAAATTCTCCGGTTTCATGTTATTCGAAATGAGTTTGTTAACAAGACATGATCAACCTTGTTAGTGGATTCCTTTTGATGAGGATGAGATGGATGAAGTTAGAAAGCACAACTCTTTGTACCCTATTTTTACTTTTTGTTATTTAGTTTAAAAATAGCATTTTATGTCTGTTTTCTAAATTATCCTTGCAATAAAAAAATACCCCGAAAATAAAAGTTCTCCAAATGTCCTAAAAATTTAATATGATTTTTTCTAGAATATTTAAAAATTATTGGCACTGAGAACACACCAGGGGGGCTCACCATGTGCCCACGAGGGTGGAGGGCGCGCCCCCTGCCTCGTGGACCCCACGTGGGCCCCCTCCACTTATTCTTGCACCCACACACTTCGTCTTCCTCCAAAAAAAATCATCCACCAGCTCAAACTCGAGTTCTAGCTCATCTTGCTGCCATTTTTGATCTCCTTGCTCAAAGCTCCATTCACAAAACTGCTTTGGGGGATTGTTCTTTGGTATGTGACTCCTCCAATGGTCAAATTAGTTTTGTTCTAGTGCTTTATTTATTGCAAAATTTTGCTGCTTAGGTGACCCTATTCTTGAGCTTGCATGTCAAATTTATGTGGTCAAAAGTAGTTTTAATGCATGATATGGCCTCTATGCACTTGTAGGAGTAGTTGCTATCAATTTTGTTGAGTTTGGTTCACTTCTATTTTTGAGTTACTAAACATTTCAGAAATTTTTAGAATAAGATGAAGAGATTTTTGAGGGGCTCTTCGAGCCGAAGCTCGAAGGATAAGCAAAGTGAAGAAAATAAGAAGCCCAAATATAATCTCCCTCGCACTGTGGAGGTTCGGCCGTGCGAATGGCCTTGTGATGAGTTCTTGAAAGAAGCCAGGATTTACAAAGATTTTTATTATTTGGCTAAGAATGCAGGCCTCACCGACTTCCTCCACGACCAGCATGAACAGTATCTCCTACTCACCAATATTTTTGTGCAAAATTTTCATTTCCATGCTAGGAGATCGCCACCTTCGGTGGAATTTTATTTATATGATGAGCATAAGGAGATGTCGCTTTATGATTTTTGCTGGGTTTGTAGGATACCCTTTGAGGGCAGCATAGAGGAACCACATCGTAATGATGTGGAGGGATTTATTGATATGATTGCTGTAGGGGAAACGATGAAAGTTTCCGATGCAAGAATCACTAGCATACATTTTCCTGTTCTACGTTATTTTGCAATATTTGCTAGTAGATGCTTAATTGGTCGCGGGAACTGTGGAAAGCTTAGTGCCCCTGATATTGTTATTTTGCGCCATGCTTTGTTTCGTGATACCACTTTTAGTTTAGGCGCTATTGTTGCTAAACGGTTAAATCTGAACCGTACAAAGGGTCCCGTCTTAGGAGGCATCTTCGCCTCGCGCCTTGCTGCACACTTTAACATACCTATTAGGCATTATGAGAAAGAGGAAAAGTTGTTGCCTCATATTTTTCTAGATTATAAGAGTATGGTAGCACATGATTTTATTGTTAAGAATAAGAAGAAGCTGTTTAACTATAGACTGATATTTGATAAAGACTACTTTGTGACTATTGCCTTGCCTGATCCTTCTTTGTTCAACATATTTTCAGGCATGTACCTTGTTCTCCCGGAGGCCATTCATGCCTACCAGAGCCTGGCATCAGCTCCAGATCCCGAGCCGGAGCCACCACTTGATACTCACCGTCAGTTTGTTTATCAGTGGGATCCGGAGGAGATCGCCAACTAGTGGCATCCTGAGGATCCTCCTCAGTACACCGGAGAGGGCAGCTTCGATCCGTGGGTGTAGACCAACTTAGGCCAAAAGCCTAAGCTTGGGGGAGTACGTATTTCTCACCGACATTACATTCATGTTCACACACTCATGCCAGTTGTCGGTGCTCATACGTTTTCATTGTAATATCCATGCTAGTTTATTTTCTTTTTAAGCTTTCTTCTTGTGTGTTTGAAAAAACCTTAAGAAAAACAAAAGAATTAGTTGTAGCTTTTAGCTAGTTTACTTTCCATGCCTATAGTAGTACTAATTAAAAAGAAAACCCAAAAAGATTACTCGTTCTTCATTTGCTTGTTGGGAGCTTTCCCGTGTAAATAGTTTTGTTTCTTTTCTTTCTCTTTGGGGGGGGGCGAGAGGAGAAGACCATGATGAAAATGTTGAGTGGCTCTCATATGCATTATTGTTAATCTAACAAAGAGCCCATATTACCTTGTCTTCTCCCTTGAATTGAATGCTTGCAGATTCCAGCTTAGTCCAATGCACGTGCACTATTATTATTATCCACACTATTCGGTTGTGCAAGTGCAAGGCAATAATGACGATATATGATGGACTGATTGAGATGAGAGAAGCTGGTGTGAACTCGACCTCTCTTGTTTTTGTAAATATGATTAGTTCATCGCTCCTGATTCAGCCTATTATGAATGAAACATGTTTGCAATGACAATTAGATATTATAGTTGCTCGTGCCATGCTTAATTTGCTAGGAGTTTATAATGGTTTACCTTGCATGCCAACAAGCTATTAAAATGGTTGTGATGTGGTATGATAGGGTGGTATCCTCCTTTGAACGATTCGAGTGGCTTGACTTGGCACATGTTCACGCATGTAGTTGAAACAAAATCAACATAGCCTCTACGATATTTATGTTCATGGTGAATTATATCCTACTCATGCTTGCATTCAGTGTTGATTAATTTTAATGCATGTTCATGATTGTTGTCGCTCTCTAGTTGGTCGCTTCCCAGTCTCTTTCTAGCCTTCACTTGTACTAAGCGGGAATGTTGCTTGTGCATCCAACTCCATAAACCCCAAAAGTTATTCCATATGAGTCCACCATACCTTCCTATATGCGGTATCTACCTGCCGTTCCAAGTAAATTTGTATGTGCAAAACTCTAAACCTTCAAATGAAATTTTGTTTCGTATGCTCGAATAGCTCTTGTATCAAGTAGGGTTGTCTGTATCTTCCATGCTAGGCGGGTTATTCTCAAGAGGAGTGGACTCCGCTCCTCACTCACGAGAAAATGGCTGGTCACCGGGATGCCCAGTCCCAAGCTCAAACCAAATCAAAATAATTGCAAACAAAACTCCCCCAGGATTGTTGTTAGTTGGAGGCACACATTGTTTCGGGCAAGCCATGGATTGATGCTGGTTGGTGGTGGGGGAGTATAAACTTTACCATTCTGCTTGGGAACCGCCTATAATGTGTGTAGCATGGAAGATATCGAGATCTATTGGTTGTTATGTTGATAGTGAAAGTATACCGCTCAAAATATTACTCATCTCTATTTCAAAACCGAGCTCTGGCACCTCTACAAATCCCTGCTTCCCTCTGAAAAGGGCCTATCTATTTACTTTTATGTTGAGTCATCATCCTCTTGTTAAAAAGCACCAATTGGAGAGCACTTTGTCATTTGCATGTATTATTATTAGTTTACATTGAGTATGACTGTGACTGGATCTCTTTTACCATGAATTACAATTTCCAGTCAGCCCTTGGTCTTCGGGGGTGCTCTGCATTTATGTTTTGCGGTCTCAGAAAGGGCTAGCGAGATACCATCTTGTTATATGATATTATGATTGTTTTAAGAAAGTGTTGTCATCCGAGATTTATTATTATTGCTCGCTAGTTGATTATGCCAATGATATGAGTAAACATGAGACCTAAATGTAATTGTGAATATGGTTAGTTCATAATCTTTGCTGAAAACTTGAATGATGGCTTTACATATTTGCAACAACAAGAGCAAACAGAGTTTGTAAAAGTTTTTCTTTACCACTTTCAGTTTATCAATTGAATTGCTTGAGGACAAGCAAATGTTTAAGCTTGAGGGAGTTGATACGTCTCCATCATATCTACTTTTCCAAACACTTTTGCCCTTGTTTTGGACTCTAACTTGCATGATTTGAATCGAACTAACCCGGACTGACGCTATTTTCAGCAGAATTGCCATGGTGTTATTTTTGTGCAGAAATAAAAGTTCTCGGAATGACCTGAAAATCAACGGAGAATATTTTTGGAATATATAAAAATACTGGCGAAAGAATCAATGTCAGGGGGTCCACACCCTGTCCACGAGGGTGGGGGCGCGCCCCCTGCCTCATGGGCCCCTTGACGCTCCACGGACCTCAACTCCAACTCCATATATTCACATTCGGGAAGAAAAAAACAGAGAGAAGGATTCATCGCGTTTTACGATATGGAGCCGCCACCAAACCCTAGTCTCTCTCGGGAGGGCTGATCTGGAGTCCGTTCGGGGCTCTGGAGAGGGGAATTCGTCGCCATCATCATCATCAATCTTCCTACATAACCAATTTCATGATGCTCACCACCGTGCGTGAGTAATTCCATCGTAGGCTTGCTGGACGGTGATGGGTTGGATGAGATTTATCATGTAATCGAGTTAGTTTTGTTAGGGTTTGATCCCTAGTATCCACTATGTTCTGAGATTGATGTTGCTATGACTTTGCTATGCTTAATGCTTGTCACTAGGGCCCGAGTCCCATGATTTCAGATCTGAACCTATTATGTTTTCATGAATATATGTGAGTTCTTGATCCTATCTTGCAAGTCTATAGTCACCTATTATGTGTTATGATCCGTTAACCCTGAAGTGACAATAATCGGGATACTTACCGGTGATGACCGTAGTTTGAGGAGTTCATGTATTCACTAAGTGTTAATGCTTTGGTCTGGTACTCTATTAAAAGGAGGCCTTAATATCCCTTAGTTTCCAATAGGACCCCGCTGCCACGGGAGGGTAGGACAAAAGATGGCATGCAAGTTCTTTTGCATAAGCACGTATGACTATATTCGCAATACATGCCTACATTAAATTTATGAACTAGAGCTAGTTCTGTGTCACCCTATGTTATAACCATTTCATGAGGAGTCGCATCCGACATAATTATCCATCATTGATCCATTGCCTACGAGCTTTTCACATATTGATCTTCGCTTATTTACTTTTCCGTTGCTACTGTTACAATCACTATAAAACCAAACTATTACTCTTGCTACCGTTACCGCTACTATCATACTACTATGCTACTAAATACTTTGTTGCAGATATTAAGTTTTCCAGGTGTGGTTCAATTGACAACTCAGCTGCTAATACTTGAGAATATTCTTTGGCTCCCCGTGTGTCGAATCAATAAATTTGGGTTGAATACTCTATCCTCGAAAACTGTTGCGATCCCCTATACTTGTGGGTTATCAAGGGCATCTTATTAAAATTTCCATAAGAGTTGTTGTAGGAATTACCATAATTATGAGAGTAATTACTAGGGAATGGCCTAGAATTAAAGTTTCCTCTATAAGCGTTGTTACCAAAATTGTTCCTACCAACAAAATTCACATCCATAGATTCATTAGTATTCTCAATCAAAGTGGACAAAGGCATATCATTAGGATCAGAATAAACACTCTTATTAGCAAACAATTTCATAAGTTCATCCATCTTTCCACTCAAAACATTAATCTCTTCAATCACATGAATATTATTACTAGTGGATCTTTCAGTATGCCATTGAGAATAATTAACCATAATATTATATAGGAGTTCAGTAGCTTCTCCTAAAGTGATTTCCACAAAAGTGCCTCCCGTGGCCGAATCTAAAAGATTTCTAGAAGCGAAATTCAATCTGGCATAATTTTTTTGTATAATCATCCATAAATTCAAACCATGTGTAGGGCAATTACGTATAATTAATTTCATCCTCTCCCAGGCTTGTGCAACATGCTCATGATCAAGTTGCTTAAAATTCATAATATCGTTTCTAAGAGAGATGATCTTAGCGGGAGGAAAATACTTAGAGATAAAAGCATATTTGCACTTATTCCATGAATCAATACTATTTTTAGGCAAAGAAGAGAACCAAGTTTTAGCACGATCTCTAAGAGAAAACGGAAATAGCTTCGATTTAACAATATCATTATCCACATATTTCTTCTTTTGCATATCACACAAATCAACGAAGTTGTTTAGATGGGTAGCGGCATCTTCACTAGGAAGGCCAGAGAATTGATCTTTCATGAAAAGATTCAACAAAGCAGCATTAATTTCACAAGATTCAGCATCGGTAATAGGAGAAATCGGAGTGCTAATAAAATCATTGTTGTTGGTATTGGAAAAGTCACATAATTTAATATTATCTAGAGCCATCGTGACAAACAATCAATCCAACACACAGTCACACAAAAAGCGAGCAAAAAGAAGCGAACGGAAAAGGGGCCAATAAAATGGCAAAGGTGAAATGGGGGAGAGGCAAATGAGAGGCAAATGGCAAATAATGTAACGTGAGGGAGAATAGTTTGCGATGCGTACTTGGTATGTCTTGACTTGAGCGTAGATCTCCCCGGCAACGGTGCTAGAAATCCTTCTTGTTACCTCTTGAGCATGCGTTGGTTTTCCCTTGAAGAGGAAAGGGTGATGCAGCAAAGTAGCATAAGTATTTCCCTCAGTTTTTTAGAACCAAGGTATCAATCCAGTAGGAGACTACACGCAAGTCGCCTAGTACCTGCACAAACAATCAAGAACCTTGCAACCAATGCGATAAAGGGGTTATCAATCCCTTCACGGCCACTTGCAAAAGTGAGATATGATAAAGATAATGAGATAAATATTTTTGGTATTTTTGTTGTATAGATTGAAAAGTAAAGATTGCAAAATTAAATAAATTAAACTAGAATTGTATATCGAAAACTTATATGATATTAAATAGACCCGGGGGCCATAGGTTTCACTAGTGGCTTCTCTCATGATAGCAAGTATTACGGTGGGTGAACAAATTACTGCCGAGCAATTGATAGAAAGGCGCACAGTTATGAGAATATCTAGGCATGATTATGAAATATAGGCATGACATCCGTGTTAAGTAGACCGAAACGATTCTGTATCTACTACTATTACTCCACACATCGACCGCTATCCAGCATGCATCTAGAGTATTAAGTTCATAAGAACGGAGTAATACTTTAGGCAAGATGACATGATGTAGAGGGATAAACTCAAGCAATATGATATAAACCCCATCTTTTTATCCTCGATGGCAACAATACAATACGTGCCTTGCTGCCCCTACTATCACTAGGAAAGGACACCGCAAGATTGAAGCCAAAGCTAAGCACTTCTCCCATTGCAAGAAAGATCAATCTAGTAGGCCAAACTAAACCGATAATTCGAAGAGACTTGCAAAGATATCAAATCATGCATATAAGAATTCAGAGAAGAACCAAATATTGTTCATAGATAAACTTGATCATAAATCCACAATTCATCGGCTCTCGGCAAACACACCGCAAAAGAATATTACATCGAATAGATCTCGAAGAACATCGAGGAGAACTTTGTATTGAGAACCAAAGAGAGAGAAGAAGCCATCTAGCTAATAACTATGGACCCAAAGGTCTGTGGTAAACTACTCACACATCATCGAAGAGGCTATGGTGTTGATGTAGAAGCCCTCTGTGATCGAATCCCCCTCTGGCAGGTCGCCAAAAAAGGCCCCAGGGGGATCTCACGGGTACAAAAGGTTGTGGCGGTGGAAAAGTGGTTTCGTGTCTCCCCTGGATGTTTTTAGGGTATAAGATTATATATAGGCAAAAGAAGTACGTCGGTGGGGCTACGAGGGGCCCACGAGGGTGGGGGCGCGCCTACCCCCTGGGCGCGCCCTCCTACCTCGTAGTCGCCTTGTTGCGTCTCTCACTTCCACTCCAGGTCTCCTGGATTGCGTTTGTTCCAAGAAAGATCCTCGCGAAGGTTTCGTTCCGTTTGGATTCCGTTTGATATCCCTTTTCTGCGAAACACTGAAATAGGCAAAAAAACAGAAACTGGTACTTGGCCTTCGGTTAATAGGTTAGTCCCAAAAATAATATAATAGAGCATAGTAAAGCACATTAAACATCCAAAACAGATAATATAATAGCATGGAACAATGAAAAATTATAGATATGTTGGAGATGTATAATGGACGGATTGGTCATGGCCCCCGTTACCAGTCTCCATGGGGGTCGGTTCCCCCATGTTCTCGGCAGCCGAGGTGTTACCCTCTGGTGCCGTCTGGGCGGCCTCCCGTGTTTTCCGTGGCAGTTGGCGGGCAGGCTCACAGAAGCATCTCGCTCTCCACCATCTCCGACCCCTGCAAGTTCCTAGAAGATGATGATAGTTGGGCGAGATCGCGGGTCGGACTGCAGCACGCAGTTTAAATGAGTTAAAACTGCAATCATACAAACCGGATATATATACAGTATACTTGGACACTTATGATGCGGTCAGGGGCTTCGACCTGGGGCGCCAAGCGGGGACGGCTTCAGCATCCGAGTCCGAGTTGTCCGAAAGGGAAATCTTCCCCTTCTTGGACACCTCCGCCTCTAGGTCCACGGAGGCCGCCCTTTTCTTCTCCCCCCCCCTTAAGGGGAGAATTGCTCTCCTCCTCCTCCTCCTCTTCGTCTTCATCTCCCTCGTGGGAGGAGGGAGCTTCAGTATCTCCGGACGCAGTGTCCGAAGTACCTTTTTGGCGAAGCCCACTTTTGGCCTCCTTGCCCTTCTTCTTGGCCTTCTTCTCCGGCGCCAGGTACGGCGCCGAGACCAGCGTCCTCGTTAACAGAGGAATGACTGGGTCTTCAGGTAGCGGAGCCAGACACTGGATCCGCTCCGCCTTCTTTGTCCAGCCCTGATGGAAGGATGGAAGGCTTAGCATACCCTTTGATTTACGAAACTAAAGTTGTGTTCGGAAATTAGAAAACTTACTGGTGTGGCCAGATGAGCGCAGTCGAGGCCAATGTCTTCGGTCGTCTCCAGCCACGACTTATGTGCCTTGAAAAGCAGCTTCCAGATCTCTTCGTGTGTCGTGCCGAAGAATCACTGTCGGGTCCGCGGACCATCCGGATTAAACTCCCACATGTGAAGAGGTCGGCGCTGGCAGGGGAGAATCCGGCAAAAAAGCATCACCTGAATCACATCAGCGAGACTGGTGTTCTTCTCCATCATATTTTTTAGGCGCTTTGGCAGCATCATCACCTCATCAGACGACGCCCAATCCAGGCCCTTGTTAATCCATGATGTGATCCGCATTGGGGGTCTGAATTTAAACTCAGGAGTGGCTACCCATGTGGCGCCACGAGGTTCGGTGATGTAGAACCACTCCTGTTGCCATCCCTTCATGGTCTCCATGAAGGCCCCTTTGGGACAGGTGACATTGGGGAGATTGCTCACCATGGCGCCGCCGCAGTCCGCATGTTGCCCGTCGGCCACTTTCGGCTTCATGTTGAAGACCTTAAGCCATAAGCCGAAGTGGGGGATGCGGAGGAGCGCCTCGCATACGACAATGAATGCCGAAATGTGGAGGAAGGAATTTGGGGCTAGATTGTGGAAATCTAGACCGTAATAGAACATGAGGCCGCGGACGAAAGGGTGGAGAGGAAACCATAGTCTGCGGAGGAAGTGGGGAATAAACACCACTCTATCACCAAGCTCCGGAGTAGGGATGATCTGTTTTTTGGTAGGGAGCCGGTGTGCGATATTCACGGCCAGGTACCCCGCTTCTCGGAGTTCCTTGACGTTCCTCTCCGTGAAGGAGGAGGTCACCCACTTGCCCTGCGAGCCGAATCCGGCCATAGCTGGAAAGGTTGGGCGGTGGGAAAGATTGAAGCTTGGGCGCTGGAGCTCGAGGACGGGAAGGCTGAGGAAGGAAGAAGGCGTGGGGTAAAAACATGGGTCTTTATTCGCTTATATAGGCAGTGAATATCGAACGCCCCCACTAGCCTTAAAACTCGCCTGTTCCCAAGGGGACGTGCGAATGGCACAGTTGGGTTACCCAAACCCGTATTGATGAAAATCCCACAATAAGGGGACACGATCTTTGCTTTGACAAGATGTGTCAATGGAGGCTGCGCCTCGAAACACGAAGCGGGAGGCCAAAAAACGGTTCGAAATAATAAAAAGGCCAGACGTGATGTTTCACCGAAAAAGCTGTCAGTAGATATGCCTTGTTAAATATTGTACCCTTGTGGTTGAGGGTTGCAACTATTATACAGAGCCAGATACAGTTCTCTTGCTCAGAAGACTGCTTTGTACGCGCAGAAGGAACCCGCCTTGCAATGCCGAAGACAATCTACGAGCCGAACACAACGTCATTGAAGACTGGTTCAGGGGCTACTGAGGGAGTCCTAGATTAAGGGGTCCTCGGGTGTACGGGCTATGGGATATGGGTCGGACTGATGGGTCGTGAAGATACAAGGTAGAAGACCTTCCCCCGTGTCCGGGTAGGACTCTCTTATGCGTGGATGGCAAGCTTAATGTCCAGATATGTATTTTCCTTTCTCTGTAAACTGACCATGTACAACTCTAGGCCCCTCCGGTGTCTATATAAGCCGAAGGGTTTAGTCCGTAGAGGCTATCAGAATTCATATAGGCTAGACATCTAGGGTTTAGCCATTCGATCTCGGGGTAGATCAACTCTTGTAACCCCTACACTCATTAAATACAATCAAGCAGGACATAGGGTTTTACCTCCATTAAGAGGGCCCGAACCTGGGTAGACATCGTCTCTCCCTTGTCTCTTGTTACCTTAGATCCTCAGACGCATAGTTCGGGACCCCCTACCCGAGATCGGCCGGTTTTGACACCGACACTTGTGCTTTCAGTAATCTATGCATAAGGGTTCATACACATTTTCATCCTCCTTTCTCCGGTAGAAACCTTGGGGCACTCTTTGGAGTCTTTGTGTTGGATTGAATATTATGAATCTGAAGTTGTTTGATGCATATCGAATAATCAACTCACGGATACTTGTGGTGACATTCGAGTATCTAGGTGACATTAGAGTTGGTTTATGTGTATCATATGGTGTTATTTTAGTACAAACTCTAGGGCTATTTGTGACACTTATAGGGATGGCTCAATAGATTGATCAGAAAAGATAACTTTGAGTTGGTTTCGTACCCTACAACAATTTCATCTTATGTTCTCCGCTAGATAAGAACTTTGGGGTGATTCTTTGTCACACTTTGAGGGATTGTTATATGATTCAATTATGTTAGAACTATTGAGAGATTGCACTAGTGAAAGTATGAACACTAGGCCTTGTTTCTAAGCATTGTAATATCGTTTGTGCTCTGTTTTATCACTTTCTACCTTGCTATTTTTTATTTTCAGATTACAAAACCTATATCTACTATCCACACTACACTTGTATCACCATCTCTTCGCCTAACTAGTGCACCGATACAATCTGCCATTGTATTGGATGTGTTGGGACACAAGAGATTTCTTGTATTTGATTGCAGTGTTGTTTGAGAGAGACCATCTTCATCCCATGCCTCCCACGGATTGATAAACCTTAGGTCATCCACTTGAGGAAAAATTGCTACCGTCCTACAAAACTCTGCGCTTGGAAGCCCAACATGGGTCTACAAGAATAAGTTATGTAGTAGATATCAGTCATACACACTCGGGCCAGTGATATGGTTTGAGTTTGGCCATAAGGCATACCTTACTCACAGATAGTTGTCACCACGAAACTCTTCAACAAAACCTCCTTTGTGAATACCGTGAACTTTGCTTGGACTCTTGAAAGGGAAGTGAGGTTATGTGGAATCTTAAAGTATGAATTCATGGTTTAGTTCTCGTGTTTATGACTAGAGACACATAATGGGGGACGTACCTTAGATCTTCCTAGGTTATGATGTTCTCCTCAAGGAATATGATGGGTTCTAGGAGATGGATGTGTCGGGGCATTACAACGATGGACACCCTGAAGTAAATATGCCCTAGAGGCAATAATAAAGTTGTCATTTATATTTCCTTATATCATGATAAATGTTTATTATTCATGCTAGAATTGTATTAACCGGAAACTTGCTACATGTGTGAATACATAGACAAACAGAGTGTCCCTAGTATGCCTCTACTTGACTAGCTCATTAATCAAAGATGGTTAAGTTTCCTAGCCATAGACATGTGTTGTCATTTGATTAACGGGATCACATCATTAGAGAATGATGTGATGGACAAGACCCATCCATTAGCTTAGCATAATGATCGTTTAGTTTTTCTGCTATTGCTTTCTTCATGACTTATACATGTTCCTTGGACTATGAGATTATGCAACTCTCGAATACCGGAGGAACACCTTGTGTGCTATCAAACATCACAACGTAACTAGGTGATTATAAAGATGCTCTACAAGTGTCTCTGATGGTGTTTGTTGAGTTGGCATAGATCGAGATTAGGATTTGTCACTCAGTGTATTGGAGAAGTATCTCTAGGCCCTCTCGGTAATGCACATCACTATGAGCCTTGCAAGCAATGTGACTAATGAGTTAGTCACGGGATGATGCATTACAGAACGAGTAAAGAGACTTGTCGGCGACGAGATTGAACTAGGTATGTTGATAACGACGATCGAATCTCAGGCAAGTAACATACCCATGACAAAGGGAACAACGTATGTTGTTACGCGGTTTGACCGATAAAGATCTTCGTAGAATATGTAGGAACCAATATGAGCATCCAGGTTCCGCTATTGGTTATTGACCAGAGATATGTCTCGGTCATGTCTACATAATTCTCAAACCCGTAGGGTCCGCACGCTTAACGTTCGATGACGATTTGTATTATGAGTTATGTGATTTGATGACCGAAGGTTGTTCGGCGTCCCGGATGAGATCACGGACATGACGAGGAGTCTCGAAATGGTCGAGACATAAAGATTCATATATTGGAAGGTTACATTCGGACACTGGAATGGTTTGGGTCGTTTCGGATGAGTTTCGGAGTACCGGGGGTTACCGAAACCCCCTCCGGGAAGTTATTGGGCCTCATGGGCCTAGTGGTGGAAGAGAGGAGGCTGGCCAAGGAGTGGCGCCCCCCCCCCTAGCCCAAACCGAATTGGACTAGGGTTGGGGGGACGCCCCCCTTTCCTTCTCTCCTCCTTCTCCTTCCCTCCTTCTCCTACTAGGAATAGGAAAGAGGAGGGGAATCCTACTTGGACTAGGGAGTCCTAGTAGGATGCCGCACACCTGGCGTGCCCCCCTTGGGCCGGCCACCTATTCCCTCCCCTCCTTTATATACGTGGCCAGGGGCACCCCATAGACACACAAGTTGATATTTTAGCCGTATGTGGTGCCCCCCTCCACAGTTACACACCTCGGTCATATCGTCATAGTGCTTAGGCGAAGCCCTGCGCCGGTAACTTCATCAGCACCGTCACCACGCTGTCGTGCTGATGGAACTCTCCCTCGGCCTCAGCTGGATCAAGAGTACGAGGGACGTCACCGAGCTAAACGTGTGCTGATCGTGAAGGTGTCGTACGTTCGGTGCTTGGATCGGTTGAATCGCAAAGACGTTCGACTACATCAACCGCGTTGATAAACGCTTCCACTTTTGGTCTACGAGGGTACGTAGACACACTCTCCCCTCTCGTTGCTATGCATCTCCTAGATAGATCTTGCGTGATCATAGGTAAATTTTTTGAAATACTGCGTTCCCCAATAGTGGCATCCGAGCCAGGTTTATGCGTAGATGTTATATGCACGATTAGAACACACTGAATTGTGGGCGATAATAGTCATACTGCTTACCAGCATGTTGATACGTCCATTTCGCATCATGCTTTTATATCAATATTTATTGCATTATGGGTTGTTATTACACATTATGTCACAATACTTATGCATATTCTCTCTTATTTTACAAGGTTTACATAAAGAGGGAGAATGCCGGTAGCTGGGATTCTGGGCTGGAAAAGGAGCAAATATTAGAGACCTATTCTGCACAGCTCCAAAAGTCCTGAAACTTCACGGAAGGCATTTTCAGAATATATAAAAAATACTAAGCGCAAGAAGTTCCAGAGGGGGGCACACCCTGGCCACGAGGGTGGGGGCACGCCCTACCCCCCTGGGCGCGCCCCCTACCTCGTGGGCCCCCTGGTGGCCCTCTAATGCCCATCTTCTGCTATATGGAGTCTTTCAATGAGAAAAATCATAAGCAAGCTTTCGGGACGAGACTCCGCCGCCACGAGGCGGAACCTTGGCAGAACCAATCTAGGGCTGCAGCGGAGCTGTTCTGCCGGGGAAACTTCCATCCGGGAGGGGGAAATCATCGCCATCGTCATCACCAACGATCCTCTCACCGGGAGGGGGTCAATCTCCATCAACATCTTCACCAGCACCATCTCCTCTCAAACCCTAGTTCATCTCTTGTATCCAATTCTTGTCTCTAAGTCTGGGATTGGTACCTGTGGGTTGCTAGTAGTGTTGATTACTCCTTGTAGTTGATGCTAGTTGGTTTATTTGCTGGAATATCATATGTTTAGATCCTATATGCACATTAATACCCCTCTGATTATGACCATGAATATGCTTTGTGAGTAGTTACGTTTGTTCCTGAGGACATGGGAGAAGTCTTGCTATTAGTAGTCATGTGAATTTGGTATTCGTTTGATATTTTGATGAGATGTATGTTGTCTCTCCTCTAGTGGTGTTATGTGAACGTCGACTACATGAAACTTCACCATTATTTGGGCCTAGAGGAAGGCATTGGGAAGTAATAAGTAGATGATGGGTTGCTAGAGTGACAGAAGCTTAAACCCTAGTTTATGCGTTGCTTCATAAGGGGTTGATTTGGATCCACATGTTTCATGCTATGGTTAGGTTTACCTTAATACTTTTGTTGTAGTTGCGGATGCTTGCAATAGAGGTTAATCATAAGTGGGATGCTTGTCCAAGTAAGGATAGCACCCAAGCACCAGTCCACCCACATATCAGATTATCAAAGTACCGAACGCGAATCATATGATCGTGATGAAACCTAGCTTGACGATAATTCCCATGTGTCCTCGGGAGCGCTTTTCTCTATATCAGAATTTTTCCAGGCTTGTCCTTTGCTACAAAAAGGATTGGGCCACCTTGCTGCACTTTATTTACTTTTGTTACTTGTTGCTCGTTGCAAATTATCTTATCACAAAACTATTTGTTACCTATAATTTCAATGCTTGCAGAGAATACCTTGCTGAAAACCGCTTATCATTTCCTTCTGCTCCTCGTTGGGTTCGACACTCTTACTTATCGAAAGGACTATGATAGATCCCCTATACTTGTGGGTCATCAAGACTCTTTTCTGGCGCCTTTGTCGGGGAGTGAAGCGCCTTTGGTAGGTGGAATTTGGTAAGGAAAAATTTATATAGTGTGCTGAAATTTACAGTCACTTGTTACTATGGAAAGTAATCCTTTGAAGGGCTTGTTCAGGGTATCTTCACCCCGACCAGTAGAGCATAGAGTTGCTTCTCAACCTACTAAACCTACTGAAAATGAAAATGTCTGCTTTGAAATTCCTTCGGGTATGATAGAAAAACTGCTAGCTAATCCTTTTGCAGGAGATGGAACATTACATCCTGATGAGCACCTAATATATGTGGATGAAGTTTGTGGATTATTTCTTGCAGGTATGCCCGATGATGTTATCAAGAAGAAGGTCTTCCCTTTATCTTTGGAGGGAGACGCATTGACATGATATAGGCTATGTGATGATATGGGATCATGGAACTACAAATGATTGAAATTGGAATTTCATCAGAAGTTTTATCCTATGCATCTTGTTCATCGTGATCGCATTTATATATATATATATATATATAAATTTTTTGGCCTCGCGAAGGAGAAAGCATCGCTCAAGCTTGGGGGAGGCTTAAGTCAATGTTATATTCATGCCCCAATCATGAGCTCTCAAGAGAAATAATTATTCAAAAAATTTATGCTCGGCTTTCAGATAACAACCGCACCATGCTCGATACTTCTTGTGCTGGCTCTTTTATGATGAAGACTATTGAATTCAAATGGGATTTATTGGAAAGAATTAAACGCAACTCTGAAGACTGGGATCTCGACGAAGGTAAGGAGTCAGGTATGACACCTAAGTTTCATTGTGTTAAATCTTTTATGGATACCGAAGTTTTCTGTAAATTTAGCACTAAATATGGACTTGACTCTGAAATAGTAGCCTCTTTCTATGAATCTTTTGCTACTCATGTTGATCTCCCTAAGGAGAAGTGGTTTAAATATCATCCTCCCATTTAAGTAAAAGTAGCTGTACCTATTAAAGTTGAAGAAAAGACTGTCACTTATAATGATCCTATTATTCCTACTGCTCATGTTGAGAAACCACCTTTTCCTGTTAGGATAAAAGATCATGCTAAAGCTTCAATTGTGGTTCGTAAAAGCAATATTAGAACCTATACACCTCCTGAGCAAGTTAAAGTTGAACCTAATATTGTTATTGTTAAGGATCTCTTGGCTGATAATATTGATGGGCATGTTATTTATTTCTATGATGAAACTGCTAGAATTGCTAAGCCTTGTGCTAAATATAAACATAGACTTGTGGTAGGCATGCATGTTATTTCTGTTAAAATAGAATATCATTGTTATCATGGCTTGTGTGATATGGGTGCTAGTGCTAGTGCAATACCTATTGACTTATACAAAGAAATTATGCATGATATTGCACCTGCTGGGTTAGAAGAAATTGATGTCACCATTAAACTTGCCAATAGAGATACTATTTAACCAATGGGAATTGTTAGAGATGTTGAAGTCTTGTGTGGGAAAACTAAATATCCTGCTGATTTTCTTGTTCTTGGTTCCCCGCAAGATAGCTTTTGTCCCATTATATTTGGTAGACCCTTCTTAAACACTTTTAATGCTAGGATAGACTGCAAAAAGGATGTTATTACTATTGGTTTAGGTGATATGTGTCATGAGTTCAACTTTTCTAAATTTCGTAGACAACACCGTGAAGAAGAATTGCCTAATAAAGATGAAATTATTGGTCTTGCTTCTATTGTCGTACCTCCTAGTGATCCTTTAGAGCAATATTTGCTAGACCATGAAAATGATATGTATATGAATGAAAGAAGGGAAATAGATGAAGTGTTCTTTAAATAGGGACCTATTCTGAAACACAATTTGCCTGTTGAAATCTTAGGGGATCCTCCTCCACCCAAGGGTGATCCCGTGTTTGAGCTTAAACCATTGCCTGATACTCTTAAATATGCTTATCTTGATGAAAAGAAGATATATCTTGTTATTATTAGTGATAACCTTTCAGAGAATGAGGAAGAAAGATTATTGAAAACTCTAAAGAAGCACCGTGCTGCTATTGGATATACTCTTGATGATCTTAAGGGAATTAGTCCCACTCTATGTCAACACAAAATAAATTTGGAAAAAGATGCCAAACCAGTTATTGATCACCAACGACGACTGAATCCTAAGATGAAAGAAGTGGTAAGAAAAGAAATACTAAAGCTCCTTGAGGCAGGTATAATTTATCCCGTTGCTGATAGTCAGTGGGTAAGTCTTGTCCACTGTGTTCCTAAGAAGGGAGGTATCACTGCCGTTCCTAATGATAAAGATGAATTGATTCCGCAAAGAATTATTATAGGTTATAGGATGGTAATTGATTTCCGCAAATTAAATAAGGCTACTAAAAAGATCATTACGCCTTACCTTTTATTGATCAAATGCTAGAAAGATTATCCAAACATACACATTTTTGCTTTCTAGATGGTTATTCTGGTTTCTCCCAAATACCTATATCAGCTGATGATCAATCTAAGACCACTTTTACTTGCCCTTTCAGTACTTTTGCTTATAGACGTATGCCTTTTGGTTTATGTAATGCACCTGCTACCTTTCAAAGATGCATGATGGCTATATTTTCTGATTTTTGTGAAAAGATATGTCAGGTATTCATGGATGATTTCTCCGTTTATGGATCCTCTTTTGATGATTGCTTAAGCAACCTTGATCGAGTTTTGCAGAGATGTGAAGAAACTAACCTTGTCTTGAATTGGGAGAAATGCCACTTTATGGTTAATGAAGGTATTGTCTTGGGGCACAAAATTTCTGAAAGAGGCATTGAAGTTGATAAAGCTAAAGTTGATGCTATTGAAAAGATATCGTGTCCCAAGGACATCAAAGGTATAAGAAGTTTCCTTGGTCATGCCGGCTTTTATAGGAGGTTCATTAAGGACTTCTCAAAAATTTCTTAGCCTCTGACTAATTTATTAGAAAAAGATATACCATTCGTCTTTGATGATGATTGTGTAGAAGCATTTGAAATACTTAAGAAAGCATTGATCTCTGCACCTATTGTTCAGCCACCTGATTGGAATTTACCTTTTGAAATTATGTGTCATGCTAGTGATTATGCTGTAGGTGTTGTTCTAGGGCAAGGAGTTGATAAGAAATTAAATGTTATTGAATATGCGAGTAAAACTCTAGACAATGCTCAGAGAAATTATGCCACTACTGAAAAAGAATTTTTAGCAGTTGTATTTGCTTGTGATAAGTTCAGACCTTATATTGTTGATTCTAAAGTAACTATTCACACGGATCATGCTGCTATTAAATATCTTATGGAAAATAAAGATGCTAAACCGATACTTATTAGATGGGTTCTCTTGCTACAAGAATTTGATTTGCATATTATTGATAGAAAGGGAGCTGAGAACCCCATTGCAGACAACTTGTCTAGGTTAGAAAATGTTCTTGATGACCCACTACCAATTGATGATAGCTTTCCTGATGAACAATTAAATGTCATAAATGCTTCTCACACCGCTCCATGGTATGCTGATTATGCTAATTACATTGTTCCTAAGTTCATACCACCTAGTTTCACATACCAGCAAAAGAAAAAGTTTTTCTATGATTTAAGACATTACTTTTGGGATGACCCACATCTTTATAAAGAAGGAGTAGATGGTGTTATTAGACGTTGTGTACCTGAGCATGAACAGGAACAGATCCTACGCAAGTGTCACTCCGAAGCTTATGGAGGACACCATGCTGGAGATAGAACTGCACATAAGGTATTGCAATTCGGTTTTTATTGGCCTACTCTCTTCAAGGATGCTCGTAAGTTTGTCTTATCTTGTGATGAATGTCAAAGAATTGGTAATATTAGTAGACGTCAAGAAATTCCTATGAATTATTCACTTGTTATTGAACCATTTGATGTTTGGGGCTTTGATTATATGGGGTCGTTTCCTTCCTCTAATGGATATGCACATATTTTAGTTGTTGTTGATTACGTTACTAAGTGGGTAGAAGCTATTCCAACTAGTAGTGCTGATCATAACAGCTGTATTAAGATGCTTAAAGAAGTTATTTTTCTGAGGTTTGGAGTCCCTAGATATTTAATGACTGATGGTGGTTCACATTTTATTCATGGTGCTTTCCGTAAAATGCTTGCTAAGTATGACGTTAATCATAGAATTGCATCTCCCTATCACCCACAGTCTAGTGGTCAAGTAGAATTGAGTAATATAGAACTTAAATTAATTTTGCAAAAGACCGTTAATAGATCTAGAAAGAATTGGTCCAAGAAACTTGATGATGCATTATGGGCCTATAGAACTGCATATAAAAATCCTATGGGTATGTCTCCGTATAAAGTGGTTTATGGAAAAGCATTTCACTTACCTCTCAAACTAGAACATAAGGCTTATTGGGGTATTAAGGAGCTCAACTATGATTTCAAACTTGCCGGTGAGAAGAGGTTATTTGACATTAGCTCACTTGATGAATGGAGAACCCAAGCCTATGAGAATGCCAAATTGTTTAAAGAAAAGGTTAAAAGATGGCATGACAAAAGGATACAAAAGCGTGAGTTTAATGTAGGTGATTATGTATTGCTATACAACTCTCATTTAAGATTTTTTGCAGAAAAGCTTCTCTCTAAATGGGAAGGTCCTTACGTTATCGTGGAGGTCTATCGTTCCGGTGCCATAAAAATCAACAACTTCGAAGGCACAAATCCGAAGGTGGTGAACGGTCGAAGAATCAAAAATTATATCTCAGGTAATCCTATAAATGTTGAAACCAATGTTATTGAAACCGTAACCCCGGAGGAATACATAAGGGACACTTTTCGAAACGTTTCAGACTCCGAAAAGGAATAGGTAGAAAAATAGAAAAATAGAAAAATAAGAAGCAGTCTGGGAAGGACACGAGGGCTCCATGAGGGTGGAGGGTGCGCCCTACCCCCTGGGCGCGCCCCCTGCCTCGTGGGCACCTCGTGTGCTCTCCGGACTCCGTTTTCTTGCACGATACGTATTTTGGTCGGTAAAAATTCACTATATAATCTCCCGGAGGTTTTGACCACTGTATCACGCAAATATCTCATGTCTTTGTTTCGAGCTGTTGCTGCTGCAGATTAGAGCAAGATTTCTTCGCAAGAGTCAGTCGCGGAGAGCTGGGTGTCTCATCCGGCATCAAGATCAATGACAAACAACAATGTTGACCACTTTGGGCCAGCAACGGAGGAAGAGATGGAGGCTGATTTGAAGAGAATAGATGCCATGGAGGAGGATCAAGAAGTCACTTCTCGCTTCCGAGCTGGATTCACAATGGGGGAACTGCAGAGCTTGGCTATCCCAAACTCGGTTATCCCTTCCAATGTTAGATTTCTTTCTTATGAGAATATGAAAAAGAGTGTCACTTTTTCTCCCGTAGCTATGCAACAGACTTGGGTGCAGGGAGCTTTGGCTGTTACAAGAAAACTTTGAAAGGAAATAATGGACCTCAAGTAGCAAGTCAATAGGCTCGAGGAGGAGAATCGTATCATGAGGGGTATCATCGCCAAGAATATCACATCACCATCCTCGAAAAAGGAGATATAATCACATGGGTATGGGCACTCCCCTTGGCAACTTCCAAGCTTGGGGGAGTGCCCCGGTATCGTATCACCATCACTTTTATCTTCACCGTTTTTCTTAGTTCGATCCTTTTGATAATATTTTGATCTAGTAGAATAAAAGTTCTTAGTATGATCTAGTTGTGAGTTTTGCTTTATGATCCTTCTATGTAATCGAGTCTGTGAGCTATATATAATAAAGATTAGTGTTGAGTCAAGGGCTTGATTATTTTGCCATGATCTTGAGTGAATAAAAGAAAAGAGAAGAAATAAAAAGAAACAAAGAGATCATATGGATCTTATGGAGAGTAATGAGCTCACATAGAAAGAGTATGATGAATAAAAGTTGTTGAGAGTTGACAAACATAGTTTTGGTCATCGTTGCAATTAATAGGAAGTAATAAAGAAAGAGAGGTCTTCACATATAAATACACTATCTTGGACATCTTTTATGATTGTGAGCACTCATTAAAATATGACATGCTAAATAGTTGACATTTGACAAGGAAGACAATGTAATGGGTTATGTTTTCTTACATCTGAGATAAATTACATTGTCATGGATCATCCAACATGATTGAGATTGCCTTTCCCTCTCATGCTAGCTAATTCTTTGCACCAAGTAGAGATACTACTTGTTGTAGAATCGTCACGGCAGATGTCCTAGTGTGAGGACTTAGTCGTGAGGCCAACGCATCTATGTGGTAGCTTGAGAGGGGTTGAGTGAAATCGAGAGATGCAACGCAAGACAAAGGTTTAGACAGCTTCGGGCCCCGGGAAACATCATCCGGTAACAACCCTACATGTTGTTTGAGGCTATCTCTCATTATGATCATGAGGAAGTCGTCGTAAACCGGCTCTCCTAGTTAACCCTAACCCTTTTAAGATTGTTTCCTCCTCCCTCCTCCCTCCTCTTTGGGGAGCCCAGCCCCTCCTTATATAAGTTGAAGGGGCGGGTTACATGTAGAGTCCAACTCGGACTTAAGACTTTAACTATTATGACTTTTCTTCATGGGCTTCTTAACATCTTGGGCTTCATAACCTCTCGGGCTTCATAACACCTAGCAACTCAGTTACCACTACCTGCCGGGAGTTAACTGGTGCCGGTTTAAGATGGTCTGCCGATGTATGATTGTTTGATGAGTTATCATCTGACTTAACTCCTATCTTAACTGTCAGCCGGTTTAACAACCTGCTGGTTTACCGTCTGGGTTAACTGCCTGTTTTACCTGTCTGTCTTAACTGTCAGCTGGTTTAACAACCTGCCGGTTTACCGTCTGACTTAACACCATCCGGTTTACCACCTGCCTTAACACCTACCGGTTTACCACCTGCCTTAACACCATCCGGTTTACTAAGTCGTAGCCGGGTTATAACTCCAGCCAGATCATACCGTGAGGTACATCCCCGACATTAGCCCCCAGTTTAATTTGGATTTATCCATGTTAAACTGATCCTGATCATCCTTAAGTCCTTATTACCTCCTTCTTCTATAAAATCCGGGTCAATAGGCCAGCTTCATAATCAATTTGCTGACATTGGCTTGTCACAGATAAATATTGTGAAGAATAAGTCCCTTGACTCAGCTCCCAATGCTTAACAAAAATATTGATCTTTGAAATATTCATCTGATCTTCAGCCGGTTTAAGAATGTAGAACCTTGCCGGTTTAAGAATGTAGAACCTTGCCGGTTTAAGAATGTAGAACCTTGCCGGTTTGTCATTGCCGGTTTACAAATATTGATGGCACCGGATCATAACTCTTTGTTAACATCAGTTTTGAAAATATACCTTTTATAAGCCTATCACTTGTAGCCCCCAAGTCTTAAGAAGGCAACATAGTAACAACTTAAGATTTGCTTCAATATGAATGTCACAAGCTTTGAAGAAATTCAGGTTGTTCATCTCAATCACCAGTCAGAACTGAGTATTCCACATATGCAGCCCCCAAGTACCGGGTTGTCATGCTTGCAGCAACCTGGGACTTGAAATTGCCTCATGCTTATAAAAACTTCAACCAGTGTAGCCCCCAAGGGCCGGGTCATTATACAATAATGAGCAGGGACTTTATAGATATGATCATGTAGACTTGAACAGCAACGTGTAGCCCCCAAGGGCCAGCTCAGTAAGATAATATTGAGCTGGGACTTTATGTATATTTCATTGAAAAGAATATCATATGATGTAATCCTCTCCATGGGGCTCGAACCCACGTCCATAAAGTTAAGAGCTTTGTAGTCTTCCAAATGAGTAGTGGACCTTTCAATATAATGGATTTAAGACTTGTGTACCTTGAATTGTTGACAGGAGCAATTGGCAGCCCCCAAGGGTCGGCTCATTACAATGTGATGAGTCGGGTCTTCAATAACGTAAGCAAAAAATAACTTTGCATTAGCCCCCAAGTGTCATGGTGCATGCTTGCAGCGGCATGAGACTTGTGTATTTGATGTAATCCTAACTTGAATAATGTAGCCCCCAAGTGTCGGGTCATAAGCTTGCAGCAACCCGGGACTATTCCTTTCATTGTAGAATAATTCATATCCATCGATAAAATAATAGTCATTGCGCTAAAGCGACTTTGAAAACCTCAGTCATAATATTGGTTATTGATAACCATAATAAAAAATCCAGCCGTGTTGGCTATTAAAGATTTGAATAAGTATAACCTGGTTTGAAAACCGATTCCTGCCATATAAGCCGGTATATCCATGCACATATGATACATGCTATGATGATGTAATGATGATGTAATGATGATGTATGATGTAATATATGACGATGTATATGTATGATCAAGAGGGTTTAAGCTATGGTTCGGATACGACCAGAGCCCCCATGTAGTCATAATTATGGCATTGCACCGATCAAGAGGTGTAGCTTTGGTTCGAATACGACCAAGCCCCCAAGTGATTTCCCTAGTGCCCTTATTCCTATCAAGAGGTGTAACTATGGTTCGAACCCATAGCCCCCAAGTGATTTCCCTGGCGTCCTTATGCCTATCAAGAGGTGTAGCTATGGTTCGGATACGACCAAGCCCCCAAGTGATTTCCCTAGTGCCCTTATGCCTATCAAGAGGTGTGACTATGGTTCGGATACGACTAGAGCCCCCAAATGATTTTCCTGGTGGCCTTAAGCCTATCAAGAGGTGTGACTATGGTTCGAACATAGCCCCCAAGTGATATTGTAAGCTGTGCTCAAGGGATACCCATGTTTGAGATGTGTTGTGTAACAGACTCTCTTTGGCCCCTTATGATAATATTGGCTTGATATTCGAATTACCGAAGTAACCAGAGCTATGCTCTTATGATAATATTGGCTTGATAGTCGGATCAAGAGGATAGTAACGCTATGTTCTCTTTGGTGAATACACCTATGTTTGAACAGGAAGCCCCCAAATGATATTGTGAGTTATGCTCAATGGGCACCTATGTTTGAGCTGTGCTCTTGCAACAGACTCTCTTTGGTTCCTTTAATTTTTCCTGGGAACTCGAACTTGCGAGAGATTACTCTTTTTGAACCGGAAATTGTTAAACCGGATACTGAGAACTTCAAAGCTTTGTGGGAGATAGCTTTTCCTTGAGCCGGATTGTAAACCGGAATCCTCCTTTTTAAATAGGAAATTTTTTGACGGCCCTTAAATTTGCACCAATATGGCAGTTCAGGGTCCTGCATTAGATAACTTTGCAAGCCGGAGTCATTGATCTTTTTAAAGAAAGCAATAAAAAATATATTGGATGGATTTCACCTGATATGTTAGACCAGAAAATATCCACCGCGGAGTTGATCATCACCACGGTCAAGCTGAAATCAATCACGACCAAGTAGCCGCAGGAGTAGAAAAATGAGACGGCCGCGACATTTTAAGCCAGCGCGGACGGGCGAGTCAATCGCGAGCGCGGTAAGCCATGCGAACGACGAGTCAATCGCGGGTGCGGTCCCGCCGAGTTGATGTAGATTGAGCTGCACGGGCGGCATCTTGCGCACACCCGTTCAACAACAAGCGGGCACGGACACCGGTGTATGATGATGCCAACGCACACTTCATAGATATAGCATGGCACCACTTTTATAATGAATCCTTGTCCTGCATATAAATATCTTAAGCCAAAGTAATTGTTCTTTTGACAAAAACAATATGTGCCAATACAAAAAATAGACGTAGATGGATATCACCTGATATTTTTGTCAGACAAAAAGATAGCAGATGCTCAGTTGATCTGATTGATATGTGTTCCCTTCAGTCCTTTATTAGTCTGGGGATTTGATCCCTTTTGTTTTCTTTCCTCTCCTGAGGAGACAGTACTAATCTTTACCTAATAATAAAGCAAATTGGGTTTCGGTCGTTCGTCATGGCATTTTTCAGAAAAGTCCTTGTATTTGGATGAAATCAACCCGCGGTCCGGATTTAAGTCACATCCAACCGTTATTTTACATTTTTCAAAAATCCCCTTGATATTTTAGGTAATTCATCCGCGGATCATATCTAAGTCAAACAAATGCTTTTTAAATCATCCATATCTTTTAAACCGTAACTCTGATTTGAACATGTTATATATGAAATTTGATTAAAAAATATGTAGAATATAAATATGAGATGATTTTACATATTAAGTATTTTAAATATTATTTTGGAATATATTTAAGTCAAACAAATGATTTTCTAAATTATTCGTATATTTTAAACCGTAACTTCGATTTTAACATATTATATATGAAATTATATTAGAAAAATGTGGGGAATCTAAATATGTTGTTAATTTTACCTTTAAATATTTTTAAAATATTGTTTTGAAAGCAAACTTATAATTTATAGCGCAAGATCCATTTTTTCATACCGCCGGCGATCCGGATTGCAAATAAACACCCCACTATAACCATATAGGGAAAAGAAAACATCGCTAACTACACATGCATACCTCTGAAAAATGTCACAGGGGAAAACAATAGGTTTCTCATCGTGGGAGTGAGAGATAGTGAGAGAGAGAGAGGGAGAGAGAGACGCCTTAGGATTAACCATATTCAAACACATTATTTTGTGTGAACACCGAGGCCATCGTCAGCGAGGGTGAGAAGGAGGATAAGCGACAACACAAATATGATGCCTCGCAAAAATAAAGATGGACCTATTGTGGTCTTGAGTGATGGTTGTTGGGTTAAGAGCGTGTGTTATGTTCTCTTTCCCGTTACAACGCACGGGCTCTTTTGCTAGTAGTACTTAAGTCGTTTCATGCATGTTGACTTTCTCAACTGCGCCGGCTTGTCCATACTGGAAAATTTGCATTGATGTTTCTGGTGTGACACTAGCTCCCTTTTTTCTTTTCTCCCCTTTTTTCAGGTGCATGTGCTATAGATTAATCAGACCTCGATCTCTGTACAAATACTAATGGTCCTTGGGGTCTTCAGCCAGTGTTATGGAGTGCTAGCAAACTGCTCCAGATCTGAGCTTCGACTAATCCCCATATGAGGTAGCAATGGACATTTGACCCGGTGGGCATGCTTTGTACAAAGAAGTAGCGCTGCGGCCTAACCAGATCTTGATCTTCATGTTTCAGCCATTATTGATCTGCTTTGGGTTAGCAATTCGATTTGTTTCGCCATGATTCACCTTCTCTGAAAATCTCGAGCACAAGTATTCAAGTGGTGACCTGGATGCATCTAGTGCGTGGCTGGCCGAATTATCTTTGTGTATGAGCTCCTCTTACCGTAGCAGAAACAATACACACTGTCAGATTAAATCCTTGCCATTACCATGGTGCATGGATACAGTTTATTCTGTATGTGCCAACCTCTCCGTATAGTAGTAAAAAGACTCTCACTCGCACTTCCTCAGTCGTAGTGCTTAAAAGCACTTGCAGCCAACCCGGCTCAGTATGCCTAAAGGATTTTTTTCAGGTGGTTGCAGGATCGGTTCAGAGTAGCGGGTCACAACGGCGGCTGAGACAGCAGAACATGGTGCAGCCAGAACTCCGGCGGCGTCGGCGGCTCAGGGGTAAGGAGGCCCAAGACGCGAGGCGGCGGGTTGCGCAGAGGAGGTGACTCGAGGCCCTGGCGGCTCAAAGGCGACTCAGGGGAGCAGCGGATTCAACAGGAGGCGAGGACCACGGTGGTTTAGGATGCGGCAGCGCGCGAGAAAGCCCGGCGCGGCGGATCCAAAGGACGGGCAACGCGCAAGGCGCCCCGACGGCTCAGGAAGCCGGGGCACAGCATGGCGAGGCATGGCGGCCCGGCAGCAGCTCGAGCATAAGGTAAACCGGTGACGGCGGTTCATGGAGGGGTGCAGCTCGAGAAGAGGTGAACCGGCGACGGCGATTTGCTCGTGGAAGAAAACATGCGGCGATGGGAAGCTCAGCGTGACCCTGATATATAGTCCGACAGTTCGGCGACTTGGCAAAAACGGCAATTTGATGCGGAAGTGAAGACGGAGGTAAGTTGTTTCAACCAGGCTGGCTCGGTGTGTGGTGGCGTAAAGCGACGGGTCAGCGCTCGGCGGCTTAACAGAAGCAGGGCGAATGGCAGGTAAACGCACGGTGGTTTAGGAACATGGACGGCGGCGACCTAGGTCCAACGCGCAGGTGGCACCTTGATGAGGCCGGCTTTGAAGACGCCGGGCAGACCATTGAGGCGGTCCAGTGAGGAGGAGGCAACCCAGCAATGTGGAAATCGAGCCGATTTACTGAGGCGACTGTGATTTGAGGGCTTCAGTGAACCGGAGCAAGGCATAGATGAGGCCGGCGATTCAGCGCGGTGTGATGAGGAGGCATCAGCCACAGAGGGGGCGGACCATCGGCGGGGGTAAGCCGGCATCGGAGTGCAGCAGCAAGTGGGCACGGGCGGGTCGACGGCAGTAGGTCGCTTGGTGTGGGGCTGACAGAAACAGAAGGTGACCTGGCGGCGGTTCAAAAAATTCAGCAGCCGCGTCAGCAGGGCCCAGGCCGGCGAATCGAAAGCCCGCGGCTTGGTGGCAACTAAGCCGGCTTAACCCACGGTTTGGTAACAGCAGATCGCCAACGGGTGCATTTTCAAGGAAGTGGGGACTCGGGGATGGTCGGTACGTCTCGCGGCGACAACTGCACCAAAGGTTCGGCCCAGGGGCCGTCGAGGTCGAAGCACTCGGAGCAATTCAACATGCAGCAAGGTCGCGGGGTCAGCAAAGGTAGCATTGAGGCGCAGCAGAGGCACACAGATGGCGCGGCTTCAGTCGACGGCAGAACAGTGGAGGCGAGACCACGGGGGCTCGAGGGCGGAGCGGCCACAGAGGCAGAATAACCCGGCTGCGGCAGGAGCGACCCGGCACAACGACTCGTCAGAAACAAGGTGGCGTGGTGAAGCCGTGGAAGCAGCGAACGGCGGCTTGAAGGCACAACGGCGATAGCGACTTGGCAGACTGGCAATGCGGCGGATCTCCGGTGAGGACGAGGCGAATGCCGTGGCGTCGAACAGCGGAGGCAGAGGTGGCGTCCGAAGCGGGGCCCGGGCGGCAGTTCACAGGCTGCCCTCAGCCAGGGCGGCTCGTTGCAGCAAAGCGGAGATGACCTCGGCGGCGATTCAGGGATGGGCACCGGCCAGGCGAGGCGCCGGCTCGAAGGACCACACCGGCGGAGGCAGGTGGAAAAGCGAAGGCAGTCGCTCGAGGCACAGCGACGCGGGAGCCAGCCCGGAGCAATGACCGACCGGAGGTAGAGGCGCGAGGCGAGAGCCGGCCCGGAGCAGCGACGGTGTCCGCGCCCATGACCCTATCCTCTTCCGGGTCATGATTGACCTGACGACTTTTTTTTGATACTCCCAAACCATCATCTCCACATGGATAGCAAACAACGTTATCTTGATCCCACGTGGGTGGCATCAAGCCCCACCTATACCCGGTCAAACCATGGATGGGTAAGTTTGGATCACCAAGCTCCTCAAAAGTCGAAAATGGATCCGTTGTTGTTTTCTTCACGGAAAACGCTTGCAGATGGCGCGCCGGCCGAAACTTCGGTCGGCCCTCACGCGCAGCGATTCCATCACACCACAATCGTACGTTCCGCACTGCACGCCCAGTTTTTTTCTCTCCCTCTCTGTCTTATCTTCTTCTTCCACCTCCCTCCCTTATACTCTTCCTCCCGTCACTCCCATCCCCTCCATCTCTCTTTCTCTTTCTCTAGCGAGAGAAATCCCCCTCCATGAGATTCAGCACCGGCCGCTGCTACTAGCCATGGCCGCTCACCCAACCCCCTCGCCCCTCCCATCCTTACCATTTTTTGCTGCAAAAGAGAGCGAGATGAGTTGCCATGGTGGCTGCGCCGCGTCGACGGTGGGCTGCATCGACGGCGACTGCACCATGCAGCTCCGTGGTGCTACAAACCGCGGTTACAAATGCTGGAACCGTGGCTTCCAGATGCTGGAACCATGGCGGAAAATCCTGGAAGTCTGCATCTGCTAGTGGTGACCACGCGGGGTGCTACAACCGGTTTGTCAGATGCTGGAACCACGATGCCCTTTGCTGCAATCGGGGAAGCCTAGAGTTGGAATCGGCATCAGTAATTTTGATGCCTGACATGCGATGTGCTGGAACCGACGCGCCCTCGCCGTCGACGGCAACTTTTTTTGTTGGAACCAATCTGTGTTTTTGCTGGAACCAGCTATTTTTTTGCTACAATCGCCCACTGGGAGCTTTTCATGCTGACTTTGTTTTGCTGGAACCAGCTTTAGTTTTTGCTGGAACCTAGTAATTTTTTGCTTCAACCGACAAATGGAAGTTTTTTGTTGCTTGGCACCCCGACCTACGGCAAAGTGTGGTCACCGCGGGCTGGAACCGGCCGGTGTCAGAGCTGCAACCATGGCGAGCGCTACTCTGTTTTCTACTGCATTTGGCGATGAACGGCGATGACGATGATCTTTTGCTGCAACCGCCTTCTCTTTTGCTATGACCGTTTTTTTGCTACATGCCATTCACGATGTGACCTGTGGCCGTTGTTGGCAGAAACTCGCTCGTCGATGGCGAGGGCCGGCGGGCGGCGCACCGTAGCGCTGTAACCATGGAGCATCAACGACCGGAGTTGCAATCGGTCGAGGGGGAAGTTTCGACCAGGGGGTCATCGACGGGATCTCCAACTGAAATCGACGATGAGGGGAGGTTCTTCAGCGAGCACTGTGTCGCCGGAGACGACGGGCAGCCCTGCCGTCGTGAGTGGGGTGCCATGGACGGCTCCTTTTTTTGGTTCCTGCGACGAGCGGGGCGCCATGAACGCTTGTGTTGGCTCCGCGTTCTCTTTTTTGTATGCAAGGACGAGAGGAATAAGATGATGATGTGGAGCATCGGACGGCTGCTGCATGCTGGATCGTACGGCTGCGTGCAGACCGGCCCAAATTTGGGCCGGCGCACCGGCGCGTAGTGCTGCCCTTTCTTCACACATAGCCTTCCTTTGATCCAGAAAAAACACAGGGCTTGTGGCATCTCGGCGGCGGCGTAGGAAACATTGCTGGCTGTCAACTTCTTGGCGATTTGCAGTAGCGAACCGATCGCAACCCTAATTTCCTGGAATTTTAACATTCTCAGACAATAAATTGGACTGATTACTTGAAACTGATCCAGCTTCTTCCAAACCGGCTCTTCTTCATCCGAAAATTTTGCGAACTTCTCGAAACCCTAGATGAGATCCCTTCAAGAACTCAACACCACCATGCGCGAGCCCCACGGTGGGCCCCAACTGTCGTAGAATCGTCACGGCAGATGTCCTAGTGTGAGGACTTAGTCGTGAGGCCAATGCATCTATGTGGTAGCTTGAGAGGGGTTGAGTGAAATTGAGAGACGCAATGCAAGACAAAGGTTTAGATAGCTTCGGGCCCCGGGAAACATCATCCGATAACAACCCTACATGCTGTTTGAGGCTATCTCTCATTATGATCATGAGGAAGTCGCCGTAAACCGGCTCTCCCAGTTAACCCTAACCCTTTTAAGATTGTTTCCTCCTCCCTCCTCTTTGGGGAGCCCAGCCCCTCATTATATAAGTTAAAGGGGTAGGTTACATGTAGAGTCCAACTCAGACTTAAGACTTTAACTATTATGACTTTTCTTCATGGGCTTCTTAACATCTTGGGCTTCATAATGTCTCGGGCTTCATAACACCTAGCAACTCAGTTACCACTGCCTGTCGGGAGTTAACTGGTGCCGATTTAAGATGGTCTGCCGGTGTATGATTGTTTGCTGAGTTATCATCTGACTTAACTCCTGTCTTAACTGTCAGCCGGTTTAACAACCTGCCGGTTTACCGTCTGGGTTAACACCCTGTTTTACCTGTCTGTCTTAACTGTCAGCCGGTTTAACAACCTGCTGGTTTACCGTCTGACTTAACACCATCCGGTTTACCACCTTCCTTAACACCTGTCGGTTTACCACCTGCCTTAACACCATCCGGTTTACTAAGTCGCAGCCGGTTTATAACTCCAGCCGGATCATACCGTGGGGTACATCCCCGACACTACTTGTGCTTCCAAACACCCTTAAACCAGTTTTGCCATGAGAGTCCACCATACCTACCTATGGATTGAGTAAGATCCCTCAAGTAAGTTGTCATCGGTGCAAGCAATAAACAATTGCCCTCTAAATATGTATGACTTATTAGTGTGGGAGAAAATAAGCTTTATATGATCGTGTGATACGGAAGAAATAAAAGCGACGCACTGCATAATAAAGGTCCATATCACAAGTGGCATATAAAGTGACGTTCTTTCGCATTAAGATTTTGTGCTTCCAACCATAAAAGCGCATGACAACCTCTGCTTCCCTCTGCGAAGGTCATATCTTTTACTTTTATCTCCTACCTTACATAAGAGTCATGGTGATCTTCACCCTTCCTTTTTACATTTTATCTTTTGGCAAGCACAACATGTTGGAAAGATCCTGGTATATATGGCTAATTGGATGTGAGTTTTCATGAACTATTATTGTTGACATTACCCTTGAGGTAAAACGTTGGGAGGCAAAACTATAAGCCCCTATGTTTCTCTGTGTTCGATTAAAACTCCATACCCATAAGTATTGCATGAGTGTTTGCAATTGTGAAAGACTATATGATAGTTGAGTATGTGGACCTGCTGAAAAGCTCTTATATTGACTCTTTCCTATGTTATGATAAATTGCAATTGCTCCAATGACTGAGATTATAGTTTGTTAGTTTTCAATGAAGTTTATGATTCATACTTGAAATTGTGATTGGATTGTTACTCTAGCACAAGAGATCATATGACAAGAATAATATAAATTGTTGTTCTAAGAATGATCATGATGCCCTCATGTCCGTATTTTATTTTTATCGGCACCTCTATCTCTGAACATGTGGACATATTTTTCGATTTCGGCTTTCGCTTTAGGACAAGCGAAGTCTAAGCTTGGGGGAGTTGATACGTCCATTTTGCATCATGCTTTTATGTCGATATTTATTGCATTATGGGCTGTTATTACACATTATGTCACAATACTTATGCCTATTCTCTCTTATTTTACAAGGTTTACATAAAGAGGGAGAATGCCGACAGCTGGGATTCTGGGCTGGAAAAGGAGCAAATATTAGAGACCTATTCTGCACAACTCCAAAAGTCCCGAAACTTCACGAAAGTCATTTTCAGAATATATAAAAAATACTGAGCGCAAGAAGTTCCAGAGGGGGCACACCCTGGCCACGAGGGTGGGGGTGCGCCCTACCCTCCTAGGCGCGCCCCCTGCCTCGTGGGCCCCCTGGTGGCCCTCTGATGCCCATCTTCTGCTATATTGAGTCTTTCGATGAGAAAAAAATCATAAGCAAGCTTTCGGGACGAGACTCCGCCGCCATGAGGCGGAACCTTGACAGAACCAATCTAGGGCTCCAGCGGAGCTGTTCTGCCGGGGAAACTTCCCTCCGAGAGGGGGGAAATCATCGCCATCGTCATCACCAACGATCCTCTCATCGAGAGGGGGTCAATATCCATCAACATCTTCACCAGCACCATCTCCTCTCAAACCCTAGTTCATCTCTTGTATCCAATTCTTATTTCTAAGTCTGGGATTGGTACCTGTGGGTTGCTAGTAGTGTTGATTACTCCTTGTAGTTGATGCTAGTTGGTTTATTTGGTGGAAGATCATATGTTCATATCCTATATGTACATTAATACCCCTCTGATTATGACCATGAATATGCTTTGTGAGTAGTTACGTTTGTTCCTGAGGACATGGGAGAAGTCTTGCTATTAGTAGTCATGTGAATTTGGTATTCGTTCGATATTTTGATGAGATGTATGTTGTCTCTCCTCTAGTGGTGTTATGTGAACATGGACTACATGACACTTCACCATTATTTGGGCCTAGAGGAAGACATTGGGAAGTAATAAGTAAATGATGGGTTGCTAGAGTGACAGAAGCTTAAACCCTAGTTTATGCGTTGCTTCATAAGGGGTTGATTTGGATCCGCATGTTTCATGCTATGGTTAGGTTTACCTTAATACTTTTGTTGTAGTTGCGGATGCTTGCAATAGAGGTTAATCATAAGTGGGATGCTTGTCCAAGTAAGGACAACACCCAAGCACCGGTCCACCCACATATCAGATTATCAAAGTACCAAACATGAATCATATGATCGTGATGAAACCTAGCTTGACGATAATTCCCATGTGTCCTCGGGAGCGCTTTTCTCTATATAAGAATTTGTCCAGGCTTGTCCTTTGCTACAAAAAGGATTGGGCCACCTTGCTGCACTTTATTTACTTTTGTTACTTGTTGCTCATTACAAATTATCTTATCACAAAACTATCTGTTACCTATAATTTCAGTGCTTGCAGAGAATACCTTGCTGAAAACCGCTTATCATTTCCTTCTGCTCCTCGTTGGGTCCGACACTCTTACTTATCGAAAGGACTATGATAGATCCCCTATACTTGTGGGTCATCACATGTCTTACTTTGATTTGGCGGTATTGTTGGATGAAGCTGCCCAGACCGACATTACATGACCGTGTTCATGAGACTGGTTCTACCGACGTGCTTCGCACACAGGTGGCTAGTGGGTGTCTGTTTCTCCAACTTTAGTTGAATCAAGTTTGACTACGCCTGGTCCTTGTTGAAGGTTAAAACATCACACTTGACGAAAAATCGTTGTGGTTTTGATGCGTAGGTAAGAATGGTTCTTGCTAGAAGCCCGTAGCAGCCACGTAAAACTTGCAACAACAAAGTAGAGGACGTCTAACTTGTTTTTGCATGGCTTGCTATGATGTGATATGGTCTGATGATATATAAATTGTTGTATGAGATGATCATGTTTTGTAACAGTTATCAGGAACTGGCAGGAGCCATATGGTTGTCGCTTTATTGTATGAAATGCAATCGCCATGTAATTGCTTTACTTTATCACTAAGCGGTAGTGATAGTTGTAGAAGCAATAGTTGGCAAGACGACAACGATGCTATGATGGAGATCAAGGTGTCAAGCCGGTGACGATGGTGATCATGACGGTGCTTTGGAGATGGAGATCAAAGGCACAAGATGATGATGGGCATATCATATCACATATTTTGATTGCATGTGATGTTTATATTTTATGCATCTTATTTTTCTTAGTATGGTGGTAGCATTATAAGATGATCTCTCACTAAATTTAGAGGTACAAGTGTTCTCCCTGAGTATGCACCGTTGCTACAATTCGTCATGCCAAGACACCATGTAATGATCGGGTGTGATAAGCTCTACGTTCACATACAACGAGTGCAAGCCAGTTTTGCACAAGCAGAATACTCAGGTTAAACTTGACGAGCCTAGCATATGCAGATATGGCCTCGGAACACTGAGACCGAAAGGTCGAACGTGAATCATATAGTAGATATGATCAACATAGTGATGTTCACCATTGAAAACTTCTCCATCTCACATAATGATCGGACATGGTTTAGTTGATATGGATCACGTGATCATTTATATGACTAGAGGGATGCCTATCTAAGTGGGAGTTCTTAAGTAATATGATTAATTGAACTTTAATTTATCATGAACTTAGTACTGTTGGGGAACGCAGTAATTTCAAAAAAAAATCCTACGCACACGCAAGATCATGGTGATGCATAGCAACGAGAGGGAAGAGTATCGTCTACGTACCCTCGTAGACCGTAAGCGGAAGCGTTATGACAACGCGGTTGATGTAGTCGTACGTCTTCACGATCGATCGATCTAGCACCGAAGGTACGGCACCTCCGCGATCTGCACACGTTCAGCTCGGTGACGTCCAGCGAACTCACAATCTAGTAGATCTTAGAGGGAGAGTTTTGTCGGCACGACGGCGTGATGACGGTGATGATGATGCTACCGGAATAGGGCTTCGCCTAAGCACCGCTACGATATAACCGAGGCGGATTATGGTGGAGGGGGGCACCGCACATGGCTAAAAGATCAATGATCAACTTGTGTGTCTATGGGGTGCCCCCCTCCCCGTATATATAGGAGTGGAGGAGGGGGAGAGGCCGGCCCTCCTAGGTGCGCCCCAAGGGGAGTCCTACTCCCACCGGGAGTAGGACTCCAACCCTTCCAAGAGTAGGAGTAGGAGAGAGGGGAAAGGAAAGGGGCGCCGCCCCCCTCCTTGTCCAATTCGGACTAGAGGGGGAGGGGCGCATGGCCTGCCCTGGTCGCCCCTCCTCTTCTCCACTAAGGCCCAATAGGCCCATTACACTCCCCGGGGGTTCCGGTAACCCCCCGGTACTCCGGTATTTATCCGAACTTGCCCGGAACCCTTCTGAAGTCCAAGCATAGTCATCCAATATATCGATCTTTATGTCTCGACCATTTCGAGACTCCTCGTCATGTCCTTGGTCATATCCGGGACTCCCAACTATCTTCAGTACATCAAAACACATAAACTCATATTACCGATCATCACCGAACGTTAAGCGTGCAGACCCTACAGGTTCGAGAACTATGTAGACATGACCGAGACTCGTCTCCGGTCAATAACCAATAGCAGAACCTGGATGCTCATATTGGCTCCTACATATTCTACGAAGATCTTTATCGGTCAAACCGCATAACGGTATACGTTGTTCCCTTTGTCATCGATATGTTACTTGCCCGAGATTCGATCGTCGGTACCTCAATACCTAGTTCAATCTCGTCACCAGCAAGTCTCTTTACTCGTTCCGTAATGCTACATCCCATAACTAACTCATTAGCTACATTGCTTGCAAGGCTTATTGTGATGTACATTACCGAGAGGGCCCAGAGATACCTCTCCGACAATCGGAGTGACAAATTCTAATCTCGATCTATGCCAACTCAACAAGTACCATCGGAGACACCTATAGAGCACCTTTATAATCACCCAGTTATGTTGTGACGTTTGGTAGCACACAAAGTGTTCCTCTGGTACTCGGGAGTTACATAATCTCATAGTCATAGGAACATGTATAAGTCATGAAGAAAGCAATAGCAACAAACTAAACGATCATCGTGCTAAGCTAACGGATGGTTCAAGTCAATCGCATCATTCTCTAATGATGTGATCCCGTTAATCAAATGACAAATCATGTCTATGGTTAGGAAACATAACCATCATTGATTCAACGAGCTAGTCAAGTAGAGGCAAACTAGTGACACTCTATTTGTCTATGTATTCACACATGTACTAAGTTTCCGGTTAATACAATACTAGCATGAATAATAAACATTTATCATGATATAAGGAAATATAAATAACAACTTTATTATTGCCTCTAGGGAATATTTCCTTTAGTCTCCCACTTGCATTAGAGTCAATAATCTAGACTACATTGTAACTATTCTAACACCCATGGAGTCTTGGTGTTGATCATGTTTTGCTCGTGAGAGAGGCTTAGTCAACGGGTCTGCAACATTCAGATCCGTATGTATCTTGCAAATCTCTATGTCTCCCTCCTTAACTTGATCGCAGATGGAATTGATGTGTCTCTTGATGTGCTTGGTTCTCTTGTGAAATCTGGATTTCTTTGCCAAGGCAATTGCTCTAGTATTGTCACAAAAGATTTTCATTGGACGAGATGCACTAGGTATGACACCTAGATCGGATATGAACTCCTTCATCCAGACTCCTTCATTTGCTGCTTCCGAAGCAGCTATGTATTCCGCTTCACACGTAGATCCCGCCATGACGCTTTGCTTGGAACTGCACCAACTCACAGCTCCACCATTTAATAAAAACACGTATCCGGTTTGTGACTTAGAGTCATCCAGATCAGTGTAAAAGCTTGCATCGACGTAACCATTTACGACGAGCTCTTTGTCACCTCCATATACAAGAAACATATCCTTAGTCCTTTTCAAGTATTTCAGGATGTTCTTGACCGCTGTCCAGTGATCCACTCCTGGATTACTTTGGTACCTCCCTGCTAAACTTATAGCAAGGCGCCCATCAGGTCTGGTACATAGCATTGCATACATGATAGAGCCTATGGCTGAAGCATAGGGAACACCTTTCATTTTCTCTCTATCTTCTGCAGTGGTCGGGCATTGAGTCTGACTCAACTTCACACCTTGTAATACATGCAAGAACCCTTTCTTTGCTTGATCCATTTTGAGCTTCTTCAAAACTTTATCAAGGTATGTGCTTTGTGAAAGTCCAATTAAGCGTCTTGATCTATCTCTATAGCTCTTGATGCCCAATATATAAGCAGATTCACCGAGGTCTTTCATTGAAAAATTCTTATTCAAGTATCCTTTTATGCTATTCAGAAATTCAGTATCATTTCCGATCAACAATATGTCATCCACATATAATATCAGAAATGCTACGGAGCTCCCACTCACTTTCTTGTAAATACAGGCTTCTCCAAAAGTTTGTATAAAACCATATGCTTTGATCACATTATCAAAGCGTATATTCCAACTCCGAGAGGCTTGCACTAGTCCATAAATGGATCGCTGGAGCTTGCACACTTTGTTAGCACCTTTTGGATTGAGAAAACCTTCTGGTTGCATCATATACAACTCTTCTTTAAGGTATCCATTAAGGAATGCAGTTTTGACATCCATTTGCCAAATTTCATAATCATAAAATGCGGCAATTGCTGACATGATTCGGACGGACTTAAGCATCACTACAGGTGAGAAGGTATCATCGTAGTAAACTCCTTGAACTTGTCGAAAACCTTTCGCAACAAGTCGAACTTTATAGACAGTAACATTATCGTCAGCGTCAGTCTTCTTCTTGAAGATCCATTTATTCTCTATGGCTTGTCGATCATCGGGCAAGTCAAACAAAGTCCATACTTTGTTCTCATACATGGATCCCATCTCAGATTTCATGGCCTCAAGCCATTTTGCGGAATCTGGGCTCATCATCGCTTCCTCATAGTTCGTAGGTTCGTCATGGTCAAGTAACATGACTTCCAGAACAGGATTCCAGTACCACTCTGGTGCGGATCTTACTATAGTTGACCTACGAGGTTCGGTAGCAACTTGATCAGAAGTTTCATGATCATCATCATTAGCTTCCTCACTTACTGGTGTAGGAATCACTGGAACTGATTTCAGTGATGAACTACTTTCCAATAAGGGAGAAGGCAAGTTCTAATTTCCTCCCACTCACTTCTTTCGAGAGAAACTCCTTCTCTAGAAAGGATCCATTCTTAGCAACGAATATCTTGCCTTCGGATCTGTGATAGAAGGTGTACCCAACAGTCTCCTTTGGGTATCCTATGAAGACACATTTCTCCGATTTCGGTTCGAGCTTACTAGGTTGAAGCTTTTTCACATAAGCATTGCAGCCCCAAACTTTAAGAAATGACAACTTGGGTTTCTTGCCAAACCACAGTTCATAGGTGTCGTCTCGACGGATTTAGATGGTGCCCTATTTAATGTGAATGCAGCTGTCTCTAAAGCATATCCCCAAAATGATAGCGGTAAATCAGTAAGAGACATCATAGATCGTACCATATCTAGTAAAGTACGATTATGACGTTTGGACACACCATTACGCTGTGGTGTTCCAGGTGGCGTGAGTTGCGAAACTATTCCGCATTGTTTCAAATGAAGTCCAAACACATAACTCAAATATTCGCCTCCACGACCAGATCGTAGAAACTTGATTTTCTTGTTACGATGATTTTCCACTTCACTCTAAAATTCTTTGAACTTTTCAAATGTTTTAGACTTATGTTTCATTAAGTAGATATACCCATATCTGCTCAAATCATCTGTGAAGGTGAGAAAATAACGATATCCACCGCGAGCTTCAATGTTCATTGGACCACATATATCTGTATGTATGATTTCCAATAACTTTGTTGCTCGCTCCATTGTTCCGGAGAACGGAGTTTTAGTCATCTTGCCATGAGGCATGGTTCGCAAGTACCAAGTGATTCATAACCAAGTGATTCCAGAAGTCCATCATAATGGAGTTTCTTCATGCGCTTTACACCAATATGACCTAAACGGTAGCGCCACAAATAAGTTGCACTATCATTATCAACTCTGCATCTTTTGGCCTCAATACTATGAACATGTGTATCACTACTATCAAGATTTAGTAAAATAGACCACTCATCAGGGGTGCATGACCATAAAAGATATTACTCATATAAATAAAACAACCATTATTCTCTGATTTAAATGAATAACCGTCTCGCACCAAACAAGATCCAGATATAATGTTCATGCTCAACGCTGGCACCAAATAACAATTATTTAGGTCTAATACTAATCCTGAAGGTAGATGTAGAGGTAGCGTGCCGACGACAATCACATCAACTTCAGAACCATTTCCCACGCGCATCGTCACCTCGTCCTTAGCCAATCTTCGCTTAATCCGTAGCCCTTGTTTCGAGTTGCAAATGTTAGCAACTGAACTAGTATCAAATACCCAGGCACTACTGCGAGCATTAGTAAGGTACACATCAATAACATGTATATCAAATATACCTTTCACTTTGCCATCCTTCTTCTCCGCCAAATACTTGGGGCAGTTCCGCTTCCACTGACCGGTCCCTTTGTAGTAGAAGCACCCAGTCTTAGGCTTAGGTCCAGACTTGGGTTCTTCTTCACTTGAGCGGTAACTGGCTTGTTGTTCTTCTTGAAGTTCCCCTTCTGCCCTCCTTTACCCTTTTTCTTGAAACTGGTGGTCTTGTTGACCATCAACACTTGATGCTCTCTCTTGATTTCTACCTCCGTAGCCTTTAGCATTGCGAAGAGCTCGGGAATCATCTTATCCATCCCTTGCATATTATAGTTCATCACGAAGCTCTTGTAGCTTGGTGGCAGTGATTGAAGAACTCTGTCAATGACACTATCATCAGGAAGATTAACTCCTAGTTGAGTCAAGTGGTTGTGGTACCCAAACATTCTAAGTATATGTTCACTGACAGAACTATTCTCCTCCATCTTGCAGCTGTAGAACGTATTGGAGACTTCATATCTCTCAATCCGGGCATTTGCTTGAAATATTAACTTCAATTCCCGGAACATCTCATATGCTTGTTGGGGAACGTAGTAATTTCAAAAAAATTCCTACGCACACGCAAGATCATGGTGATGCATAGCAACGAGAGGGGAGACTGTTGTCCACGTACCCTCGTAGACCGAAAGCGGAAGCGTTATAACAACGCAGTTGATGTAGTCGTACGTCTTCACGGCCCGACCGATCAAGCACCGAAACTACGGCACCTCCGAGTTTTAGCACACGTTCAGCTCGATGGAGATCCCCGGACTCCGATCCAGCAAAGTGTCGGGGAAGAGTTCCGTCAGCACGATGGCGTGGTGACGATCTTGATGTTCTACCGTCGCAGGGCTTCGCCTAAGCACCACTACAATAATATCGAGGATTATGGTGGAGGGGGGCACCGCACACGGCTAAGAGATCTCAAGGATCAATTGTTGTGTCTAGAGGTTCCCCCTGCCCCCGTATACAAAGGAGCAAGGGGGAGGGGCGGCCGGCCATGATGAGGCGTGCCAGGGAGGAGTCCTACTCCTACCGGGAGTAGGCCTCCCTCCTTTTCCTTGTCCAAGTAGGAGAGGGGGAAGGAAGGGAGAGAGGAGAGGAAGGAAAGGGGGTGCCACCCCTCCCTCCTTGTCCAATTCAGACTAGGAGGAGAGGGGGCGCACGGCCTGCCCTGGTTGCCCCTCCTCTTCTCCACTTTAGGCCCATGAGGCCCATTAACCCCCAGGGGGGTTCCCGTAACCCCCGGGTACTCCAGTTTTATCCGAAACTTCCCCGGAACACTTCCGGTGTCCGAATATAGTCGTCCAATATATCAATCTTTATGTCTCGACCAATTCGAGACTCCTCGTCATGTCCCCGATCTCATCCGGGACTCCGAACTCCTTCGTTACATAAAAACATATAAACTCATAATGAAACTGTCATCGAAACCTTAAGCGTGCGGACCCTACGGGTTCGATAATAATGTAGACATGACCGAGACACGTCTCCGGTCAATAACCAATAGCGGAACCTGGATGCTCATATTGGCTCCCACATATTCTATGAAGATCTTTATCGGTCAGACCACATAACAACATATGTTGTTCCCTTTGTCATCGGTATGTTACTTGCCCGAGATTCGATCGTCGGTATCTCAATACCTAGTTCAATCTCGTTACCAGCAAGTCTCTTTACTCGTTCCGTAATACATCATCTTGCAACTAACTCATTAGTTGCAATGCTTGCAAGGCTTATGTGATGTGCATTACCGAGAGGGCCCAGAGATACCTCTCCGACAATCGGAGTGACAAATCCTAATCTCGAAATACGCCAACCCAACATGTACCTTTGGAGACACCTGTAGAGCTCCTTTATAATCACCCAGTTACGTTGTGACGTTTGGTAGCACACAAAGTGTTCCTCCGGCAAACGGGAGTTGCATAATCTCATAGTCATAGGAACATGTATAAGTCATGAAGAAAGCAATAGCAACATACTAAATGATCGGGTGCTAAGCTAATGGAATGGGTCATGTCAATCACATCATTCTCCTAATAATGTGATCCCGTTAATCAAATGACAACACATGTCTATGGTTAGGAAACATAACCATCTTTGATTAATGAGCTAGTCAAGTAGAGGCATACTAGTGACGTTTAGTTTGTCTATGTATTCACACAAGTATTATGTTTCCGGATAATACAATTCTAGCATGAATAATAAACATTTATCATGATATAAGGAAATAAAATAATAACATTATTATTGCCTCTAGGGCATATTTCCTTCAGTCTCCCACTTGCACTAGAGTCAATAATCTAGATTACACAGTAATGATTCTAACACCCATGGAGCTTTGGTGCTGATCATGTTTTGCTCGTGGAAGAGGCTTAGTCAATGGGTCTGCAACATTCAGATCCGTATGTATCTTGCAAATCTCTATGTCTCCCACCTGGACTAGATCCCGGATGGAATTGAAGCGTCTCTTGATGTGCTTGGTTCTCTTGTGAAATCTGGATTCCTTTGCCAAGGCAATTGCACCAGTATTGTCACAAAAGATTTTCATTGGACCCGATGCACTAGGTATGACACCTAGATCGGATATGAACTCCTTCATCCAGACTCCTTCGTTTGCTGCTTCCGAAGCAGCTATGTACTCCGCTTCACATGTAGATCCCGCCACAACGCTTTGTTTAGAACTGCACCAACTGACAGCTCCACCGTTTAATGTAAACACGTATCCGGTTTGCGATTTAGAATCGTCCGGATCAGTGTCAAAGCTTGCATCAACGTAACCATTTACGATGAGCTCTTTGTCACCTCCATATACGAGAAACATATCCTTAGTCCTTTTCAGGTATTTCAGGATGTTCTTGACCGCTGTCCAGTGATCCACTCCTGGATTACTTTGGTACCTCCCTGCTAGACTTATAGCAAGACACACATCAGGTCTGGTACACAGCATTGCATACATGATAGAGCCTATGGCTGAAGCATAGGGAACATCTTTCATTTTCTCTCTATCTTCTGCATTGGTCGGGCATTGAGTCTTACTCAATTTCACACCTTGTAACACAGGCAAGAATCCTTTCTTTGCTTGATCCATTTTGAACTTCTTCAAAACTTTGTCAAGGTATGTGCTTTGTGAAAGTCCAATTAAGCGTCTTGATCTATCTCGATAGATCTTAATGCCCAATATGTAAGCAGCTTCACCGAGGTCTTTCATTGAAAAACTCTTATTCAAGTATCCCTTTATGCTATCCAGAAATTCTATATCATTTCCGATTAGTAATATGTCATCTACATATAATATCAGAAATGCTACAGAGCTCCCACTCACTTTCTTGTAAATACAGGCTTCTCCAAAAGTCTGTACAAAACCAAATGCTTTGATCACACTATCAAAGCGTTTATTCCAACTCCGAGAGGCTTGCACCAGTCCATAAATGGATCGCTGGAGCTTGCACACTTTGTTAGCTCCCTTTGGATCGACAAAACCTTCCGGCTGCATCATATACAACTCTTCTTCCAGAAATCCATTCAGGAATGCAGTTTTGACATCCATCTGCCAAATTTCATAATCATAAAATGCGGCAATTGCTAACATGATTCGGACAGACTTAAGCATCGCTACGGGTGAGAAGGTCTCATCGTAGTCAATTCCTTGAACTTGTCGAAAACCTTTTGCGACAAGTCGAGCTTTGTAGACAGTAATATTACCATCAGCGTCAGTCTTCTTCTTGAAGATCCATTTGTTCTCAATTGCTTGCCGATCATTGGGCAAGTCAACCAAAGTCCATACTTTGTTCTCATACATGGATCCCATCTCAGATTTCATGGCTTCAAGCCATTTTGCGGAATCTGGGCTCACCATCGCTTCTTCATAGTTCGTAGGTTCATCATGATCTAGTAGCATGACTTCCAGAACAGGATTACCGTACCACTCTGGTGCGGATCTTACTCTGGTTGATCTACGAGGTTCGGTAGTAACTTGTTCTGAAGTTTCATGATCATTATCATTAGCTTCCTCACTAATTGGTGTAGGTGTTACAGAAACCGGTTTCTGCGATGTACTACTTTCCAATAAGGGAGCAGGTACAGTTACCTCATCAAGTTCTACTTTCCTCCCACTCACTTCTTTCGAGAGAAACTCCTTCTCTAGAAAGGATCCATTCTTAGCGACAAATGTCTTGCCTTCGGATCTGTGATAGAAGGTGTACCCAACAGTCTCCTTTGGGTATCCTATGAAGACACATTTCTCCGATTTGGGTTCGAGCTTATCAGGTTGAAGTTTTTTCACATAAGCATCGCAGCCCCAAACTTTCAGAAACGACAACTTTGGTTTCTTGCCAAACCACAGTTCATAAGGCGTCGTCTCAACGGATTTTGATGGTGCCCTATTTAACGTGAATGCGGCCGTCTCTAAAGCATAACCCCAAAACGATAGCGGTAAATCTGTAAGAGACATCATAGATCGCACCATATCAAGTAAAGTACGATTACGACGTTCGGACACACCATTACGCTGTGGTGTTCCGGGTGGCGTGAGTTGCGAAACTATTCCGCATTGTTTCAAATGTAGACCAAACTCGTAACTCAAATATTCTCCTCCACGATCAGATCGTAGAAACTTTATTTTCTTGTTACGATGATTTTCAACTTCACTCTGAAATTCTTTGAACTTTTCAAATGTTTCAGACTTATGTTTCATTAAGTAGATATACCCATATCTGCTTAAATCATCTGTGAAGGTGAGAAAATAACGATATCCACCACGAGCTTCAACATTCATTGGACCACACACATCTGTATGTATGATTTCCAACAAATCTGTTGCTCTCTCCATAGTACCGGAGAACGGTGTTTTAGTCATCTTGCCCATGAGGCACGGTTCGCAAGTACCAAGTGATTCATAATCAAGTGATTCCAAAAGTCCATCAGTATGGAGTTTCTTCATGCGTTTTATACCGATATGACCTAAACGGCAGTGCCACAAATAAGTTGCACTATCATTATCAACTCTACATCTTTTGGTTTCAACATTATGAATATGTGTATCACTACTATCGAGATTCATCAAAAATAGACCATTCTTCAAGGGTGCATGACCATAAAAGATATTACTCATATAAATAGAACAACCATTATTCTCTGATTTAAATGAATAACCGTCTCGCATTAAACAAGATCCAGATATAATGTTCATGCTCAACGCTGGCACCAAATAACAATTATTTAGGTCTAATACTAATCCCGATGGTAGATGTAGAGGTAGCGTGCCGACCGCGATCACATCGACTTTGGAACCATTTCCCACGCGCATCGTCACCTCGTCCTTCGCCAGTGTTCGCTTAATCCGTAGTCCCTGTTTCGAGTTGCAAATATTAGCAACAGAACCAGTATCAAATACCCAGGTGCTACTGCGAGCTCTAGTAAGGTACACATCAATAACATGTATATCACATATACCTTTGTTCACCTTGCCATCCTTCTTATCCGCCAAATACTTCGGGCAGTTCCGCTTCCAGTGACCAGTCTGCTTGCAGTAGAAGCACTCAGTTTCAGGCTTAGGTCCAGATTTGGGTTTCTTCTCTTGAGCAGCAACTTGCTTGCTGTTCTTCTTGAAGTTCCCCTTCTTCTTCCCTTTGCCCTTTTTCTTGAAACCAGTGGTCTTGTTAACCATCAACACTTGATGCTCCTTCTTGATTTCTACCTCCGCAGCTTTCAGCATTGCGAAGAGCTCGGGAATAGTTTTATTCATCCCTTGCATATTATAGTTCATCACGAAGCTCTTGTAGCTAGGTGGCAGTGATTGGAGAATTCTGTCAATGACGCAATCATCTGGAAGATTAACTCCCAATTGAATCAAGTGATTATTATACCCAGACATTTTGAGTATATGCTCACTGACAGAACTGTTCTCCTCCATCTTGCAGCTATAGAACTTATTGGAGACTTCATATCTCTCAATCCGGGCATTTGCTTGAAATATTAACTTCAACTCCTGGAACATCTCATATGCTCCATGACGTTCAAAACGTCGTTGAAGTCCCGATTCTAAGCCGTAAAGCATGGCACACTGAACTATCGAGTAGTCATCAGCTTTGCTCTGCCAGACGTTCATAACATCTGGTGTTGCTCCAGCAGCAGGCCTGGCACCCAGCGGTGCTTCCAGGACGTAATTCTTCTGTGCAGCAATGAGGATAATCCTCAAGTTACGGACCCAGTCCGTGTAATTGCTACCATCATCTTTCAACTTTGCTTTCTCAAGGAACGCATTAAAATTCAACGGAACAACAGCACGGGCCATCTATCTACAATCAAACATAAACAAGCAAGATACTATCAGGTACTAAGTTCATGATAAATTTAAGTTCAATTAATCATATTACTTAAGAACTCCCACTTAGAAAGACATCCCTCTAATCTTCTAAGTGATTACGTGATCCAAATCAACTAAACCATAACCGATCATCACGTGAAATGGAGTAGTTTTCAATGGTGAACATTGCTATGTTGATCATATCTACTATATGATTCACGCTCGACCTTTCGGTCTCAGTGTTCCGAGGCCATATCTGCATATGCTAGGCTCGTCAAGTTTAACCTGAGTATTCTGCGTGTGCAAAAACTGGCTTGCACCCGTTGTAGATGGACGTAGAGCTTATCACACCCGATCATCGCGTGGTGTCTGGGCACGACGAACTTTGGCAACGGTGCATACTCAGGGAGAACACTTTATCTTGAAATTTAGTGAGAGATCATCTTATAATGCTACCGTCAATCAAAGCAAGATAAGATGCATAAAAGATAAACATCACATGCAATCAATATAAGTGATATGATATGGCCATCATCATCTTGTACTTGTGATCTCCATCTCCGAAGTACCGCCATGATCACCATCGTCACCGGCGCGACACCTTGATCTCCATCGTAGCATCGTTGTCGTCTCGCCAATCTTATGCTTCCACGACTATCGCTACCACTTAGTGATAAAGTAAAGCATTACAGCGCAGTTGCATTGCATACAATAAAGCGACAACCATATGGCTCCTGCCAGTTGCCGATAACTCGGTTACAAAACATGATCATCTCATACAATAAAATTTAGCATCATGTCTTGACCATATCACATCACAACATGCCCTGCAAAAACAAGTTAGACGTCCTCTACTTTGTTTGTTACAATTTTTACGTGGCTGCTACAGGCTTAAGCAAGAACCAATCTTACCTACGCATCAAAACCACAATGATAGTCTGTCAAGTTGGTGCTGTTTTAACCTTCGCAAGGACCGGGCGTAGCCATACTCGGTTCAACTAAAGTTGGAGAAACTGACACCCGCCAGCCACCTGTGTGCAAAGCACGTTGGTAGAACCAGTCTCGCGTAAGTGTACGCGTAATGTCGGTCCGGGCCGCTTCATCCAACAATACCGCCGAACCAAAGTATGACATGCTGGTAAGCAGTATGACTTATATCGCCCACAACTCACTTGTGTTCTACTCGTGCATATAACATCAACACATAAAACCTAGGCTCGGATGCCACTGCTGGGGAACGTAGTAATTTCAAAAAAAATCCTACGCACACGCAAGATCATGGTGATGCATAGCAACGTGAGGGGAGAGTGTTGTCCACGTACCCTCGTAGACCGAAAGCGGAAGCGTTATAACAACGCGGTTGATGTAGTCGTACGTCTTCATGGCCCGATCGATCAAGCACCGAAACTATGGCACCTCCGAGTTTTAGCACACGTTCAGCTCGATGATGATCCCCGGACTCCGATCCAGCAAAGTGTCGGGGAAGAGTTCCATCAGCACGACGGCGTGGTGACGATCTTGATGTTCTACCTTCGCAGGGCTTCGCCTAAGCACCGCTACAATAATATCAAGGATTATGGTGGAGGGGGGCACCGCACACGGCTAAGAGATCTCAAGGATCAATTGTTGTGTCTATAGGTGCCCCCCTGCCCCGTATATAAAGGAGCAAGGGAGAGGGGCGGCCGGCCATGATGAGGCGTGCCAGGGAGGAGTCCTACTCCTACCGGGAGTAGGACTCCCTCCTTTTACTTGTCCGAGTAGGAGAGGGGGAATGAAGGGAGAGAGGAGAGGAAGGAAAGGGGGTGTCGCCCCTCCCTCCTTGTCCAATTCGGACTAGGGGGAGAGGGGGCGTGCGGCATGCCCTGGTTGCCCCTCCTCTTCTCCACTTTAGGCCCATGAGGCCCATTAACCCCCCGGCGGGTTCCGGTAACCCCCCGATACTCCGGTTTTATCCGAAACTTCCTCGAAACACTTCCGATGTCCGAATATAGTCGTCCAATATATCAATCTTTATTTCTCGACCATTTCGAGACTCCGCGTCATGTCCCCGATCTCATCCGGGACTCCGAACTCCTTCGGTACATCAAAACATATAAACTCATAATGAAACTGTCATCGAAACCTTAAGTGTGCGGACCCTACGGGTTCGAGAATAATGTAGACATGACCGAGACACGTCTCCGGTCAATAACCAATAGCGGAACCTGGATGCTCATATTGGCTCCCACATATTCTACGAAGATCTTTATCGGTCAGACCACATAACAACATTTGTTGTTCCCTTTGTCATTGGTATGTTACTTGCCCGAGATACGATCGTCGGTATCTCAATACCTAGTTCAATCTCGTTACCGGCAAGTCTCTTTACTCGTTCCGTAATACATCATCTTGCAACTAACTCATTAGTTGCAATGCTTGCAAGGCTTATGTGATGTGCATTACCGAAAGGGCCCAGAGATACCTCTCCGACAATCGGAGTGACAAATCCTAATCTCGAAATACGCCAACCCAACATGTACCTTCGGAGACACCTGTAGAGCTCCTTTATAATCACCCAGTTACATTGTGACGTTTGGTAGCACACAAAGTGTTCCTCCGGCAAACGGGAGTTGCATAATCTCATAGTCATAGGAACATGTATAAGTCATGAAGAAAGCAATAGCAACATACTAAACGATTGGGTGCTAAGCTAATGGAATGGGTCATGTCAATCACATCATTCTCCTAATAATGTGATCCCGTTAATCAAATGACAACACATGTCTATGGTTAGGAAACATAACCATCTTTGATTAATGAGCTAGTCAAGTAGAGGCATACTAGTGACGTTTAGTTTGTCTATGTATTCACACAAGTATTATGTTTCCGGATAATACAATTCTAGCATGAATAATAAACATTTATCATGATATAAGGAAATAAAATAATAACATTATTATTGCCTCTAGGGCATATTTCCTTCAGTCTCCCACTTGCACTAGAGTCAATAATCTAGATTACACAGTAATGATTCTAACACCCATGGAGCTTTGGTGCTGATCATGTTTTGCTCGTGGAAGAGGCTTAGTCAATGGGTCTGCAACATTCAGATCCGTATGTATCTTGCAAATCTCTATGTCTCCCACCTGGACTAGATCCCGGATGGAATTGAAGCGTCTCTTGATGTGCTTGGTTCTCTTGTGAAATCTGGATTCCTTTGCCAAGGCAATTGCACCAGTATTGTCACAAAAGATTTTCATTGGACCCGATGCACTAGGTATGACACCTAGATCGGATATGAACTCCTTCATCCAGACTCCTTCGTTTGCTGCTTCCGAAGCAGCTATGTACTCCGCTTCACATGTAGATCCCGCCACAACGCTTTGTTTAGAACTGCACCAACTGACAGCTCCACCGTTTAATGTAAACACGTATCCGGTTTGCGATTTAGAATCGTCCGGATCAGTGTCAAAGCTTGCATCAACGTAACCATTTACGATGAGCTCTTTGTCACCTCCATATACGAGAAACATATCCTTAGTCCTTTTCAGGTATTTCAGGATGTTCTTGACCGCTGTCCAGTGATCCACTCCTGGATTACTTTGGTACCTCCCTGCTAGACTTATAGCAAGACACACATCAGGTCTGGTACACAGCATTGCATACATGATAGAGCCTATGGCTGAAGCATAGGGAACATCTTTCATTTTCTCTCTATCTTCTGCATTGGTCGGGCATTGAGTCTTACTCAATTTCACACCTTGTAACACAGGCAAGAATCCTTTCTTTGCTTGATCCATTTTGAACTTCTTCAAAACTTTGTCAAGGTATGTGCTTTGTGAAAGTCCAATTAAGCGTCTTGATCTATCTCGATAGATCTTAATGCCCAATATGTAAGCAGCTTCACCGAGGTCTTTCATTGAAAAACTCTTATTCAAGTATCCCTTTATGCTATCCAGAAATTCTATATCATTTCCGATTAGTAATATGTCATCTACATATAATATCAGAAATGCTACAGAGCTCCCACTCACTTTCTTGTAAATACAGGCTTCTCCAAAAGTCTGTACAAAACCAAATGCTTTGATCACACTATCAAAGCGTTTATTCCAACTCCGAGAGGCTTGCACCAGTCCATAAATGGATCGCTGGAGCTTGCACACTTTGTTAGCTCCCTTTGGATCGACAAAACCTTCCGGCTGCATCATATACAACTCTTCTTGCAGAAATCCATTCAGGAATGCAGTTTTGACATCCATCTGCCAAATTTCATAATCATAAAATGCGGCAATTGCTAACATGATTCGGACAGACTTAAGCATCGCTACGGGTGAGAAGGTCTCATCGTAGTCAATCCCTTGAACTTGTCGAAAACCTTTTGCGACAAGTCGAGCTTTGTAGACAGTAATATTACCATCAGCGTCAGTCTTCTTCTTGAAGATCCATTTATTCTCAATTGCTTGCCGATCATTGGGCAAGTCAACCAAAGTCCATACTTTGTTCTCATACATGGATCCCATCTCAGATTTCATGGCTTCAAGCCATTTTGCGGAATCTGGGCTCACCATCGCTTCTTCATAGTTCGTAGGTTCATCATGATCTAGTAGCATGACTTCCAGAACAGGATTACCGTACCACTCTGGTGCGGATCTTACTCTGGTTGATCTACGAGGTTCGGTAGTAACTTGTTCTGAAGTTTCATGATCATTATCATTAGCTTCCTCACTAATTGGTGTAGGTGTCACAGAAACCGGTTTCTGCGATGTACTACTTTCCAATAAGGGAGCAGGTACAGTTACCTCATCAAGTTCTACTTTCCTCCCACTCACTTCTTTCGAGAGAAACTCCTTCTCTAGAAAGGATCCATTCTTAGCGACAAATGTCTTGCCTTCGGATCTGTGATAGAAGGTGTACCCAACAGTCTCCTTTGGGTATCCTATGAAGACACATTTCTCCGATTTGGGTTCGAGCTTATCAGGTTGAAGTTTTTTCACATAAGCATCGCAGCCCCAAACTTTCAGAAACGACAACTTTGGTTTCTTGCCAAACCACAGTTCATAAGGCGTCGTCTCAACGGATTTTGATGGTGCCCTATTTAACGTGAATGCGGCCGTCTCTAAAGCATAACCCCAAAACGATAGCGGTAAATCTGTAAGAGACATCATAGATCGCACCATATCAAGTAAAGTACGATTACGACGTTCGGACACACCATTACGCTGTGGTGTTCCGGGTGGCGTGAGTTGCGAAACTATTCCGCATTGTTTCAAATGTAGACCAAACTCGTAACTCAAATATTCTCCTCCACGATCAGATCGTAGAAACTTTATTTTCTTGTTACGATGATTTTCAACTTCACTCTGAAATTCTTTGAACTTTTCAAATGTTTCAGACTTATGTTTCATTAAGTAGATATACCCATATCTGCTTAAATCATCTGTGAAGGTGAGAAAATAACGATATCCGCCACGAGCTTCAACATTCATTGGACCACACACATCTGTATGTATGATTTCCAACAAATCTGTTGCTCTCTCCATAGTACCGGAGAACGGTGTTTTAGTCATCTTGCCCATGAGGCACGGTTCGCAAGTACCAAGTGATTCATAATCAAGTGATTCCAAAAGTCCATCAGTATGGAGTTTCTTCATGCGTTTTATACCGATATGACCTAAACGGCAGTGCCACAAATAAGTTGCACTATCATTATCAACTCTACATCTTTTGGTTTCAACATTATGAATATGTGTATCACTACTATCGAGATTCATCAAAAATAGACCATTCTTCAAGGGTGCATGACCATAAAAGATATTACTCATATAAATAGAACAACCATTATTCTCTGATTTAAATGAATAACCGTCTCGCATTAAACAAGATCCAGATATAATGTTCATGCTCAACGCTGGCACCAAATAACAATTATTTAGGTCTAATACTAATCCCGATGGTAGATGTAGAGGTAGCGTGCCGACCGCGATCACATCGACTTTGGAACCATTTCCCACGCGCATCGTCACCTCGTCCTTCGCCAGTGTTCGCTTAATCCGTAGTCCCTGTTTCGAGTTGCAAATATTAGCAACAGAACCAGTATCAAATACCCAGGTGCTACTGCGAGCTCTAGTAAGGTACACATCAATAACATGTATATCACATATACCTTTGTTCACCTTGCCATCCTTCTTATCCGCCAAATACTTCGGGCAGTTCCGCTTCCAGTGACCAGTCTGCTTGCAGTAGAAGCACTCAGTTTCAGGCTTAGGTCCAGATTTGGGTTTCTTCTCTTGAGCAGCAACTTGCTTGCTGTTCTTCTTGAAGTTCCCCTTCTTCTTCCCTTTGCCCTTTTTCTTGAAACCAGTGGTCTTGTTAACCATCAACACTTGATGCTCCTTCTTGATTTCTACCTCCGCAGCTTTCAGCATTGCGAAGAGCTCGGGAATAGTTTTATTCATCCCTTGCATATTATAGTTCATCACGAAGCTCTTGTAGCTAGGTGGCAGTGATTGGAGAATTCTGTCAATGACGCAATCATCTGGAAGATTAACTCCCAATTGAATCAAGTGATTATTATACCCAGACATTTTGAGTATATGCTCACTGACAGAACTGTTCTCCTCCATCTTGCAGCTATAGAACTTATTGGAGACTTCATATCTCTCAATCCGGGCATTTGCTTGAAATATTAACTTCAACTCCTGGAACATCTCATATGCTCCATGACGTTCAAAACGTCGTTGAAGTCCCGATTCTAAGCCGTAAAGCATGGCACACTGAACTATCGAGTAGTCATCAGCTTTGCTCTGCCAGACGTTCATAACATCTGGTGTTGCTCCAGCAGCAGGCCTGGCACCCAGCGGTGCTTCCAGGACGTAATTCTTCTGTGCAGCAATGAGGATAATCCTCAAGTTACGGACCCAGTCCGTGTAATTGCTACCATCATCTTTCAACTTTGCTTTCTCAAGGAACGCATTAAAATTCAACGGAACAACAGCACGGGCCATCTATCTACAATCAAACATAAACAAGCAAGATACTATCAGGTACTAAGTTCATGATAAATTTAAGTTCAATTAATCATATTACTTAAGAACTCCCACTTAGAAAGACATCCCTCTAATCTTCTAAGTGATTACGTGATCCAAATCAACTAAACCATAACCGATCATCACGTGAAATGGAGTAGTTTTCAATGGTGAACATTGCTATGTTGATCATATCTACTATATGATTCACGCTCGACCTTTCGGTCTCAGTGTTCCGAGGCCATATCTGCATATGCTAGGCTCGTCAAGTTTAACCTGAGTATTCTGCGTGTGCAAAAACTGGCTTGCACCCGTTGTAGATGGACGTAGAGCTTATCACACCCGATCATCACGTGGTGTCTGGGCACGACGAACTTTGGCAACGGTGCATACTCAGGGAGAACACTTTTATCTTGAAATTTAGTGAGAGATCATCTTATAATGCTACCGTCAATCAAAGCAAGATAAGATGCATAAAAGATAAACATCACATGCAATCAATATAAGTGATATGATATGGCCATCATCATCTTGTACTTGTGATCTCCATCTCCGAAGTACCGTCATGATCACCATCGTCACCGGCGCGACACCTTGATCTCCATCGTAGCATCGTTGTCGTCTCGCCAATCTTATGCTTCCACGACTATCGCTACCGCTTAGTGATAAAGTAAAGCATTACAGCGCAGTTGCATTGCATACAATAAAGCGACAACCATATGGCTCCTGCCAGTTGCCGATAACTCGGTTACAAAACATGATCATCTCATACAATAAAATTTAGCATCATGTCTTGACCATATCACATCACAACATGCCCTGCAAAAACAAGTTAGACGTCCTCTACTTTGTTTGTTGCAAGTTTTACGTGGCTGCTACGGGCTTAAGCAAGAACCAATCTTACCTACGCATCAAAACCACAACGATAGTTTGTCAAGTTGGTGCTGTTTTAACCTTCGCAAGGACCGGGCGTAGCCATACTCGGTTCAACTAAAGTTGGAGAAACTGACACCCGCCAGCCACCTGTGTGCAAAGCACGTTGGTAGAACCAGTCTCGCATAAGCGTACGCGTAATGTCGGTCCGGGCCGCTTCATCCAACAATACCGCCGAACCAAAGTATGACATGCTGGTAAGCAGTATGACTTATATCGCCCACAACTCACTTGTGTTCTACTCGTGCATATAACATCAACACATAAAACCTAGGCTCGGATGTCACTGTTGGGGAACGTAGTAATTTCAAAAAAATTCCTATGCACACGCAAGATCATGGTGATGCATAGCAACAAGAGGGGAGAGTGTTGTCCACGTACCCTCTAGACCGAAAGCGGAAGCGTTATAACAACGCGGTTGATGTAGTCGTACGTCTTCACGGCCCGACCGATCGAGCATCGAAACTACGGCACCTCCGAGTTTTAGCACACGTTCATCTCGATGACGATCATCGGACTCCGATCCAGCAAAGTGTCGGGGAAGAGTTCCATCAGCACGACGGCGTGGTGACGATCTTGATGTTCTACCGTCACAGGGCTTCGCCTAAGCACCGCTACAATAATATCGAGGATTATGGTGGAGGGGGGCACCGCACACGGCTAAGAGATCTCAAGGATCAATTGTTGTGTCTAGAGGTGCCCCCCTACCCCCGTATATAAAGGAGCAAGGGGGAGGGGCGGCCGGCCATGATGAGGCGCGACAGGGAGGAGTCCTACTCCTACCGGGAGTAGGACTCCCTCCTTTTCCTTGTCCAAGTAGGAGAGGGGGAAGGAAGGGAGAGAGGAGAGGAAGGAAAGGGGGGGTGCCGCCCCTCCCTCCTTGTCCAATTCGGACTAGGTGGAGGGGGGGCGCGCGGCCTTCCCTGGTTGCCCCTCCTCTTCTCCACTTTAGGCCCATGAGGCCCATTAACCCCCCGGGGGGGGGTCCGATAACCCCCCGGTACTCCGGTTTTATCCGAAACTTCCCCGGAACACTTCCGGTGTCCGAATATAGTCGTCCAGTATATCAATCTTTATGTCTCGACCATTTCGAGACTCCTCGTCATGTCCCTGATCTCATCCGGGACTCCGAACTCTTTCGGTACATCAAAACATATAAACTCATAATGAAACTATCATCGAAACCTTAAGCATGCGGACCCTACGGGTTCGAGAATAATGTAGACATGACCGAGACACGTCTCTGGTCAATAACCAATAGCGGAACCTGGATGCTCATATTGGCTCCCACATATTCTACGAAGATCTTTATCGGTCAGACCACATAACAACATACGTTGTTCCCTTTGTCATCGGTATGTTACTTGCCCGAGATTCGATCGTCGGTATCTCAATACCTAGTTCAATCTCGTTACCGGCAAGTCTCTTTACTCGTTCCGTAATACATCATCTCGCAACTAACTCATTAGTTGCAATGCTTGCAAGGCTTATGTGATGTGCATTACCGAGAGGGCCCAGAGATACCTCTCCGACAATCGGAGTGACAAATCCTAATCTCGAAATACGCCAACCCAACATGTACCTTTGGAGACACCTGTAGAGCTCCTTTATAATCACCCAGTTACATTGTGACGTTTGGTAGCACACAAAGTGTTCCTCCGGCAAACGGGAGTTGCATAATCTCATAGTCATAGGAACATGTATAAGTCATGAAGAAAGCAATAGCAACATACTAAACGATTGGGTGCTAAGCTAATGGAATGGGTCATGTCAATCACATCATTCTCCTAATAATGTGATCCCGTTAATCAAATGACAACACATGTCTATGGTTAGGAAACATAACCATCTTTGATTAATGAGCTAGTCAAGTAGAGGCATACTAGTGACGTTTAGTTTGTCTATGTATTCACACAAGTATTATGTTTCCGGATAATACAATTCTAGCATGAATAATAAACATTTATCATGATATAAGGAAAATAAAATAATAAGATTATTATTGCCTCTAGGGCATATTTCCTTCAATGCTCCATGACGTTCAAAATGTCGTTGAAGTCCCGGTTCTAAGCCGTAAAGCATGGCACACTGAACAATCGAGTAGTCAACATCCTTGCTCTGCTAGGTGTTCATAACATCTGGCGTTGCTCCTGCAGCGGGTTTGTCACCTAGCGGTGCTTCCAGGACGCAATTCTTCTGTGCAGCAATGAGGATAATCCTCAAGTTACGGACCCAGTCCGTGTAGTTGCTGCCATCATGGACAAGATGACTAAGACTCCATTCTCCGGAATAGTGGAGCGAGCAACAGACTTATTGGAAATAATACATACTGATGTATGCAGTCCGATGAGTGTTGATGCTCGCGACGGATATCGTTATTTTCTGACCTTCATAGATGATTTGAGCAGATATGGGTATATCTACTTGATGAAACATAAGTCTGAAACATTTTAAAAGTTCAAAGAATTTCAGAGTGAAGTGGAAAATCATCATAACAAGAAAATTAAGTTTCTATGATCTGATCGTGGAGGTGAATATTTGAGTTATGAGTTTGGTCTTCATTTGAAACAATGCGGAATAGTTTCGCAACTCACGCCACCTGGAACACCACAGCGTAATGGTGTGTCTGAACGTCGTAACCGCACTTTATTAGATATGGTGCGATCTATGATGTCTCTTACTGATTTGCCGCTATCGTTTGGGGTTATGCTTTAGAGACGACTACATTCACATTAAATAGGGCACCATCAAAATCCATTGAGATGACACCATATGAATTGTGGTTTGGCAAGAAACCCAAGTTGTATTTTCTTAAAGTTTGGGGCTGCGATGCTTATGTGAAAAAGCTTCAACCCGATAAGCTCGAATCCAAATCGGAGAAATGTGTCTTCATAGGATACCTAAAGGAGACTGTTGGGTACACCTTCTATCACGGATCCGAAGGCAAGATATGCGTTGCTAAGAATGGATCCTTTCTAGAGAAGGTGTTTCTCTCGAAAGAAGTGAGTGGGAGGAAAGTAGAACTTGATGAGGTAACTATTGGGGAACGTAGCAGAAATTCAAAAAATTTCCTACGTAACACCAAGATCTATCTATGGAGAGACCAGCAACGAGTAGAAAGAGAGTGCATCTACATACCCTTGTAGATCGCTAAGCGGAAGCGTTCAAGTGAACGGGGTTGATGGAGTCGTACTCGTCGTGATTCAGATCACCGATGATCCTAGTGCCGAACGGACGGCACCTCCGCGTTCAACACACGTACAGCTCGACGATGTCTCCCACGCCTTGATCCAGCAAGGAGAGAGGGAGAGGTTGAGGAAGACTCCATCCAGCAGCAGCACAACGGCGTGGTGGTGATGGAGGAGCGTGGCAATCCTGCAGGGCTTCGCCAAGCACCTACGGGAGAGGAGGAGGTGTCACGGGAGGGAGGGAGGCGCCAAGGGCTCAGGTATGGATGCCCTCCCTCCCCTCCACTATATATAGGGGCAGGGGAGAGGGGGGAGGCGCAGCCTTGCCCCTTCCTCCAAGGAAGGGGTGCGGCTAAGAGGGGGGAGGAGTCCATCCTCCCCAAGGCACCTCGGAGGTGCCTTCCCCCTTTAGGACTCTCCCCTTTTTCCTATATCTTGGCGCATGGGCCTCTAGGGGCTGGTGCCCTTGGCCCATGTAGGCCAAGGCGCACCCCCTACAGCCCATGTGGCCCCCCGGGGCAGGTGGCCCCACCCGGTGGGCCCCCGGGACCCTTCCGGTGGTCCCGGTACAATACCGATGACCCCGAAACTTGTCCCGATGGCCGAAACAGGACTTCCTATATATAAATCTTTACCTCCGGACCATTCCGGAACTCCTCGTGACGTCCGGGATCTCATCCGGGACTCCGAACAACATTCGGTAACCACATACAAGCTTCCTTTATAACCCTAGCGTCATCGAACCTTAAGTGTGTAGACCCTACGGGTTCGGGAGACATGCAGACATGACCGAGATGTTCTCCGGTCAATAACCAACAGCGGGATCTGGATACCCATGTTGGCTCCCACATGTTCCACGATGATCTCATCGGATGAACCACGATGTCAAGGACTCAATCGATCCCGTATACAATTCCCTTTGTCTAGCGGTATGGTACTTGCCCGAGATTCGATCGTCGGTATACCGATACCTTGTTCAATCTCGTTACCGGCAAGTCTCTTTACTCGTTCCGTAACACATCATCCCGTGATCAACCCCTTGGTCACATTGTGCACATTATGATGATGTCCTACCGAGTGGGCCCAGAGATACCTCTCCGTTTACACGGAGTGACAAAATCCCAATCTCGATTCGTGCCAACCCAACAGACACTTTCAGAGATACCCGTAGTGTACCTTTATAGCCACCCAGTTACGTTGTGACGTTTGGCACACCCAAAGCACTCCTACGGTATCCGGGAGTTGCACAATCTCATGGTCTAAGGAAATGATACTTGACATTAGAAAAGCTTTAGCATACGAACTACATGATCTTGTGCTAGGCTTAGGATTGGGTCTTGTCCATCACATCATTCTCCTAATGATGTGATCCCGTTATCAACGACATCCAATGTCCATGGTCAGGAAACCGTAACCATCTATTGATTAACGAGCTAGTCAACTAGAGGCTTACTAGGGACATGGTGTTGTCTATGTATCCACACATGTATCTGAGTTTCCTATCAATACAATTCTAGCATGGATAATAAACGATTATCATGAACAAGGAAATATAATAATAATCAATTTATTATTGCCTCTAGGGCATATTTCCAACAGTCTCCCACTTGCACTAGAGTCAATAATCTAGTTCACATCGATATGTGATTAACACTCAAGGTCACATCCCCATGTGACTAACACCCAAAGAGTTTACTAGAGTCAATAATCTAGTTCACATTTACCATGTGATTAACACTCGATGAGTTCTGGGTTTGATCATGTTATGCTTGTGAGAGAGGTTATAGTCAACGGGTCTGAACCTTTCAGATCCGTGTGTGCTTTACAAATCTCTATGTCATCTCCTAGATGCAGCTACCACGTTCTATTTGGAGCTATTCCAAATAACTGTTCTACTTGGAGCTATTCTAAATTGTTGCTCCATTATACGTATCCGGTATCTCTACTCAGAGCTATCCGGATAGGTGTTAAGCTTGCATCGACGTAACCCTTTACGACGAACTCTTTTACCACCTCCATAATTGAGAAAATTCCTTAGTCCACTAGTTACTAAGGATAACTTTGACCGCTGTCCTGTGATCCATTCTTGGATCACTCTTGTACCCCTTGACTGACTCATGGTAAAGCACACTTCAGGTGCGGTACACAGCATAGCATACTGTAGAGCCTATGTCTTAAGCATAGGGGACGACCTTCGTTCCTTTCTCTCTATTCTGCCATGGTCGAGCTTTAAGTCTTAACTTCATACCTTACAACTCAGGCAAGAACTCCTTCTTTGACTGATCCATCTTGAACACCTTCAAGATCACGTCAAGGCATGTGCTCATTTGAAAGTACTATTAAGCGTTTTGATCTATCCTTATAGATCTTGATGCTCAATGTTCAAGTAGCTTAATCCAGGTTTTCCATTGAAAACACTTTCCAAATAACCCTATATGCTTTCCAGAAATTCTACGTCATTTCTGATCATTAATATGTCAACAACATATACTCATCAGAAATTCTATAGTGCTCCCACTCACTTCTTTGGAAATACAAGTTTCTCATAAACTTTGTATACACCCAAAATCTTTGATCATCATCAAAGCATACATTCCAACTCCGAGATGCTCACTCCAGTCCTCAGAAGGATTGCTGGAGCTTTGCATACTTATTAGCATATTTCAGGATAGACAAAACCTTCCGGTTGTATCACATACAACCTTTCCTCAAGAATCGTCGAGGAAACAATGTTTTGACATCCTATCTGCAAGATTTCATAAATAATGCAGTAATTGCTAATATAATTCCAACAGACTCTTAGCATCGCTACGAGTGAGAAAGTCTCATCGTAGTCAACTCCTTGAACTTGTCGAAAAACATCTTAACGACAAGTCGAGCTTTCTCAATGGTGACACTTACCATCATTGTCTGTCTTCCTTTCAAAATCCATATGTACCTAACAGCCTTACGACCATCAAGTAGTTCTTCCAAAGTCTACACTTTGTTTTCATACATGGATCCTCTCTCGGGTTTTATGGCCTTGAGCCATTTATCGGAATCCGGGCCCACCATCGCTTCTCCATAGCTCGTAGGTTCATTGTTGTCTAGCAACATGACTTCCAAGACAGGATTACGTACCACTCTGAAGTAGTACGCATCCTTGTCATCCCACGAGGTTTGGTAGTGACTCGATCCGAAGTTTCATGATCACTATCATAAGCTTCCACTTCAGTTGGTGTACGTGCCACAGGAACAACTTCCTGTGCCCTGCTACACACTTGTTGAAGTGACGGTTCAATAACCTCATCAAGTCTCCACCATCCTCCCACTCAACTTTTCGAGAGAAACCTTTCCTCGAAAAGGACCCGATTCAAGAAACAATCCCTATTGCTTTCGGATCTGAATTAGGAGGTATACCCAACTGTTTTGGGTGTCCTATGAAGATGCATTTATCCGCTTTGGGTTCGAGCTTATCAGCCTGAAACTTTTCACATAAGCGTCGCAGCCCCAAACTTTTAAGAAACGACAACTTAGGTTTCTCTAAACCATATTCATACGGTGTCATCTCAACGGAATTACGTGGTGCCCTATTTAAAGTGAATGTGGTTGTCTCTAATGCCTAACCCATGAACGATAGTGGTAATTCGATAAGAGACATCATGGTATGCACCATATCCAATAGGGTGCAACTATGATGTTCGGACACACCATCACACTATGGTGTTCCAGGCTGTATCAGTTGTGAAACAATTTCCACAATGTCTTAATTCTGTGCCAAACTCGTGATTCAGATATTCATCTCTATGATCATATCATAGATCTTTTATCCTCTTGTCACGACGATCTTTCAACTTCACACTGAAATTACTTGAACCTTTCAATAATTCAGACTCGTGATTCATCAAGTAAATATACTCAACATCTACTCGAATCATCTGTGAAGTAAGAACATAACGATATTCACTGCATGCCTCAGCACTCATTGGACTGCACACATCAAAATGTGTTACTTCCAACAAGTTGCTATCTTGTTCCATCTTACTGAAAACGAGGCTTTTCAGTCATCTTGCCCATGTGGTATGATTTGCATGTCCCAAGTGATTCAAAATCAAGTGAGTCAAAACGGTCCATTTGCATGGAGTTTCTTCATGCATATACACCAATAGACATGGTTCGCATGTCTCAAACTTTTCAAAAACGAGTGAGCCCAAAGATCCATCAATATGGAGCTTCTTCATGCGTTTTATACCGATATGACTTACGTGGCAGTGCCACAAGTAGGTGGTACTATCATTACTATCTTTTGGCATGAACATGTGTATCACTACGATCGAGATTTAATAAACCATTCATTTTAGGTGTAAGACCATTGAAGGTATTATTCAAATAAACAGAGTAACCATTATTCTCCTTAAATGAATAACCGTATTGCGATAGACGTAATCCAATCATGTCTATGCTCAACGCAAACACCAAATAACAATTATTTAGGTTTAACACCAATCTCTTTGGTAGAGGGAGCGTGCGATGCTTGATCATATCAAGCTTGGAAAAACTTCCAACACATATCGTCAGCTCACCTTTAGCTAGTCTCCGTTTATTCCGTAGCCTTTTGTTTCGAGTTACTAACACTTAGCAACCGAACCGGTATCTAATACCCTGGTGCTACTAGGAGTACTAGCAAAGTACACATTAACACAATGTATATCCAATATACTTCTATCGACCTTGCCAGCCTTCTTATCTACCAAGTATCTAGGGTAATTCTGCTCTAGTGGTTGTTCCCCTTATTACAGAAGCACTTAGTCTCGGGTTTGGGTTTTACCTTGGGTTTCTTCACTAGAGCAGCAGCTGATTTGCCGTTTCATGAAGTATCCCTTCTTGCCCTTGCCCTTCTTGAAACTAGTGGTTTCACCAACCATCAACAATTGATGCTCCTTCTTGATTTCTACTTTCGCGGTGTCAAACATCGCGAATACCTCAAGGATCATCATATCTATCCCTGATATGTTATAGTTCATCACGAAGCTCTAACAGCTTGGTGGCAATGACTTTGGAGAACCATCACTGTCTTATCTGGAAGATCAACTCCCACTCGATTCAAATGATTGTTGTACTCAGACAATCTGAGCACAAGCTCAACAATTGAGCTTTTCTCCTTAGTTTGCAGGTTAAGAAAGTCATCGGAGGTCTTATACCTCTTGACATGGGCACGAGCCTGAAATCCCAATTTCAGCCCTCAAAACATCTCATATGTTTCGCGATGTTTCAAAAACGTCTTTGGTGCCTCAACTCTAAACCGTTTAACTGAACTATCACGTAGTTATCAAAACGTGTATGTCAGATGTTCGCAACAACCACAGACAACGTTCGAGGTTCAGCACACTGAGCGGTGCATTAAGGACATAAGCCTTCTATGAAGCAATGAGGACAATCCTCAGTTTACGGACCTAGTCCGCATAATTGCTACTATCAACTTTCAACTAATTTTTCTCTAGGAACATATCTAAACAGTAGAACTATAGCGTGAGCTACGACATAATTTGCAAAAACCTTTTGACTATGTTCAGGATAATTAAGTTCATCTTATGAACTCCCACTCAGATAGACATCCCTCTAGTCATCTAAGTGATTACATGATCCGAGTCAAACTAGGCCGTGTCCGATCATCACGTGAGACGGACTAGTCATCATCGGTGAACATCTTCATGTTGATCGTATCTTCTATACGACTCATGTTCGACCTTTCGGTCTCCGTGTTCCGAGGCCATGTCTGTACATGCTAGGCTCGTCAAGTTAACCCTAAGTGTTTCGCGTGTGTAAATCTGTCTTACACCCGTTGTATGTGAACGTTAGAATCTAACACCCGATCATCACGTGGTGCTTCGAAACACGAACTGTCGCAACGGTGCACAGTTAGGGGAGAACACTTCTTGAAATTGTTGTAAGGGATCATCTTATTTACTACCGTCGTTCTAAGCAAATAAGATGTATAAACATGATAAACATCACATGCAATCAAATAGTGACATGATATGGCCATCATCACTTTGCTCCTTTTGATCTCCATCTTCGGGGCTCCATGATCATCATCGTCACCGGCATGACACCATGATCTCCATCATCATGATCTCCATCATCGTGTCTTCATGAAGTTGCCTCGCCAACTATTACTTCTACTACTATGGCTAACGGTTAGCAATAAAGTAAAGTAATTACATGACGTTTAAGTTGACACGCAGGTCACAAATAAATAAAGACAACTCCTATGGCTCCTGCCGGTTGTCATACTCATCGACATGCAAGTCGTGATTCCTATTACAAGAACATGATCAATCTCATACATCACATATATCATTCATCACATCCTTTTTGGCCATATCACATCACATAGCATACCCTGCAAAAACAAGTTAGACGTCCTCTAATTGTTGTTTGCATGTTTTACGTGGCTGCTATGGGTTTCTAGCAAGAACGTTTCTTACCTACGCATGAACCACAACGTGATATGCCAATTGCTATTTACCCTTCATAAGGACCCTTTTCATCGAATCCGATCCGACTAAAGTGGGAGAGACAGACACCCGCCAGCCACCTTATGCAACTAGTGCATGTTTGTCGGTGGAACCGGTCTCACGTAAGCGTACGTGTAAGGTTGGTCCGGGCCGCTTCATCCCACGATGCCGCCGAATCAAGATAAGACTAGTAACGGCAAGCATATTGAACAATATCGACGCCCACAACTACTTTGTGTTCTACTCGTGCAAAGAATCTACGCAATAGACCTAGCTCATGATGCCACTGTTGGGGAACGTAGCAGAAATTCAAAAATTTCCTACGTAACACCAAGATCTATCTATGGAGAGACCAGCAACGAGTAGAAAGGAGAGTGCATCTACATACCCTTGTAGATCGCTAAGCGGAAGCGTTCAAGTGAACGGGGTTGATGGAGTCGTACTCGTCGTGATTCAGATCACCGATGATCCTAGTGCCGAACGGACGGCACCTCCGCGTTCAACACACGTACAGCTCGACGATGTCTCCCACGCCTTGATCCAGCAAGGAGAGAGGGAGAGGTTGAGGAAGACTCCATCCAGCAGCAGCACAACGGCGTGGTGGTGATGGAGGAGCGTGGCAATCCTGCAGGGCTTCGCCAAGCACCTACGGGAGAGGAGGAGGTGTCACGGGAGGGAGGGAGGCGCCAAGGGCTCAGGTATGGATGCCCTCCCTCCCCTCCACTATATATAGGGGCAGGGGAGAGGGGGGAGGCGCAGCCTTGCCCCTTCCTCCAAGGAAGGGGTGCGGCTAAGAGGGGGGAGGAGTCCATCCTCCCCAAGGCACCTCGGAGGTGCCTTCCCCCTTTAGGACTCTCCCCTTTTTCCTATATCTTGGCGCATGGGCCTCTAGGGGCTGGTGCCCTTGGCCCATGTAGGCCAAGGCGCACCCCCTACAGCCCATGTGGCCCCCCGGGGCAGGTGGCCCCACCCGGTGGGCCCCCGGGACCCTTCCGGTGGTCCCGGTACAATACCGATGACCCCGAAACTTGTCCCGATGGCCGAAACAGGACTTCCTATATATAAATCTTTACCTCCGGACCATTCCGGAACTCCTCGTGACGTCCGGGATCTCATCCGGGACTCCGAACAACATTCGGTAACCACATACAAGCTTCCTTTATAACCCTAGCGTCATCGAACCTTAAGTGTGTAGACCCTACGGGTTCGGGAGACATGCAGACATGACCGAGATGTTCTCCGGTCAATAACCAACAGCGGGATCTGGATACCCATGTTGGCTCCCACATGTTCCACGATGATCTCATCGGATGAACCACGATGTCAAGGACTCAATCGATCCCGTATACAATTCCCTTTGTCTAGCGGTATGGTACTTGCCCGAGATTCGATCGTCGGTATACCGATACCTTGTTCAATCTCGTTACCGGCAAGTCTCTTTACTCGTTCCGTAACACATCATCCCGTGATCAACCCCTTGGTCACATTGTGCACATTATGATGATGTCCTACCGAGTGGGCCCAGAGATACCTCTCCGTTTACACGGAGTGACAAAATCCCAATCTCGATTCGTGCCAACCCAACAGACACTTTCAGAGATACCCGTAGTGTACCTTTATAGCCACCCAGTTACGTTGTGACGTTTGGCACACCCAAAGCACTCCTACGGTATCCGGGAGTTGCACAATCTCATGGTCTAAGGAAATGATACTTGACATTAGAAAAGCTTTAGCATACGAACTACATGATCTTGTGCTAGGCTTAGGATTGGGTCTTGTCCATCACATCATTCTCCTAATGATGTGATCCCGTTATCAACGACATCCAATGTCCATGGTCAGGAAACCGTAACCATCTATTGATTAACGAGCTAGTCAACTAGAGGCTTACTAGGGACATGGTGTTGTCTATGTATCCACACATGTATCTGAGTTTCCTATCAATACAATTCTAGCATGGATAATAAACGATTATCATGAACAAGGAAATATAATAATAATCAATTTATTATTGCCTCTAGGGCATATTTCCAACAGTAACTGTACCTTCTCCCTTATTGGAAAGTAGTTCATCACAGAAATCAGTTCTAGTGATTCCTACACCAATTAGTGAGGAAGCTAATGATGATGATCATGAAACTTCTGATCAAGTTACCACCGAACCTCGTAGGTCAACCAGAGTAAGATCCGCACCAGAGTGGTATGGTAATCCTGTTTTGAGGTCATGTTACTTGACCTTGACGAACCTACGAACTATGAGGAAGCGAAGATGAGCCCAGATTCCGCAAAATGGCTTGAGGCCATGAAATCTGAGATGGGATCCATGTATGAGAACAAAGTGTGGACTTTGGTTGACTTGCCCGATGATCGGCAAGCCATAGAGAATAAATGGATCTTCAAGAAGAAGACTGACGCTCACGGTAATATTACTGTCTACAAAGCTCGACTTGTTGCGAAAGGTTTTCGACAAGTTCAAGGAGTTGACTACGTTGAGACCTTCTCACCCGTAGCGATGCTTAAGTCTGTTCGAATCATGTTAGCAATTGTCGTATTTTATGATTATGAAATTTGGCAAATGGATGTCAAAACTGCATTCCTTAATGGATATCTTAAAGAAAAGTTGTATATGATGCAACCAGAAGGTTTTGTCGATCCAAAAGATGCTAACAAAGTGTGCAATCTCCAGTGATCCATTTATGGCCTGGTGCAAGCCTCTCAGAGTTGGAATATATGCTTTGATAGTGTGATCAAAGCATATGATTTTATACAGACTTTTGGAGAAGCCTGTATTTACAAGAAAGTGAGTGGGAGCTCCGTAGCATTTTTGATATTATATGTGGATGACATATTGTTGATCGGAAATGATACTCAATTTCTGAATAGCATAAAAGGATACTTGAATAAGAATTTTTCAATGAAAGACCTCGGTGAAGCTGCTTATATATTAGGCATCAAGATCTATAGAGATAGATCAAGATGCTTAATTGGACCTTCACAAAGCACATACCTTGATAAAGTTTTGAAGAAGTTCAAAATGGATCAGTCAAAGAAAGGGTTCTTGCATGTGTTACAAGGTGTGAAGTTGAGTCAGACTCAATGCCCGACCGCTGCAGAAGATAGAGAGAAAATGAAAATCATTCCCTATACCTCAGCCATAGGTTCTATCATGTATGCAATGTTGTGTACCAGACCCGATGTGTTCCTTGCTATTAGTTTTGAAGGGAGGTACCAAAGTAATCCAGGAGTGGATCACTGGACAGCGGTTAAGAACATGTGTTGTCATTTGATGAACGGGATCACATCATTAGAGAATGATGTGATGGACAAGACCCTTCTGTTTGCTTAGCATAATGATCGTTTAGTTTTTCTGCTATTGCTTTCTTCATGACTTATACATGTTCCTCAGACTATGAGATTATGTAACTCCCGAATATTGTGTGCTATCAAACGTCACAACGTAACTGGGTGAGTATAAAGATGCTCTACAGGTGTCTCTGATGGTGTTTGTTGAGTTGGCATACATCGAGATTAGGATTTGTCACTCCGTGTATCGAAGAGGTATATCTGGGCCCTCTCGGTAATGCACATCACTATGAGCCTTGCAAACAATGTGACTAATGAGTTATTCACGGGATGATGCATTACGGAACGAGTAAAGAGACTTGCCGGTGACGAGATTGAACTAGGTATGTTGATACCGACGATCAAATCTCGGGCAAGTAACATACCGAAGACAAAAGGAACAACGTATGTTGTTATGCGGTTTGACCGATAAAGATCTTCGTAGAATATGTAGGAACCAATATGAGCATCCAGGTTCCGCTATTGGTTATTGATCGGAGATATGTCTCGGTCATGTCTACATAGTTCTCGGACCCGTAGGGTCCGCACGCTTAACGTTCGATGATGATTTGTATTATGAGTTATGTGATTTGATGACCGAAGGTTGTTCGGAGTCCCGGGTGAGATCACAGACATGTCGAGGAGTCTCGAAATGGTCGATACATAAAGATTCATATATTGGAAGGTCACATTCGGACACCGGAATGGTTCGGGTCGTTTCGGATGAGTTTTGGAGTACCGGGGGTTACCGGAACCCCCTCCGGGAAGTTATTGGGCCTCATGGGCCTAGTGGTGGAAGAGAGGAGGCCGGCCAAGGAGTGGCGCGCGCCCCCTAGCCCAAACCGAATTGTACTAGGGTTGGGGGGCGCCCCCTTTCCTTCTCTCCTCCTTCTCCTTCCCTCCTTCTCCTACTAGGAATAGGAAAGAGGAGGGGAATCCTACTTGGACTAGGGAGTCCTAGTAGGATTCCCCACACTTGGCGTGCCCCCCTTGGGCCGGCCACCTCTTCCCTCCCCTCCTTTATATACGTGGCCAGGGGCACCCCATAGACACACAAGTTGATCTTTTAGCCGTGTGCGGTGCCCCCCTCCATAGTTACACACCTCGGTCATATCGTCGTAGTGCTTAGGCGAAGCCCTACGCCGGTAACTTCATCATCACCGTCGCCACGCCGTCGTGCTGACGGAACTCTCCGTCGGCCTTAGCCGGATCAAGAGTACGAGGGACGTCACCGAGCTGAACGTGTGTTGATCGCGGAGGTGTCGTACATTCGGTACTTGGATCGGTTGAATCGCGAAGACGTTCGACTACATCAACCGCGTTACTAAACGCTTCCGCTTTCGGTCTACGAGGGTACATAGACACACTCTCCCCTCTCGTTGCTATGCATCTCCTAGATAGATCTTGCGTGATAGTAGGTAAATTTTTTGAAATACTGCGTTCCCCAACACACCCATGTGAGAATCATGGGCTCATTGACAAAGCAATGGGTGAATTTATGGGGAAAAGCGGGAGAATTTGTAAAGAATGATTGAGGAAAATTGTCATAAATGTTTTGAGGCTTAGGGTAGTGCTTTATCTGTTTTAGGCCTTTAATCAGTTACCGTTCAAATGGGTTTCTTTTCTCCCTAGCAGAAAAAGGAGAAGCGGCTTAAAACTAACCGGATCCATCTAAAAAGAAACAGCGCGACTAGGATTTAGTAAAATTATAGTGAATTAGGAGACCTGTAAGCCACACGTGAGTTGTATTTGTCAAAGAAAAGGGTAGGCATACACCTATACGACACTCTTTGAGCCATGTCATGGGAAGACCTCCAGCACTCACCACACATTCCTCCATGATACATAAGGAAACAAATACAATTATCATTTAACACCCCAACAATTTTAGTTTTTGTCGAATGGTCAGGTAGATCCAAAGGCTCACATTGCTTAGGATTCCCTATAAATTTCTTCAAACCTCACTCACCACCATACAGAAAACCTAGCGTTCCCAAGTTTGCACACTCGCCGCCGCCTCCTCCTCCTAATTGGCTCTTCACCAAGACTTTTTCCCACAAACTCCCTCCTCCTCACAAGCCCCCATGTCGTTGTCATGCAAGGCGCATCAACCAGGAAAGGGAGCTACCCATGTCCATGCCTACTACCTACCCCCTATTTTCCCCGGATCTGATGGACATAGGGGAGATTCACCAATGAGCAAGGTCTAGATCTAGCAAGGATGAGCCATATCCCTGCCCAAAGGTGGACCTTCCTCAGCACGGAATCTCAGCCATGCCCTCGATCGACCACACAGTCAAGGCGGCGGACACCACCTCCCTATTATTTCCCAGATCTGGTGGCCACAGGGGAGATTCATCGGCGAGCAAGGTCCAAATCCGGCGAGGATGAGCCATATCCCTACCCAGTATGGACCTTCCTCACCATTGAATCTCAACCATGCCCTCAATCGGACACATAGTCAAGGCGGCGACACCACCTCCCCATTATTTCCCAGATCTGATGGCCACAGGGGAGATTCACCGGTGAGTAAGGTCTAGATCTGTCAAGAATGAGGCGTCTGCCCGACCCAACTTTGGATAACGTCAAGTAAGGAGATCGAGCGTGGTTCATCGTCTAGGCGGAATGGCGCACGCGTTGCCAAGGAGGCCCAACTTTGGATAACATATTGTAGATTCATTCGCGACATCGACCTCGGGCTCAAGCTGTAAGCACCTCTTCTCCCCCATGCCAATTTCGCTCAGAGTAGCCTGATCTATGCCATATATTTTTAGGAATTCAGGGGAGCAAATTGCATTTTCTCAGTTTCGAGTGTGCCCTTACAAAAATTGTAATCTTTTCCTGTTGTTGTCGTTGCAGGATCCAGATCAGAAGCACGGCGAGAATAGTGCTTTGCCACCGCTTCTACCTCCACCAGTCCCACGCCAGGAACGGAGTGACAGGTATCCCCTATTTATTGTCCAGACAATTAAGGCGACACATCACCTCCCCGCCATTTTCCCAGATCTGATGGCCATGGGGGGAGATTCACCAGTGAGCAAGGTCCATATCTGGCAAAGATGAGCCATATCTCTACTCAAATATGGACCTTCCTCACCACAAATCTCACGTGTGCCCTCAATTGGCCACACAATCAAGGCCGCGGCACCACCACCCCTCTTCTCCATAAGCTCGAAGGGTGGGGAGCATCGACGAAGATGAAATCCGTGCATTTCGCTTTGTAATCAATCACGAGGGACATCAAACGTTGGTTCGAGGGCTGGGGTTGTGCAGATCGAGGAGGTAAAGAAGAAACGAAATGAGGGGCAGTAGCACGGTTCACGTGGGCAGGTTTCGTTGCGGACATGCCCATGCCGCGCGGGGCTTACCTGGAGAGCCGCGACTTTTTGAGTCGGTCCCACGTCACAGTCTCTGTCACTTCGTAATCAATCGCGAGGTGCGTTGGACGATGGTTGTGGTTTTGGGGTTTTGGGGTTTAAAACATGGAAGGAGAGGGGATAGATGAACGGGCGGAGAGGTCTTGGCGACCGCGGGCTGGATATAGATTGGAACATGAGATGTGACGGGCTGATTGTGATTTACTTTCGACTAAGGAATCCCATACTATTTCCTCCCTCTAAAAAAATTAAGTTCTCATTCCTCCAGAAAAAAACCCTCAGCAAACACGAGACCTGCTCAACAACAAGAAGAACCGCATGATCCTGCTAAAGAAAATCGCGCGATTCATATTCTCTAGCAGGATCATGCAATTCCCTCTTGTTGCTTGGTAAAAAAAACACGTGTTTTCTGATTTGTTTTAGAGGAGTGAGGACTGAAATTTCCAGGGCTAAAAGAGGAAATTTCTTCTTCATCATCAAACAGAAGGAAACGCAGTCGGCCCATCTCACATCACATCTCATGTTCCCATCTATATCGAGCCCGCCGTCCGTCTCCGGGCAGGAGGCCCTCTCCCCCGTCCATCGCATCCCCCCTCCCACGTTTTAAACCCCGCCCAAACCCCCAGGGCCAGAACCAACGGCTGACGCGCCTCGCGATCTGATCACGAAGGGCCAGAGCCTCCGACGCGGAACCGACTCAAAAAAGTCGCGGTGCTCCGGCTGGGCCCCACGCAGCATCGGCTTGGCCGCGACGAAACCCGCCGAGCGCCCACGCGAGCCCCGCGTCGCGTCCCGTTCCGTTTCCTTTTACCTCCTCGATCCCCACACCCACCCTCCCCCGACCCGCACCAGACCCGCGCCCGCGCCTCTCCCCTGCCCCGCGCCGCCACGCCCCAAGTCGCCGCCCCGAGTCCACCCCCGGTCTCCCCGTCCCCTCCTCCTCCTCGCGGCCCGCGGCTCGGCCGGGCGGCCGGCCATGGCGGAGGGGGGCGAGCGGGGGCGCTCGTGGTACCTCAGCAAGGAGGAGATCGAGGAAGGCTCGCCGTCCAGGAAGGACGGCATGCCCGCCGCCAGGGAGGCCCAGCTCCGGTCCGTCTACTCCAGCTACATCCGCGACGTCGGACGCAGGCTCGGGGTGTAAGCGCCCTCCTCACCCCTCCTCCTCCGTTTCCTCCGGCCCGCGGCCGAATTTCGCTCGGGGTCGCCCGATCCGTGCCCTAGTTCTCGCGAATCCGCGGCCGCTCGGCCCCGGGCCTGGCCCCCGATGAAATCCGCGGTCTTTTGACGCTGCTGTTGTTTGTTGTTGCTGCAGGCCCGACATCACAATCGCGACGGGCACCGTGCTGTGCCACCGCTTCTATCTCCACCAGTCCCTGCTCAAGAACGAGTGGCAGGTACCCCCTGTTCATGGGACCCAACAATGGCAAATCGTTTCTGCACACACGACCTTGAATTCCGTGACTGACTAACCAGTTTGGCGCACCGTGTGTCGAATTCATGCGCGAAATTGAGCAATTGTTCTCCTAACAAGCTTTTTTTGGGCCTCGTCAGGGTCTGTCCATGCTCCTGGGGGTAAAATGTCAACACTTGCCATTTTTACTGTCACTGTGTCCGAACTAACATTTTCTCTTACCTTTGTAGCACCGTGTGTGGACTGACTGTTTCTCTTACCTGCGTAGCAACTGTGTCCAAACTAACGGTTTCTCTTACCTGTGTAGGATTTTGAAATGTTCTTCTTACCCGCGTAGCAAGTCCGTCCAGACTAACGGTTTCTATTACCTGTGTAGGATCTTGAAAATGTTGTCGTTTTCGGTTTAGTAGACATTTTGGGGTAGTCGAGGGTTGTGTAACGTGTCTGTGCGTTTTCAGCGCACCTAGCCTGGTCACGGCAGACAAAATTGTAACATGGGTTTTGGATCAAAGGTAGAGTTGAGATGTTTCACTCTGGTTCCTTTAAGTAAGGGGTCTTGAGGTGAGGTATGATAGCTTTATGTAATTTTATCGGGAGCACCTAAAATTGCACGGACGAAAGGTGTGGTTCTGGTTCTGTTGGAGCAACTTTACGAACTTGAAGAGGCACTTTCTAATAATACTCTAGACAGTAAGTACTAAATTTTTTTCGCTGCTATTTACTTTCCTCCCAGTAATATCAAGTCCTGTTCTTCTTGCTGCTGTGGGTTGTCTTCCTGAAAAAGGAATTTTGTTCAAAGCTGAGTGGCCTATATATAATGCAGCAACACAACTTCATACCATTTTGTAATTATGCACTTGCCATTTAAAAGGTTAGCTACTAACTGTTCTGTCCTTCCAGACTGTTGCAACTGCTTGCATCTTTCTTGCTTCGAAGATTGAAGACACTCCTTGCCAATTAGGACGTGTCGTTACTGTGGCACATGAAACAATGTATAAGAGAAAACCTGATGCTGCTCGCAGAATCAAACAGAAGGTACCGCGAACTTCTTGCTTTGTACTACTATTGCTGGCAGCTGTCCTGTTTATTGTGATGTTTCTGTTCTATATTGCTCAACTTTTCTGAACTAAAAATAGGAGGTCCTTGAGAAGCGGAAGGACCTAATTTTGATGGGGGAGGCACTATTGCTTTCAACCATCAGGTTTGATTTCAATATACAGCATCCTTATGAGCCACTAAATCTCGCTCTCAAGAATCTGGGGATCTCCCAGAAGGAAGTGAAACAAGCTGCAATAAATCTCATAAATGATACGTAAGTTATCTGGGGTTACCCTGTCATATGTTTCTCCACAATTTGGCAACCTTGTTATTCCTGACCTGGTCATCCAACTGTACAGGCTTCGGACTACATTGGTAGTGCAATTTAAACCACACTACATAGCTGCTGGAGCTCTCCATCTTGCCGCCAAGTTTCATGATGTTACACTCCCTTCTGAACAAGGAAAAGTATGGTGGCATCAATTCGATGTTGCTCCAAGGCAGTTGCAAGGTACAGTGCTTGTATGACGAATTCATTGAGTTAGTTTTCTTCTGCATCCATCGAGACAGTCATTTACCTTTCAGTATCATCAATTTTCCTTCTCATCTGATGGCTAGTTATATTTGCAGCTGCTATCCAGCAAATGAAACAGGTCTTTAATGAAAGAAACCAACGCCCTGCGGGTCCTGCTATCGGGCCCATTCCAGCTCCAGCTCCGGTGGAGAAACAGCAGGCAGTAAGATTCCCGAAGCCAGCTCTGGTGGCAAAACAGCAGACACTAAGCTTGCCAAAGCCAGCTCCGGTGGCAAAACAGCAGGCACTAAGCTTACTGAAGCCAGCTCCAGTGGAGGAACAGCAGGCTGTAAGCTTCCCGAAGCCAGCTCCAGTGGCAAAACAGCAGACAGTAAGCTCCCAGAAGCCTGCTCCGGTGGAGGAACATCAGACAGTAAGCTCCCCAAAGCCTGCTCCATTGGAGGAACAGCAGACAGTAAGCTCCATGAAGCCAGCTCTGGTGGAGGAACAGCAGACAGTAAGCTTCCCGAAGCCTGCTGCGGTGGAGGAACAGCAGTCAGTAAGCTTACCCAAGCCTGCTTTGGTGAAGAAAGAGCAGACAGCAAGCTCCCTGAAGCCTGCTTTGGTGAAGAAAGAACAGACAGTAAGCTCCCTGAAGCCTGCTTTGGTGAAGAAAGAGCAGACAGTAAGCTCCCTGAAGCCTGCTTTGGTGAAGAAAGAACAGACAGTAAGCTCCCTGAAGCCTGCTTTGGTGAAGAAAGAGCAGACAGCAAGCTCCCTGAAGCCTGCTCCGGCGGATAACCAGCAGACAGCAAGCTCCCCTAAGCCTGCTCCGGTGGAGAAAGAGCAGGCAGTAAGCTCCCTGAAGCCTGCTTTGGTGAAGAAAGAGCAGACAGCAAGCTCCCTGAAGCCTGCAGCGGAGAAACAGCAGACAGCAAGCTCCCCGAAGCCTGCTCCGGCGGAGAAACAGCAGACAGTAAGCTCCCCGAAGCCTGCTCCGGTGGAGAAACAGCAGATTATAAGCTTCCCAAAGCCTGTTCTGAAGTATACATATTCAAGGAGAGGCCTAAGAAACACTGCAGCTCCAACTGTAACTCCAACTCCAACTCTGGTGAAGAAACAGCAGAAAATAAGCACCCCAGATGGCCCTGTTTCGCATGCCTTCTCTCCAAGGGGAGTCCTAAATGGACCCACTTCAGCTCCAACTATAACTCCAAACCCAATGAAAAAACAGCAGGCATTAAGCACCCTAGACTCTGTTCTGAGGCAAGCACACCCTTCAGTTGGAGGAGTGAAGCGCACTAGATCTCCAGCTCAAGATAAAGCCCTGGTGAAGAAACAGAAGATAATAAGCGCCCCAAACTCTGTTGTGAGGCATGCACGCCCTTCAGTTGTAGTAGTGAGGCCCACTGGATCTCCAGCTCGAGCTAGAACCCCGGTGAAGAAATCGCAGATAATAAGTGCCCAAGACTCTGTTCCGAGGCATACTCGCCCTTCAGTCGGCGGCGAAAGAAGGCCCAGTACAGCTCCAGCTCCAGCTCCTGCTAGTGCTCTGGCAAGGAAACAGCCAACAATAAGCACCCCAGACTCTGTTATGAGGCATACAGATCCTTCAAGGAATGAAGATAGCAAGCCACTGCGAATGCATGTGGATCATAGCTTGAGTAGAACTGCCAAAGATGGTAGGCTGGAGAAGCCATCTTTCCAGGCAGCTCTAAACGCCGATCATGGCCACCATGTCGGCAGCAGACCTAAAGATGTAAATATGACAAGGGTCCCAAACTTGGTCGGACAGAAGAGAAGGATCCAGGAGACTGCTGGACAGCCTCCTGCTCCGGCTGATAGATGTGCTGGAGATGCTTCGAGGAGGCCGCAGCTTCCAAGTTTGATCGTCGCCCCGCCGTCCTGGAAGAAACAGAAGATCGATGTTTAAGTTACTTGTTCTGTAAAGACCCATTGGTACTGCTATTAAAGACAAGGTTTGCCTGTAGAGAACTAGAGATGTTGTGTTATTGTGGAAGTGAACAGTGATTAAGTATGGATGCCATGCGAATTGTGATTGTGAGCTCCAGGGAGGAATAGAGATGAAAGCAAGCTGCGGCAGAATGTTTGCCGCCAAGTTTTGTATGCTCGAAGGCGCTTGATTGTTCGCATCAGAAGGAAATAGAGATGGGAACCATGGTGGATGCTGTGCAGATTGATGTAGGCTTGAAAAATCTGTTGTCTAATTTAAGCCTAGGAAGCTGAGAGATGCAATCCTAAGTTGTTCTGTAAATTTAATGTTGTTCATGGAGGCAAAATCTGTTTGTCTAATTTAACCCAGGGGAAACCGAGAAGAATAGAGGCGGTAGCCGAGATTGCAGTGTAAATCTGATGTAATATATATATAGAGACAGATATATGCGAAGGCATTCATTCGTTTTTCTAATTTAGCCTAGGAAACAATTTTGTCTGTACAAACATGACTTATATATGTATATATATACCTTGTTAAAGTGTACATCTTTTGTTGTGGTGCAAACGTATGTTGTTGTCTGTTCTGGAGGTTATGTTTGTCTGTTCTCAGTTTTGCTTGTGTGTTTATCTGCACATTATATGTATGTGGAAACTATAGTGTGACTATAAGAATAATATCCCAGTTTGAGTTTATCCCCAGTAGACCATCTGTGTATTTTATTGCTACATTACCAAGAACAATATACATATGTCATATCAATACTTTTTTCATAACTATTTATATTCTGTCAGAAAAAATTAAACTCGCATAAATATAGATGTTGAGTTTGGTGTTTAAAAAATCATGTCAACGTGTAGTCTCTTCGTTTCTTTTTTACTTCTCATATTAGTATTGCCTTTAATCAAACTTATTATTAAAGTTTGATCAAGTTTATAGACAAAAAATGTCAACATTCACAATACCAATTCAATATCCTTATCCATCATGATTTTTTTTTCATATACCTCCATTTCAAATTAATTGTCTTAGATTTGTCTAGATATAAATGTAGACATGTTTATTTGTCCAGATAAAGATGTATCTATGTATTTAGACACTATAAACATGTCTAGAAATATGTAAGACAACTAATTTGGCATATTTGGTACCGGATGTTAAGTATATTTTTTAATATAAAATTTGGTAATTTTTACAAAGTTTGACTTGAAAAATGTTGTGAAAGGAGGCCACAGTTTCACCATTATGGAATAACGCGCTTCACCCCTCATCTTTTCAGCCTGCCCTCCCTCCGCCATGGCCTTTCTCCAATGCCTCTAGAGAAGTCAAGTTGGGAAAGTTGACACCTTCGATCATTGGTATGGTCACCATCTCGCCGTTGGTGGCCATCGGCATCGTCACCTCCCGTTCCCATCCTCTCCCAGACCTCCTATTAACCGTGTTGAGCGACACGCTTTGCCGAAATGCGCACCCCCGCTTTTGGGCCAGTCCATATGCATGGCGGGCCGCGCTTGTTTTTTACTTGTTTTTTCATCGTTTTGCTTTAACTTCGAAAAAATGTTCATGCATCACAATTTTTTTAAAAAAAACCAGGATTGCAAGAAGGAGATCCGAATTTCAAAAAATGATCCAAGTTTAAAAAAACATTGACTTCAAATTTTGATGAGCAATTTTTGAATTTGATATTCTTTGAATTTAACTAGAGAAATGCCCGTGCGTTGCAACGGGATATAAATATTGTAATACGTTAGCTTTTGATTTACCTACCCATGATAATGTGATTGTTTCATCAACTTTTGCTCGTGAATTACCTTATATTTTTATTAGAAGTTTGGTAAGTAAATTAAGTTGATTGATTATCATACATGGAAAGTTTGACGAAGGGGTGGTGAATATAAAAGTGAAATGAGAACCTTGCGTTCTTTTTAAGTAGTAGAGACAGAGATAAACATGTTTTAGGGTTTGATGAAGATTTTCTAATATATGATGAATCTTTTAAAATTTGGCGAATGCTTTTTGTATTTGATGAACACATTTTGAATTTTGATGAAAACATAATTGTATTCGTCAAACAAATTTTGAATTCGGTGAACATTCTATGAAATTGATAAACATTTTTTGAATTTTATGAAAAAAATGTTGGCGTATTTGAAAAAAGTTCATGAAATGAAAAAGGAAAAGAACAAAGAACCAAGAAAAAGACAAATTTAAAAATATAAAATGAAAAACCAAAAGTAAAAATTCAAAAACCGGTTCTTTCCCAAGACTGTTGTTGAGGAAACCTGAATTGGCCAGCCCTATAGCGTAGGGCGCTCGCGTGTCGCCTCCTCAGGGGTGCGTGTTTGATCTTTTATTTTCATTTTCACAAAATGTGCTTTACATTTTGATTTGAATTTTATATCGGGGGAGACAAATATTTTGTCTGCTTGCTCAATCTGTTTCTGTATTTTTGAAAATTTTCTAAACTAGAAGGGTTGGGCGCGCTTTTCTGCGCCGTCGATGTTGTTGAGTTTTCAGAATATTTTTTTACTCCCACTATTTCAAAATATAAGGTGTATTAGTTTATTAAAAAGTCAACTTTGCATGTTTGACCAAAGAAATATGTACCCATAATATCAAATCGGTATAAGTAGATTCATCATGAAATGAATTTTCATATATATATTTTTTATTTAGTATTGTTGATGTCAAATTTTTTTGGCTCTAAAGTTGGTCAAAGTTATAGAAAATTAACTTAAAGGAAATTAATAGATGTTATATTTTGAAACCGAGGGAATAGTTAGTTTGGCGAGTAGGGGATATGATGGAGTGTGTTTTCTTCTTATTTTAATTGCGGTATTTTGATGGATCTTTCACGGTGTGATTCTGTGTTATCTGTTAATCAAGCCATACTTATGTGGAGATTTTTTCTGTGTCAGTGACTGCATGTACTATATTGATGCTACAGTGCAAGTGTTGGTGCTTCTTTTTTTTGTGGCGAGAGGGTGCGCTAGATTTATATGTTTTTATAGGTGAGTTGTTGTCAATTGATTTGGAAAATCGCTAACCCGATCAAAATCGTGAATCAAATTCAAAATTGAATACCTCAATCACAAGGAAAACCTCACTAATCAAGGAGCATAGTGAATTGAAAAGCATTGAATAAGAGATCTGCTTGAAAAATTATTGACACAGTCAAAATCTGATGAGCAAATTCTAAATTGGAAACCTCTATTGAATGTGAGGCTTTTAAAATTAGGAATAACTTATTAAGAAATTGTTGACCCGATCAAAATCGGATGAGCCAATCCAAATTGAAGACCTCAATTAATTATGAGATCTTAAAAATTAAAGAGCATAGTGTATTAAAGATGAAAGTACAACCATGAAGAGACTACATACATGGGTTCACCAAAGCCCCTGTGCAAAGGAAATGTTTTCTCCTCCTTCCCATGCGTGTTATTTTTTTGAAGATTTAATGCAATTCTTTTGAACATAAATATACAAACTTAAATTTGTCCACAAAAATCGACTAGCTACTACCACGCCAAGCGTTTCCTTATCTCCCCCGTAGATGGCTAAGGCAAACTCTTTTCCTCCAAGCTTCGCTAGCAAGCTTGTGAATTCACCTTCCTCCATGCCCGCCGCTCCAACAGTCAGGAGTGGAGAGGGGAATCCCTGGTCCTCCGCTCTGGCTAGTAGTTTAGATCAGAGTTTTTTAGTCTCAAAGGTGTGACGCTCGACGGACAGTGACACTTTGTAAGATCAAAAGTATGTCTAGAGGGGGGGGGGGGTGATTAGACTACTTGATCAAATAAAACCTAACATTTTCTAAATTATAGTTGTGGGTAGATTTTAGCAAATCTAACAAGTCAAGCATCACCCGTACACATGCAATTCTAAAAATATAGCAGCGGAAAGTAAAACATTGCAATGTAAGTAAGGGTGGGGGTTGGAGATTTCAAACACAATGAAGACACGATGATTTCTGGCGTGGTTTCAATAGGTGGTGGTATCGTACGTCCACGTTGATGGAGACTTCAACCCACCGAAGGTAACGGTTGCGCGAGTCCACGGAGGGCTCCACCTACGAAGGGTCCATAAAGAAGCAACCTTGTTTATTCCACCATGGCTTCCGTCCATGAAGGACTAGCCTCATTCGGGTAGATCTTCACGGAGTAGGTGATCTCCTTGCCCTTACAGACTCCTTGGTTCAACTCCACATGATCTTGGAGGCTCCCAAATGACACTTAACCAATCCAGGAGACACCACTCTCCAAAAGATAATGGATGGTGTGTTGTTGACGAACTCCTTGCTCTTGTGCTTCAAATGATAATACCCTCAACGCTCAATCTCTCTCTCATATATTTGGCTTGGGTAGGAGAAGGATTGGAGTGGGAAGCAACTTGAAGAGGCTAGAGATCAAGGTTGAAATGGTAGGAATGGAATATCTTGTTATCAACATATGAGTAGGTGGTTCTCTCTCAGAAAACGAATGATGGAAGTAGTGGTTCGTTCTGATGGCTCTCTTACTAGGTAAGAGGAGGGTAGAGGAGTATATATAGCCTTCACCCAAAATCCAAGCTTACACACTTTTGACCCATCTCGGTAGCACCACTCATAAATCTCGGTGAGACCGATTTGTGTAAAAGATATGAACATTGGGCTTTTCGGTGGGACCAAACAGGAACACGTCGGTGGGACGAAGTGCAACGACTAGGGCAAAACCCAATCTCGGTAATTCCGATCTTTCAACTCGGTGATTCCGAAGTGAAGCAATGTCATTACAGAAACTTGGTCAAGCCATCTCGATGGGACCGAGATCCATTTTGGTCAAACCGCATTGCTAGGGTTTTGGCTGTGGCAATGGAATGATTATCTTGGTGGGTCCGGAGTAGGTGATATCGGTGGGACCGAAATGATGAATTAGGGTTTGGACATATGTGTTTTGGGAAAGTGACGGAGGGTTTTTGGAGCAATATCACTAAGCACTTTGAGCAACAATCTCATCAACAATACCTCATCCCCTTTTAATAGGATTGGCTTTCCTAAGGGACTCAATGTGATCTTGGATCACTAAACCAAAAATGAAGAGTCTTGGAGTAGCCGATCCTTTGCCCTTGATATTTTGAAGGGGTCCACATCCATTAGTCCTTGCCATGCCAATCATTGATCTTTTCTGAAATCTACCATCAATGTTCATTAGATCAATGACATATATGTTGTTATTAATTACCAAAATCACCCAGTGATTAGTTGCACTATTACACTTCTTCTTCGTGTTTGTCTTTCGGGCTTCGGTCCTCAAATTCGTTCGTTCGGACATAGTCAAGGGACCTGCCGAGTAGATTCGTGCATCTCCTTGGGGCGACGAGGTTAGACTTTCTCGTAGTGCGTATGCGATGACGAGATTTGATATCAGGTGCTTTAGGTCTATTCAAGGGTTCAACGGTGATGACTGTGGCTCGAGGGTGCTCGTTCTTAGGGGCACGTGCATGGAGGCTTTTGGGTTATCATCAACAAGGTCAAGCCAACTCCAATAAAGAAGGGTTGACAAATCATGTCGGCGACTCGTTCCGGTGGTGGAAGTGGCCTTTCGTCGATCCAGCTACCTCGATGTAGTTTTTATTTTGTTTGAGGTGTTTGGTATTTATGATAAAATGGTATTTCTGATAAAATTTATAACAGAACCAGATCCTTTTTGAAGAAAAAGAAAATTGTACACAGATTCTGCTTTTTACTCTTCTTTTGAGGAACTCATTTTTTTTTCTTCTCTTGAGAGGACTCGGGCCCTATTATTCCGTGGTGTGTTTAAGGTGGGTTTGGGCCCGGTCCAACCGCAACACCGACCCGCGAAAACGCCGCCTGGTTCGCACGCACACTCTCGTCGCGCCGGCGCGCCTCCGCCGCGCTGCGACCTACTGGCGGCGGCTGCGGCGGCTGCTCCGCCCGCCGCCCTCGGCCACGCGCCACCGATGTGGAAGCGCCTCCTGGAGACGACCAAGAAGGTGGCCGCCGCCGCGCCCGAGCTCGCAACCCGGAAGCGCCCCTCAACCAGCCGCGGCCCCGCCGTCTCCCTGGCCACCGCGGTCTCCCGCGCCTCCCTCCTCCGACTCAAGCAGGCTGCCGCCTCCAAGAAGACCACCTTGCCCTCCTCCCTCCCCCACGCGCTCGCCAACGGTAACCGACCCCACCCCAACCCTCGCTCGCCATTTGCTCCCCACTCACTCGTCTCCCCTCTTTTGCTCAGATGGGGAGGAGGAGGACAACTCCCGTGATTTCACCAAGGAGATCCTGTCCATATTGAACGGTATTCTTATGCAGTCTCTGCTTCAACTGTCACCACACCCAAACCCCCAAATGCAGCTCTTTCAGTGGCTGTGGAACTGTATCTGCAACTGCGACTTATCTGATTAATGTTCAGGTCCTGATGATGCGGAAGAGTCCGGTGCCACGGAGGCGCTGCCGGAGGAGTCCGAAGACGACGTGGACGCCATCGGCAACAAGATACTGGACATGGAGTGGTTTGCAGGATCGCAGCCGAGTAACGCGATGATGCACCTGCAGAAGGAGGTGGCAAGGGAGAAGAAGAAGCGCTACATCTTCAGGAACACGGAGAGCCGCCGCTTCACGAGGCTGATGCGGATGTGCGCCGACAAGCTTGGCACCGAGTCTGCACTCGAGTTCTTCGGGAGGCTGGGGAGGGATACCGGTCCCAAGGAGTTCAATGCATTGATTAGGGTTTGCTTGGAAAAGGCAAGGGCCTGCGGGGACATTGACTCAGCAGTGGAACATATTTTTCGGGCATATCGGCTTTTTGAGATGATGAAATATAGGGGGTTTCAGATCGAGGAAGACAGCTACGGGCCATTTCTCTTGTACCTGGTGGATGTGGAGTTGTTGGAGGAATTTGAGATGTTCAGTGCATTTTTTAGGGATGCGAACCCACGGTCCTGCTCCAGGATACCTTATTATGAGATGTTGCTCTTGATTCGAGCTCAAGATGAAGAAAGCATTCGAGAACTTTGTCGCTCTGTTGAAGACTGCAGTGAGGAAGCTGATTATTGCATAGCAGGTAATGACCCAAAATCACAGTCAAAACCTTCTATTTGGGTATTCATCATAATGAGACAGAGTTGTTTCATCTTACACAGTTTGTAAACTTACATACCATAACCCCTATAGTACCTTAATCAATGCATTGTTTTACAGAAAGCTATATGCTGGCCTTTGCTGAAAGCAACAGAAAGATGGATTTTGTCACGTTCTTGGAATTACTTGACCCAACAAAAGTTTTAGGGTCGAAGTACATATCCAGTATATTCAAGTATATGGGTAGGCTCAAACTGGAGAACCATGCTGAGAAATTTCTTCAGAAGATGACGTCAAAAGGTGATAAACTGCATGCACATTTTTCCAAATCTAATCAAAGTATTTTGATGGCTATAAGATGAACATTCAACTAATTTTATTGAAAAATCTTTGCATTGTAATATTTTCTTCATAGTTGAGGGATACAGTGCATTTTCTAGTTTCTGTTTCTGCACTATGCTCATCTCTTATCTGTTAATTCTGTTTATTTTCTGTTTCAGAATACTCCGATGTAAAAGTTTCATCCTTAATTTTTGACTATGCTGCAAATATACCGAGTATAGAGGTGAGTAATTGTTTATGGTAACTGCTGGTATTACATATAGCTTCTAATATACAATGTACTGTTTGCCGAGTGTTCTTCAATGTTGTGCTAAATATATTTACATAATACTTGTGCAACTTATGACATTGCAATAATTACTGAATAAAACAAACCCCCCTGCGATATATGTACATAATACTTATGCAACTTATGACATTGCAATAATCACTAATTTACTACAAAATCATAACTTCATAACTCAAGAAAGCACATATGGTATTGCTGCTACCTTTTTTATTATGTATTTATTAGGGATTCACTGCCCCAAAGAACATAAGTAGCGAAAAACCCAAATGCTATTCTTCGGAGTGGCAAAATAGAAATTCCTTTTTAGTTATATGTAGTGGAGTAGGCTGTACTTACATGATGCATGCTACATGCCTGCAGAAGCGCAGAGCATTGGGTGTAATTACTCTTAGCAGTATATATATATATATTTGTGTAATTCAAAAGATCAGTCAACTAAACTTATTTTTAGTAGGAAACATGAATCAATTTTCAACCGGCATCGCTATCAGAACCATATTTTTTTAACGATCCTTGTTATTGACATGGTGTTTGATATCATGGAAGCAATCACATGTTTATTTATCTTTTATCTATATACCATGTCGGTCATGACTGGTTATCATTTTTTTTACCGGAAATGATTGCTTATCACATTACTATTTATTGCAAAATTCCTTTGGCTGCTCCATTTTCCTAATATAAGCAGGAAAACATTACTACCTGAGCGAATGCAGCTACTTATCATGTTAACAAAGCCATTTCAGCTAAGCTTCATCGATATAACATCTGTTGGTAATGTATTTTCATGAAGGCTGAAGATGTTATATCATTGTTTAATAAATGGCAAGAGAAGTTTAAGGTAGCACCTTCTGTTGGTGTATATGACAGGATCATCTCTTTTTGCTGCAGTTCATCGAAGGTATTGGCCAAAATCACTCACTGCTCTATTTATAAATCTATTATATTGTTAAAATAAGAGGCAAACCAGCCACCATGCTTGTCCACATAGTCTAAATAATCCTCTCTGTTAATTATATTGAGGATATAAATTATGACGACTGAAATTCAAACTACATCTGTAAATCCGAAGCAAGTCGATTTGTATGGCCAGAGAGCAATCCAACCCGTACTGCATGTGGTGATTTCATAGCCAATGTCATCAATCAACAAGCTCAATTGCTTCGTACATGCTGGGTTTGGATACCAAACCAAATTAGGCAAGCATCATGTGGCCGTCTGTCCGGCTCGGTGATGTATCAACAAATCTGTGGTACTAGAAATAACAACTTTTTTGTTTTGTTAAAAGTCGTTTGTGATTTTTTTTATGTCTAAGTAGACTGTACTGAGCCATCGGATGACTTTACATTAAGATTCACGTAGGATGAGGGAAAATATTTTATCACACCACTAGCACCATCGACTTAGGCATAAGAAAAATCTTGGCCAACTTAGATATAAACATACCCATTTTTATTAGATAGAGAGTGGGTGTCTATTGCAACGTTTATATTTAGGGTAGATATAAGCATGTTGATCTATTTAAGTTTGTGCCGCTGTCTCCTTAGGCAATGTTTGGTGCTTCTGTCGACCTCAGAAAACATTTTCTTAAGTAGCTAGACATGAAGTGTTGTATAACTGATGCATGCACGAAGCAACATTGGCACTTTACTACTTGTGCCACATCAAGAGCATTTAGATTTTGTGATTCTTGATTTGTCAATGCAATCTCTGTAACTGAGCTGTTTGCGTATTTTGTTTGCAGATCAGCTTAGCTCTTGATGTGGCTGAGTGCCTTTGTAAATCCAATCCCAGTGTGCCGATTGAATTGCTCAATCCAATAATAAATGTCTGTGAGCAAGGCTACGAGCTTCACATGGTAAGTCGTTCTATATGTAGGTGTGGCATGCTGGAGTGTGTTCCTTGTGTTCAAATTAGGTTACATGAATTTACCATTTTTAAGTGCACTGCTCTGTTGTACATGACTGCATATACTTGTAATAACAAGCATATACACCTATTAGAACAACAATTTTCTAGTATAAACACAGCGTACCTATTAACATACTGTTCCTCCCTTACCATTGTTGTAGGATGACTAGCTAATGCTCTTAATCAACTGTTATGCCACATTTGTTCAAGATGTTGAGGCATAAATTTATTATTAGGAACATTGTTCAACCATGGATGATCAACTGTTGGTAGTCTGACTGAGTGTCTGCCTGACTGGTAGCATTATCTATTTTAACCATTATCTAGTTATTCTCAAGTGACATCGGTGCTTATTTTGCAGGCTCGTCCGTTATATAATTTGATGAGTCTCTACAAGTTGAAATTGAAACCCGAAACTTTCAGGAGCATGATAAGTTTATGTGTAAAAATGAAAGATGTAAGTCAGGATGGGGATCACCTCCTATTCCCAGACATCAGTTATAGTATGACACTGTTGTTCATTGATCTTTTCTCCTTCCAGTTTGAAGGTGCTTACACTATACTCACAGATGCAGAAGAATCTGGGGAGACGTCCACCGTAAGCCTGTATAATGTTATTATGGCTGGATATTTTAGAGAGGTGAATTCCTGTTTGCCATGCCTTCATTTTGTTCTCACATACCTATTGCTGACATTGACCCGTAAGCCTCTATAATGTTTTTATGGCTGGATATTTTAGAGAGGTAAAAATTCCTGTTTGCCATTCCTTATTTTGTTTATCTCACATGCCTGACGCTGACAGTGACCCACTGTTGATTATCGTCATCATACTTCTTCAACCTGCTTAGCTAGTACAAATACAATACATAACGCATATGAGATGTCCCATACTGGAGTTGTTTGTTGACCGTATGGCAAAACCGCGACTCAAGTACACAAAGATGCATAAAGTTGCAAAGTCTACTAACGTAACATGACATTCTGTAGCGTATAATGTACACTCTCCATTTCAACATGTTTATGCCTTCACAACATTTTCCCCATAACTTCTAACTTGGTATATTGTTCTGCAGAAAAATCACAATGGAGCACAAATGGTCATGTCGCAAATGCAGATTGCTGGAGTAAAACCAGACTCTGAAACATTCAGTTATTTGATCTCAAACTGTGATTGTGAGGAGAAAATATCAAAGGTTTGCCATGTACCTGATCATTTGCTGTTGGCACTGTTCCTGTATCCTGGTTCAAATAGAAGTTCTACTGCTCCATGCGCGTACTGTCAATTACCACCTCCTTTGATTACCCATTCGTTACTGGTGACATCACCTACATTATACCACATCGATAAATTCCTCATCACACAGCGTTCGGATCCTGCTCTATGACCTATAATGTTCCTTCAAGTTTCGATGTTACAAATCCATTGCTATTCATTGTTCCCGCCGACATAACTTCTGGCTATTGAATTGTTGACAGTACCTGGATGAACTAAGGCGAGATGGAGTTCAAATGACCAAGCATGCATATATGGCACTAATTAACGCATATTCAAGACTTGGGAATTTTGACATGGCCAAACAGGTAAATTATGATCACTGATTAAAATTTCCACCCATTTTTCTGCACCTTCAGTCTTTCACGTTCCAATTCTCCTCGCACATGATACACTGCATCTCTTAGTTAGATAATATATGTTAATGGTTATTACTGCTAAATTCTAATGTAAGCAACCAAGGACAATATTTTGTTCGATGTGCTTACAACCATTCTTGTTTCATTAGGTTGCCCAGGATAAGGAAATACCACCTAAGTGCCTCAGTGAAGTAAGAAGCGCGCTTGTAGGAGCGCTTGCATCGAATGGGAAGGTATCAGATGGACTTGAATTGTTTGACGAAATCAAGCAATCCGGAGGCTACCTTGAACCAAAGGCTGCAATAGCCCTGATTGTAAGTAAATCTGTGACACCTTTCCTGTCAAAACTTGAGATGAGTGGTGCCTGCATGCTTCCATTCTCTTTTGCTCTTATTTCCATTGCTTATAGTATCGTATTTGCTTCTGCAGGAGCATACTCAAACAGAAGACCAGCTGGATAGACTGTATCAACTTCTGGAGGAGGTGAGCGACCCAGGCATGTGGTTTGATGGGTGCGGCAGAGTGCTTCAATACTGTGTTCAGCACAATCACCCCGAGTATGCTAATTGATGCTCCTATTTAAGCAACTGAATTTCTACTACTATTTAGTTAACTTTCCACTCACTATCTCTGCAAAAATAAATTCACTTACCATTTATTTGATACATTTGCCAGTGCCGCTGTTGATTTACTTAAGCAACTGAAGGAGACAAATGAAATGAGTACATACATGATTGTTGATCAGGTATTTATCCGACCTTTCTTAAAGGGGCACCTGATGATCTTCTGATTTCCCTTAGTTTGATCAAAAGTGTGTATATTTCATCTTATAATTGAAGTGACCTCTTTTGGAATTGCACACACCATCTTTAATTTACTGAAGAGTTTTTGCATGATAATAGTTGATCTAGGGGACATCGATAGATTACGGCTTCCAGATGCAATAGTTGTTCATTGCTTTGCAACTTTTCTATCTTGTTTAACCCATTACACTTTTACTAGGGATTGTATTCAATAAAAAAAAGGGCAACCTGGTGCATGTAGCTCCCGCTTGCGCAGGGTCCAGGGAAGGGTCCGACCACTTTGGGTCTATAGTACGCAGCCTTTCCCTACATTTCTGTAAGAGGCTGTTTCCAGGACTTGAACCCATGACCTCATGGTCACAATTCATTTTATTTGGTTGAGCAGCGTTGAGCTATGTTTTTCCATTGCATATCTTTTGTTCTCTATGTGTTGAAAATGGAACCTTTTGTTATGTTGCCGGATATGTGTTTGATTTTTATGTTATATACTCACTTTTTCCTATTGGGTTATGTTTTTTTCCTGTAGGGCTTAATGTTTGATGTCATCTCACTTGTTTATTTTCTGCTGATTAGTTCAGAGTTTCATTTCAGAGTAACTAGCCTGACATTTTGAATAACCAAACCTTGATTTAATTATCTATTAAATTGCTTAACTGTATTTGTTGCTGGTAGAAATACGCTTGAATAAAGGTTGTAACTGTTTCGAAAAACCTTTTTCTTCATGAACCAAAACCTTTTGAGATTTATCTCTTGTTTTAACTTTACTTTTTGTTTACTTGTATGAACTGATCTGAAGGTCTTCTGCCAAATATGGGAAATGGAGCCTGTAAATTTGGATGTTGGAATGGAGCTTCTCCGTGCTGTCAAAGAGCTCGGGCTAAATGTTTCTCGGACAAGCCTTGATTTTCTTCTCAGCGCATGTGTAAAGGCAAAGGATTCACAACGTGCCCAGCAGATCTGGGAAGAATATGAATCCTCTGGCCTTCCACACAACGTGTTGACTTCCTTGAGGTTGGTTTCTTTACCTGGGAGGGACATAAGTTGAGAATTCATTATACTGTAGAATGGTGGCTTGATTTTCCTCAGGGAGCTGGGCAAGCTCCATTTAGGCAATGTGATATCATGATCAGTGTGCTCGCTTTGACACCTTGTCTGATTTCTTCTCGTGGGATATCCATTTCAAACATGACATTTTTGTATGCAGGATGTACCAGGCTCTTCTTTCGTCTGCCCAGAGGTCGACAACTAAGAAGTCTGCCGAGTGGTCGGCAGCAAAGAAGTTGTACAAAACAATACCAAAGGAGGATCCTCATGTGTGCTGCATACTAGATTCTTGCAAAATAACATATAACAGGAAGTGCGGTAAACGTAAAGCTGCCACTAAGCCCAGTCCAGGAAAACAAGAGGTATAAGGGATGCATCACTCTGCCACTTCTGTTACAATGAAATACTGGAATGAAATGGAGCCCCAATTGCTCCCTTCATTATCCACCATCATTCTTTACTGATAAAACCGTCTACCATTTCTTCTAATTGTTTGGCTGGTCACTCACGAACCTGGTAGAAACATGGATTACATTTACATTTAGAGAAACTTCATGTGACTCGGTTGAAAGGCGAAAAATCCGTTTCAAATTGAAGCCAAACAGACAAAAGACTGGCCACCCACATAATAGACTTTTCTGAGCACGTCCTATCATCTGGCACGCAGAATTACCTGCACCACTTGGAGGAGCTACAGTTTCTAGCCTGAGACTGGCGATCCTCACTGGGAGCCATTGCCAAAAGATCATGAGACCACTGCCACATTTTGAGCCCCTTTGCTGTGACCACTTACCACCACTCCTGCACTGTGTGCCCCACTTGTCTTAATGGCCAACGTGTGACCACAACGAGAGGTTGTTCACAGTGAAACAATCACCGCCCCCACAGCCTCACCAACCAGAGAAAAAGATTTGATGATCGGTTTGGATTTGGGGAGTAGGGAGCTGGGTGGAGCATGCACAGTTAGGAGTGCAAGGCAGAGGGGTCACTGTGTCAAATTACCGATACCAAGCAAATGACTGTTTGAACTCTGGTTTTTATTTGCCTTCTTACATGCTGGCTGGGCCCTCTTGATTATCTACTGATTTCATTTTATGCAACTGCAAGAGGACACATGAATCTGGTTTCAAAAACGTGCATAGAAGTTTGGATAAACTCAAAATCAAAAGAGGAAGAACACAAACCTTGCAAATTTCCTTTTTTCTTTTCCTTTCCCCTTTCCTTTCCATACCTTGTATGGTTCCTGACGGGAACCTAACATGGCAATGTTTAAGAAAATTGTACGCTGGCCCTAGAGAAAGCAAGAAAGGAAGACCCCCACATACACCAGATAAGATGAATGGTCCAGAGAAATGCAATGCTTGTGGTGTTCCGAGCCATGCTTTATGTTTGGTACAGGCACGCACTGCCTATGGAAGATATGCAATGCCCTGGGAGTTTAGATATGCTGAAAATGAGAGGCTGGTTTTATGTTCCCAACTGGAAATAATAATTGAGGAATCAACAAGCTCAGATGCAGGGCGGTTTGTCATATACCACCCTAGTCATACTCTTGGTCTCATAAATGGGATTAGTGTTCCTAGTCGTGTCTTATTTGCACTCTCTTTTCCGCCCCGTTTTTGCATTCTTAAAGGTTGCCAAGCAATGGATATATGCAGAAGAAAACAGGTTGTAATCTAGTTAAACAGTCATACCAGCACAGTTCTGTATGATCTGAAACTTGCTTATGCTTTTAACCAGCTGGTAAGGGCATGTACAATGGTTGATAAGATAGTCTTATCTTAAGTCTTGCATGTAATTTAGAGATGAAAAAATAAAATGTCTACAATGGGTCATCTCTTAGCCTTATCTTCAATAATTAGCTATTCCTAAAAACGTGGCGAGACATATTGTGCTAAGAGATCATCTCTTGTCTTCTCTTAAATAAGAGAAGACAAGCCTTTTTTTTATGAGTTTTCTCTCCTCCACCTCATCATTTACCCTATGCGGCACCCCTAAGATAGCACCATTGTACATGCCCTAATGAATCTAAGCAATTCCGCGCTGCTTGCTGGAATAGAGTTGCTCTATAGTGTTGCATCAGTTTAATACGCAGTTATTTAAGATTGGTGTATTTTAGCTGTACACGATGAGGTCACAAACTTAGTGGGTACACTTCTACAAGTACCTTTGACGTAGCGACATGCCCTACATCCAACCGAGAAAAGAAGGGAAAAGGGAGGGAGGGAGGGGTAAGTAAAAGGGAGAAACCACTTGGGATGGCAGTATATGTTAGGTGCAAAACCAGCAGCTAGCCAGGATTCAAGCATGCAAGCCACTGACTAACTAACCACCAGCACGCCGCGATCTTGCTTGTCAGATTGCAATGTGCCATGCCATGCCACTTCACTCACAAAGGCGCACAAACCCTTTTACCCCCCTTGAATCCCATCCCATCGCGTCTGTGTCTCATATATGGTCTGGTGTATGTATGGTAATATGGTATGGTATGGTTGGAGAAGGGGGCCGGGATTTCTTCTTTTGCCATGATCCCAACTTGCGCTGCTGCGCAGGTGTATCGCCCACAAGCACACATCTTCCAAGTTGGCGATCACATTGGGGGCCCTGGATCATCAAACAGCGGGCCTGGGAGAATGGTTTTGGAGACAAGCTTGAATCGGTCCCCGCCCTCTCCACCGGTTTTCCTTTCGCCCTTTGTTGAATTTTCTCGTACTTTCAAAACCTTTTCTATTGGCTTTCAGGCCCGGCGTAGACGAGTCATACGCGGTACGAACCGTTTTCGCTGAACTCATGGGAAAACCTGCAAAATGTGTTCCAAACAAGCCGTCGGTCAGCCGGTCTTCATCTTCGTCGTCCGGTCTTCGGGGGCGCTTTGCTTCAGGGTTCAATGGATCATCACAACGCAATAAGATTACCGTGATCCATGTGCATAGTGTTAACTATGGATCAGCAGGGAGGGCTTCATTTCATTTGGGTGCGGTGTAGGCCCATACATCCAACCATCCGTCCATGCATGCATGCACGCACTGGTAATGCTGCTCAAGGGGCATGCATGCACAGCAGGTGTCATGCCCTTTGGGAGCACGCAGCACAGCCACAGCCTCGCACACAGCCACAGCTAAGCTTGCAGTTGCAGGGGCTCCTAGCTTTCCTCTGCCGTGCTTTTCATCGCTGTGCGATTATGCCTTGGGTACTAAGAAAGAGGCACAGATTGGTTAGCGGACACATCAACCGCTGTTGACACATGCTGTTTGGCTGGGCTTACCTTAGCCTCCTCATGTTGGTTGTGTGTCCTAGCTAGTGGTGTCACCTCGCCTGCGCTGAATTGCTCATGTGGTCACAGCACATATCAGGATAGCGAGATGTATCCATCACCAGGCACACCTTCCAAAGCATGGGAGATACCAGATCCCCTAGATCTCTGCTTCCTGCCCACGTTAGGGTTCTAGGCGGGTCGACAGGATGCACCTTGGGGGAGCTTGATGGTTGATGGTGATGTGCGCTTGCTCTGAGTTTGTGTAGAAGCGGTTCGAAAAATGGGTTGTATTCTTATGTTCCTTCGAGAAACCGTGCGATGTATGGGGAATGATGTCGCGAACAATTGGATATATAGATCTAGTTATGCCGTTTAACCCCGACCCGTTTCTTGTTCCCCCAGAAGTTGAGGATGCTAATAACCGAATGGTTGATGGAGATGTGCACCTGCTCTCCATTTGTGAAGCTGCAGTTCCAAAAAAAAAAACAATGTATGTCCCTAGATTGACAAAATTTAGCCTTAAACCATCTCACTCATTGATTGCTGATTGTTGACACCAGAAGTTTGGTTCCATAGTTAAAAAGTCGGTGCTAGGTGAAAGGGAGACCGCATCGACAATTCGTGTTGTTTACCATGACATCCGGAAGAATGCCGTGGTGTCATGTATGCCAATTCTCTACCTGCCTTTCGTCACCATGAAAATATAAGTGACTCTTGATATTTTTATTTTCCTGTTGAAAAGGAAAGAAAGAAAGAAAGAAAGAAAGAAAGAAAGAGAAAGGCGACTGTATGTAGATGGGGACTTTGGCTGTCGTTCTTCGCCATGCCCCTGTAAGAGTGATGTGGCTCCTTATATGCCAAAATGATCCGCCTTTTGGCACCACAAGATATGAGTGATTTTCAACATATATTTCATTGATATGTTTCTACCTCCCAGCTGTAAAGAAGACGAAAAAAGAGGAAAAAGCAAGTATACCCTCCTTCCAAAAATCATACAGCCATTTAGCCTCCTTCCAGAAACCATGTGATGTACGGGGATCGAAGCTGCGAACTATAGGAGATATATCTAGCTACACAGTTTAACCCCATCCCATTTCTGGTTCCCCAAATGTTGAGGATGCTGACATAGTGTTTGATCGATCTTGTATAACCTTAGATTGCAAAATTTATCTTTAAACCATCTGATTCCTTGTTGATTCCTGATTGTTGACACCAAAGGCTTGGTTCTAGAGTTAAAAGCCCGTGCTTGGGGAAAGGGAGACCGCAATGACAATTCGTGTTGTTTACCATGACATGGCCGGATCCGGAAGAATGCCGTGGCTTCATGCATTCCAATTCTCGACCTGCCTTTCGGCGTCACAAAAAATACAAGTGAATCTAGATATTTTTATTTTCCTGTTGTAAAGGGAAAACGAAAGAAAGAGAAAAGCGAGTGTATCTAGATGGGGACTTTGGCTGTCGTTCTTCGCCATGCCCGTGAAAGAGCGATGTGGCGCCTTATATGCTAAAATGTGATCCGCTTTTTGGCACAAGATATGTATGATTCTCAACATATATTTCATCGATACGTTTCTACCTGCCAGTTGTAATAAAAAGGACAAAAAAGAGAAAACAAAGTGATTATATCCAGATGTCGACGGCGTTTGTCGTTCTTTCAAGGAGAGATTTCTGTAGAAAAACCCGTGTTGTTTTGTACGCTTTAGACCCGCTTTCTGGCACAACAAGATATGTGTGTGTGTGTGAATCTCGATACGTATTCCACCAATCTATTCTTATTATCTCATTGTAAATTGTAAAGAGAAAGAAAAGGGAAAAGTGAGCGAGCGAGTGAATATATATCATGAGAGTGTGGTGTGGTGTGGGTTGGGTTGGGTGCATTATCCGGCTGGGTCGTTATCGCCCATGTTGTCGACCAGGAAGGTGGTCCGGCCAAGGTCGGCCTTGCTTGGGTGCATGGTCCGCCGCAGTCCAGCCACCCACGTTCAACGTACGTAACCGACTATTTTGCGTATAACTTCGGTCCTGCAGTGCGATCCAACCCGAAACTACGATCTGCGCCGTATGTATAGTACATGCACTTAGGAGAATGTAATAAAGCTTGAGGTGCCCCTCTCTTAAATTTATTTTCTTAGGCGAAATGCCTGTGTAGGTTTTTGAAGAATTTATTTACGACACCGAAAGACCACAAACTATATATGCCGGCAGGTGTTGAGTTTGAAACTCATAATATGTTTTTTTTTGCGGGTGAAACTCATAATATGTTGACCATCTGAAGTTCGGAACTCACACGCACTAATTCCCAACATGTAATTTTCTAGCTGTCATGATTTTCTTTTGGGGTTTTGTACTTTTACTTGGTCTAATCGAAGAAGCAAACGAAAGTATCACCTCTTTCGAATTATAAGACGGTTTTGTTAATATTTTAATATGGACTACATGCGGACTGGAATAAGTAAATAAACACATTAAAATCTGCCTATATACATTCAACTTTGATTTTTTTTTAGAATGTCTTACATTTGCAAACGGAGGGAGTAGTTTTGATAGATGAAGAGCACGGTGGGTTGGGTTTTACTTTGCTTTACTCGAGCCTCTGGGTTAATGTAAGACTGGACCAAAGGGTTCGTGGCAGACAGTTTTGTAATGACCGCACGAGGGCTCTCGTGCCACGGAGCTTGCATCGCATGCATGCATCTCAAGTCTACCGCTCGATCGATGCATCATCACGTGCAAACTAGGGACGTCGGCGCAAAAGACGCCCCCAGCCGCGCCGTGCATGCAGGACACGCGTAACGTTTCTCTTTTAGTTGTCCTTCTGCCGCAGATTTAAACTTGCATATATATATAATTCGCGCGTCCCTGCAAGGGCATCCTTTTCTCTCCATTTCTTTCTGCAAAGCTGTTTGGCTTTTGCAAACTGGCCACACAACGCTAGACGACCCTACATGTATTGCGTTGCATTAGTCGTCTGTACCATAGTACTGGTATTACGCATTCGGTTTAGAGTTTTTTTTTGTTCACGTAAAAACCATAGAAACGAGAATTCCAGAGAAAAGTACCATGTAGACACATCGGGTTTGCAGGAAATGAGCCCAACAATTGCTTGGGATTTTTTTCCTTTTTCCTGTGTGTTTTCGGATAAAACTACATCTAGTCAAAGTTTTTTTTTCTTCGGAGGGACGGCGCAAGGCAATTTTTTAGGTTGGCAACCACCATCATATTGTGAGCTATTCCTACTTTCTACATTTTGATTTCCTCCAAGCGGGCCCATGGCTCCAGGCTCTACGGAGCCGATAGGTTTTTCATAAATGAAGATATATGTTTTGAAGTTTAAAAAACTTCTTGTTTTTGTCACAGGTAGTACGTTCATGTAGATGTATGTAGGAAGCATCTACATATAGACGCGATATTTTGTCTTTCTTTTATAATATTTTCGAGATTTTTTTTAGAAAAAAAATGAAATTTCCGCACCCCATGCAGCCCATGAGCTGAATTTCTAAGTGTATATTACTTGATGAAAAACAACTTTTTATCCCAACGACGGCAAAGGGGATTTTTTTTGACGATTAGTAACCCTATCACCCCACCCACAGCATCTGGCTCAAACACATTCCGATGTCCCGGCCACCTTCTCTGGTCTCTACCAGTTACATGCATGTGTGGTGATGTACGTTTTTGTGCAAGACAGAACACGACGAACCCTGGCCTGTGTAAGTAAGCTCAATGTGGCATGCATTGCCAGTACGGAGACAAGGTTGGTGGTGCACCGATGAGCCGTAAACTTTTAGATCGATCGTAACGTGAAATTTTTGACTACAGTCCCGCCGAAAAATACAAGGTAAAAACATGCGCCGGATCCGCAAATTCCCTGGGCTCCTGAGCCCTGAGGTGAAACGAACTGACGGCCCACAGCGCACTGAATGTCGAACGTACATGCTGCCAGCTGCGTGCAGCTACGCAAGGTGGCGGTACATGATACACGCTTTTGGCTATCGGATCTCCTCTCCAACACGGCGGCATGGAGGCTGCACTGTGCTGAATCTCTTCTCTGATGAACGAGCAGCAGCCATGGCCCGGGAAAAGCGACACCGTCGATCGGTGGCTGCATCCAGTCTTTTCTGCCCCTTTTTTTCAGTTTCATCGCACTAAGGTTCACCGTTTTATTTTACGAAAAGAGGAGGGAAAAAGGAGAAGGGGAAAAGAGTTACTCCTATCCGGATCCCCATGCACGCAGGGCCCAGCGTCAGCGTGTGCCGAGGGCACTTAATTTGCTTGCTTTCGGTTTATTGTATGCACTTTCTGCGCCTCTGAGATTAATCTCAGGGAATGGGTTGTCTGGATCTCTGGTGGGAATCTTGGTCAATTTCGTTGTTCCGTTTGGTGAGAAGATTTGAGGCTTCTTGAGCCCCATATGTGAATGTGAGTACGTAGCGTCCCATTCAGGGAGAGGGGCATGCATGATTGGTCGTGATGTGAAATATGTTTGCCCTTGGAGTTGCATGCATGTTGATTGCTGTAGGGCCATGAAAAACATCAAACAGCTGTGGAGCACAATATATCTTTCTACGCTCAATAATTCTTATGATAAAAACTTGGCCTTTTTTGTTGGATGTAATGGCAGAGGAAACTTCTAGCTCGACCTATGTACAAGATGCTGCCGAAACATCCGTGAGTTTGACGAGCTACGCAAATAGCAAGAATGCTAGTACCTTTTTTTCAGGAAAAAAAGAGAAAGAACAAACAGATGCGTCATGATTTGTGAAGGAACTTGCCGAAAACCCCAAGGAGAGTTCCACTCTCACCACTAGCTACTCATGTTTTGATGTTGATGATAATATACATATATGAGACTAATCATGTTTGTTAAGTATATCTTAGGTTTTCTCGCAAAAAAGAGAGAGTATATCTCAGGTTTTAGTCCCCGGGGGTTGATGCGTGGATCATGACTACTTAAGTGTACAATGCTAACAACCATGTATTTGAACCATGGAAACTAAGTTCGATTTGATCTCATATTTATGGGCTGCAACCTCAAGTTTGTGCTATGGGTTTACGCATAAAGTTATTGCTAGAAGTAGCAAAACTTCCAAGATTACGAGCCATGGTAATCTTTTTGGGGTTTTCAACTGACAAGACTTGCAAAAAAAAAAATAAAACTAAAACTAAAACTAAACTTTAACAAAAACTCTAAACACAAAGACTAGGAACACTAAACTCCTACCCGGCAATGGCGCCAGAAAAAGAGTCATTTTTAGTGATCCGGTAAAGGAACAGAAAGTACTCCACACCTATTTTCCCAAAGAGGTGACCTTGGGTTATCGAATCCGCGAGAGGAAGGTTCCCTTGAAGCGATGGTCTCTAGCAAGCTTTTTTCAAAGAAATAATTCCAGCTTTTGACCGGATTAATCAAGCTAGTTGTGATGAAACACTTATAATAAAAATAGGTACATGTATGAGGTCCTAATTCTTACAACCATGTATTTGCATTTGGACCAAATATGACGTGGAAGAGCGCTGGAAGTCACCCATGAAGATGTGCTTGTTACGAACCGAAGTGGGGGATGTGTCCAAATAACATCTTGACCGACACAAGTCCTGCATGAAGAATTAGTTGTCCAATCGAAGGCCGTATCCATCGTGTGGGGTTGCCTCGATAGTTAAGATTATAATAATCAGACAAGAGCTTTGAGTGTTTAATGACTACACCTCATGAATCCCCAAGGATTTGATCTGTGTTACCGTACTAAATCCTTCTGTCACTGGTGTTCAGAATAACACTTCATGTTCTCCTTCCCCTTAGCCTCTCCGTGGCTCGATCTCCATGATAATGGGTACCTCCAAGGATGAAGATCACGAACGAGACAAGGGACATCTACGGAACAATTTTATTTCAGACATACGGGCCGTTAATTCAAAGTACTTCCATTGATCCTTAAAACAAATACAACGGGTTGCAAGGCCTATGCCTCAACCCATACCATACCGAATTACTCACTCATGAAGATCAAATCGCATGGAGACCACATCTTGAAGATCAATTGATTGATAATATGTCTTACAATGGATGCCCTGTGCGATGCACAATTACAAGTATGATCGAGAGAGGAAGAACTATGGTGGTGATGGTGGCTACGGAGATGGAAATGGTGGCGGCTAGGGTTGATGAGAGGGGATGAATATGGCTCTATTCAGACTTCGATCGCGGATGTTCTGTTGACATTTCGACGTGGTCCCCTTATAAAAGTTGTTTAGGTGGACGAGGTGCCTCAGAAATCACGCCATACGACCGCTCATACGACCGCACGCGGTCATATGGAACGTCGTATTTTGTGCTACCTTCGCTGGTGCGGCTCCTGTTGGTTTCTTCTATCTCCATTCCCACTCCTTTCCATGTTTACACGTGATTTCTTTTCTTTTTAGACCATTTCCTGTGGAAACACATCAAAGAGAGGATTTTTGGAATCCTTTGCATTCATTGGTCATTACTAGCAATATCAGAGCGAATATCTTGATTTTAATGAAATATATCAGTTTAAACAAGGGGCGAATGAGTGTAAAAATATCACTCACTGCTACTTGTGAGATGTGTTAGGATTTCCTCGAAGAGGAGAGGATGATTCAGTACAGTAGAGATATCGTGGATTTAACACGGCAGATGCCCTTATGAAAGGACTTAGGTGTGGATCCATCGCAATGTAGGTTAGCTCGAAGAGGTTGAACAGGACAAAGGACACAAAGGTTTACCCAGGTTAAGCCCCTCAAAACGAGGTAATAGCCTACGTCCTGCTTCTAGTTGTATCACTTGAGTCTCGATTACAAGGGAGCGATTACGCTTGACCTAGCTATCGAACAGCTGTTCCTTGAGTTAACCCGCCGTCGGGTCTCGCCTTTTTATACACAGGTTGAGGCTCCGGGGCTTACAAGAGTTCGATCCGGATCACACAACGTGACCAACTTGGTTTCTAAGTCGCCTTGCCTTACCAGGCAAGTTACTGTCGGGCGGCTTACACTTCGGGGTCTTGGGCCTCCACTTGGCCCGCCTCTTAAGCCGCTGCCTATCTTTATGCTTCGTCTTCTTGGACCTTCTTGGGCCTTCTTCACATTAAGCCGCCAACGGTATAACCCGACCCCTCCTGGGTGGGTCACACCTCGGGGTTATATCCCCAACATTACGCCCCAGATTGATTTGAACTTGTTCATGTCAATCTTCATTGCTTTAGTTCACGAGTCATCTCTCCAAAGCTTAACCTTGAATAAAACACTGTAACCCGCCATGACGTCACTCGAAGTAAATTCATAAAAAACCCGTGACATCACAACGGATCTTTTGCATTAACTGCCCATCCAAGAATCGAGGCGCCTGCACTGTTGAGATAATCATGTGACCTCCTCGATTTCCGTGCATGCCATTTTACGGTTTCCTTATAAATAGGGACGGGGTCCCCTCTTTTCACTTTTACCCCACCCTTCTCTCCTTTTCTTCTTCTTCTTCTTCTTCCTCGCGTCAACCGCCGCTGCCGGAGCTCCGCCGCCCCAGTCGACTGTCACCAGCAGCTCCATCCAGGCTGATGCATCAACCTGATTGTGACCAGAGATCACGGCGCTCCTCCGCTCTTCAGTCAAATCCTCAGGTAATACTCCTTCTTCAACTCACATCCACATTAGAATGCCCTAGTTCGTCGAGTTCATCGACATTTAGCCAAGTTCATCCAAGCTCATCCAACTTTGCTTAGAAAACGTAGTTCCATCCACAAAATGGGGAAAACTAAAACGGTGCTTGCCTTAGTTCTTATTGTATCCAGCACCAATTTTTTCCTCTTCAGAATCCATGCACCGCCGACTACTTGTTTGTTGCTGTATCTTAGGTTTAGCAATTATTTTTCATTTCCTGACTACAGTAGATCCAAAATCATAGGCATAAATTGTGGAACTTGTTTGTCTCACATTTAGTAAAATTTCATCAATCTTAGATCTGTATATAACTGCCCTACCAATGTTATTCGGGTGGCTTAGATAATAACTTCATAACCCGCCAGCCTTTACCCGACTTATCTGTAACTGTGACCCGCCAGCGGTTCCGAACATGCTTCTGCAATTTGACCTATCAATATGCGGCTCATAACTTGATAATCATACTCCATAGTTACGGCATCCCTTAGTTGCAGCTGACCCGCCCTTCATCATATGAGCGGCTTATGATTTACTCATAACCATGATCCATCGCATACCCATAATTAATTTGTAGTTATTGCACTATTATTTCTGCCGTTAATCAACTTGTCACTGTATCATTAATTCAGGCCGTAACTTGTCGAAAAATGACTATCGTCAACTGGGAACGTTCCTTGGTTACCAAGGTGATCCTTGATGATTTCGTAGGCCAAGGCCTATTGGCGAGTCAACAGGAGATCGGATGGCGAGTTAGAAATGGGGAAGTAATCCCTACTCCCGCAGAAAATGGGATTGTAGTCTTTACTGATCACATACTCACCCAGGTCTAAATTCTTCCGAGATCTCCTTCACTATTTCAATCTACATCCTCAAGATATAGGGCCAAACTCAGTGTCCAATATTTGCCACTTCCAAATCTTCTGCGAAGTTTATCTGCAAACAACACCCACAGTTCCCCTTTTCAAGGAGTTTTTTTATATAAACCGCCAGACTGAATGCAAAAATGGCCCGAGTCAAGAGTTAGGTGGAATCTCCATCAGAGATGGAGGGACAACAATTTTCCATCCACCGTCTTATCCAGTCACCCCAAGGGGATGGGTAACCACTTGGTTCTACTGTAAGAACACCGCTCCTGTCACAGAAAACCCTTTGCCCGGGTTTAGAGCTGAGCGCCTTCCACTGAATTTTGACCTGCCAAGCAAGATTATTCCAGAAGAGCATGTCGTGGCCCTCCCGTTCCTCTCTAGGGCCAAAGCCTTGTTGGCTCATGATACATCTCCAACGTATCTATAATTTTTTATTGTTCCATGCTATTATATTATCTGTTTTGGATGTTTAATGGGCTTTAATATGCACTTTTATATTATTTTTGGGACTAACCTATTAACCGGAGGCCCAGTGCCAATTTCTGTTTTTTTGCCTATTTTAGTGTTTCATAGAAAAGGAATATCAAATAGAATCCAAATGGAATGAAACCTTCGCGAGGATCTTTCTTGGAACAAACACAAACTAGGAGACTTGGAGTTGAAGTCTGGAACTCCATGAAGCTTCCACAAGGCAGGAGGGCGCCCCCACCCTCATGGGCCCCACGGAGCTCCACTGATGTACTTCTTTCGCCTATATATACTCTTATACCCTAAAAACATCAGGGGGAGCCACGAAACCACTTTTCCACTGCCTTAACCTTATGTACCCATGAGATCCCATCTGGGGCCTTTTCCGGCGATCTGCTGGAGGGGGATTCGATCACGGAGGGCTTCTACATCAACACCATAGCCCCTCCGATGATGTGTGGGTAGTTTACCATAGACCTTCGGGTCCATAGTTATTAGCTAGATGACTTCTTCTCTCTCTTTGGTTCTCAATACAAAGTTCTCCTCGATGTTCTTGGAGATCTATTCGATGTAGTACTTTTTGCGGTGTGTTTGTTGAGATCCAATGAATTGTTGATTTATGATCAAGTTTATCTATGAACAATATTTGGTTCTTCTCTGAATTCTTATATGCATGATTTGATATCTTTGCAAGTCTCTTCGAATTATCAGTTTAGTTTGGCCTACTAGATTGATCTTTCTTGCAATGGGAGAAGTGCTTAGCTTTGGGTTCAATCTTGCGGTATCCTTTCCCAGTGATAGTAGGGGCAACAAGGCACGTATTGTATTGTTGCCATCGTGGATAAAAATATGGGGTTTATATCATATTGCTTGAGTTTATCCCTCTACATCATGTCATCTTGCCTAAAGCATTACTCTGTTCTTATGAACTTAATACTCTAGATGCATGCTGGATAGCGGTCGATGTGTGGAGTAATAGTAGTAGATGCAGAATTGTTTCGGTCTACTTAACACGGACGTGATGCTTATATTTCGTAATCATTGCCTAGATATTCTCATAACTATGCGCTCTTCTATCAATTGCTCGGCAGTAATTTGTTCACCCACCATGATACTTGCTATCATGAGAGAAGCCACTAGTGAAACCTATGGCCCTCGGATCGCTTTCTTATTATATTGCATCTCTTTTATTTACATCGCATCTCGTTTACTATTTTGCAATCTATACAACAAAAATACCAAAAATATTTACCTCACTATCTTTATCAGATCTCACTTTCGCAAGTGACCGTGAAGGGATTGACAACCCCTTTATCGCATTGGTTGCGAGGTTCTTGATTGTTTGTGCAGCTACTAGGTGACTTGCGTGTTATCTCCTACTGGATTGATACCTTGGTTCTCAAACACTAAGGAAAATACTTACGCTACTTTGCTGCATCACCCTTTCCTCTTCAAGGGAAAACCAACGCATGCTCAAGAGGTAGCAAGAAGGATTTCTAGCACCGTTGCCGGGGAGATCTACGCTCAAGTCAATACATACCAAGTACCCATCATGAACTCTTCTCCCTCGCATTACATTATTTGCCATTCGCCTCTTGTTTTCCTCTCGCCCACTTCACCTTTGCCATTTTATTCGCCCCTTTTCCGTTCGCCTCTTTTCGCTTGCCTCTTGTGTGTCCGTGTGTTAGATCGTTTGTTTCGCTGTCATGGCTAGCCCTTTCTCCCTTCCTTCGTATCCCAATTTTGAAGTTCTTCACTTCAAACAAAAGACAAGGAGAAAACTTAAAAGATGCTTGGTATAGGATGATAGAATCCTATCGTAGTTGCACTATAGGGGGAGATTTCAAGATTTTACTTCGTAATTTTTATGTTGGGCTAACCATATCCCATAGACAACTCTTGGATTTTGCCGCTAAAGGGAATTTTATTGAAATTGATCCCAATATTGCTTATGAAATTATAGAGGGAATAGTAGGAGTACTTCCCCCACAAAAGGAACTACATCTTACTCAAGAAGGAACCCAAATTTTAGAGAAATTGTGCGAATTGCAAAAATCTATTGAGCCTCTTAAAAATGTTGGTGGGAACCTTCACCATATGAATGTGTTGATCACTCTTTGCAATAAGCGGTTGGATGCTCTAGATCTAAAAATATCCGAGCATGAAGGGAAACGTAAGGAACCACCCGGATCCGAGCATAACTCCACTAAAAAGATAAATACCAATGAGGGCAATACCTAGATCTATTCTTGCTTTTATGCCTAGCTAAAGCGTGCGGAGAATGTCAAGAGAGGGCGGGGTCGACCGATTTTGACATGGGAGGAGTCCGTTAAGAGAGACCTGAAGGATTGGAGTATCGACAAAGAGCTAGCTATAGACAGGGGTGCGTGGAAGCTTGCTATCCATGTGCCAGAGCCATGAGTTGGTTGCGAGATCTTATGGGTTTCACCTCTAGCCTACCCCAACTTGTTTGGGACTAAAGGCTTTGTTGTTGTTGTTGTTGTTGTTGTTGTTGTTATGCCTAGCTAGGGGCGTTAAACGATAGCGCTTGTTGGGAGGCAACCCAATTTTATTTTTGTTCTTTAATTTTTGTTCCTGTTTAGTAATAAATAATTTATCTATCCTCTGTTATGATTGTGTTTTTTATGTTTTAATTAGTGTTGGTGCCAAGTAAAGCCTTTAGGATCTTCTTAGGTGATTGTTGTTTTATCTTGCTGATAAAAACAGAAAGTATGCACTCACGAGAATAATTTTAATTTTTTACCAGAGAGCGATAAGATACCAATTCCAACTACAGTAGATCAATATACAAATTATTTATGTCATCCTAATTTTTCAGAATTTTTGGAGTTACATAAGTATTCGAAACCTCCAGATTGCTACAGATTCTTCTGTTTTGACAGATTCTGTTTTTCGTGTGTTGTTTGCTTATTTTGATGAAACTATGGCTAGTATCGGGGGGTATGAACCATAGAGAAGTTGGAATACAGTAGGTTTAACACCAATATAAATAAATAATGAGTTAATTACAGTACATTAAAGTGGTGGTTTGTTTTCTTATACTAACGGAGCTCATGAGATTTTCTGTTGAGTTTTGTATTGTGAAGTTTTCAAGTTTTTAGGTAAAGATTTGATGGATTTTGGAACAAGGAGTGGAAAGAGCCTAAGCTTGGGGATGCCCAAGGCACCCCAAGGTAAAATTCAAGGACAACCAAAAGCCTAAGCTTGGGGATGCCTCGGAAGGCATCCCCTCTTTCGTGTTCGTCCATCGGTAACTTTACTTGAGGCTATATTTTTATTCACCACATGATATGTGTTTTGCTTGGAGCGTCTTGTATGATTTGAGTCTTTGCTTTTTAGTTTACCACAAGCATCCTTGATTTACACACCTTTTGAGAGAGACACACATGAACCGGAATTTATTAGAATACTCTATGTGCTTCACTTATATCTTTTGAGCTAGATAATTTTGCTCTAGTGCTTCACTTATATCTTTTTAGAGCACGGTGGTGGTTTTATTTTATAGAAATTATTGATCTCTCATTCTTCACTTATATTATTTTAAGAGTATTTTAGAACATCATGGTAATTTTCTTTGGTTATGAAATTAGTCCTAATATGATGGGCATTCAAGATGGGTATAATAAAAACTTTCATATAGAGTGCATTGAATAGTTTAATACTTGATAATTGTTTTGAGATATAAAGATGGTGATATTAGAGTCGTGCTAGTTGAGTAATTGTGAAATTGAGAAATACTTGTGTTAAAGTTGGTAAGTCCCGTAGCATGCACGTATGGTAACCGTTGTGTGACAAATTTGAAGCATGAGGTGGTCTTTGATTGCCTTCCTTATGAGTGGCGGTCGGGGACGAGCGATGGTCTTTTCCTACCAATCTATCCCTTTAGGAGCATGCGCGTAGTGCTTGGTTTTGATGACTTGTAGATTTTTGCAATAAGTGTGTGAGTTCTTTATGACTAATGTTGACTTCATGGATTATACGCACTCTCACCCTTCTACCATTGCTAGCCTCTCTTGTGCCGCGCAACTTTCGCCGGTATCATAAACCCATCATTTACCTTCCTCAAAACAGCCACCATACCTACCTATTATGGCATTTCCATAGCCATTCCGAGATATATTGCCATGCAACTTTCCACCATTCCATTTATTATGACATGCTTCATCATAGTCATATTGCTTTGGATGATCATGTAGTTGACATCATATTTGTGGCATAGCCACCTTTCATAATTTTGTATAGATGTCACTCTTGATTCATTGCATATCCCGGTACACCGCCGGAGGCATTCACATAGAATCATATTTTGTTCTAAGTATTGAGTTGTAATTCATGAGTTGTAAGTAAATAAAAGTGTGACGATCTTCATTATTAGAGCATTGTCCCATGTGAGGAAAGGATGATGGAGACTATGATTCCCCCACAAGTCGAGATGATACTCCGGACGAAAAAAGAGAGAAAACAGGCCATAATAAAAAGAGAAGGCCCAAACAAAAAAAGAGAGAAAAAGAGAGAAGGGGCAATGTTACTATCCTTTTTCCACACTTGTGCTTCAAAGTAGCACCATGATCTTCATGATAGAGAGTCTCTTATGTTGTCACTTTCATATACTAGTGGGAATTTTACATTATAGAACTTGGCTTGTATATTCCAATGATGGGCTTCCTCAAATTTCCCTAGGTCTTCGTGAGCAAGCAAGTTGGATGCACACCCATTTAGTTTTTTTGTTGAGCTTTCATACACTTATAGCTCTAGTGCATCCGTTATGGCAATCCTACTCACTCACATTGCTATCTATCGATGGGCATCTCCATAGCCCATTGATACGCCTAGTTGATGTGAGACTATCTTCCTCCCTTTTGTCTTCTCCACAACCACCATTCTATTCCACCCATAGTGCTATGTCCATGGCTCACGCTCATATATTGCGTAAAACTTGAAAAAGTTTGAAAAGTCTAGGTATGAAACAATTGCTTGGCTTGTCATCGGGGTTGTGCATGATGGTAGCATTTTGTGTGACGGAGATGAAGCGTGGCCAAACTATATGATTTTGTAGGGATGAGCTTTCTTTGGCTATGTTATTTTCAGAAGACATAATTGCTTGGTTAGTATGCTTGAAGTATATTATTTTTATGTCAATACTAAACTTTTGTCTTGAATCTTTTGGATCTGAACATTCATGCCACAATAAAGGAATTTACATTGAAAATTATGTTAGGTAGCATTCCACATCAAAAATTATGTTTGTATCATTTACCTACTCGAGGACGAGCGGGAATTAAGCTTGGGGATGTTTGATACGTCTCCAACGTATCTATAATTTTTGATTTTTCCATGCTATTCTATTATCTGTTTTGGATGTTTAATGGGCTTTAATATGCACTTTTATATTATTTTTGGGACTAACCTATTATCCGGAGGCCTAGTGCCAGTTTCTATTTTTTTTGCCTATTTTAGTGTTTCGCAGAAAAGGAATATCAAACGGAATCCAAACGGAATGAAACCTTCGCGAGGATCTTTCTTGGAACAAATGCAAACCAGGAGACTTGGAGTTGAAGTCTGGAACTCTGCGAAGCTTCCACAAGTATAGGGGATCTATCGTAGTCCTTTCGATAAGTAAGAGTGTCGAACCCAACGAGGAGCAAAATGAAATGACAAGCGGTTTTCAGTAAGGTATTCTCTACAAGCACTGAAATTATCGGTAACAGATAGTTTTGTGATAAGGTAATTAGTAACGGGTAGAAAGTAATAAAAGTAAACAAGGTGCAGCAAGGTGGCCCAATCCTTTTTGTATCAAAGGACAAGCCTGGAAAAACTCTTATATAAAGGAAAGCGCTCCCGAGGACACATGGGAATTATCGTCAAGCTAGTTTTCATCATGCTCATATGATTCATGTTCGTTACTTTGATAATTTGATATGTGGGTGGACCGGTGCTTGGGTATTGCCCTTACTTGGACAAGCATCCCACTTATGATTAACCCCCTTCGCAAGCATCCGCAACTACGAAAGAAGAATTAAGGTAAACCTAACCATAGCATGAAACATATAGATCCAAATCAGCCCCTTACGAAGCAACACATAAACTAGGGTTTAAGCTTCTGTCACTCTAGCAACCCATCATCTACTTATTACTTCCCAATGCCTTCGCTAGGCCCAAACAATGGTGAAGTGTCATGTAGTCGACGTTCACATAACACCACTAGAGGAAAGACAACATACATCTCATCAAAACATCGAACGAACACCAAATTCACATAACTACTTATAGCAAGACTTCTCCCATGTCCTTAGGAACAAACATAACCACTCACAAATCATATTCATGTTCATAATCATATGGGTATTAATATGCATAAAGGATCTGAACATATAATCTTCCATCGAATAAACCAACTGGCATCAACTACAAGGAGTAATCAACACTACTAGCAACCCATAGTTACCAATCTGAGGTTTTGAGATAAAGATCGGACACAAGAGATGAACTAGGGTTTGAGAGGAGATGATGCTGGTGAAGATGTTGATGGAGATTGACCCCCTCCCGATGAGAGGATCGATGGTGATGACGATGGTGACGATTTCCCCCTCCAGGAGGGATGTTTCCCCGGAAGAACAGCTTCGCCAGAGCCCTAGATTGGTTCCGCCAAGGTTCTGCCTCGAGACGGCGGCGCTTCGTTCCGAAAGCTTCTGATGTCTACTATAGAACCTTCTTCTTGTAGAAGTTGTTGGACCTCCAAGTGCAGAGGTTTGCAGGACAGTAGCAAATTTCCCTCAAGTGGATGACCTAAGGTTTATCAATCTGTGGGAGACGTAGGATGAAGATGGTCTCTCTCAAGCAACCCTGCAACCAAATAACAAAGAGTCTCTTGTGTCCCCAACACACCCAATATAATGGTAAATTGTATAGGTGCACTAGTTCGGCGAAGAGATGGTTATACAAGTGCAATATGGATGGTAGATATAGGTTTTTGTAATCTGAAATTATAAAAACAATAAGGTAGCTAATGATAAAAGTGAGTGTAAACGGTATTGCAATGCATTGAAACAAGGACTAGGGTTCATACTTTCACTAGTGCAAGTTCTATCAACAATATTAACATAATTGGATCATATAACTATCCCTCAACATGCAACAAAGAGTCACTCCAAAGTCACAAATAGCGGAGAACAAACGAAGAGATTATGGTAGGATACGGAACCACCTCAAAGTTATCCTTTCTGATCGATCTATTCAAGAGTCCGTAGTAAAATAACACGAAGCTATTCTTTCCGTTCAATCTATCCTAGAGTTCGTACTAGAATAACACCTTAAGAAACAAATCAACCAAAACCCTAATGTCACCTAGATACTCCAATGTCACCTCAAGTATCCGTGGGTATGATTATACGATATGCATCACACAATCTCAGATTCATCTATTCAACCAACACAAAGAACTTCAAAGAGTGCCCCATAGTTTCTACCGGAGAGTCAAGACGAAAACGTGTGCCAACCCCTATGCATAAGTTCACGAGGTCACATAACTCGCAAGTTGATCACCAAAACATACATCAAGTGGATCACATCATATCCCATTGTCACCACAGATAAGCACGCGCAAGACATACATCAAGTGTTGTCAAATCCTTAAAGACTCAATCCGATAAGATAACTTCAAAGGGAAAACTCAATTCATCACAAGAGAGTAGAGGGGGAGAAACATCATAAGATCCAACTATAATAGCAAAGCGCGCGATACATCAAGATCGTACTACCTCAAGAACACGAGAGAGAGAGAGAGAGATCAAACACATAACTACTGGTACATACCCTCAGCCCCGAGGGAGAACTACTCCCTCCTCGTCATGGAGAGCACCGGGATGATGAAGATGGCCACCGAAGAGGGATTCCCCCTCCGGAAGGGTGCCGGAACGGGTCTAGATTGGTTTTTTTGTGGCTACGGAGGCTTCTGGCGGCGAAACTCCCGATCTATTCTGCTCCTCGAAGTTTTTAGGGTATATGGGTATATATAGGAGGAAGAAGTATGTCGGTGGATCTCCGGGCTGTCCACGAGGTAGGGGGCGCGCCCCCACCCTCGTGGGCAGCCCGGGACTCTCCTGGTCCATCTCCGATACTCCGTGGGCTTCTTATGGTCCAAAAATAAGTTCCGTGAAGTTTCAGTTCAATTGGACTCCGTTTGATTTTCCTTTTCTGCGATACTCTAAAACAAGACAAAAACAGAAACTGGCACTGGGCTCTAGGTTAATAGGTTAGTCCCAAAAATAATATAAAAGTGTTTAATAAAGCCCATAAACATCCAAAACAGATAATATAATATCTGCGATAATATAAAAGTCATACACGCATCATATTACAAGCCAGGGGCCTCGAGGGCTCGAATACAAGAGCTCGATCATAGACGAGTCAGCGGAAGCAACAATATCTGAGTACAGACATAAGTTAAACAAGTTTGCCTTAAGAAGGCTAGCACAAACTGGGATACAGATCGAAAGAGGCGCAGGCCTCCTGCCTGGGATCCTCCTAAACTACTTCTGGTCGTCGTTAGCGGGATGCGCGTAGTAGTAGGCACCTCCCGAGTAGTAGTAGTCATCATCGACAGTGGCGTCTGGCTCCTGGGCTCCAACGTCTGGTCACAACAATCGAGTATAGAAAGGGGGAAAAGAGGGAGCAAAGCAACCGTGAGTACTCATCCAAAGTACTCGCAAGCAAGGAGCTACACTACATATGTATGCAATGGTATCAAATGGATTAAGGGTATCATATGTGGATTGAACTGCAGAATGCCAGAATAAGAGGGGGATAGCTAGTCCTTTTGAAGACTACGCTTCTGGCCACCTCCATCTTGCAGCAGGAGAAGAGAGTAGATGGTAAGTCCACCAAGTAGCATTGTGTAGCATAATCCTACCCGGCGATCCTCTCCTCGTCGCCCTGTTAGAGAGCGACCACCGGGTTGTATCTGGCACTTGGAAGGGTGTGTTTTATTAAGTATCCGGTTCTAGTTGTCATAAGGTCAAGGTACAACTCCAAGACATCCTGTTACCGAAGATCACGACTATTCGAATAGATTAACTTCCCTGCAGGGGTGCACCACATTTCCCAACATGCTCGATCCCCTTTGTCCGGACACACTTTTCTGGGTCATGCCCGGCCTCGGAAAATCAACACATCGCAGCCCTACCTAGGCACAACAGAGAGGTCAGCACGCCGGTCTAAATCCTATGCGCGCAGGGGTCTGAGCCCATCGCCCATTGCACACCTACACGTTGCGTACGCGGCCGGTGAGTAGACCTAGCAACCTCCATTACAAAGGAAGTTGTGTTACACGGTCCAACCCGGCGCGTGCCACTCAGTCGCTGACGTCACGAAGGCTTCGACTGATACCACGACGTCGAGTGCCCATAACTGTCCCCACGTAGTTGGTTAGTGCGTATAGGCCAGTAGCCAGACTCAGATCAAATACCCAGATCTCGTTAAGCATGCTATTTTGAAGTAACCGCGAACGCCGACCAGGGCCAGGCCCACCTCTCTCCTAGGTGGTCTCAACCTGCCCTATCGCTCCGCCTCAAAGTAATAGTCGGGGGTCATCGGGAACTCAGGCCCACCACTACCTGGATGGAGCCACCTGCCCCTTCAGCCCCCATCTCCAAACAGTATCACCAGTAATGTAACAGTGTAAAGTATATAGTATATGCCCGTGATCACCTCCCGAAGTGATCACGGCCCAGTAGTATAGCATGGCAAACGGACAAGAGTGTAGGGCCACTGATGGAACACTAGCATCCTATACTAAGCAGTAGGATAGCAGGTAAAGGTAACAACAGTAGTAGCAAGGACAGGCTATGCAACAGTATAGGATTAACTAAAAGCAGTAACATGCTACACTTATCTAATGCAAGCAGTATAGAGAAGAATAGGTGATATCTGGTGCTCAGGGGGGGGGGGCTTGCCTGGTTGCTCTGGCAAGAGAGAGGGGTCGTCAACACCATAGTCGAACTGGGGGTCACCGACAGTCTCGGGGTTTACCGGAAAGAAGTAACAGAGGGGGAACACAATAAATAAATAAGCAATCAAAGAAACACAAGGCATAACATAGCAATACATGGAGCTAGGTGTGCCCTAACGCAGTACTAGGTGATACCGGGAAAGGGGGAAACATCCGGGAAAGGATTCCCGGTGTTTCGTGTTTTCGGACAGATGAACCGGAGGGGGAAAGTTGCGAGTTTGATAGGTTAGGGAGGCGTGGCGGACGAACGGGCTACGTATCCGGATTCGTCTCGTCGTTCTGAGCAACTTTCACGTAGAAAGTATTTTCATCTGAGCTACGGTTTATTTTATATGTTTTTCTAAAGTTTTAAAGCATTTTTAGAATTAATAGAATTAATTTAATTTAGAAAATGCCATTATGATGTCAGCATGAGGTCAGCATGATGTCATCAGTCAACCAGTCAATTGACTTAGTCAAACTGACTGGAGGGTCCCACTGTCATTGGCTGTTTGTTAAAATTAATTAAACAAAGTTAATTAGTTTAGTTAAATGATTAGGTTAATTAAATACAATTAATTAAGTTAATTAAGTTAATTAATTAATATATTTTTATTTTTATTTTTTTCTTTCTTTTTAAACATTTAATAGGGGTGGGCCCCACATGTCAATGGCCCAGGGGCCTTAATGGGCGAATGGGCACGCGTATCGGGTGCCAGCCGGATTGGGTGCGGTTGTAGGCGGCGCGAGGATGCGGGCAGCGGGGTCGCTGTGCAGCGGCGGCGACACGACGAGGCCAGCATGATGGAGGCGTAGCAGCAGGCCGCGACGGGCGGCGCGGCAGCAATGGCCGGAACTCAACCAGAGCAGTGCGAGCGGAAAGCCGCGGGCGGAGCGAGGCAAGGCGCGCCCGGGGCGCGCGCGGGCATGCGGTGAACCGCGATGGGGCGCAACCACGCAGAGGCGGCAAGGCCAGGAGGGCGCGGAGGCGAGGCCAGGGGCGGCCAGCGACGGCGGTGGGGAAGGCAGCAGCAGAGCGGGAAGCGGGGTGAGGGCCGATGCGAGGCAGGGAGCGGCGGTGGTTCGCGCGCGTGCCAAGGCGCGCGGGGCGGCGCGGTGCAGCCGTGGTGGCAGCGCAGGCGGGTGGCGGCGCGGGCAAGCACGGGCGCGTGCGCGAGAGCAAGCAGGGGAGCGAGCGTGCGCGAGCGGGGGGCTGCGGCGACGAACGCGAGCACACACGAGTGAGGGAGAGAGGGAGCGAGGGTCACAGCGGTGAGTAGGGCACGGGGCAGCGGGGCTCGTGGGGGAAGATGGGGACGACGGCGACGTGGAGGTGGCGGTCCGGCGAGTCGGCGTCACGGGCTCGTGGAGGCCGTTCGAGGAGGAGGACGAGGACGACCGAGCGACGGGGAGACGAGCGGCTGCGGTGAGGGACGGCTCCGACGTCGTCGTCGAGCGGCGGGGGAGCGTTGGGCTCGGGCGTGGCCGTGGGTTCGCTCCCCCGATCCCGATCTGGATCGGGAGGGGGGGAGAGAGACGTGGGGGAATGGGTGGGGGGTTGTGCGGTAGCGGCTAGGGTTTGACTGAGGGGTGGGGGTTATGGGAGTAGGGATGGACCGGCCTGGCATGTGGATGGGCTGAGGCCCAGTGGGGGGGAAGGCCTTTTCTGTTTTTATTTATTTTTGTTCTATTTTTGTTTATTATTCTTTTACTGTTTTTTTGTTTTATTTTAGTTCCTCTTTTATTTTAGTTTTATAAACTATAAAAGTAGTCCCTAATTTAGTGTTAGTAAATAGCTACTGCCACATAAGTTTGGGCAACAAAATAAAATAGTTTAATATTTTATTTATTGTAAAAGGCATTCAACTAATTGTTTTTGCTACTGTTTAAAACATTTTAGAGTATTTTACACTTTTATAAAAGTGTGGTTTCTCCACCATACTTACTTATGCATTATTTGGCTCACTCCGAACATTTTAGTTTTAATATTTGAAAACTTTTATTGTTTGCTTGATTTTGAATTTGAATTCGAACCAGTTTCGAACTAACGCGAGATTAGCAACAGTAATCGAGGTGACATGGCATCATTAGCAGAGGTTTACTGTAGCTTAAATACCCGGGCGTCACAATTCTCCTCCACTACAAGAAATCTCGTCCCGAGATTTAAGAGGGGAGTAAGGGGGAAGAATAGGTTACGAAATCCTAATGATTCTTCTTGATCGTTGTTGCTCTTCTCGAAGAGGTCAATCCATAACTTTGATGTCTTCATCCCTATGCTTCAGTCATCATGATGAAGCCGGCATCCTTTTCTTCGGGAACTCCAACGTACTTACGAATAGGTAAGGGGCAGCTCGGCTACGACAGAATGCTTATGAGGGAAAACAATCTGGGGTTAACCAATGAATGAGCATAATATTATCTCTCGAGTTGAACATATAAAATACATCGAGAGTAAGGTACGAAGGTACAATAAGAGGTTCCTAGCGGATAGATAGTTGCTCAACGTCTGAACCAGAGTGAGAAAGGGGTCCAGAGCGGCGAGAGTAAGTATTGCGTCTGATACCAGAATAGATTACTAGGCATGTGGCCCATGAATTACATACGAAGTCAAGCTCGAGGAATAACTTTGACAACAGGGTGTACATGAGTGTCAGGTTTCGATCATGTGGAACTGTGGGTTATGGGCCCACCATGTGGTCTAAAGTAGAAAGAGGGTCGACATCTTGCATGGTCAAGATAGCAAGGCATGTCAGAGGGTAATCACTACTAGGAAAAGGCCTACTAATGGCGCACCTAATTTGGCCATTAATGGCGCATTAGTGGTGCGCCATTAGTAGCACACCATTAGTATTTTTTACTAATGGCGCATGCGCCATTAGTATCTGGTATACTAATGGCGCACCTCAGATGCGCCATTAGTATATACAACAGTGCGCCATTAGTATGCCTCCCAGGGGGCCATGTATACCCAGGTGCTTTGGCATACTAATGGCGCACGACAACGAGATGCGCCATTAGTAAGTTCGGCATACTAATGGCGCACTGTCTAATGATGCGCTATTAGTATCCTTTGGCATACTAATGGCGCACTATGGTGTGATGCGCCATTAGTATGAATATTAGGTTTTTTTTATTTTTTAATTTTCAGTTTTTTGCATAGGTTACAAAATGTATAATTGGACAAAATATAAACAGCACACATCAATAACAGATTCATCGAATACAATAGAAGATTAGTCTCTGAATACAATTCATCATTTTAGTCTCCGAATACAATTCATCATATTAGTCTCCGAATTGAAAAGACCGAACAAAGATAGAACATTATATTACAAGTCTCGAGACCACGAGTTTGTCTTCACATTACAAGTCGATATCGATCATCTAAACTACCATCACATAGAAGAGAGTTGCGGTCATCACGATGAGCATCATCACGATGAAACTCGTCTTCATCCGGTTCCTCCAATGCTCCCTCCCCTCTCCCGCTAGATAGCGGGTGTATCTAGATTCGGCCTCGGCCCTAGTGGCGTACCCTTTGTAACTGTTACTGCTGAATCGGTGAACCTGTCTCCGACACTCCTCCCAGTCGTCGTAGACTCCGGGAACCTTACCCTTGTACACGACATACCACGGCATTGCTATGCAGTAGCCAAACAAAACGTTAGTACCAATTCACAGACAATACATAAGCAATATATAAGTATGCAACAGAACGATCGGAAGAGAAAAGCAAGACATTAATAGCATCGATTACATCTTAAGTTGAACGACTCTCGAAACCAAAGAGACATACTACAAGTTCATTAAAGTTAATTTACAACATGAGCCAATCGATGTTTCAGAACTAGACACAGCATCACTGCTTTCGACTAGACTCAAGGGACCGGAGCGTGGATGAAGCCGCCGTCTATCGTGGGAGTCATGAAAGAACGGGCGTTGTCAGCCTGCATTTGTAGGATTGTGTCGATGTCACTATTGGACGGTTGATTTCTAAGGTAGAACTGCCCCGAGGTACGAAGGACATCTTGATGGATGATTTCCGCGAACTCCGACCGGATGCGAAAGAATTCTTGTCTGATGTCCGCGTCCTGGATTGCCGACACGCTCGCGGCCCAATCTTTGAGTCTACTCGGTAGCAGAAGGTGATGATGGTCCCGTACGATCGCCCGCATGTGATGGATGGCGTAGTAGGCACCCTTCTGACCGCCAGGCGGCTGCTTGACGCAGCAGAACGTCGTATTGTGGGAGAACACATGCTTGCCGTACTTACGAATATGCCTGGTGAAGGTGCCTCCAGATTTGACGTAGCCGGGGAGAACATCATCAAGAACCTTCTTGACATTGGTGTAGTCTACGTTCGACTGATGGTCCGGGTCGAAATACGTGGCCATGGAATATTTGGGGCTTAGGAGGATGAGCGGCAACGTGTGTCACTGCAGAAAACACGGAATGTTAAAAGAAAAACGATCGAAATCTAAGAATTCATATGTTACGGGGCGGTTGAGGGGAGGACTTACTCGGGAAAGTAAGGCACGAGGAAGTTATCCTTATCTTGGTTTGCCAGAATGACGCCTTCGAGGTAAGAACTCGCGACTTGCCGGTCCCCAGCGCTGCCCAAGATCTTGGCACACATGTAGAAGGGGTCGACTATCACGATGTCCGGGGTCTTGTCGCGAATGATCCGCATCTCCATACTCAGCGAAAATAGCCGAACGAAGGTGTAGTGCAGCGGATGAAGGTTCAACATAGCGTGGATGTCATCAAACCGCAGGACGATCGTACCCCCGATGGAGTTATCCACAAAGCCCTTGCCCTCTGGCACCTTGGCCGCGAAAACCGGGTATGCCACATCCTTCTCTCCGAGACGCCGCTTCTCCAAAGAAAGAACACTGTCATGCAGACTCCGCATAGCACCGGTTGCAGCATCGAGCATATTTCTCGGTAGCATCGGCCTACCCACCACATGCACCCTCCTCGAGATATCCTCGGGTGAAGGTGGCCCGTCCTGAGCACGGATCGTACTCGATGCCAGCTGGCCCGCACCCTTGTTAGTCTTTCTTTTGCGTGCCTTCTTGTTCTCCTGTAATGGGACCGAGTTCTGCTCATAGACCGCCTTCTTGAGTGTGTTGGGGCTGATCATATTTCGCACCTCGCCTATCTGAGGCTCGGTGAAGTCGGCAGCTGGAGGCGTCTCCTGAGAGCTGAACTGCAGACGACGCTTGTTGCAACTTGGCTTCTCCGCAGTACCAGCTAGATCGCGCACGTCTTTTGTTGGGTTGGGTTCTTGAGAAGGAGGCCCCATGAAGTCGCCACCGTACCCATGATCGGCAAAGTACTGATCGACGTTGGCAAATGTATCATCGTCGTTGTCGTTTTGATCCTGTGCCATATGCATGTTTGGATCCAGTGGCATAGGGATGTCCGGCACCGTTGCGGCGGTCTTGCCATGGGGCCGACTTGGCGCCGGCACGACTGGCGGTGTTGTCTTTGGGGTGGTGTCCCCCGCCCCCAAACGAATCTGGCTCTTCGGCCAAAGCAGGGGCCAGCTCAGGCAGGCGCTGAGGGTCATCACGTAATCATTGTCGGCCCCGACGGGTCGAATCGGAGGTAACAACTCGTCGCAGCCTGGCAGCACCCGAACCAGTTGAACCCTAAACAAGTTGGGTGGCATCTGGGTACCGTGGAACAAGGGGTTGCCCGGTTGAACGATTTTGCCCTTGGCGACATCGACCAACTCGTTGTTCAGGAAGTGCAGGAGAGTGCACGGAACGTCGGCGGCGCCCTGCGAAAACATGTAGGGCGTCAGGGATGCCCGGTCAAAGGCAAGGAGATGAAGTCCTCGGCCGAGAGAGGCTTAATTAGTTACCGTGATGATGGCGCCGAGCTCGGCTAATGTCGAGGCACCGCCAACGGCGGGCGTGTAGTTGACGGAGGGGCCGCTTGCTGCAGAGGTGCCGGCCGACGTACACCCGGGTGCATTAAGCTCCCGTGCCGGCATCGGAGACACCAATGCCGCCTCCGCCGGAGACACCAATGGCCCCGCCATCGCGTTCTGCGAGTTGCTGGCCGTGAAGCTAGCAATCGGGGGCGGCCCCTGTTGGCCGCCCACAATCCACACACTAATCCCCTGGATCAAGGTAGGCACAATGGCGGTGATCGTCGCTCTGAGTTGTTGTTGCACTTGCTCTTGGACAATCTCCGGAATCCGCGCCACCTGTGCCCTGAGTTCTTGAACCTCGCGTGCCTGGCTTTCCGAGCTGGTCTTTTTCTCCTTTCGCCCACCAGTGTTATAGTATGACGACCATTTTGTCGACAAGCCTTTGCCGGCCACACGACCAGCTGACGTCGGCTTACTGAGCTTATCCTTGTTCTTCATTACATTCAACGCCCTATTTAGAGTGGTGTCCCAAGGGTTGCTCTTAGTCGACCCCGCGCTACTGCTTTCAGTCGCCTGTGGAAGGAATGTGAACCATTTAGAAATTTGGCTTCATTAATTAGAATGCAACCATATGGAGCTAATTACGCGGGGGTGTATTCCTTACTAGAACAAGCTCAAGCGCCCTGGTCTTCGGATCCGTGGTAAGCTCCTTTGTTTTCGGGTCCTTCTTGTACCGGGCCCTAACAAAGTTCCTGGTCTGCTTGTCACCGTATTTATCGAAGAGGGGCGGTAGGCCTTGCTCGGCACGGTCCGCCTCCTCCTTGTCCCATATAGGCTCCTCCACTCTGTAACCACCGGGACCGAGTGTGTGTTCCCCTAAGTTCAGCTCCCGCATTTCTTTCCCCCACCTACTTGATTCGGAGCTTGCGGTGCTCGAGCAATTGATCTTGAAGTCGTTGTAGTCATCTTCGGTGATCGAAGGATTTTTCTCCTTGATCTTCTCATAACTCTCACCTTTCTCGATCATTCTCTTCACACTTCTTTTCCAAGTAGACAGGGCCGTGCTCATCTTCGTGAGGGCAGCATTGTTCACTTTATTCCCTTTGAGGCTTGTGTTTTCAAATTCAGCGGGGAACTTGTATCGTTCGTGCAGCTTCGTGAAGAGGAGGTTGCGCAAATTCCCTCGGTCAGGATGCCTGAGGTTCTCGGTGTTGATCGAGACGGTGCTCCGGAGAATGCACCCGAGCTGAAGCGAGTACCCCTTGACTATTCGTTCGGGCGCCGTTGGATTCCCGTTGGAGTCCACTTCAGTAACTTCCTCCTTGAGGGTGCGGAGCACGGTCGGGCGCCGGTCCTTCCGTTGCCTTTTCGGTTGGCTGCCATCTGTGCGTGCGCCGCCATCATCAGTGGTGGCATCCTCGGCGGCACCATCAGTGGTGGCATCAGTGGGGTCATCCTCGGCGGTACCATCAGTGGTCTCAGGATCGGTGGGGAAGGCGGCGTCCTCATACAAGTGAGGTTGTTCCTCCATCTCCTGGGACAGCTCCCAGAATTTCTTGCCGCCCGAACCCCCGGCCTCATCGTTGTTGGCCATGTTTCTCTATAAATAGGAACAAAGTTTGGTCAAAAAGTTGGTTATTGTCAAGGAACAAGATCTCTAAGTTGACCAAATAACCTAATTCTCGAGGAATGTCGCCAAAAAGTTGGTTATTGTCAAGGAACAATTGAGAGATGTTTGTGATATTGCCTAGGTGTTTTGGGATAGAACCTGTTAGTGTGTTGTTGCTAAGGTCCAAGTTCACGTTCTTAGGGTAACCTAGTTCTTGGGGGGTGTGTCTAGAAAGTTGGTTGCTGCAAAGATACAAGGTTGTGAGTTTGGTCAAATTGCCTATGATGTTTGTGATATTGCCTTGGATCTTGAAGGCACTGTTGCATGATGCAGGGGTGTGTCTAGAAAGTTGGTTGCTGCAAAGATACAAGGTTGTAACACTGGGATTTGTGCACAAGCTAAGCTAGCTAAGACAGTAGCTTCCTTGCAACCAACAAAAGACAAAGGAAAAGGGGTGAAAAGGGGGAGATGGTTAGCTTTGATGAGCAGGCAACATCTTCCTAACCCCCTTCTTCTTGTCTCCTCTCACTATCTCTCTCACACACATGGCAAGCAAGGGTGTCTGAGTGTGTGAAAAAAATACTAAACTAATCCAACCACTAAAGCAAATTAATTTTTATTTTGGTTGAGAATCGGGCACCTTCTAGGTCAAGAAAATTGGGCATGACCTTTGCTAATTTTCTTGACCTAGGAGTGCCCCATTTCTCAACCGAAACGGAAATTAATCAACGTTTCAGGAGAAAGGGGTTATTTTAGAAGATCACAAGTAGCAGCAGCATCACTTGACAAAATCACAACTAGCAGCAGCAACTCGCAGATAGCAGCAGCAGCATCACTTGACAAGTTTCAGACCACATAAATAGCACAAGTGACATGAAAATTCACTTGTAGTGTACTGATAGCACAAGTGACATGAAAATTCCTTTTACTGTCAAAAAACTACTAATAGCACAAGTGACATGAAAATTCAGGAGTAGGAGATCACAAAGGCCATGTCATGCTTGGCAATATTTGTTTACTGAAACTAAATGAACATTTTACTGTCAATAAAAATGTTTTACATATCCTGCAGACAAGTGCAACCACCGGTAGAGGAGTTTCAGCTGTTTCTTTGAACATTTTACTGTCATCACTTACTGAACCTTTTACATATGCACATGTTTTAGCTAATTTGAACATTTCACAAGGAATGCCATCACTTACTGAGTGATTTGAGTGAAATGCACTTGCAACCAAAAGGCCGAAAGGCAGGCCGGTTTGCTCTTCTATGAAAATGGCACACCTTTTCATGGCATATTGTACGAAAGACATAACTATGGGGGTTTTACATATCTGTTTCTTTGAACATTTTACTGTCAATAAAAATGATGTACTACTGCTTTCAGTTAATTCAAATTAGCTAAAACCTTTTACTGTCAAATAGTGCTAATGTTTACTCTATGAAATAAACTACTTCTCCTCCTTTCAGTTGATACATGTTTGCTTTTGCAATGCTATTGATTTTTTCCCTTTCTCTTTTACAGAAGGCCACAGGACAACAAATGCATTCTTCCTTCTATTTGTTTACTCTTTCCTACATCTTACTTCAGTATAGTAAATCGCATGTAATCTATTTTTGCCAGTGTAACAAGAAACTACCCGGTGGTGTTGACACCCCTCTTCTCGTTGCTATAATTGCTCCCTCACTAAAATGTGTCAAGCTCCTGGTGGAGGTATCGTGCCTGCAGTATTCATTTTTGTTGTGTTAGGCCTTGGAAAGTTAGAATTACTTAAGAAAATTTTTGCTCAATGCTTGAAACTGTTACTGGAAGCTGGTGCTGACCCTGTGTAAGATTTCTGTACCTCTATGCCATGGCATGCCAATTGCTTGAACATCCAACTGATGTTAACAGTTTATTTAGAGCTGGTGCTCTCGCAAACAGGCCCATGAATTAGTGGAGCTGGGTATCCATAGTTCTAAGAATTCAAGGAGCTGGAATTGGGGGTGTTTCGGTGTGCATTTTGTTTGTTAAGCTTAAATCATCTTATACCAACTATGGGAAGCACATAATACCAATGCTTACAGAAAAGAAATCTGTGTGCTCAACAAAACTTAGGCATTGATCCTATAACTCATCGTGCCAGAGAGAGAGAGAGAGGGGGGGGGGTCTGACCTGCTGCTGTGCGTCCGAGGCATGGTGCGTGGGAGGTTTGCCGGTGATGGATGCCGCCTTCTTGCCGGTGACGGATGCTGCCTGCCTAGATGCAAATGGGGGTTGAGTGAGTCATAGCAGGCCAGGGGAAGGTACATGAATGGAGAGAGAGAGAGAGAGGCTTACTGACCTGCTGCTGTCCGGCGGCGGCTGGTCCAGATCCAGGAGCCTCTGTGGCCGTGGTGAGAGGGCGAGGCGGATGGAATTGCTTTACTTGTATTGGGCAGTCCTTGAAACATAGAAAAATAGATCACAATTGATTTAACACTAAAAATGATTTGTGTAATCTGGTTGGTACTCTTACAGTTGCATAAATTGAAAAAAAAATTGATCTGTGTGATCTGGGTTACAGTATCAGCAACCTTGCATTTCATTTTATACAAAATTGTACTCCACCAAGAACAGAGCCATACTATAGCAGCAAGACTGTAGTAAGAAAGAACCAATTCCCAAGTTCCAAGTCCCATATCACACAAAAGAGCAGAGTGCATGCTTGATGTTAAACTTTTTTAGGTACTTCTTTGTCATTGATGATATATGGGATGAATCAGTATGGGAAATTATTCACTGCGTGTTTCCAGAAAACCAAAAAGGTAGTCAAGTAATCACAACCACAAGACTTGAAACTGTAGCTAATGCAAGCTGCAACTATCAGCACGAGTTCGTTTACAAGATGAGTCCTCTTGATGATCAAAACTCAAGAAAACTATTTTTCAGCAGAGTTGGACAGAATGACTCCTTGTACATTTTTATTTTGACGAAACTGAAAAAAATTGACACTTGGGTTAACTGAAGAAGGAAGCAGCACGATTCAATGTCTAGCAGTAGCAGCAGCTGTTAGACACGGCAGTGGCGGCTACAGGCGCGCAGTAGCAGCTGTTGCAAGGCAGCGGGCGGAGCGCGGCCGTGGGCAGGTGCACACGCGCGAGGGGGCGAACTGGGGCGGCCAGAGACGCGGGGAAAAAGCACGGCCACGACGAGCTCGTGGCCATGGCGGACGATGGCTTCGGCCTCGAATAGAGCGACGAATACGACGGCGGTTCCGCACGGGAAGGAGAAGGGAATGGTTGAGTGCCTCACCGAGGAGGCACACGATGGCCCGTTGGTGGCTTAGGAGCAGCAGAACGGCGACAATCGTCGCGGACGCGCCGGTGACTGTAGGTTGAAGACGACGACGAATCCGGCAATGTAGGGGCTCCCACCAAGGATGTCGGGGCGGCGGGGCGGGGTCGAGGCGGCGGGGCAGCGTCGAGGCGGCGTCGGGGCGGCGGGGCAGCGTCGAGGCGGCGGGGTAGCGGCGTCGGGAGAGGAGAGGGGAAGGGGATCGAGGGCGAGGGCGAGGGAGAGAGAGGGGATAGGGAGGGGCCGGGGAGGGAGGGGAATATGGATGGGGCCGGGCACAATACTAATGGCGCACCACCCCTCGGTGCACCATAAGTATATCCATACTAATGGCGCACCCCACCGTGGTGCGCCATTAGTATTTTTTTTATTTCTGCTCGAGCCAACAGGTTATTTTCCACCTGAACTGATCCACACCAAGTTCCCTCTACTAGCTCGACTGGTCAGCTGCCAGTTCTCACACCAGGAGGTCCTGGGTTCGATTCCCAGGCTCCACAATTTTTTTATCCATTTAAAATGTTGTTTGATACTTATTTGTGTTTAAATATGTTCAAACTTGTTTAAATCATAATAGTAATATTTTTTTATAAGACAATAATAATTTTTTTAAAAATTACATCAAACAGTAATGCCGGTGGAGCGGGGGAGGGTGCGCGGGGTGCGGGGGGTCGGCGGAGGCGGTTGAGTAGGGGAGGGGTGCGGGGGGTCGGCGGTGGCGGTTGAGTAGGGGAGGGGTGCGGGGGGTCAGCGGCGGCGGTTGAGTAGGGGAATCGAGGGTGCGGGGGGTCGTCGGCGGCGGCCGGTGGACCGGGGGGTGCTCGGCGGTGAGGGGGACCGGATCTGGCGAGGTGGGATAGCGATCGAGATGGAGGGGGATCGAGATCGAGTGTCCATGAAATTTAAAAATATTCATGATAGTTCAAAAAGTTCCCATGAAATACAATCGAGAAATGAAGGCTACGATTTAAATACAATCGATCTTAGCTAGCTATCTGTTCACAATCTTCGTGCCCTTCTTTTTCGCAAATGGAGTTCTTCTGTGGAACAGACGTCCTTTAGGTAGGGTGGTCCTGCTTCTTCTTGTGGTGTATGCTGCTACTTCATCATCGTCGTCATGTTCGATCCTCGGGTCGCCATACTTGTCGAAGTCTTGCTCATTGGCTACTCCATCCATTCTGATGATCTTCCTTTTGCCTCTCCTCACGACAACACGACTGGGCTTTGACGGGTCGGTAATGAAGAAGCATTGGTCCACTTGGGAAGCCAGTACCCATGGCTCATTTTTTGCGGTGACGTTTGCGCCCGCGGTCTTGGATTTGGCTTCGGGTATAACCATGGTGGTGAAATACCGGTCTTCTTTTAGGACGCTCTTGGCCCATCTGACACGGAACATCGGGACCTTCTCTCCAGCGTAGCTCAGCTCCCAGATCTCCTTGATCCTTCCGTAGTATCTGTCCTTGTCGTTACCGGTGTAGGATTCCATCGATACCCCGGAGTTCTGATAACCATCGCTCTTCATGTCCTTGGCCTCGGTGTAGAATGTGTAGCCATTGATATCGTACGCCTCATAGGTCATCAGGTTGTGCTCGGCGCCCTGTGACAAGGCGAATATGAGTTGTTCTTCCGTGGAAGAATCCTCATGTAAAGGGTACGACAGAAGCTTCTGCTTGAACCAACGCGTGAAACATGAGTTGTGCTCTTTGAGTATATCTCCATCCGTCCTCTGTTGGCCTCGGTCATTGTACGTCTTCTTAATAAAGGTTTTGTGCTGTACCACCCAAGGATCGACCACGTCTATGTGTTGTAGCGCGACTAGGTTTGCTCTTTCAAAGTCGGCGAGTCGACCCTCGAAGTCGACATGCATTTTGCGACGACCCTCATGGTGACCCCATCTAGCGAGCCTGCCGAGGTGCCTGTTGACGGGCAGACCAACGGGGTTCTCGATGCCTAGATAATTCGTGCAGTAGGAGATGCACTCTTCGGTCAGAAAGCCCCTGGCTATGCTTCCCTCTGGACGTGACATGTTGCGAACGTATCCTTTGATGACACCATTCTGTTGGAAATATGCCCTAGAGGCAATAATAAAAGTATTATTATATTTCATTGTTCATGATAATTGTCTTTTATTCATGCTATAACTGTATTATCCGGAAATCGTAATACACGTGTGAATACTTAGACCACAATATGTCCCTGGTAAGCCTCTAGTTGACCAGCTCGTTGTGATCAACAGATAGTCATGGTTTCCTGACTATGGACATTGGATGTCGTTGATAACGGGATCACATCATTAGGAGAATGATGTGATGGACAAGACCCAATCCTAAGCATAGCATAAAAGATCGTGTAGTTCGTTTTGCTAGAGCTTTGCAAGTGTCAAGTATCTCTTCCTTCGACCATGAGATCGTGTAACTCCCGGATACCGTAAGAGTGCCTTGGGTGTATCAAACGTCACAACGTAACTGGGTGACTATAAAGGTGCATTACAGGTATCTCCGAAAGTAGCTGTTGGGTTGACACGGATCGAGACTGGGATTTGTCACTCCGTATGACGGAGAGGTATCTCTGGGCCCACTCGGTAATGCATCATCATATTGAGCTCAATGTGACCAAGGTGTTGGACACGGGATCATGCATTACGGTACGAGTAAAGTGACTTGCCGGTAACGAGACTGAACAAGGTATTGGGATACCGACGATCGAGTCTCGGGCAAGTAACGTACCGATTGACAAAGGGAATTGCATACAGGGTTTGATCGAATCCTCGACATCGTGGTTCATCCGATGACAACATCGAGGAGCATGTGGGAGCCATCATGGGTATCCAGATCCCGCTGATGGTTATTGACTGAGAGCGTCTCGGTCATGTCTGCATGTCTCCCGAACCCGTAGGGTCTACACACTTAAGGTTCGGTGACGCTAGGGTTATGAAGATATGTATATGCAGAAACCCGAATGTTGTTCGGAGTCCCGGATGAGATCCCGGACGTCACGAGGAGTTCCGGAATGGTCCGGAGGTAAAGAATTATATATAGGAAGTGCTATTTCGGGCATCGGGACAAGTTTCGGGGTTATCGGTATTGTACCGGGACCACCGGAAGGGTCCCGGGGGTCCACCGGGTGGGGCCACCTGTCCCGGGGGGCCACATGGGCTGTAGGGGGTGCGCCTTGGCCATCATGGGCCAAGGGCACCAGCCCCTATAGGCCCATGCGCCTAGGGTTTCCCCCTAGGAGGAGTCCTAGTGGTGGAAGGCACCCCTAGGTGCCTTGGGGGGGAGGGAAACCTCCCCTAGGCCGCCGCCCCCCCTAGTAGATCTCATCTACTAGGGCCGGCGCCCCCCCTGGCACCCCTATATATAGTGGGGGAGAGGAGGGACTTCATACACCAGCCCCTGGCGCCTCCATCTCCCCCCCGTTACGTCTCTCCCTCGTAGTCTCGGCGAAGCCCTGCTGCTGTGACGCCCTGCATCCACCACCACGCCGTCGTGCTGCTGGATCTTCATCAACTTCTCCTTCCCCCTTGCTGGATCAAGAAGGAGGAGACGTCTCCCGTCCCGTACGTGTGTTGAACGCGGAGGTGCCGTCCGTTCGGCGCTGGTCATCGGTGATTTGGATCACGTCGAGTACGACTACATCATCACCTTGCAAGCTTCCGCACGCGATCTACAAGTGGTATGTAGATGCAAACTCTCTCCCTAGACTCGTTGCTTAGATGAACTCATAGATGGATCTTGGTGAAACCGTAGGAAAAATTTTAATTTTCTGCAACGTTCCCCAACAGTGGCATCATGAGCTAGGTCTATGCGTAGTTCTCTTTGCACGAGTAGAACACAACTTTGTTGTGGGCGTGGATTTTGTCATCTTACTTGCCTCTACTAGTCTTTTCTTGCTCAACGGTATTGTGGGATGAAGCGGCCCGGACCAACCTTACACGTACGCTTACGTGAGACCGGTTCCACCGACTGACATGCACAAGTTGCATAAGGTGGCTGGCGGGTGTCTGTCTCTCCCACCTTAGTTGGAGCGGAATCGATGAACAGGGCCCTTATGAAGGGTAAATAGAAGTTGACAAAATCACGTTGTGGTGATTCGTAGGTAAGAAAACGTTCTTGCTAGAACCCAATTGCAGCCACGTAAAAGATGCAACAACAATTAGAGGACGTCTAACTTGTTTTTGCAGCGATTGATCATGTGATGTGATATGGCCAGAAGTTGTGATGAATGATGAATTGTGATGTATGAGATCATGTTCTTTGTAATAGGATTCACGACTTGCATGTCGATGAGTATGACAACCGGCAGGAGCCATAGGAGTTGTCATTATTTTTTGTATGACCTGCGTGTCATTGAATAACGTCATGTAAACTACTTTACTTTATTGCTAAACGTTAGTCATAGAAGTAGAAGTAGTCGTTGGCGTGACAACTTCATGAAGACACGATGATGGAGATCATGATGATGGAGATCATGGTGTCAAGCCGGTGACAAGATGATCATGGAGCCCCGAAGATGAAGATCAATGGAGCTATATGATATTGGCCATATCATGTCACAACTATATAATTGCATGTGATGTTTATTATGTATTATGCATCTTGTTTACTTAGGACGACGGTAGTAAATAAGATGATCCCTTATAAAATTTCAAGAAGTGTTCTCCCCTAACTGTGCACCGTTGCTACAGTTCGTCGTTTCTAAGCACCACGTGATGATCGGGTGTGATGGATTCTTACGTTCACATACAACGGGTGTAAGACAGTTTTACACAGCGAAAACACTTAGGGTTAACTTGACGAGCCTAGCATGTGCAGACATGGCCTCGGAACACGGAGACCGAAAGGTCGAACACGAGTCGTATGGAAGATACGATCAACATGAGAATGTTCACCGACGATGACTAGTCCGTCTCACGTGATGATCGGACACGGGCTAGTCGACTCGGATCGTGTAACACTTAGATGACTAAAGGGATGTCTAATCTAAGTGGGAGTTCATAATTTGATTAGAACTTTATTATCATGAACTTAGTCTAAAACCTTTGCAAATATGTCTTGTAGATCAATGGCCAACGCTAATGTCAACATGAACTTCAACGCGTTCCTAGAGAAAACCAAGCTGAAAGATGATGGCAGCAACTATACGGACTGGGTCCGGAACCTGAGGATCATCCTCATAGCTGCCAGGAAACAATATGTCCTAGAAGGACCGCTAGGTGACGCTCCCGTCCCAGAGAACCAAGACATTATGAATGCTTGGCAGTCTCGCGCTGATGATTACTCCCTCGTTCAGTGCGGCATGCTTTACAGCTTAGAACCGGGGCTCCAAAAGCGTTTTGAGCATCACGGAGCATATGAGATGTTCGAAGAGCTGAAACTAGTTTTTCAAGCTCATGCCCGGGTCGAGAGATATGATGTCTCCGACAAGTTCTACAGTTGTAAGATGGAGGAAAACAGTTCTGTCAGTGAGCACATCCTGAAGATGTCTGGGTTGCACAACCGTATGACCCAGCTGAACATTAACCTCCCAGATGAGGCGGTCATTGACAGAATCCTCCAGTCGCTCCCACCAAGCTACAAGAGCTTTGTGATGAACTACAACATGCAGGGAATGGAAAAGACCATTCCTGAAGTGTTCTCGATGCTGAAGTCAGCAGAGGCTGAAATCAAGAAAGAACATCAAGTGTTGATGGTCAATAAGACCACTAAGTTCAAGAAGGGCAAGGGTAAGAAGAACTTCAAGAAGGACGGCAAAGATGTTGCCGCGCCTGGTAAGCCAGTTACCGGGAAGAAGTCAAAGAATGGACCCAAGCCTGAGACTGAGTGCTTTTATTGCAAGGGGAAGGGTCACTGGAAGCGGAACTGCCCCAAATACTTAGCGGATAAGAAGGCCGGCAACACCAAAGGTATATTTGATATACATGTGATTGATGTGTACCTTACCAGTACTCGTAGTAACTCCTGGGTATTTGATACCGGTGCCGTTGCTCATATTTGTAACTCACAGCAGGAGCTGCGGAATAAACGGAGACTGGCGAAGGACGAGGTGACGATGCGCGTCGGGAATGGTTCCAGAGTCGATGTGATCGCCGTCGGCACGCTGCCTCTACATTTACCTACGGGATTAGTTTTGAACCTTAATAATTGTTATTTAGTGCCAAGTTTGAGCATGAACATTGTATCAGGATCTCGTTTAATACGAGATGGCTACTCATTTAAGTCTGAGAATAATGGTTGTTCGATTTATATGAGAGATATGTTTTATGGTCATGCTCCGATGGTCAATGGTTTATTCTTAATGAATCTCGAGCGTAATATTACACATGTTCATAGTGTAGATGCCAAAAGATTTAAAGTTGATAACGATAGTCCCACATACTTGTGGCACTGCCGCCTTGGTCACATTGGTGTCAAGCGCATGAAGAAGCTCCATGCCGATGGACTTTTAGAGTCTCTTGATTATGAATCGTTTGACACGTGCGAACCATGCCTCTTGGGCAAAATGACCAAGACTCCGTTCTCCGGAACAATGGAGCGAGCAACCAACTTGTTGGAAATCATACATACCGATGTGTGCGGTCCAATGAGCGTTGAGGCTCGCGGAGGATATCGTTATGTTCTCACTCTCACAGATGACTTGAGTAGATATGGGTATGTCTACTTAATGAAACACAAGTCTGAGACCTTTGAAAAGTTCAAGGAATTTCAGAATGAGGTGGAGAATCAACGTGACCGAAAGATAAAATTCTTACGATCAGATCGTGGAGGAGAATACTTAAGTCACGAATTTGGTACACACTTAAAGAAATGTGGAATCGTTTCACAGCTCACGCCGCCTGGAACACCTCAGCGAAACGGTGTGTCCGAACGTCGTAATCGCACTCTATTGGATATGGTGCGGTCTATGATGTCTCTTACCGATTTACCGCTATCATTTTGGGGATACGCTCTAGAGACAGCTACATTCACTTTAAATAGGGCACCGTCTAAATCCGTTGAGACGACACCGTATGAATTATGGTTTGGAAAGAAACCTAAGCTGTCGTTTCTAAAAGTTTGGGGATGCGAAGCTTATGTCAAGAAACTTCAACCTGAAAAGCTCGAACCCAAGTCGGAAAAATGCGTATTCATAGGATACCCTAAGGAAACTGTAGGGTATACCTTCTACTTAAGATCCGAAGGCAAGATCTTTGTTGCCAAGAACGGATGCTTTCTGGAAAAAGAGTTTCTCTCGAAAGAAGTAAGTGGGAGGAAAGTAGAACTCGATGAAGTACTACCTCTTGAGCGGGATAGTGGCGCAGCACAGGAAACCGTTCCTGTGATGCCCACACCAACTGAAGAGGAAAACCATGATAATGATCAAGGTACTTCGGATCAAGTTACTGCTGAACTTCGTAGGTCCACAAGGACACGTTCCGCACCAGAGTGGTACGGCAACCCTGTCCTGGAAATCATGTTGTTAGACAACAATGAACCTTCGAACTATGAAGAAGCAATGGCGGGCCCGGATTCCAACAAATGGCTTGAAGCCATGAAATCCGAGATAGAATCCATGTATGAAAACAAAGTATGGACTTTGACAGACTTGCCCGATGATCGGCGAGCGATAGAAAACAAATGGATCTTTAAGAAGAAGACGGACGCGGATGGTAATGTTACCATCTATAAAGCTCGACTTGTCGCTAAGGGTTATCGACAGGTTCAAGGGATTGACTACGACGAGACATTCTCTCCCGTAGCGAAGCTAAAGTCCGTCCGAATCATGTTAGCAATTGCCGCATACTATGATTATGAGATATGGCAGATGGACGTCAAAACAGCATTCCTTAACGGGCATCTTAAGGAAGAACTGTATATGATGCAGCCGGAAGGTTTTGTCGATCCTCGGAACGCTAACAAAGTATGCAAGCTCCAGCGATCCATTTATGGACTGGTGCAAGCATCTCGGAGTTGGAACATTCGCTTTGATGAGATGATCAAAGCGTTTGGGTTTATGCAGACTTATGGAGAAGCCTGCGTTTACAAGAAAGTGAGTGGGAGCTCTGTAGCATTTCTCATATTATATGTAGATGACATACTCCTGATGGGAAATAATATAGAATTTCTGGACAGCATTAAGGCCTACTTGAATAAGTGTTTTTCAATGAAGGACCTTGGAGAAGCTGCTTATATATTAGGCATCAAGATCTATAGAGATAGATCGAGACGCCTCATAGGTCTTTCACAAAGCACATACCTTGATAAGATTTTGAAGAGATTCAGAATGGATCAGTCCAAGAAGGGGTTCTTGCCTATGTTACAAGGTATGAGACTGAGCTCAGCTCAGTCACCGACCACGGCAAAAGATAAAGAAGAGATGAGTGTCATCCCCTATGCTTCAGCCATAGGATCTATTATGTATGCCATGCTGTGTACCAGACCCGATGTAAACCTTGCCGTAAGTTTGGTAGCAAGATACCAAAGTAATCCCGGCAAGGAACACTGGACAGCGGTCAAGAATATCCTGAAGTACCTGAAAAGGACAAAGGACATGTTTCTCGTTTATGGAGGAGACGAAGAGCTCGTCGTAAAGGGTTACGTCGACGCTAGCTTCGACTCAGATCTGGATGACTCTAAGTCACAAACCGGATACGTGTATATGTTGAATGGTGGAGCAGTAAGCTGGTGCAGCTGCAAGCAGAGCGTCGTGGCGGGATCTACGTGTGAAGCGGAGTACATGGCAGCCTCGGAGGCAGCACATGAAGCGATTTGGGTGAAGGAGTTCATCACCGACCTAGGAGTCATACCCAATGCGTCGGGGCCGATCAAACTCTTCTGTGACAACACTGGAGCTATTGCCCTCGCAAAGGAGCCCAGGTTTCACAAGAAGACCAGGCACATCAAGCGTCGTTTCAACTCCATCCGTGAAAATGTTCAAGATGGAGACATAGAGATTTGCAAAGTGCACACGGATCTGAATGTCGCAGATCCGCTGACTAAACCTCTCTCGCGTGCAAAACATGATCAACACCAGAACTCTATGGGTGTTCGATTCATCACAATGTAACTAGATTGGTGACTCTAGTGCAAGTGGGAGACTGTTGGAAATATGCCCTAGAGGCAATAATAAAAGTATTATTATATTTCATTGTTCATGATAATTGTCTTTTATTCATGCTATAACTGTATTATCCGGAAATCGTAATACACGTGTGAATACTTAGACCACACTATGTCCCTGGTAAGCCTCTAGTTGACCAGCTCGTTGTGATCAACAGATAGTCATGGTTTCCTGACTATGGACATTGGATGTCGTTGATAACGGGATCACATCATTAGGAGAATGATGTGATGGACAAGACCCAATCCTAAGCATAGCATAAAAGATCGTGTAGTTCGTTTTGCTAGAGCTTTGCAAGTGTCAAGTATCTCTTCCTTCGACCATGAGATCGTGTAACTCCCGGATACCGTAAGAGTGCCTTGGGTGTATCAAACGTCACAACGTAACTGGGTGACTATAAAGGTGCATTACAGGTATCTCCGAAAGTAGCTGTTGGGTTGACACGGATCGAGACTGGGATTTGTCACTCCGTATGACGGAGAGGTATCTCTGGGCCCACTCGGTAATGCATCATCATATTGAGCTCAATGTGACCAAGGTGTTGGACACGGGATCATGCATTACGGTACGAGTAAAGTGACTTGCCGGTAACGAGACTGAACAAGGTATTGGGATACCGACGATCGAGTCTCGGGCAAGTAACGTACCGATTGACAAAGGGAATTGCATACAGGGTTTGATCGAATCCTCGACATAGTGGTTCATCCGATGACAACATCGAGGAGCATGTGGGAGCCATCATGGGTATCCAGATCCCGCTGATGGTTATTGACTGAGAGCGTCTCGGTCATGTCTGCATGTCTCCCGAACCCGTAGGGTCTACACACTTAAGGTTCGGTGACGCTAGGGTTATGAAGATATGTATATGCAGAAACCCGAATGTTGTTCGGAGTCCCGGATGAGATCCCGGACGTCACGAGGAGTTCCGGAATGGTCCGGAGGTAAAGAATTATATATAGGAAGTGCTATTTCGGGCATCGGGACAAGTTTCGGGGTTATCGGTATTGTACCGGGACCACCGGAAGGGTCCCGGGGGTCCACCGGGTGGGGCCACCTGTCCCGGGGGGCCACATGGGCTGTAGGGGGTGCGCCTTGGCCATCATGGGCCAAGGGCACCAGCCCCTATAGGCCCATGCGCCTAGGGTTTCCCCCTAGGAGGAGTCCTAGTGGTGGAAGGCACCCCTAGGTGCCTTGGGGGGGAGGGAAACCTCCCCTAGGCCGCCGCCCCCCTAGTAGATCTCATCTACTAGGGCCGGCGCCCCCCCTGGCACCCCTATATATAGTGGGGGAGAGGAGGGACTTCATACACCAGCCCCTGGCGCCTCCATCTCCCCCCGTTACGTCTCTCCCTCGTAGTCTCGGCGAAGCCCTGCTGCTGTGACGCCCTGCATCCACCACCACGCCGTCGTGCTGCTGGATCTTCATCAACCTCTCCTTCCCCCTTGCTGGATCAAGAAGGAGGAGACGTCTCCCGTCCCGTACGTGTGTTGAACGCGGAGGTGCCGTCCGTTCGGCGCTGGTCATCGGTGATTTGAATCACGTCGAGTACGACTACATCATCACCTTGCAAGCTTCCGCACGCGATCTACAAGTGGTATGTAGATGCAAACTCTCTCCCTTGACTCGTTGCTTAGATGAACTCATAGATGGATCTTGGTGAAGCCGTAGGAAAAATTTTAATTTTCTGCAACGTTCCCCAACACATTCATCCTTTCGAACGGCATCATGCTGTGCAGGAACGTCAGCCCGAGTTGGATGATATCGTCCATGATATGGACCAGCAGATGCACCATAACGTCGAAGAATGCGGGCGGGAAGTACATCTCAAGTTCGCATAGTATCACCATGATCTCTTCCTGTAGCCTTCTGAGTTGCCTCACGCCAACAGACTTCCGAGAGATGACGTCAAAAAAGTTGCATAGGCCAAATAGGGTTTCACGGACGTGCGCATCCATGATCTCACGGATTGCAACTGGAAGTATCTGCGTCATCAGCACGTGACAGTCGTGAGACTTCATCCCGCTGAACTTCAGCTTCGCTGGGTCTAGGTATCTGCTTATCTTCCCCGCGTAACCGTAAGGAAGTTTTACTCCTACGAGGCAGGTGAAAAACTGCTCGATCTCCTCCTGACTTAGAGTGAAGCACGCGGGAGGGTAGTCATTTCCGGTCTTCTTGGCCTTTTTGCCTTTGTGACGACTTTCCGTGTCCTGCTTCGCCTCATCATCATCATCATCATCATGATCATCATATATAGCGTGAAGCTCCTGCCTGATGCCCATTGATTTCAAGTCTGCCCTTGCTTTCGGCCCATCTTTGGTCCTCTCTGGCATGTTGAGCAGGGTACCAAGCAGACTCTCGCACACATTTTTCGTGATATGCATGACATCAAGGCTGTGAGGCACACGGTGGATCTTCCAGTACGGCAAGTCCCAAAAAACAGACCTTGTTTTCCATACCTTCAGCAGCGGCTCTGGCGCCTTTCGCTTCTTTCCGCTTGGCGCCTTTTGCTTCTTTCCCGGCAGTGGGCAGTCTTTCCAATTTTTCAACAGCTCGTCTATTTCCTCGCCGCTCCTCGTACGCGGGCGTCCTCGGGGTTCGGTTTCACCATCGAACAGATCCTTGCGTTTTCTCCACGGGTTATCGTCGCGAAGCCACCTTCGATGTCCCATGAACACGGTTTTCGAAGACCCGGGATCTCTATCTAGCTGGCGATACGTTGTGTCATCCATGCACCTGACGCATCCAGAAAATCCGTGGACCACCTGCCCCGCGACATATCCATAACCGAGATAGTCGTGCACCGTCGTGAGCAGCGCGGCTCTCATAGGGAAATATTCTTTCTCTGCGGCGTCCCACGTATTGGCTGGCGTTTTCCATAGCGTGTCAAGCTCCTCTTTCAGCAGCCCCAGATACAGATTGATGTCGTTCCCTGGTTGTTTCGGTCCTTCAATTAGCATACTCATGTGAATATACTTCCTCTTCATGCACAACCAGGGGGGAAGGTTGTACATCCACACAAACACAGGCCAGGTGCTATGTGTGCTTCTCTGGCTGCCAAACAGATTGACTCCATCGGTGCTCACGCCCAGCATGATGTTCCTTGGATCATTCCCAAATTCTGGGTCTTCGAAGTTCAACGCTTGCCACTGGCTCGCATCCTTAGGGTGACTCAGCATCTTGTCTTTTTTATCTATCTCCGGATCATTTGCATCATCTTATCGCTTCTTCTCCTCCCTATCCGCGTGCCAACGCAGGAGCTTTGCTACCTTAGGGTCCGCGAAATACCGCTGCAGACGAGGAGTGATCGGAAAGTACCACACCACTTTTCGAGGAGCTTTCTTCCTCTTCTTGTATCGAGTGACGCCGCACACCGGACATATGGTAGACTCCGCGTGCTCATCCTGATAAATGATGCAATTGTTCATGCACACATGGTATTTCACGTGCGGTAAATCTAGAGGACACACGATTTTCTTCGCCTCCTCCAAACTGGTCGGGCACTTGTTCCCCTTGGGAAGACGTTCGTGCCATAATGACATGTTCTCGTCGAAGCATGCGTCAGTCATTTTGTGTTTTACCTTCATCTCCAGAGCCATGAGCGTTACTTTCAGGCGGGTATCCTCGGGCCTGCATCCTTCATACAATGGAGTAACTGCGTATAACTCAAGTTGATCCATCTTGGCTTTCTCTCGGGCGGCAGCTCTTGCGTTATCCGTCTGCTTGAGAAGCAACTCTTGAATATGAGGGTCCTGCACCCAGCCCATCGATGGTCCAGCGTCGTCTGCTCCGCCGGCATCATCATCTTCATGATCATGCCCGTCGACTGCTCCGGCATCTTCCTCATCATCATGTCCTGCATCTTCTACATGATGACTGTGTACAACATCACCGCTGTGATCATCTCCTCGGGATTCTTCGTCTTCTCGCCCGCCCGAGCCGCGGTGGTTGTCTTGCTGCCCTTCCTCATTTCTTGCCCGGCCCCCATGGACGACTTCGTAGTCATCTTCATCACCTTGCCACCGATAGCCATCCATGAAACCACGCAAGAGCAGGTGGTCCCGCACCTGCCCAGATTCCGGGTCTGCAATAAGGCTCTTCAGCTTGCATCTTCAACATGGACATCTTATCTCCGTCTCGTTCTTTTGAAGCATCTCGGCCTTTGCGGACCTCAAAAACCTATTCACGATGCCTTCGGTCATCATGCGGACCATGGTCGCCTGCGGGGTAGAGCAAAACGATATTTTAGAACCAAGAAAAAATTTGGCATGACTTTCCCTAAAAATAGGACCAAAAAGAATGCTTAATGCCAAAATTCTCGCTGAAACGGAAATGAATCAACATTCCGGCAAAATATTGGCAACTATCGAATTTCAAATACCGGTACACCTCCAAACACAAACACATATGCAACACCACAAACATATGCAACACCACGAACATACATAGATCTAGCTAGGCCATAAAAAGTGCATGTGCACATTGTTGTAGGGAGAACAACATAAATATAGCTTCCCTCCTTACTTACCTATCAAAACAAGGTAATTTAACCACTTAAATTGAATGAATCTATGGTGGAAATGAGGTGAAAAAGAGGAGGCACCCGAGACAAGGAGGAGGTGGAGAGAATGAAGTGGGGAGAAAGTGAGTGTGGGTAGGAGAGGCTGTCCAAAATATCTTGTTGCTGCCCACTTACTAATGGCGCACCAACTCTAAATGCGCCATTAGTAATCCAGGTTACTAATGGCGCACCTCCTGGTGGTGCGCCATTAGTAGTTTTGCAAAAAAAAAATACTAATGGCGCACTGTCCCACAGTGCGCCATTACTAGTTTAAACTAGTAATGGCGCACGGTGGAACAGTGCACCCTTAGTAGTTTTGCAAAAAAGGGAATAAAAAATATAAGAAAAAAAACAACATTAGTGGCGCACTTTCCGGCTGGTGCGCCATTACTAGTTACAACTAGTAATGGCGCACTGTATCTGGATGCGCCATTAGTATGTTTGGACAGGCGCACTAGTTAATTTTTTTTTGATACTAATGGCGCACCTTGGGCCAGGTGCGCCATTAGTAGTTTCAACTCTAATGGCGTATCAGTAGGTGGTGCGCCATTAGTATATACTAATGGCGCATCGCTTGTTTGGTGCGCCATTAGTATCAATCCCATCTATAGCCCTTTTTCTAGTAGTGAATCTGTCAGTTATGTCGGCAACAACGTTGGTACCAAGGGCGAGGGACGAAGAGAACCATCTTCCTGCTCGTTGAACGAGGCGGACCAATAGGCAAAGTTCTCGTCCATCGGTGGTTACCGGAATGGCATCAACAAAAGCAACAGGGTCTTACTGACGCGATTGTACACCAAGGTGTTTTCATAAGCAGAAGAATATTACTGCTTAGATCATATAGATCACCAAAAAGGTTAAACAAAACAATGGGAAGGAAAGAGTGATCATCATATTAAACAGAACAATGGGAAGGAAAATGTGTTTAAACACATATTTCAAGGGTATATCCTTCCCAAGGACAAGCAGAGCAAGATATCCATGACCGGATATAAAGTAGAAAACCCTTTAGGTAAGGGGAGAGAAATTTCATGACATTACCCATACAATGGTGTTTGGATTATTGAGCAAGAAGAATTTAGCATTGTGCTTCAAATGTTCTTATTGAAAATCGGAGTACCACTGACATGCTTCGAGATAGCATTGACATGGTCTTCAGGCAAAGGTCAGACTCTGGATACACGAGGGATCCATCTAGAACACCTTGTAGAATAAGTCTTACAATTACCTCATTGAAGATGGATAATCTTGCGGAAAAGGAAACTATAACAATAGGTCCCCCGGCCAGGTGTGCTAGGCATGACATCACCTTAATGGGTCATATAATGACCGATGTTATAACCCTTGAAAATTGTTCCAACCATCATATCTGACCAAGATTCAGATCTGATTGGTGTCAGGATACCTCAGACTCAGGATGCCTGAGAAGAAGAGGTGCAACACAAATTGACGAGATGGCAATGTAAGATTCTCGCGAAATGGACTATGGAAGCAAGTCCTGAATCATGAGTTCATCATTAACCCAAGGAGAGGATGAGGGGGTGGCTGATGGACTTAGTGTCAATCCATCGAGATTTTCAAGAGATGGATCTCCCCAATTATGTGAACAAGGGGATAACATTTGTCAAATCAAAATGATAAAGATGTATGCTCGAGGAAAACATACACAATTAAACATTGGTTCAAAGCAATAGGGTTGCTAGAAGTTTTGAATTCACACATCATAGTTCATTTGACGGTATTCCGGTTAGGAACAACACGAGGACCAAGAAGGAATGGTGATGGTGATAAGTATCACTTGTACCAAGAATTCATAAGAGGTGGTGAAATTCTCATGACATTCTTGACATAAAAGATGGTAATACTCCAAGGTAAAGAAGAATAATTACTGGATAGCAAGGATCTCCAGGTATAACACAAAACACGAAGAAGTTTGTGTTGGAGGGAAGGCAAGAATGTTGTCAATGAAAACACAAATCATTGATGGGCAAGGATGGTATTTCTCAACACGAATTCGATTGATATCCAGTAAGAGCTCAGAATGTTGATGATGATCACAACAAAATTGTCGAGAGATTTCATGAAGATATAATCAAGCGGCGATGACATCAAATTTGAATGATGAAGCGAAAGGTTATTAGAACCATGGGTACGACACAAACTCGAAATCAAGTTTGCTATTCAAGGAGAAATGATATGACAAGGAAGATCGACGTAAGACTAGCTTACCGTCGAAAGTTGTGCTCCAGGAATAAGGACCAGGTAGCACAGTTAAAATCATCACAGTAATGATATAGCTAAATAGGGTAGGAAGGACGTGATCGGGTACAAACTCGTAAGCAAACAAGATTTATAATAGTTGTTGAACCGTAGTGTGAACTCAGTCCAGTTATCGGTCTTTGAGTGTTTAATAACTCAGAGCCCGTGAAAAATTGGAATCAGTGAGAATGTAGTACTTGATGAAGAACTCATAAGAGGTTATGTAGTACTTGATAATATCGAGGTACCATGGTGTAATACTCGACGGAAGATCAAAGTAAAGGTTGGACGGGTGTATTGATCCATAGAAGACAAGTGCTTAAACTTGCCCGTGAAATGGGGTCAAAGAAGAGCATATGGTCGAAACCATGATTGAAAAAGGCTGGATCGCAGATATAAGAACTTATACCAAGGGGAAAATTTAATTTAAGAGAAGCTTTAATGATAAGATCTACATCGTGTCCATGGGCATGAACACAAAGTTCAAGGTCGACTCCCACTTCTTCAATGCATAACCTTTCATTCACTGCTCTAGATAAAAATGATTTCAGTGTCAAAACCTACCTGGTGAATTACCAGAGGAGTATGACCCGTGAAAACTTTCGGGTTCACATAGATTAAGAAAAGCATAGGTTCAACCCGTCAGGGTATCGTGGAAACATATACCACAAGCTTGAATCGTAAATACCACCAGCTCGAAAACAGAGCATGGTTGAGAAAATAGGGGATACAATTTACCAAAAGCATTATGTATCCGAGGAAAGGTTCACAAGGTTATTAAATAAGGAGGACACTGTCGAATAATAATCCAATAAAGGACCTGACGGTCCATAGCGGAGCTGATGTGAGCATCGACACACAATCAGTTGAAGAAAGGTTGCAAGGGCATCAGATTATAGAACACCTGAATGATTCGATGCTTAGGTATCAAAGGAATTATGATTTCCAAATAGAAGGATCAGAAGCAGACGCTCTGATCAAGGGTGGATAAGTTTAATAGACCTAAGGGTACAATTGGCGTCAAACAGATTGGTCGAGAACAAGCTCATGTTCAAAAATGACGTCTGAGCCAGAAAGATAATTTAAAAGGATCAACCGATGATTGCGTGCATTCGCACTCATGTTGAATCAATAGGATCAAAATGACAGTGTCTAAGGATACCAACGAATATTGCCAGACATATGGAAAGCATCCATAATACAAGCAGACAAGTATTGCAGAGCCATAAGCTACTAAGATTTTTGGAGGATCGAATAGTATTTTGAAGACCATTGTGAAACACATGAACAATTGGGGGATGAGCGGAGACTGGATAAGTGCGAGAATTATCCATAGGGGTATTCAGGTGACAAAGAACATCAAGGCAGTAGGCTCAAAGGATTATCGAAACAACGACGAGTATTTCAGGGTATCTTGTAATAACAAGACCAACTGGGGATGAATGTAAGAATAACAACTGCAAGTAGTTATCCATAAGGGTTGACAGTGGAAGGGGAATTGCAATCGCGATGAACACAAGTTCTCGGTTTAACAGCGGAGAGTATCTTCAGGGTCTTCACGTGCAGCAGACGATCATCAGTAATAAGGGGCTCTCCAGGTGAAAGTGATAACGAGATCCTAATTTTAGATTTAGCAAAATTTATTTAACCCGAAAAGAAGAGAGATTAGAGTCCCAGAGTAAGGATCGAGGAGTAAAAGATCCTAATACCACCCAAGTGCCGACGTGGGCTCGTAAGAGACACAACCAAGTTAGTAAAAAGTTTTGTAATGTCTAGACTCGACTTCGGCCAAGTAGTGTGGAAGGGGGATTCCTACAGGCAGTCGGCTCTGATACCAACTTGTGACGCCCCCGGTTTAACCATACACTAATCATACATGCAAACGTGTACGATCAAGATCAGGGACTCACGGGAAGATATCACAACACAACTCTACAAATAAAAAAAGTCATACAAGCATCATATTACAAGCCAGGGGCCTCGAGGGCTCGAATACAAGAGCTCGATCATAGACGAGTCAGCGGAAGCAACCATATCTGAGTACAGACATAAGTTAAACAAGTTTTCCTTAAGAAGGCTAGCACAAACTGGGATACAGATCGAAAGAGGCGCAGGCCTCCTACCTGGGATCCTCCTAAACTACTTCTGGTCGTCGTCAGCGGGATGCGCGTAGTAGTAGGCACCTCTCGAGTAGTAGTACTCGTCGTCGACAGTGGCGTCTGGCTCCTAGGCTCCAACGTCTGGTTGCAGCAATCGAGTATAGAAAGGGGGAAAAGAGGGAGCAAAGCAACCATGAGTACTCATCCAAAGTACTCGCAAGCAAGGAGCTACACTACATATGTATGCAATGGTATCAAATGGATTAAGGGTATCATATGTGGACTGAACTGCAGAATGCCGAAATAAGAGGGGGATAGCTAGTCCTTTCGAAAACTACACTTCTGGCCACCTCCATCTTGCAGCAGGAGAAGAGAGTAGATGGTAAGTCCACCAAGTAGCATTGTGTAGCATAATCCTACCCACGATCCTCTCCTCGTCGCCCTGTTAGAGAGCGACCACCGGGTTGTATCTGGCACTTGGAAGGGTGTGTTTTATTAAGTATCCGGTTCTAGTTTTCATAAGGTCAAGGTACAACTCCAAGTCGTCCTGTTACCGAAGATCACGGCTATTCGAACAGATTAACTTCCCTATATGGGTGCACCACATTTCCCAACACACTCAACCCCCTTTGTCCGGACACACTTTTCTGGGTCATCCCCGGCCTCGAAAGATCAACACGTCGCAGCCCTACCTAGGCACAACAGAGAGGTCAGCACGCCGATCTAAATCCTATGCGCGTAGGGGTCTGGGCCCATCGCCCATTGCACACCTGCACGTTGCATACGCGGCCGGTGAGCAGACCTAGCAACCTCCGTTACAAAGGAAGTTGCGTTACACGGTCCAACCCGGTGCACGCCACTCAGTCGTTGACGTCACGAAGGCTTCGGCTGATACCACGACGTCGAGTGGCCGTAACTGTCCCCGTAGTTGGTTAGTGCGTATAGGCCAGTAGCCAGACTCAGATCAAATACCCAGATCTCGTTAAGCGTGTTATTTTGAAGTAACCGTGAACGCCGACCAAGGCCAGGCCCACCTCTCTCCTAGGTGGTCTCAACCTGCCCTGTCGCTCCGCCTCAAAGTAATAGTCGGGGGCCGTCGGGAACTCAGGCCCACCACTACCTGGCTGGAGCCACCTGCCCCTTCAGCCCCATCTCTAAACAGTATCACCGGTAATGTAACAGTGTAAAGTATATAGTATATGCCCGTGATCACCTCCTGAAGTGATCACGGCCCAGTAGTATAGCATGGCAGACGGACAAGAGTGTAGAGCCACTGATGGAACACTAGCATCCTATACTAAGCAGTAGGATAGCAGGTAAAGGTAACAACAGTAGTAGCAAGGACAGGCTATGCAGCAGTATAGGATTAACTGAAAGCAGTAACATGCTACACTAATCTAATGCAAGCAGTATAGAGAAGAATAGGCGATATCTGGTGCTCAAGGGGGGGGGGCTTGCCTGGTTGCTTTGGCAAGAGAGAGGGTCGTCAACACCATAGTCGAACTGGGGGTCGCCGGCAGTCTCGGGGTCTACCGGAAAGAAGTAACGGAGGGGGAACACAATAAATAACAAAGCAATCAAAGCAACACAAGGCAGAACATAGCAATACGCGGAGCTAAGTGTGCCCTAATGCAGTACTAGGTGATACCGGGAAAGGGGGGAAACATCCGGGAAAGGATTCCCGGTGTTTCGTGTTTTCGGACAAATGAACCAGAGGGAGAAATTGTGAGTTTGATAGGTTAGGGAGGTGTGGCGGACAAACGGGCTGCGTATCCGGATTCGTCTCATCGTTCTGAGCAACTTTCACATAGAAAGTATTTTCATATGAGCTACGATTTATTTTATATGATTTTCTAAAGTTTTAAAGCATTTTTAGAATTAACAGAATTAATTTAATTTAGAAAATGCCATTATGATGTCAGCATGATGTTAGCGTGATGTCATGAGTCAACTAGTCAATTGACTTAGTCAAACTGACTGGAGGGTCCCACTGTCATTGGCTGTTTGTTAAAAATAATTAAACAAAGTTAATTAGTTTAGTTAAATGATTAGGTTAATTAAATACAATTAATTAAGTTAATTAATCTTTTAATTAATTAATATATTTTTAGTTTTATTTCTTTTTTCTTTTTTTTAAACCTTTAATAGGGGCGGGCCCCACATGTCAATGGCCCAGGGGCCTTAGTGGGCTAATGGGCACGCGTATCGGGTGCCAGCCTGATTCGGCGCGGTTGCAGGCGGTGCGAGGACGCGAGCACCGGGGTCACTGTGTGGTGGCGGCACGACGAGGCCAGCACGGTGGAGGCGTAGCAGTAGGCCGCGGCGGGCGGCGCGGCAGCAACGGCCGGAGCTCAACCGGAGCTGCGCGAGCGAAAAGCCGCGAGCGGAGCGAGGCAAGGCGCGCCCAGGCGTGTGGGGAACCGCGATGGGGCGTGGCAACGCAGAGGCGGCGAGGCCAGGAGGGCGCGGGGGCGACCGGAGGCGAGGCCAGGGGCGGCCAGCGACGGCGGTGGGGAAGGCAGCAGCAGAGCGCGAAGCGGGGTGATTGCCGATGCGAGGCAGGGAGCGGCGGTGGTTCATGCGCGGTCCAAGGTGCGCGGTGCAGCCGCGGTGGCAGCGCAGCAGCGCAGGTGGGTGGCGGCGTGGGCAAGCGCGGGCGCGTGCACGAGTACGCGCGAGCAAGCAGGGGAGCGAGCGTTCGCGAGCGGGGGGCTGCGGCGACGAACGCGAGCGCACGCGAGTGAGGGAGAGAGGGAGCGAGGCTCACGGCGGTGAGTAGGGCACGGGGCAGCGGGGCTTGTGGGGAATATGGGGACGACGGTGACGTGGAGGTGGCGGTCCGGTGAGTCGGCGACGCGGGCTCGTGGAGGCCGTTCGGGGAGGAGGACGAGGACGGCCGAGCGACGGGGAGACAAGCGGCTGCGGCGAGGGACGGCTTCGGCGTCGTCGTCGAGCGGCGGGGGCACGTTGGGCTCGGCGCGGTCGTGGGTTCGCTCCCCCGATCTCGATCTCGATCGGGGAGGGGGGAGAGAGACGTGGGGGAATGGGTGGGGGGTTGTGCGGTAGCGGCTAGGGTTTGACCGAGGGGTGGGGATTATGGGAGTGGGGATGGGCTGGCCTGGCATGTGGATGGGCTGAGGCCCAGTGGGGGGGAGGCCTTTTCTGTTTTTATTTCTTTTTGTTCTATTTTTGTTTATTATTCTTTTACTGTTTTCTGTTTTATTTTAGTTCCTCTTTTATTTTAGTTTTATAAACTATAAAAGTAGTCCCTAATTTAGTGTTAGTAAATAGCTAGTGCCACATAAGTTTGGGCAACAAAATAAAATAGTTTAATATTTTATTTATTGTAAAAGGCATTCAACTAATTGTTTTTGCTACCGTTTAAAACATTTTAGAGTATTTTACACTTTTATAAAAGTGTGGTTTCTCCATCATACTTACTTATGCATTATTTGGCTCACTCCGAACATTTTAGTTTTAATATTTGAAAACTTTTATTGTTTGCTTGATTTTGAATTTGAATTCGAATCGGTTTCGAACTAACGTGAGATTAGCAACAGTAATCGAGGTGACATGGCATCATTAGCAGAGGTTTACTATAGCTTAAATACCCAGGCGTCACAACAATGATGGAAGGGTAAGAGTGCGTATAATCCATGGACTCAACATTAGTCATAAAGAACTCATATACTTATTGCAAAAATCTACAAGTCATCAAAAACCAAGCACTACACGCATGCTCCTAGGGGGATAGATTGGTAGGAAAAGACTATCGCTCGTCCCCGACCGCCACTCATAAGGAAGACAATCAAAGAACACCTCATGTTTCAAATTTGTTACATAACGTTTACCATACGTGCATGCTACGGGACTTGCAAACTTCAACACAAGTATTTCTAAATTTCACAACTACTCAACTGGCACAACTTTAATATCACTACCTCCATATCTCAAAACAATCATCAATCATCAAACTTCTCTTAGTATTCAGCACACTCATAAGAAAGTTTTTTACTAGTCTCGAACACTTAGCATATTAGGATTAATTTCCCAATTTAAGAAAATTACCATGCTGTTTAAGACTCTCAAAATAATATAATTGAAGCATGAGAGAATAATAGTTTCTATAAAACAAATCCACCGCTGTGCTCTAAAAAGATATAAGTGAAGCACTAGAGCAAATGACAAACTACTCCAAAAGATATAAGTGAAGATCGATGAGTAGTTGAATAATTATGCAACTATGTGAAGACTCTCTAACATTTAATAATTTCATATCTTGGTATTTTATTCAAACAGCAAGCAAAACAAAATAAAAATAAAATAACGCTCCAAGCAAAACACATATCATGTGGCGAATAAAAATATAGCTCCAAGTAAAGTTACCGATGAACGAAGACGAAAGAGGGGATGCCTTCCGGGGCATCCCCAAGCTTAGGCTCTTGGTTGTCCTTTAATATTGCCTTGGGGTTCCTTGGGCATCCCCAAGCTTAGGCTCTTGCCACTCCTTATTCCTTAGTCCATCGAATCTTTACACAAAACTTGAAAACTTCACAACACAAAACTTAACAGAAAACTCGCAAGCTCCGTTAGTATAAGAAAACAAACCACCACTTCAAGGTACTGTAATGAACTCATTTTTTATATTGGTGTTAAACCTACTGTATTCCAACTTTCTATGGTTCATAAACTCTATTACTAGCCATAGATTCATCAAAATAAGCAAACAACACACGAAAAACAGAATCTGTCAAAAACAGAACAGTCTGTAGTAATCTGTAGGTTTCGAATACTTCTGGAACCCCAAAAATTCTAAAATAAATTTCTGGACGTGAGGAATTTATCTATTAATCATATTCAAAAATAATTAACTAAATAGCACTCTCCAATAAAAAATGGCAGCTAATCTCGTGAGCGCTAAAGTTTCTGTTTTTTACAGCAAGATCTCAAAGACTTTCCCCAAGTCTTCCCAAAGGTTCTACTTGGCACAAACACTAATTAAAACATAAAAAACACAATCATAACATAAGCTAGATAAATTATTTATTACTAAACAGGAGCAAAAGGCAAGGAATAAAAATAAAGTTGGGTTGCCTCCCAACAAGCGCTATCGTTTAACGCCCCTAACTAGGCATGATGATTTAAATGATGCTCACATAAAAGATAAGAACTGAAACATAAAGAGAGCATCATGAAGAATATGACTAGAAAATTTAAGTCTAACCAACTTCCTATGCATAGGGATTTTGTGAGAAAACAATTTATGGGAACAAGAATCAACTTGCATAAGAAGGTAAAGCAAGCAACACTTCAAAACTTTAAGCACATAGAGAAGAAACTTGATATTATTGCAATTCCTACAAGCATATGTTCCTCCCTCATAATAATTTTCTGTAGCATCATGAATGAATTCAACAATATAACCATCACATAAAGAATTATTTTCATGATCTACAAGCATAGAAAATTTATTACTCTCCACACAAGCAAAATTCTTCTCATGAATAATAGTGGGAGCAAACTCAACAAAATAATTATCATGTGAGGCATAATCCAATTGAAAACTAAAATCATGATGAAAAGTTTCATGGATATCATTATTCTTTATAGCATACAAGACATCACAATAATCATCATAGATAGCAACTTTGTTCTCATAATCAATTGGAACTTCTTCCAAAATAGTGGATTCATCACAAAATAAAGTCATGACCTCTCCAAATCCACTTTCATCAATATAATCATCATGAATAGGAGGCATGCTTTCATCATAATAAATTTGCTCATCAAAACTTTGGGAACAAAAAATATTTTCTTCATCAAACATAGCTTCCCCAAGCTTGTGGCTTTGCATATCATTAGCATCATGGATATTCAAAGAATTCATACTAATAACATTGCAATCATGCTCATCATTCAAAGATTTAGTGCCAAACATCTTATAGACTTATTCTTCTAGCACTTGAGCACAATTTTCCTTTCCATCATTCTCACAAAAGATATTAAAAAGATGAAGCATATGAGGCAAACTCAATTCCATTTTTTGTAGTTTTCTTTTATAAACTAAACTAGTGATAAAACAAGAAACAAAAAGATTCGATTGCAAGATCTAAAGATATACCTTCAAGCGCTAACCTCCCCGGCAACGGCGCCAAAAAAGAGCTTGATGTCTACTACACAACCTTCTTCTTGTAGACGTTGTTGGGCCTCCAAGTGCAGAGGTTTGTAGGACAGTAGCAAATTTCCCTCAAGTGGATGACCTAAGGTTTATCAATCCATGGGAGGCGTAGGATGAAGATGGTCTCTCTCAAGCAACCCTGCAACCAAATAACAAAGAGTCTCTTGTGTCCCCAACACACCCAATACAATGGTAAATTGTATAGGTGCACTAGTTCGGCGAAGAGATGGTGATACAAGTGCAATATGGATGGTAGATAAGGGTTTTTGTAATCTGAAATTATAAAAACAACAAGGTAGCAAGTGGTAAAAGTGAGCGTAAACGGTATTGCAATGCTAGGAAACAATGCCTAGGGTTCATACTTTCACTAGTGCAAGTTCTCTCAACAATAAGAACATAATTGGATCATATAACTATCCCTCAACATGCAACAAGGAGTCACTCCAAAGTCGCTAATAGCGGAGAACAAACGAAGAGATTATGGTAGGGTATGAAACCACCTCAAAGTTATCCTTTCTGATTGATCTATTCAAGAGTCCGTAGTAAAATAACACGAAGCTATTCTTTCCGTTCAATCTATCCTAGAGTTCGTACTAGAATAACACCTTAAGATACAAATCAACCAAAACCCTAATGTCACCTAGATACTCCAATGTCACCTCAAGTATCCGTGGGTATGATTATACGATATGCATCACGCAATCTCAGATTCATCTATTCAACCAACACAAACAACTTCAAAGAGTGCCCCAAAGTTTCTACCAGAGAGTCAAGACGAAAACGTGTGCCAACCCCTATGCATAAGTTCAGGAGGTCACATAACTCGCAAGTTGATCACGAAAACATACATCAAGGGGATCACATGATATCCCATTGTCACCACAGATAAGCACGTGCAAGACATACATCAAGTGTTGTCAAATCCTTAAAGACTCAATCCGATAAGATAACTTCAAAGGGAAAACTCAATTCATCACAAGAGAGTAGAGGGGGAGAAACATCATAAGATCCAACTATAATAGCAAAGCTCGCGATACATCAAGATTGTACTACCTCAAGAACACGAGAGAGAGAGAGAGAGAGATCAAACACATAGCTACTGGTACATACCCTTAGCCCCGAGGGAGAACTACTCCCTCCTCGTCATGGAGAGCACCAGGATGATGAAGATGGCCATTGGAGAGGGATTCCCCCTCCGGCAAGGTGCCGGAACGGGTCTAGATTGGTTTTTGTTGGCTATGGAGGCTTTTGGCGGCGGAACTCCCGATCTATTCTGCCCCTCGAAGTTTTTTTAGGGCATATGTGTATATATAGGAGGAAGAAGTACGTCGGTGGATCTCCGGGCTGTCCATGAGGCAGGGGGCGCGCCCAGGGGGGGTGGGCGCTCCCCCCACCCTTGTGGGCAGCCTGGGACTCTCCTGGTCCATCTCCGATACTCCGTGGGCTTCTTCTGGTCCAAAAATAAGTTCCATGAAGTTTCAGGTCAATTGGACTTCGTTTGATTTTCCTTTTCTGCGATACTCTAAAACAAGGAAAAAAACAGAAACTGGCACTATGCTCTAGGTTAATTGGTTAGTCCCAAAAATAATATAAAAGTGTTTAATAAAGCCCATAAACATCCAAAACAGATAATATAATAGCATAGAACAATCAAAAGTTATAGATACATTGGAGTCGTATCAGCTTCCTCCTTTTTAGTGAAAAAGACACCTTATAGCAAAAGATGGGCATCGGGGGCCTGCCAGGTGGCCCACGAGGCAGGGGGCGCGCCCAGGGGGTAGGGCGCGCCCCCACCCCCGTGGACGGTGGCTGGCTCCCCTCTAGTGCTTTCTTCGCACAATATTTTTAATATATTCCAAAACTGACTTTCGTGGAGTTTCAGGACTTTTGGAGTTGTGTAGCATAGGTCTCTAATATTTGCTCCTTTTCCAGCCTAGACTTCTAGCTCCCGGCATTCTCCCTCTTCATGTAAACCTTGTAAAATAAGAGAAAAGGCATAACTATTGTGACATAATGTGTAATAACAGCCCATAATGCAATAAATATCGATGTAAAAGCATGATGCAAAATGGATGTATCAACTCCCCCAAGCTTAGACCTCGCTTGTCCTCAAGCGGAAGCCGGTATCGAAAAATATGTCCACATGTTTAGAGATAGAGGTGTCGATAAAATAAAATACGGACATGAGGGCGTCATGATCATTCTTAGAACAGTAACATATGTGAAGATAGTATATTTATATGTGAAAACCTCTCTTTCTTTATTACTTCCTATTAATGGCCACGATGACCAAAACTATGTTTGTCAACTCTCAACAACTTTTATTCATCATACTCTTTATATGTGAAGTCATTACTCTCCATAAGATCAATATGATCTCTTTATTTCTTTTTATTCTTTCCTTTTTTCCTTTTTTTATTCCATTAAGATCATAGCAAGATACCCAAGCCCTTGACTCGATTACATAGATAAGGATCAACACAAAAAACTCAAAGCTAGATCATACTAAACTTTATTCTACTAGATCAAGATATAACCAAAAGGATCGAACTAAGAAAAACTGGTAAAGATAGAAGTGTGATGGTGATACGATACCGGGGAACTCCCCCAAGCTTGGCAGTTGCCAAGGGGAGTGCCCATACCCGATACTCAGTTCTCCTTTGGTGGTGATGGAGTTGTTGATGATATAGTCTTGTCGTGCAACATCGAGCGTACGAGGTGCTCCAACTTACGAATAATGCCCTTGAGTGCGGTGATAGTCTCTTGCAAAAGAATATTTTCACGAGTTAGATACTTGTTCTGCACCCAAACTATTTCAATCATCTTGAAAGCTTCAATTTCAGTAGGGGTAAGAAGATTGTAATGAGGTTGAAGGATGTCTTCTTCTTGTGCTGTCGGTGCTTGATCCTCCATGTCCTTCTTGATCCTATCATCCTTGTTGATCTCCTCGGGTTCTTCGCTCTTCATATCTATCTTCATTAGCCAAGCATTGTCGCCCTCATTGCTGGAGGAGGGGGATGACATGATGCCTGGCCTTGACAAGTCTGGCAGAAAACAGCTCGAAACAAAAGCAGGAGATATTCGCGTGGTGCGGTGGTCAAAGCCTTCGGGAGATTATATAATGAATTTTTACCGATGAAAAGAAGTATCGTGCAAGAAAACGGAGTCCGGAGGGCACACGAGGTGCCCACGAGGCAGGGGGCGCGCTCTCCGCCCTCGTGTCCTTTCCGGACTGCTTCTTATTTTCTTATTTTCTTAAATATTCCAAAACGGAGAAAAATTGCTATTAGAACTATTTTGGAGTCGGTTTATTTACCGTACCACATCCTATTTCTTTTCGGAGTCTCAAACATTCTAAAAAGTGTCCCTTATATACTCCACTGGGGTTATGGTGTCAATAACATTAGTTTCAACATTTATGGGACTACCTGAGATATAATGTTTGATTCTTTAACCATTCACCACCCTTGGATTTGTGCCTTCGAAGTTGTTGATTTTTATGGCACCAGAACGATAGAACTCCTCGATAACGTAAGGACCTTCCCATTTAGAAAGGAGTTTTCCTGCAAAAAATCTTAAACGAGAGTTGTATAACAGAACATAATCACCTACATGAAACACGCGTTTTTGTATCATTTTATCATGCCATCTTTTAACTTTTTTAAACAGTTTGGCATTTTCATAGGCCTGGGTTCTCCATGTTTGAAATATGCCCTAGAGGCAATAATAAATTGATTATTATTATATTTCCTTGTTCATGATAATCGTTTATTATCCATGCTAGAATTGTATTGATAGGAAACTCAGATACATGTGTGGATACATAGACAACACCATGTCCCTAGTAAGCCTCTAGTTGACTAGCTCGTTTATCAATAGATGGTTACGGTTTCCTGACCATGGACATTGGATGTCATTGATAACGGGATCACATCATTAGAAGAATGATGTGATGGACAAGACCCAATCCTAAGCATAGCACAAGATCGTGTAGTTCGCATGCTAAAGCTTTTTCTAATGTCAAGTATCATTTCCTTAGACCATGAGATTGTGCAACTCCCGGATACCGTAGCAATACTTTGGGTGTGCCAAACGTCACAACGTAACTGGGTGGCTATAAAGGTGCACTACGGGTATCTCCGAAAGTGTCTGTTGGGTTGACACGAATCGAGACTGGGATTTGTCACTCCGTGTGACGGAGAGGTATCTCTGGGCCCACTCGGTAGGACATCATCATAATCTGCACAATGTGATCAAGGAGTTGATCACGGGATGATGTGTTACGGAACGAGTAAAGATACTTGCCGGTAACGAGATTGAACAAGGTATCGGGATACCGACGATCGAATCTCGGGCAAGTATCGTACCGCTAGACAAAGGGAATTGTATACGGGATTGATTAAGTCCTTGACATCGTGGTTCATCCGATGAGATCATCGTGGAACATGTGGGAGCCAACATGGGTATCCAGATCCTGCTATTGGTTATTGACCGGAGAGGTGTCTCGGTCATGTCTGCATGTTTCCCGAACCCGTAGGGTCTACACACTTAAGGTTCGATGACGCTAGGGTTATAAGGAATAGATATATGTGGTTACTGAATGTTGTTCGGAGTCCCGGATGAGATCCCGGATGTCACGAGGAGTTCCGGAATGGTCCGGCGGTAAAGATTTATATATGGGAAGTCCTGTTTTGGTCACCGGAAAGGTTTCGGGTTTTATCGGTAACGTACCAGGACCACCGGGAGGGTCCCGAGGGTCCACCAAGTGGGGCCACAAGCCCCGGAGGGCTGCATGGGCCAAGTGTGGGAGGGGACAAGCCCCAGGTGGGCTGGTGCGCCCCCCCACAAGGCCCAAGGCACCTAAGGGGAGGAGGGGGGCAAACCCTAACGGCAGATGGGCCTTTGGGCCCATGCCTGGTGCGCCTCCCTCTCCCCCTCCCCTGGCCGCCCCACCAGATGGGATCTGGGCTGGCCGCCGCCCCTAGGGTGGAACCCTAGGTGGGGGCGCAGCCCCTTCCCTCTCCCCTATATATAGTTGAGGTCTTTGGGGCTGCCAACACATGAGTTTCTGACCTCTCCCTAGCGCAGCCCTACCTCTCTTTCTCCTCATATCTCGCGGTGCTTGGCGAAGCCCTGCTGGATTACCATGCTCCTCCACCACCACCACCACGCCATTGTGCTGCTGCTGGATGGAGTCTTCCTCAACCTATCCCTCTCTCCTTGCTGGATCAAGGCATGGGAGACATCACCGGGCTGTACGTGTGTTGAACGCGGAGGTGCCGTCCATTCGGCCCTAGGATCTCCGGTGATTTGGATCACGACGAGTACGACTCCTTCAACCCCATTCTCTTGAATGCTTCCGCTTAGCGATCTACAAGGGTATGTAGATGCACTCTCCTTCCCCTCGTTGCTGGTTTCTCCATAGATAGATCTTGGTGACACGTAGGAAAATTTTGAATTTCTACTACGTTACCCAACAGTGGCATCATGAGCCAGGTCTATGCGTAGTTTCTATGCACGAGTAGAACACAAAGTAGTTGTGGGCGTTGATTTTGTTCAATATGCTTACCGTTACTAGTCCAATCTTGTTTCGACGGTATTGTGGGATGAAGCGGCCCGGACCGACCTTACACGTACTCTTACGTGAGACAGGTTCCACCGACTAACATGCACTTGTTGCATAAGGTGGCTAGCGGGTGCCAGTCTCTCCCACTTTATTTGGAACGGATTCGATGAAAAGGGTCCTTATGAAGGGTAAATAGCAATTGGCATATCACGTTGTGGTTTTGCATAGGTAAGAAACGTTCTTGCTAGAAACCCATAGCAGCCACGTAAAACATGCAAACAACAATTAGAGGACGTCTAACTTGTTTTTGCAGGGTATGCTATGTGATGTGATATGGCCAAGAAGAATGTGATGAATGATATGTGATGTATGAGATTGATCATGTTCTTGTAATAGGAATCACGACTTGCATGTCGATGAGTATGACAACCGACAGGAGCCACAGGAGTTGTCTTTATTTATTGTATGACTTGCGTGTCATTGAACAACGCCATGTAATTACTTTACTTTATTGCTAACCGATAGCCATAGTAGTAGAAGTAATAAGTTGGCGAGACAACTTCATGGAGACACAATGATGGAGATCATGATGATGGAGATCATGGTGTCATGCCGGTGACGATGATGATCATGGAGCCCCGAAGATGGAGATCAAAAGGAGCAATATGATATTGGCCATATCATGTCACTATTTGATTGCATGTGATGTTTATCATGTTTTTGCATCTTATTTGCTTAGAACGACGGTAGTAAATAAGATGATCCCTCATTAAAATTTTAAGAAAATGTTCCCCCTAACTGTGCACCGTTGCGAAGGTTCGTTGTTTCGAAGCACCACATGATGATCGGGTGTGATAGATTCTAACGTTCGAATACAACGGGTGTTGACGAGCCTAGCATGTACAGACATGGCCTCGGGACACATGTGAAACACTTAGGTTGACTTGACGAGCCTAGCATGTACAGACATGGCCTCGGAACACGGAGGACCGAAAGGTCGAGCATGATTCGTATGGTAGATACGATCAACATGAAGATGTTCACCAATGATGACTAGTCTGTCTCATGTGATGATCGGACATGGCCTAGTTGACTCGGATCATGTAATCACTTAGATGACTAGAGGGATGTCTATCTGAGTGGGAGTTCATAAGATGAACTTAATTATCCTGAACATAGTCAAAAGGTCTTCACAAATTATGTCGTGGCTCGTGCTTTAGTTCTACTGTTTAGATATGTTCCTAGAGAAAATTTAGTTGAAAGTTGATAGTAGCAATTATACAGACAGTAGAAGGCTTATGTCCTTAATGCACCGCTCAGTGTGCTGAACCTCGAACGTCGTCTATGGATGTTGCGAACATCTGACATACACATTTTGATAACTACGTGATAGTTCAGTTAAACGGTTTAGAGTTGAGGCACCGAAGACGTTTTGAAACGTCGCGAAACATATGAGATGTTTCGAGGGCTGAAATTGGGATTTCAGGCTCGTGCCCACGTCAAGAGGTATAAGACCTCCGACGATTTTCTTAGGCTGCAAACTAAGGGAGAAAAGCTCAATTGTTGAGCTTGTGCTCAGATTGTCTGAGTACAACAATCATTTGAATCGAGTGGGAGTTGATCTTCCAGATGAGATAGTGATGTTTCTCCGAAGTCATTACCACCAAGCTGCTAGAGCTTCGTGATGAACTATAATATATCGGGGACATATATGATGATCCTTCAGATATTCGCGATGTTTGACACCACAAAAGTAGAAATCAAGAAGGAGCATCAATTATTGATGGTTGGTGAAACCACTAGTTTCAAGAAGGGCAAGGGCAAGAAGGGATACTTCATGAAACAGCAAATCAGCTACTGCTCTAGTGAAGAAACCCAAGGTTGAACCCAAACCCGAGACTAAGTGCTTCTGTAATAAGGGGAACAGCCACTGGAGCAGAATTACCCTAGATACTTGGTAGATAAGAAGGCTGGCAAGGTCGATAGAAGTATATTGGATATACATTGTGTTGATGTGTACTTTACTAGTACTCCTAGTAGCACCATGGTATTAGATACCGGTTCGGTTGCTAAGTGTTAGTAAACTTGAAATAAAAGGCTACGGAGTAAACGGAGACTAGCTAAAGGTGAGCTGGCGATATGTGTTGGAAGTTTTTCCCAAGCTTGATGTGATCAAGCATCGCACGCTCCCTCTACCATCGAGATTGGTGTTTGCATTGAGCATAGACATGATTGGATTATGTCTATCGCAATACAGTTATTCATTTAAGGAGAATAATGGTTACTCTGTTTATTTGAATAATACCTTCAATGGTCTTGCACCCAACAATGAATGGTTTATTGAATCTCGATCGTAGTGATACACATGTTCATGCCAAAAGATACAAGATAGTAATGATAGTACCACCTACTTGTGGCACTGCCACGTAAGCCATATCGGTATAAAACTCATGAAGAAGCTCCATGTTGATGGATCTTTGGGCTCACTCGTTTTTGAAAAGTTTGAGACATGCGAACCATGTCTATTGGTGTATATGCATGAAGAAACTCCATGCAAATGGACCGTTTGGACTCACTTGATTTTGAATCACTTGAGACATGCAAATCATACCACATGGGCAAGATGACTGAAAGCCTCGTTTTCAGTAAAATGGAACTAGAAAGCAACTTGTTGGAAGTAATACATTTTGATGTGTGCAGTCCAATGAGTGCTGAGGCGTGTAGTGGATATCGTTATGTTCTTACTCCACAAATGATTTGAGTAAATGTTGAGTATATTTACTTGATGAATCACGAGTCTGAATTATTGAAAGGTTCAAGTAATTTCAAGGTGAAGTTGAAAGATCGTCGTGACAAGAGGATAAAATATCTATGATACGATCATAGAGATGAATATCTAAATTACGAGTTTGGCACAGAATTAAGATATTGTGGAAATTGTTTCACAACTAATACAGCCTGGAACACCATAGTGTGATGGTGTGTCCGAACATCATAACTGCACCCTATTGGATATGATGCATACCATGATGTCTCTTATCGAATTACCACGATAGTTTATGGGTTAGGCATTGGAGACAACCACATTCACTTTAAATAGGGCACCACGTAATTCCGATGAGATGACACCGTATGAACTATGGTTTAGAGAAATCTAAGCTATCATTTCTTAAAAGTTTGGGGCTGCGACGCTTATGTGAAAAAGTTTCAGGCTGATAAGCTCGAACCCAAAGCGGATAAATGCATCTTCATAGGACACCCAAAACAGTTGGGTATACCTCCTGTCTTAGATCCGAAAGCAATAAGGGGTTGTTTCTAGAATCGGGTCCTTTCTCGAGGAAAAGTTTCTCTCGAAGGAATTGAGTGGGAGGATGGTGGAGACTTGATGAGGTTATAGAACCGTCACTTCAACTAGTGTATAGCAGGGCATAGAGAGTTGTTCCTGTGGCACCTACACCAATTGAAGTGGAAGCTTATGATATTGATCATGAGACTTCGGATCAAGTCACTCCCAAACCTCGTAGGATGACAAGGATGCGTACTACTTCAGAGTGGTACGTAATCCTGTCTTGGAAGTCATGTTGCTAGACAACAATGAACCTACGAGCTATGGAGAAGCGATGGTGGGCCCGAATTCCGATAAATGGCTCGAGGCCATAAAATCCGAGAGAGGATCCATGTATGAAAACAAAGTGTAGACTTTGGCAGAACGGCTCGATGGTCGTAAGGCTGTTGAGTACAGATGGATTTTTAAAAGGAAGACGGACAATGATGGTAAATGTCACCATTAAGAAAGCTCGACTTGTCGTTAAGATGTTTTCCGACAAGTTCAAGGAGTTGACTACGATGGGACTTTCTCACTCGTAGCGATGCTAAGAGTTTGTTGGAATTATATTAGCATTATTTATGAAATCTTGCAGATAGGATGTCAAACATTGTTTCCTCGACGATTTTCTTGAGGAAAGGTTGTATGTGATACAACCGGAAGGTTTTGTCAATCCTGAAAGATGCTAATAAGTATGCAAAGCTCCAGCAATCCTTCTAAGGACTGGAGTAAGCATCTCGGAGTTGGAATGTATGCTTTGATGAGATGATCAAAGATTTTGGGTGTATACAAAGTTTATGAGAAACATGTATTTCCAAAGAAGTGAGTGGGAGCACTATAGAATTTCTGATGAATATATGTTGTTGACATATTATTGATTAGAAATGACGTAGGATTTCTGGAAAGCATATAGGGTTATTTGAAAGTGTTTTTCAATGGAAAGCCTGGATTAAGCTACTTGAACATTGAGCATCAAGATCTATAAGGATAGATCAAAACGCTTAATGGTACTTTCAAATGAGCACATACCTTGACATGATCTTGAAGGTGTTCAAGATGGATCAGTCAAAGAAGGAGTTCTTGCCTGAGTTGTAAGGTATGAAGTTAAGACTTAAAGCTTGACCGCGGTAGAAGAAAGAGGAAGGACGAAGGTCGTCCCCTATGCTTTTGTCATAGGCTCTATACGGTATGCCATGCTGAGTACCGCACCTGATGTGTGCCTTGCCACATATCTGGCAAGAGGGTACAAAGGTAATCTAGGAGTAGATCACCAGATAGCGGTCTAAATTATCGTTAGAGGAATAAGGATATGTTTCTCGATTATGGAGGTGATAAAGAGTTCGACGTAAAGAGTTACGTCGATGCAAGCTTAACACCTATCCGGATAGCTCTGAGTAGAGATACCGGATACGTATAATGGAGCAACAATTTAGAATAGCTCCAAGTAGAACAGTTGTTTGAAATGGCTCCAAATGTAGCGTAGTAGTTGCATGTACAAGATGACATAGAAATTTGCGAAGTACATACGGATTTGAATGTTGCAGACCCGTTGAATGAAATCTCTCTCACAAGCATAACATGATCAAACCCAAAACTCTTTGGGTGTTGGTCACATGGGGATGTGACCTTGAGTGTTAATCACATATCAATGTGAACTGGATTATTGACTCTAGTGCAAGTGGGAGACTGTTGGAAATATGCCCTAGAGGCAATAATAAATTGATTATTATTATTATATTTCCTTGTTCATGATAATCGTTTATTATCCATGCTAGAATTGTATTGATAGGAAACTCAGATACATGTGTGGATACATAGACAACACCATGTCCCTAGTAAGCCTCTAGTTGACTAGCTCGTTGATCAATAGATGGTTACGGTTTCCTGACCATGGACATTGGATGTCATTGATAACGGGATCACATCATTAGAAGAATGATGTGATGGACAAGACCCAATCCTAAGCATAGCACAAGATCGTGTAGTTCGCATGCTAAAGCTTTTCTAATGTCAAGTATCATTTCCTTAGACCATGAGATTGTGCAACTCCCGGATACCGTAGGAATACTTTGGGTGTGCCAAACGTCACAATGTAACTGGGTGGCTATAAAGGTGCACTACGGGTATCTCCGAAAGTGTCTGTTGGGTTGACTCGAATCGAGACTGGGATTTGTCACTCCGTGTGACGGAGAGGTATCTCTGGGCCCACTTGGTAGGACATCATCATAATGTGCACAATGTGATCAAGGAGTTGATCACGGGATGATGTGTTACGGAACGAGTAAAGAGACTTACCGGTAATGAGATTGAACAAGGTATCGGGATACCGACGATCAAATCTCGGGCAAGTATCGTACCGCTAGACAAAGGGAATTGTATACGGGATTGATTAAGTCCTTGACATCGTGGTTCATCCGATGAGATCATTGTGGAACATGTGGGAGCCAACATGGGTATCCAGATCCTGCTGTTGGTTATTGACCGGAGAGGTGTCTCGGTCATGTCTGCATGTTTCCCGAACCCGTAGGGTCTACACACTTAAGGTTCGATGACGCTAGGGTTATAAGGAATATGTATACGTGGTTACCGAATGTTGTTTGGAGTCCCGGATGAGATCCCGGACGTCACGAGGAGTTCCAGAATGGTCCGGAGGTAAAGATTTATAGTCCTGTTTTGGTCACCGGAAAGGTTTCGGGTTTTATCGGTAACATACCGGGACCACCGGAGGGTCCCGGGGGTCCACCAAGTGGGGCCGCAAGCCCCGGAGGGCTGCATGGGCCAAGTGTGGGAGGGGACCAGCCCCAGGTGGGCTGGTGCGCCCCCCCACAAGGGCCCAAGGCGCCTAAGGGGAGGAGGGGGGCAAACCCTAAGGGCAGATGGGCCTTAGGGCCCATGCCTGGTGCGCCTCCCTCTCCCCCTCCCCTGGCCGCCCCACCAGATGGGATCTGGGCTGGCCGCCGCCCCTAGGGTGGAACCCTAGGTGGGGGCGCAGCCCCCTCCCTCTCCCCTATATATAGTTGAGGTCTTTGGGGCTGCCAACACATGAGTTTCTGACCTCTCCCTGGCGCAGCCCCACCTCTCTTTCTCCTCATATCTGGCGGTGCTTGGCGAAGCTCTGCTGGATTACCATGCTCCTCCACCACCACCACGCCGTTGTGCTGCTGCTGGATGGAGTCTTCCTCAACCTCTCCCTCTCTCCTTGCTGGATCAAGGCATGGGAGACGTCACCGGGCTGTACGTGTGTTGAACGCGGAGGTGCCGTCCGTTCGGCACTAGGATCTCCGGTGATTTGGATCACAGCGAGTATGACTCCTTCAACCCCGTTCTCTTGAACGCTTCTGCTTAGCGATCTACAAGGGTATGTAGATGCACTCTCCTTCCCCTCGTTGCTGGTTTCTCCATAGATAGATCCTGGTGACACGTAGGAAAATTTTGAATTTCTGCTATGTTACCCAACACTCCACTCATCAAGTGAGCTAATGTCAAATAGTCTCTTCTCACCGGCAAGTTTGAAGTCATAATTGAGCTCTTTAATGGCCCAATATGCTTATGTTCTAGTTCGAGAGGTAAGTGACATGCTTTTCCATAAACCATTTTATATGGAGACATACCCATAGGATTTTTATATGTAGTTCTATAGGCCCATAATGCATCATCAAGTTTCTTGGACCAATTCTTTCTAGACCTATTAACAGTTTTTTTCAAAATTAATTTCAGATCTCTATTGCTCAGTTCTACTTGACCACTAGACTGTGGGTTGTATGGAGATGCAATTCTATGATTAACGTCATACTTAGCAAGCATTTTACGAAAGGCACCATGAATAAAATGTGAACCACTATCAGTCATTAAGCATCTAGGGACTCCAAACCTCGGAAAAATGACTTCGTTAAGCATATTAATAGAGGTGTTATGATCAACACTACTAGTTGGAATAGCTTCTACCCACTTAGTAACGTAATCAACAACAACTAAAATATGTGTATACCCATTAGAGGAAGGAAACGGTCCCATATAATCAAAGCCCCAAACATCAAATGGTTCAATAACAAGTGAATAATTCATAGGCATTTCTTGACGTCTACTAATATTACCAATTCTTTGACATTCATCACAAGACAAGACAAACTTACAGGCATCCTTGAAAATAGTAGGCCAATAAAAACCGGATTGCAATACCTTATGTATAGTTCTAGCTCCAGCGTGGTGTCCTCCATAAGCCTCGGAGTGACACTTGCGTAGGATTTGTTCCTGTTCATGCTCAGGTACACAACGCCTAATAACACCATCTACTCCTTCTTTATAAAGGTGTGGGTCATCCCAGAAGTAATGTCTTAAATCATAGAAAAACTTTTTCTTTTGTTGGTATGTGAAACTAGGTGGTATAAATTTAGCAACAATGTAATTAGCATAATCAACATACCATGGAGCAGTACGAGAAGTATTTATGACAACTAATTGTTCATCAGGAAAACTATCATCAATAGGTAGTGTGGGTCATCAAGAACATTCTCTAACCTAGACAAGTTGTCTGCAACGGGGTTCTCAGCTCCCTTTCTATCAATAATATGCAAATCAAGTTCTTGTAGAAAGAGAACCCATCTAATAAGTCTAGGTTTAGCATCTTTCTTTTCCAAAAGATATTTAATAGCAGCATGATTAGTGTGAACAGTTACTTTAGAATCAACAATATAAGGTCTAAACTTATCACAAGCAAATACAACTGCCAAAACTTCTTTTTCAGTAGTGGCACAATTTCTCTGGGCACTGTCTAGAGTTTTACAAGCATATTGGATAACATTTAATTTCTTATCAACTCTTTGTCCTAGAACAGCACCTACAACATAATCACTAGCATCACAATTATTTCAAAGGGTAAATTCCAATCAGGTGGCTGAACAATAGGTGCAGAAATTGAGGCTTTCTTAAGTATTTCAAATGCTTCTACACAATCATCATCAAAGTCAAAAGGAACATCTTTTTGTAAGAGATTAGTCAGAGGCCTAGAATTTTTTGAGAAGTCTTTAATGAACCTCCTATAAAAACCGGCATGACCAAGGAAACTTCTTATACCTTTAATGTCCTTAGGACACAGCATCTTTTCAATAGCATCAACTTTAGCTTTATCAACTTCAATACCTCTTTCAGAAACTTTATGCCCCAAGAAAATACCTTCATTAACCATAAAGTGGCACTTCTCCCAATTCAAGACAAGATTAGTTTGTTCACATCTCTGCAAAACTCGATCAAGGTTGCTTAAGCAATCATCAAAAGAAGATCCATACACGGAGAAATCATCCATGAAAACCTCAACAATCTTTTCACAAAAGTCAGAGAATATAGCAGTCATACATCTTTTAAAGGTAGCATGTGCATTACATAAACCAAAAGGCATATGTATATAAGCAAAGGTACTGAAAGGGCAAGTAAAAGTGGTCTTTTCCTGATCGTCTTTTGACACAGGTATTTGAGAGAAACCAGAATAACCATCTAGAAAGCAAAAATGTGTATGTTTGGATAATCTTTCTAGCATTTGATCAATAAAAGGTAAAGGGTAATGACCCTTTCTAGTAGCTTTATTTAATTTGCGGAAATCAATTACCATTCTATAACCTGTAACAATTCTTTGTGGGATCAATACATCTTTATCATTAGGAACAACAGTAATACCTCCCTTCTTAGGGACACAATGGACAGGACTTACCCACTGACTATTGATAACCCACAAGTATAGGGGATCACAACAGTTTTCGAGGGTAGAGTATTCAACCCAAATTTGTTGATTCGACACAAGGGGAGCCAAAGAATATTCTCAAGTGTTAGCAGTTGAGTTATCAATTCAACCACACCTCGATAACTTAATATCTGCAGCAAAGTATTTAGTAGCAAAGTAATATGATAGTAGTGGTAACGGTAGCAAAAGTAATATTTTTGGGTTTTATAGTGATTGTAACAGTAGAAACGGAAAAGTAAATAAGCGAAGAACAATATATGGAAAGCTCGTAGGCAATGGATCGGTGACAGAGAATTATGCCGGATGCGGTTCATCATGTAACAGTCATAACATAGGGTGACATAGAACTAGCTCCAATTCATCAATGTAATGTAGGCATGTATTCCGAATATAGTCATACGTGCTTATGGAAAAGAACTTGCATGGCATCTTTTGTCCTACCCTCTCGTGGCAGCGGGGTCCTATCGGAAACTAAGGGATATTAAGGCCTCCTTTTAATAGAGTACCGCACCAAAGCATTAACACATAGTGAATACATGAACTCCTCAAACTACGTTCATCACTGGGAGTGGTCCCGACTATGGTCACTTCGGGGTTGCCAGATCATAACACATAATAGGTGACTATAGACTTGCAAGATAAGATCAAGAACTCTCATATATTGATGAAAACATAATAGGTTCAGATCTGAAATCATGGAACTCGGGCCCTAGTGACAAGCATTAAGCATAGCAAAGTCATAGCAACATCAATCTCAGAACATAGTGGATACTAGGGATCAAACCCTAACAAAACTAACTTGATTACATGATAAATCTCATCCAACCCATCACCATCCAGCAAGCCTATGATGGAATTACTCATGCATGGCGGTGAGCATCATGAAATTGGTGATGGAGGAAGGTTGATGATGACGATGGCGACAGATTCCCCTCTCCGGAGCCCCGAACGGACTCCAGATCAGCCCTCCCGAGAGAGTTTAGGGCTTGGTGGTGGCTCCGCATCATAAAATGCGATGAATCCTTCCCTCTGATTTTTCTCTCCCCGAAAGTGAATATATGGAGTCAGGGTTGAGGTCGGTGGAGCGTCAGGGGGCCCACGAGGCAGGGGGCACGCCCAGGGGGGTAGGGCGCCCCCACCCTCGTGGACAGGTGGAGGCCCCCTGACGTGGATCTTCCTTCTAGTATTTTTTATATATTCCAAAATAATTCTCCGTTGATTTTCAGGTCATTCTGAGAACTTTTATTTCTGCACAAAAATAACACCATGGCAATTCTGCTGAAAACAGCGTCAGTCTGGGTTAGTTCCATTCAAATCATGCAAGTTAGAGTACAAAACAAGGGCAAACGTGTTTGGAAAAGTAAATATGACGGAGACGTATCAACTCCCCCAAGCTTAAACCTTTGCTTGTCCTCAAGCAATTCAGTTGATAAACTGAAAGTGATAAAGAAAAACTTTTACAAACTCTGTTTGCTCTTGTTGTTGTAAATATGTAGAGCCAACATTCAAGTTTTCAGCAAAGATTATGAACTAACCATATTAAAAATAACATTTAGGTCTCATGTTTACTCATATCAATGAGATAATCAACTAGCAAGCAATAATAATAAATCTCGGATGACAACACTTCTTCAAAACAATCATGATATGATATAACATGATGGTATCTCGCTAGCCCTTTCTGAGACCACAAAACATAAATGCAAAGCACCTTTAAAGATCAAGGACTGACTAGACATTGTAATTCATGGTAAAAGAGATCCAGTCAAGTCATACTCAATGTAAACTAACAGTAATGGATGCAAATGAAAGTGGTGCTCTCCAACCGGTGCTTTTTAATAAGAGGATGATGACTCAACATAAAAGTAAATAGATAGGCCCTTCGCAGAGGGAAGCTGGGATTTGTAGATGTGCCAGAGCTCGGTTTTGAAATAGATATGAATAATATTTTTAGCGATATACTTTCATTGTCAACATAACAACCAAGATATGGCGATATCTTCCATGCTACACACATTATAGGCGGTTCCCAAACAGAATGGTAAAGTTTATACTCCCCCTCCACCAACAAGCATCAATCCATGGCTTGCTCGAAACAACGAGTGCCTCCAACTAACAACAGTCCCGGGGGAGTTTTATTTGCAAATATTTTGATTTGATTTGCATAAATCATGGGACTGGGTATCCCGGTGACCAGCCATGTTCTCGTGAGTGAGGAGCGGAGTCCACTCCTCTTGAGAATAACCCGCCTAACATGGAAGATACGGACAACCCTAGTTGATACATGAGCTATTCGAGCATACAAAACAGAATGTTTATTTTAAGGTTTAGAGTTTGGCACATACAAATTTACTTGGAACAGCAGGTAGATACCGTATATAGGTAGGTATGGTGGACTCATATGGAATAACTTTGGGGTTTATGGAATTGGATGCACAAGCAGTATTCCCGCTTAGTATAGGTGAAGGCTAGCAAAAGACCGGGAAGCGACCAGCTAGAGAGCCACAATAGTCATGAACATGCATTAAAATTAATCAACACCGAATGCAAGCATGAGTAGGATATAATGCACCATGAACATAAATATCATAGAGGCTATGTTGATTTTGTTTCAACTACATGTGTGAACATGTGCCAAGTCAAGCCGCTCGAGTCGTTCAAAAGAGGATACCACCCTATCATACCACATCACAACCATTTTAATAGCATGTTGGCACGCAAGGTAAACCATTATAAGCTCCTAGCTAATTAAGCATGCCATATGTAAGTATAATCTCTAATTGTCATTGCAAACATGTTTATTCATAATAGGCTGAATCTGGAACGATGAACTAATCATATTTACGAAAACAAGAGAGGTCGAGTTCATACCAGCTTTTCTCATCTCAATAAGTTCATCATATAATCATCATTATTTCCTTTCACTTGCACGACCGAATAGTGTGGATAATAATAATAGTGCACGTGCATCGGACTAAGCTGGAATCTGCAAGCATTCAATTCAAGAGAAAAGACAAGGTAATGGGCTATTTTTTAGATCAACAATAATGCATATAAGAGCCACTTTAACATTTTAATTATGGTCTTGTCCTCTCGACCCCCAGAGAACAAGAAAATAAATAAAACTATTTACACGGGAAAGCTCCCAACAAGCAAAAGAAGAACGAGAAATCTTTTTGGGTTTTCTTTTTAGTTACTACTACAAGCATGGAAAGTAAACTAATTAAAAGCTACAACTAATTTTTTAAGGTTTATTAAACACATAAGAAGAAATCATAAAAAGGAAAATAAACTAGCATGGATGATACAGTTAAAAAGTATGAGCACCGACAACTAGCAATGAGTGTGTGAACCTGAATCTAATGTCGGTGAGAAATACGTACTCCCCCAAGCTTAGGCTTTTGGCCTAAGTTGGTCTATGGCCACAGCTAGCCTGACGGATATCCAAAGTAATAGTTGGGGTCGTACTGAGAAGAAGCCTCAGATTTCCACTGGTTGGCAATCACCTCCGGATCCCACTGGTAATCAGACTGTCCTGGAGGATCAAATTGTGGTTCCGGCTCTGGCTCTATAGCTGATGTAGGGTTCCGATAGGCGTGAATGGCCTCCAACGGAACAAGGTACTTGCCTGCAGATAAATCAAACAAGGAAGGAGCGGGCAAGGTAATAGTCTCAGGATGATTTTTACCAAATATTAATTTGTACTTAAACGCCTTTTCCCTATTCTGAACAATAAAATCATGTGCTGCCATACTCTTATAATCTAGATAAACAGGAGGCAGGAATTTTTCTTCTTTCTCATAATGCCTAATAGGTATGTTAAAGTGTGCAGCGAGGTGCGAGGCGAAGATGCCTCCAAGGACCGGGCCCTTAGTACGGTTAAGATTTAACCTCTTTGCAACAATAGCGCCCATACTAAATGTGTCATCATGAAATAAGGCATGACACAAAATAACAATATCAGGGGCACTCAGGTTTCCACAGTTTCCGCGCCCAATTAAGCATCTACTAGCAAATATAGCAAAGTAACATAGAACAGGAAAGTGTATGCTAGTAATTCATGCGTCGGAAACCTTCCTCGTTTCCCCTACAGCAAAGGTATCAATAAACCCATCCACATCGTCACGATGTGGTTCCTCTATGCTGCCCTCAAAAGGGATCAAACAAACCCGACAAAAATCACAAAGTGACATCTCCTTATGCTCATCATATAAATAAAATTCCACCGTAGGTGGTGAGCTCCTAGCATGGAAATGAAAGTTTTGCACAAAGATATTGGTGAGTAAGAGATACTGTTCACGTTAGTCGTGGAGGAAGGCGGTGAGGCCTGCATTCTCAGCCAATTCATACAAATCATCATAAATCCCGGCTGCTCTCAAGAAATCATCACAAGGCCATTCACACGGCCGGGCCTCCGTGGTGCGAGGGAGATTATACTTGGGCTTCTTGTTCTCTTCACTTTGTTTATCCTTCGAGCTTCGGCTCGATGAGCCCCTCAAAAATATCTTCATCTTTTTCTTAAATTTTTAGTAACTTCAAAATAAAAGTGAACCAAACTCAACAAAATTGATAGCAACTACTCCTACAAGTGCCTAGAGACAATATCATGCATCAAAACTACTTTTGACCACATAAATTTGGCATGCAAGCTCAAGAACAGGGTCACCTAAGCAGAAAAAATATGCAATGAATAAAGCACTAGAACAAAAACTAATTGGACCATTGGAGGAGTCACATACCAAGGAACAATCCCCAAAGCAGTTTTTTGAATGGAGCTTTGAGCAAGGAGATCGAAAATGGCAGCAAGATGAGCTTGGACTTGGGTTTGAGCTGGTTAGTGATGTTTGTGGGAGGAAGAAGGAGTGTGTGGTAGCTGGAATAAGTGGAGGGGAGCCACCGTGGGCCCATGAGGCAGGGGGCGCGCCCAGGGGGGTAGGGCGCGCCCTCCACCCTCGTGGCTAGGTGCTTGCTCCCCCCTGTTGTGTTCTCAGTGCCAGATATTCTCAAATATTCCAGAAAAAATCATATTTAAATTTAAGGGCATTTGGAGAACTTTTATTTTCGGGGTATTTGTATTGCATGGATAATTCAGAAAACAGACATAAATTACTATTTTTGCTTTATTTACTATAAATAACAGAAAGTAAAAAGAGGGTACAAAGAGTTGTGTTTGCTAAATTCATCCATCTCATGCTCATCAAAAGGAATCCACTAACAAGGTTGATCAGGTCTTGTTAACAAACTCATTCTAAATAACATGGTACCGGAGAATTTTCGAATAACACTAGGTTACCTCAACGGGGATATGCATGTCCCCAACAATAAGGATATCATATTTCTTCTTGACAGTAGGAAGAGGAAATTCAAAACCTCCAATAGTAATAGTTGGAATTTTTCCAATAGAATTGATACCGTGGACTTGAGGTTGTTTCCTCGGAAAGTGTACCATATGCTCATTACCATTAACATGAAAAGTGACATTGCCTTTGGTGCAATCAATAACCGCCCCTGCAGTATTCAAAAAGGGTCTTCCAAGAATAATAGACATACTATCATCCTCCGGAATATCAAGAATAACAAAGTCCGTTAAAATAGTAACGTTTGCAACCACAACAGGCACATCCTCACAAATACCGACAGGTATAGCAGTTGATTTGTCAGCCCTTTGCAAAGATATTTCAGTAGGTGTCAACTTATTTAAATCAAGTCTATGATATAAAGAGAGAGGCATAACACTAACACCGGCTCCAAGATCACATAAAGCAGTTTTAACATAGTTTGTTTTAATGGAGCATGGTATGGTTGGTACTCCGGGATGTCCTAGTTTCTTAGGTATTCCACCCTTAAAAGTATAATTAGCAAGCATGGTGGAAATTTCAGCTTCCGGTATCTTTCTTTTATTAGTAACACTATCTTTCATGTACTTAGCATAAGGATTCGTTTTAAGCATATCAGTCAAAGGCATACGCAAAAAGATAGGTCTAATCATTTCAGCAAAGCGCTCAAAATCCTCATCATCCTTTTTTTTGGATGGTTTAGGAGGAAAAGGCATGGGTTTCTGAACCCATGGTTCTCTTTCTTTACCGTGCTTCCTAGCAACAAAGTCTCTCTTATCATAACGTTGATTCTTTGATTGTGGGTTATCAAGATCAACAGCAGGTTCAATTTCTACATCATCATTATCACTAGGTTGAGCATCAACATGAACATCATCATTAACATTATCACTAGGCTCATGTTCATAACCAGATTGGGTTTCAGCATCAGAAATAGAAATATCATTGGGATTCTCAGGTGTGTCTACAAGAGGTTCACTAGAAGCATGCAAAGTCCTATCATTTTTCTTTTTCTTCCTCTTAGAAGGACTAGGTGCATCAATATTATTTCTCTGAGAATCTTTCTCAATTCTCTTAGGGTGGCCCTCAGAATACAAAGGTTCCTGAGTCATTTTACCACCTCTAGTCATAACTCTAACATCATTATCATTTTTCTTACTATTTAATTCATTGAGCAAATCATTCTGAGCTTTAAGTACTTGTTCTACTTGAGTGGTAACCATAGAAGCATGTTTACTAATAAGTTTTAGTTCACCTTTAACATTAGCCATGTAACCACTCAAGTGTTCAATCATGTAAGCATTGCGTTTTAATTCTCTACCAACATAAGCATTAAAATCTTCTTGCTTAACCATAAAGTTATCAAACTCATCTAAGCATTGGCTAGCAAACTTAGTAGGAGGAATTTCAGCTTTATCATATCTATAGAGAGAATTTACCTTTACTACTAGTGTCGGGTTATCAAGACCATGTATTTCTTCAACAGGCGGTAAATTAAGACCATGTATTTCTTCAATAGGAGGTAAATTCTTAACATCTTTAGCTTTAATACCTTTTTCTTTCATAGATTTCTTTGCCTCTTGCATATCTTCAGGACTGAGAAATAGAACACCCCTTTTTTCAGAGTTGGCTCAGGAGTTGGTTCAGGAAGTGTCCAATTATTTTCATTGGTCAACATATTATTCAATAAAATTTCAGCTTCATCTGGTGTTCTTTCCCTGAGAACACAACCAGCACAACTATCTAGGTGGTCTCTGGAAGCATCGGTTAGTCCATTATAAAAGATATCAAGTATTTCATTTTTCTTGAGAGGATGATCAGGCAAAGCATTAAGTAATTGGAGAAGCCTCCCCAAGCTTGTGGGAGACTCTCTTCTTCAATTTGCAAAAAATTATATATTTCCCTTAAAGCAACTTGTTTCTTATGAGCAGGGAAATATTTAGCAGAGAAGTAGTAAATCATATCCTGGGGACTACGGACACAACCAGGATCAAGAGAATTAAACCATATGTTAGCATCACCCTTTAATGAGAACGGAAATATCTTAAGGATATAATAGTAGCGAGTTTTCTCATCATTAGTTAACAGGGTGGCTATATCATTTAATTTAGTAAGATGTGCCACAATAGTTTCAGATTCATAGCCATAGAAAGGATCAGATTCAACCAAAGTAATTATCTCAGGATCAACAGAGAATTCATAATCCTTATCAGTAACAAAGATAGGTGAAGTAGCATAAGTAGGATCATATTTCATTCTAGCATTCAGAGTTTTTTGTTTCAGCTTAGCTAATAGTTTCTTAAGATCACTCCTATCATTGCAAGCAAGAAAATCTCTAGCAGTTTCTTCATCCATAACATAACCCTTAGGAACAACAGGCAATTGATATCTAGGGGGAGAGTCTTCATCATCACTTTCATCAGTTTCAATAGTTTTATTCTCTCTAGCCCTAGCAAGTTGTTCATCAAGAAATTCACCAAGTGGCACAGTAGTATCAAGCATAGAAGTAGTTTCATCATAAGTATCATGCATAGCAGAAGTGGCATCATCAATAACATGCGACATATCAGAATTAATAGGAGAAGCAGGTCTAGGTGTCGCAAGCTTACTCAAAACAAAAGGTGAATCAAGTGCAGAGCTAGATGGCAGTTCCTTACCTCCCCTCGTAGTTGAGGGATAAATCTTGGTTCTTGAATCTTTCAAGTTCTTCATAATGATAAGCAGATATAAATCCCAAGTGATTCAAAGAATAGACTATGCTCTCCGGCAACGGCGCCATAAAATAGTCTTGATAACCCACAAGTATAGGGGATCACAACAGTTTTTGAGGGTAGAGTATTCAACCCAAATTTGTTGATTTGACACAAGGGGAGCCAAAGAATATTCTCAAGTATTAGTAGCTGAGTTGTCAATTCAACCACACCTGGATAACTTAATATCTGCAGCAAAGTATTTAGTAGCAAAGTAATATGATAGTAGTGGTAACGGTAGCAAAAGTAATATTTTTGGGTTTTATAGTGATTGTAACAGTAGCAACGGAAAAGTAAATAAGTGAAGAACAATATATGGAAAGCTCATAGGCAATGGATCGATGATAGAGAATTATGTCCGATGCGGTTCATCATGTAACAGTCATAACATAGGGTGACATAGAACTAGCTCCAATTCATCAATGTAATGTAGGCATGTATTCCGGATATAGTCATACGTGCTTATGGAAAAGAACTTGCATGACATATTTTGTCCTACACTCCCGTGGTAGCGGGGTCCTATTGGAAACTAAGGGATATTAAGGCCTCCTTTTAATAGAGTACCAGACCAAAGCATTAACACATAGTGAATACATGAACTCCTCAAAGTAGAGGTCATCACCGGTAATGGTCCCGATTATTGTCACTTCGGGGTTAACGGATCATAACACATAATAGGTGACTATAGACTTGCAAGATAGGATCAAGGACTCACATATATTCATGAAAACATAATAGGTTCAGATCTGAAATCATGGCACTCGGGCCCTAGTGGCAAGCATTAAGCATAGCAAAGTCATAGCAACATCAATCCCAGAACATAGTGGATACTAGGGATCAAACCCTAACAAAACTAACTCGATTACATGATAAATCTCATCCAACCCATCACCGTCCAGCAAGCCTACGATGGAATTACTCACGCACGGCGGTGAGCATCATGAAATTGGTGATGGAGGAAGGTTGATGATGATGATGGCGACGGATTCCCCTCTCCAAAGCCCCGAACGGACTCCAGATCATCCCTCCCGAGAGAGTTTAGGGCTTGGCGGTGGCTCCATATCGTAAAATATGATGAATCCTTCCCTCTGATTTTTTTTCTCCCCGAAAGTGAATATATGGAGTCAGGTTTGAGGTCGGTGGAGCGTCAGGGGGCCCACGAGGTAGGGGGCGTGCCCAGGGGGTAGGGCGCGCCCCCACCCTCGTGGACAGGTGAAGGCCCCCTGGTGTGGATCTTCCTTCCAGTATTTTTTATATCCCAAAATAATTCTCCGTTGATTTTCAGGTCGTTCCGAGAACTTTTTTTCTGCACAAAAATAGCACCATGGCAATTCTGCTGAAAACAGCGTCAGTCCAGGTTAGTTCCATTCAAATCATGCAAGTTAGAGTCCAAAGCAAGGGCAAAAGTGTTTGGAAAAGTAGATACGATGGAGACGTATCAACTATCAGCAACAGGATAAATTATACCTGCCTCCAGAAGCTTTAGTATTTCATTTCTTACCACTTCCTTCATCTTAGGATTTAACTGTCGTTGGTGATCGACAATCGGTTTAGCATCTTTCTCCAATTTTATCTTGTGCTGGCATAGAGTCGGACTAATGCCCTAAAGATCATCAAGAGTATATCCAATAGCAGCACGGTGCTTCTTCAGAGTTTTCAATAATCTCTCTTCTTCCTGCTCTGAAAGTTTAGCACTAATAATACCAGGATATATCTTCTTTTCATCAAGATAAGCATATTTAAGGGTATCAAGTAATGGTTTAAGCTCAAACACAGGATCACCCTTGGGTGGAGGAGGATCCCCTAGAATTTCAACAGGCAAGTTGTGTTTCAAAATAGGTCCCTGTTTATAGAATACTTCATCTACTTCCTTTCTTTCATTCATAAATATATCATTTTCATGGTCTAGCAAATATTGTTCTAAAGGATCATTAGGAGGCACGGCAATAGAAGCAAGACCAATAATTTCATCTTTACTAGGCAATTCTTTATCATGGGGTTGTCTACGAAATTTAGCAAAATTAAAATCATGAGACATATCCCCTAAACCAACATAAACAATATCCTTTTTGTAGTCTATCTTAGCATTAACAGTATTCAAGAAGGGTCTACCAAATATGATGGGATAAAAGTCATCTTGTGGGGAACCAAGAACAAGAAAATCAGTAGGATATTTAACTTTCCCACACAAGACTTCAACATCTCTAACAATCCCAACTGGTGAAATAGTGTCTCTATTGGCAAGCTTAATAGTAACATCAATATCCTATATCTCAGCAGGTGCAATATCATGCATAATTTCTTTATATAAGGTATGAGGTATTGCACTCGCACTAGCACCCATATCACATAAGCCATGATAACAATGATCTCCTATTTTAACAGAAACAATAGGTATGCCAACAACAGGTCTATGTTTATCTTTAGTATCGGGTCTAGCAATTCTAGCAGCTTCATCACAGAAGTAAATAGCATGCCCATCAATATTATCGACCAAGAGATCCTTAACCATAGCAATACTAGGTTCAACTTTAATTTTCTCAGAGGGTGTAGGTGTTCTAGTATTACTCTTACGAACCATAGTTGAAGCTTTAGCATGATCCTTTATTCTAACAGGTAAAGGTGGTTTCTCAATATAAGCGGTAGGAACAATAGGATCAACATTATTAGTGATAGTCTTTTCTTCAGCTTTAATAGGTTCAACTACTTTTACTTCAATGGGAGGATGATATTTAAGCCACTTCTCCTTAGGGAGATCAACATGAGTAGCAAATGATTCACAGAAAGAAGCTACTATCTCGGAGTCAAGTCCATATTTAATGCTAAGTTCACGAAAAGCATCGGTATCCATGAAAGATTTAACACAATCAAACTTAGGTATTATACCTGACTCCTTACCTTCATCGAGTTCCCAATCTTCAGAGTTGCGTTTAATTCTTTCCAATAAGTCCCATTTGAATTCAAAAGACTTCATCATAAAATAACCAGTACAAGAAGTATCGAGCATGGAGCGATTATTGAGAGAAAGCCGAGCATAAAAAATTTGAATAATAATTTCTCTTGAGATCTCATGATTGGGGCATGAATATAACATTGACTTAAGCCTCCCCCAAGCTTGAGCAATGCTTTCTCCTTCGCGAGGCCAAAAATTATATATATAATTATGATCACGATGAACCAGATGCATAGGATAAAACTTCTGATGAAATTCCAATTTCAACCGGTTGTAGTTCCATGATCCAATATCATCACATAGCCTAAACCATGTCAATGCCTTTCCCTTCAAAGATAAAGGGAAGACTTTCTTCTTGATAACATCCTCGGGCATACCTGAACTTCATCAACATAGATTAGGTGCATATCGGGATGTAATGTTCCATCTCCAGTAAAAGGATTAGCTAGCAGTTTCTCTTTCATACCCGAAGGAATTTCAAAGTAAACATTTTCAGTAGGTTCAGTAGTTGAGGAGCAACTCTTTGCTCTACTGGTCGGGGTGAAGATACCCCGAACAAGCCCCTCAAATGATTGTTTTCCATAGTAACAAGTGACAGTAAATTTCAGCACATTATATAAATTTTTCCTTACCAAATTCCACTTACCAAAGCGCTTCACTCCACGGCAACGACGCCAGAAAAGAGTCTTGATGACCCACAAGTATAGGTAATCTATCGTAGTCCTTTCAATAAGTAAGAGTGTCAAACCCAATGAGGAGCAGAAAGAAATGACAAGCGGTTTTCAGTAAGGTATTCTCTCCAAGCACTGAAATTATCGGTAACAGATAGTTTTGTGATAAGGTAATTTGTAACGGGTAGCAAGTAATAAAAGTAAACAAGGTGCAGCAACATGGACCAATCCTTTTTGTAGCAAAGGACAAGCCTGGACAAACTCTTATATAAAGGAAAGCGCTCCCGAGGACACATGGGAATTATCGTCAAGCTAGTTTTCATCATGCTCATATGATTCGCGTTCGTTACTTTGATAATTTGATATGTGGGTGGACCGGTGCTTGGGTACTGCCCTTACTTGGGACAAGCATCCCACTTATGATTAACCCCCTTTGCAAGCATCCGCAACTACAAAAGAAGAATTAAGGATGGCGCCCACCATGGGGCTATCGCACGATGGTTTTGAGTTCTTGAAGGGCAGCTTCGAAGGACTCAAGGGATGCGCTGTGGGCTGGATGACTAAGAGTCATCGCGGCAAGCTCTACATCGACGATGCAGGATGGGGCCCTGAGGCCGACTCAATTGAGTACGGGTATCGGGTTCGCTTTGGCGGAATTCACGTCTTCATCGGCAAGATCGGTGAACCGGGCCCTGAGCCAGACATCTGCACCAACATCATCGAGACGGCTCAGCCTGCAAGGTCTGCCCAGGTTTAGCCTGCCGTAAAGTGCGCCTTTGTAGGTGTCATCCATGGAGCGGAATATGAGGATAGATCGGCATCTTGTGGTGAAACCGTTGTCTACTCTGATGACGAGTCTTCGACCGGAGAGACCGAGTCACTGTATCAGCTGCAGGATGGCCGGATTAGTGGTGGTTCCGATGGCGACAGTATTCCGGACCCCCTTGATCCGCCGAGTCGGGTCGCGGTCTTCATGGCTGGTACACAATCAGCGCAGCACTCGTCTACCGCTGCGGCAATGATTTCCGGTTCAGCAGCAGCAACACCAGCAGGAGCAGGGGGCTCTACACCGCCTCCGGCTTAGGTTTTGTCCGATTTGTTCGACGCTTTGGCAACATTGCTGGCAGCAGAGGTTGACGTGGCAAACCGGGATCAGCACAACATGGATATTGCCAAGGTGAAGGATCGGATAACTCAGGCTAAAGCGGACCTGGCGGCAGAGAACACTAGGATGGCTACAGAGCGGGCCGAGTTAGAGGCTCGGGCTTACCGGCTTATGCTGGATCAGAGTGTGTCAGATGATGTCATGAGGAGAAGATACCGATCGCACCTTCCGCCGGTTTTTGAGGCAAGAAATCTATTTAACACGCCAGGAGCAGGCACCAGCAACCAGCCAGTGGTAAACTGGGCGGAGGCGCCTAGGACCGGGGCACCGGTTCAGCCGCGCGTGATGGATCCACCCCCTCAGCCTCATCAGAATGATGTCCCATCACGACACGTCTCAATGCCTTCGGGTCATTACTCTAACCCGTTGGATAACATCATTGCTGCCGCTTCACGATTGGCGGCTCTACCGATTGATGGCGAGTCCCCAATAGCAGTTGAAACACGACGGGCTAGGGAGCTCCTTCAGACGGCCTTGACTCAGCAGCAGGCTTATTCATATAGCCGCGAAAGGATTCATTATACTCCCCGCCCGAGCCGGAGCTACAGCAGGCATATCGATGAACCGGCCGTATCAAGCAGTGCACGGAATCGTAATCCGCCCCGTGGCCATAACCCGGCGGGTGGCGGTGGCAATGCTCAGGATATAGTGGATCGCGCTAGGGCACGTCAAGAGACCGAGTTAGCGGTGCAGCATGAGGCCCGCCAACTCACTCCGGTTCGTCCAACAATGTCGGTGGAACCAGGGGTTACCTCCAGTTCTTTGGGGGTACCATGTCTTGTCCCAGCGCTGCGCAATGTACGGCTACCCAAGGATTTCAAAGGCCCGCACAAGGTGCCAAATTACACTACTGATTTATCCCCCGAGTCATGGGTGGAAAGCTATGAGATGGCAATGGAGATGCTGGATGTGGACAAGGCGGCGTGTGCCAAATACTTTACCATGATGTTGGAGGGAACAACTCGCACATGGTTGAAAAACCTGCTGGCCAACTCCATTGGGTCGTGGGCCGAGTTGAGGGCCCGGTTCATCCAGAATTTCAAGGATACGTGCAAGTAGCCCATGTCAATCGTGGATTTAGCTGCCTGTGTCCAGGAGGAAGGAGAATCAACAACCTGCTGGGTGCGCCAGGTTTTAGAGATTTTGCATTCATCAGACCGCATCAACACTGACACATCAGTTTTAACATTGGAAGGCAATTGCTGGTTTGCACCTCTGAAGCTGAAGTTGGGACGGCTTAAACGCCATTTCAATGACATGGGAACACTTATGGCGGCTCCGGTGAAGTATGCCGACTCTGATAGTACCAAGGACCCCGAGTCTGATGATGACAAGACAGGGAAGGGAAAGAAGAGCGGCAGCACCAAAGGGCAGCAGCATAACCCCGCAGGTCATGGGAACAACGGTAAACGCAAGGCGGATAAAAGCTTGGACTTTGTGGCTAACACCAACACCCAGGATAACGGTCAGCGGCGTAAGGATAAACCGCCCCAGCGGGGTGGAGGGTCAGGCCCCAATCTTGAGCGCCTATTAAATCAGCCTTGCCCAAAGCACGGATCAAAGGAGAGGCCAGCTACGCATCTTTGGAAGGATTGTTTCGTTATGCTGGAGTTTAAAAATTCAAATAACTTTCAATACGACAATGGACCACCCGGCGGTTCAGGAGGCGGTTTCCATGGGTCGGGTTATGGTGGTGGCAGGTCCAGTTCAGGATTCCAAGGCAACCAAACCGGGCAGGGCAGTCAAGGCACTCAGGGCAATCTGGGAGGTTATAACCATCAGGAAAATCAATAGCAGCAGCAATCGGGTTATCAGAGCAATCCGAAGCAGTTGAATAGTGGGCAGTACCATGTCTTCACCACTAGCCTATGTAAGTGTGATCAGAAGCTTCATAAAAGGGTTGTGAACTCCGTTGAACCGGCGGTACCTTGTTATCTGCGCTGGTCTGGACAGCCCATTTTGTGGAGTCGAGAGGATCATCCACCCCGGGTTGATAATCCGGGTCATCTAGCCTTAGTGGTGGCACCTCAGGTTGGGGGGTATAAGTTCACCAAGGTGCTTATGGATGGAGGAAGCAGTATCAATATCCTTTACTATGAAACCTTCCGTCGCATGGGATTGACAGATAAGAATCTTAAACTGTCGAACACAGTCTTTCATGGTGTGGTGCCTGATAAATCGGCATACCCAGTTGGCAAGATAGCTCTAGAGGTTGCTTTTGGAGATGATCGTGATTCAAGATCAGAGATGTTGACTTTCGAAGTGGTGAAAATCAAGAGTCCATATCATGCTCTGTTTGGACGGCCGACTTATGCCAAATTCATGGCAAGGCCTTGTTATGTTTATCTGCAGCTTAAGATGCCGGGTCATAAGGGGACCATCACAGTGCGTGGGAGCCGGAAGATTGCTTTGGAATGTGAAGAAGGTGATGCGGCTTATGCTGAGTCGGTTTGTGCCACAGAGGAGCTGAATTTTTATAAGGACAATGTTGATCCGGCAGATATGACTTCTCTAAAAAAGCCAACTACAGAGCATGATCCGACGCTGAAATTTAAATCGGCCGAGGAGACTAAGATGGTTGACTTTCTTCCTAGCGATTCATCCAAGTAGTTCAGCATCAGCGCTAACCTGGATCCGAAATAGGAAGGCGCGCTCATCGAGTTTATCCGTGAGAACTGGGACATCTTTGCATGGAAGTCTTCTGACATGCCAGGTGTACCGAGGGAACTCGCTGAGCACACTCTTAATATAGATCCTAAGTTTAAGTCGGTCAGGCAGTTTCTCCGCCGCTTCAACGAGGAGAGGTGTAAGGCTATTGGTGAAGAGGTAGCCCGACTTTTGGTAGCAGGGTTTATTGTGGAGGTCTTTCACCCTGAGTGGCTAGCTAATCCGGTGCTGGTACTTAAGAAAAACGGCACTTGGCGTATGTGTGTGGATTACACAGACTTAAACAAGGCCTGTCCAACTGATCCCTTTGCTCTCCCTCATATCGATCAAATTATTGATGCTACGACAGGTTGTGACCGTTTGTGTTTTCTGGATGCCTATTCTGGTTATCATCGGATCAAAATGGCAGTTAAGGACCAGGAGAAGACAACTTTCATAACTCCCTTTGGAGCCTTCTGCTATGTATCTATGCCTTTTGGGCTCAAGAGTGCCCAGGCGACTTATCAGCGCTGTGTCCAAAATTGTCTTCATAAACAGATTGGGTGCAATGTTCATGCTTATGTGGATGATATTGTGGTGAAATCCAGAAAAGAGGAAACATTGATAGATGACCTGAAGGAAACTTTTGATAACCTCCGGGTTTATAAGATGATGCTTAATCCAGCCAAATGTGTCTTTGGTGTACCGGCAGGCAAGCTCTTGGGTTTTCCGGTGTCTAATAGGGGCATTGAAGCTAATCCGGAGAAGATCACATCTATCACGTCTTTGGCTAAACCGGCGTGTATCAACGATGTTCAGCGTTTGGCGGGCCGGATTGCAGCCTTAAGCCAGTTTATCAGTCGCCTTGGGGAGAAGGCTATCCCTTTGTATCAGATGCTAAAGAAGACGGATCACTTCATCTGGAGTGATGCTACTGATAAAGCATTTGAGGACTTGAAGAGACAGTTAGCCAAGCCACCTGTCCCTGTGGCTCCGATCGATAAAGATCCCTTATTGCTATATGTGGCTGCTAATGCCCGGGCTGTTAGTGTGGCTATTGCTGTGGAGCGCAAGGATGCCAGAAAAGAGTATCCGGTTCAATGGCCGGTTTATTATATCAGCGAGGTGCTTATTGAGTCCAAACAGAGATACCCACATTGGCAGAAGCTGGTGTATGGGGTTTTCATGGCAAGCCGGGAGCTCAAGCATTACTTTCAGGGTCATCCTATCATAGTGATCAGTTCAGCCCCCTTGGGAGATATCATCCAAAATAGAGAAGCAACTGGCCGGATTGCCAAATGGGCTATTGAGCTTGGACCTCACGGGTTAAAATATACGCCTCACACAGCAATCAAATCCCAAGCACTCGTGGACTTCATAAATGATTGGACAGAGTTGCAGGCACCGGAGGAAAAGCCAGACAACACTTATTGGACTATTCATTTTGATGGGTCTAGGCAATTGGAGGACTCGGGGGCTGGAGTCATATTAACTTCCCCACGAGGTGATAAGTTTTGTTATGTTCTCCGTTTAATGTTCCCTTGCACTAACAATGCAGCTGAGTATGAGGCCTTTCTCCATGGTCTTCGGATGGTTAAGGAGATAAATTTGAGCCGGGTTAAGTGCTTTGGTGACTCGGACCTGGTGGCTCAACGGTGTCTGGCACTTGGAATTCCAAGGATCCACTCATGGCGGCGTATAGATGAGAGGTGGATACAGTGGCTGGTCATTTCAAGGGTTATCAGGTTGACCATATAGACCGGCAAAGAATGAAGCGACAGATGCTTTAAGTCGCTTAGGCTCTCAACGTAAACTGGTGCTACCCAATACCTTTCTAGATGTGCTGCATAATCTGTCGGTCAAGATACCTACGGAGGAGGATTTGGCTGTGCCTGACCCAAAGGCTCAATTGGTGGCGGCTCTTCACATTATTCCGGATTGGACGGTCCCATACCTGGCATACATGAACCAGGGCAAGTTACCAGATGATGAAACTTTGGCCCGGCAGATAATCCGACAATCCAAGTCAATGACCATTGTCAATGGGAGTTGAATCATTGCAGCGTAACAGGGGCGTTTCAGCGTTGTGTGTCTCCTCAAGAAGGTTGTGAGATTTTGCGTGAGATCCACGAAGGATATTGTGGTCACCACGCTGGTTCAAAATCCTTGGTGGCTAAGGCTTTTCGTCACGGCTTATATTGGTTGACGGCTCATGCTGACGCTAAGGATTTGGTAAAGAGGTGTGACGGTTGTCAGAAGTTTGCACGTCGCGCTCATGTTCTAGCCCAAGAATTAAGGATGATTCCAATCACTTGGCCATTTGCAACTTGGGGGCTGGATATGGTTGGACCCTTTAAGAGGTCCAAGGACAAGAAGACCCACTTATTGGTGGCGGTTGATAAGTTCACCAAGTGGGTAGAGGCAGAGCCAGTCAGCAAGTGTGATGCGGCCACGACGGTTCAATTCATCAAAAATGTGATCTTCCGGTTTGGTTTTCCACACAACATTATAACTGATAATGGTACTAATCTGTCCAAGGGTGCTATGGAAGAATTTTGTCAACGTGAGCACATCCGGCTTGACGTATCATCATTGGCTCACCCCCAATCTAATGGTCAAGCAAAGAGGGCCAATCAAGAGATTTTGAGAGGTATCAAACCCCGACTTATGGTTCCTTTAAAGCGGACGCTGGGTTGTTGGGTGGAGGAGTTACCTTCCGTGTTATGGAGTATCAACACCACACCGAACAGATCTACGGGTTACACGCCTTTCTTCATGGTTTACGGAGCAGAGGCGGTTCTCCCTAGTGACATCCGTCATGACTCGCCCCGTGTGGCGGCTTATGTTGAAGCTGATAATGAGAAAGCACATCAGGACACACTAGACCTGTTAGAAGAGGAGTATGATCTTGCAGCGGCACGTTTGGTGATTTGTCAATAAAATCTGCGATGTTATCACAGCCGTCGGGTTAAAACCAGAACTTTTCAAGAAGGCGATCTGGTGCTCCAGCTCATCCAGGATCAGACTGATATGCACAAGTTATCCCCACCTTGGGAAGGGCCTTTTGTGGTCAGCAAAAATTTACACAATGGATCATACTACCTTATCGATGTTCGAGAGCACAAAGACTCACGTAAGTCGGAGGAGACCCAGTGGCCGTGGAATATAGCTCATCTTCGGCCTTACTATACTTGAGCCATAGGCTCTTTTTATGTACATAATTATGACAATGTATATATTATGATCAATATAATAAACCGGAGCCTCAGCTAAAGCGGGGTCTGTGTTTGTTTTTACACCATGTGTGTTTACATGGGGGCTTCTATTTATAAAGCAGAGTTCTACTGATTTGGCTTATAAAGCCACACATATAAAAGGAAATCACTAGGGGGCTTGGTCGTATTCGAACCATAGGTACGCCTCTTGATCGGCTTAAGGCCAAAGGGAAATCACTAGGGGCTTGGTTGTATTCGCACCATAGCTACACCTCTTGATAGGCTTAAGGCCAAAAGGAAATTATGTGGGGCCAAAGAGAGTGTTACACCAACACAACTCAAACATAGGCACCCACCGAGCACAGCTCAAATGTTGCTTGGGGGCTCTTTGCTTCTCAAAGAACAAAGAGTTTGCACCCTTGCAATAGGCTATCAAGCCAGGCTTGGAAGCCAGGTGTATTCACCTAAAACCCTGGGTTATCCTGCCTTTTTAAGTAAGCCACTCCATCCAGGTAAACCTGGTATGACCCGTCGAACGTTTGACAAGTCAATCTCATAGACCCTGAACTTGTCAAAGTTAAAATGATGATTGGTTAAAGATTGAGGTCCATCTTAAAAGGCTTTGAAAAATGGTTTAACTCGGTGGCCTGGCAGCCCATGAAAAGCCTCGATTTAGGGCCTGGCAGCCCATGAAAAGCCTTGCATATTTTTCTTGTGTTTTTTGCAAAGGTTTTTCTCTTTTGATAAGATTCATAAATAGTTTCTGATAAACCGGCTTTTATTAAAACCCGACGTGGCTTTGAACGCTAAGTTGTCAGTACATGATCAATTATAATCCGACACTTATTGATCCGGCCTGGTTTTGACTACAAGTCACCAGTATTATATGGATAAACCAGTGTTTATCATAACCCGGTATGGTTTTATTGTAAACCGACAAACATGGAAGGAGTCATCAATACTCCAGATTGGTGTTATCACCCTTACTATAACAACAGATTGGTCAACCAACGAGGTGATTCAATGTAACAGGTATCATCTTTTTTATATCTGGTTGTCTTTAAATACAGCCTTGGCTCTACACCTAGGCTATATATTTGGGCATCATGACCCGTCTAGCGGTAAACCGCCAGGACACTTTCAATCTCTTGTATGCAGGAACAAGTTAAAATACAACCACTGCGGATTATGCATATAATAGATCCCAAAAGCATGGCGAGTTATCAATATCAAGCAAAATAAGTATGCTCGATGGCATAACAGACAAGTGTTTGAACTAGCCTATTACAAGGTGCTTTAATGCCCACACAGAATAATTGTTTCGGCAAGAGTGGCAGGCTGCGACAGGCTAAACCGGCCTCCGGTTTAGGATTCATCACCAGGATGACTTGAAGATTGGGGATCATCTTGCGTCGGTGCACCTTCCTCCTCCCTACCCAGTGGCTGGAAATCAATGGTTGCCTAATCGATTCCAGTTAAGGCTTGGAACACGGCCTCTTCACTTATAAGGTTGGAAGGATCAATGTCAGGGGCATAAGTGTGCTCACGAATTGGGGGAACAAGATCTTCTACATCATGTGTTGGCGCAGGATATCTTTTCTGATCAGCATCATAAACCGGCTGATAATGAGAGAGATTCGTTTCTTCCACCAATTTCTTGCTAAAGGTCGCATTTCCCTTGTGAGCCTTCGGAGATCGTCATTGTTAAATTCTGAACCGTCTTCCTTCATGCCAGGATAGCCTTTGCCAATATATGACGGCTCAAGATCTGGAATCCATGCCTTGGACCGGATTAGCGCAGTCAGTGCACCTGACCTTGCCGCTATCTTTTTAATTCATCCAACCGGGCAGGCAACATTGACAGCTTCTCAATGGTTTCTTTTATCAAGGTTGGAGGAGGCTTGTCATGAGCAGCGGTGCAAATAGCCCGTTGGGCTCCGGAATATAACTGCTCTATCAAGGTATAGGCAGCCTTCAGCTTCATTCGCATGTCCGAGCCTAGATGGGTAATGCGGGTCCCTGTGTCATTATAACATCATTAAACCGTTAACTGATGAGATAAAAAGAATTGCAAAACATAAGATGAGGATACTTACCAAATACAGCAGAGGTCATAGCGTTTATCTGCCACTTTAAACCGGTCAGCTCTTCGACCATCGGTTTAAGAGTTGCTTCTACGTCCTCGGCTCTCTTTGTTAAAGCGGCTTTCTCTGTGTCCCAATCCGCCTGTTCCTTCTTGAAGGTCTCCTTCAGCTTCTCCATGGTTGTTAAGACATTGGTCAGTTCCTCCTTGGCTTTAGAAGCCTCCGCTTGCTGAGATTTAATGTTCTCTTGAAGATCAGCGGTTTGGGTGTCCTTTTTGCTCATCTCAGCCTACAAAGGAAAGACATATCATCAATGGGTTGTATATATTTGAAGTACCAAGCACATAACAAGTTATGCACTTTGCACTTGGGGCCTAATGCCTATTTGCTACATTATCAGAAAAAAATCAAGTCCCAAGTGTAATACAAGCATTATTCTTGGCACTTCGGGGCTAATGTACATCTGCTCAAAGTAAAGTGGTTGAAGTCCCGGTTTACCTTGGAAAGATAAACCGGCCCTTGGGGACTACACAGGCAAAAGTTACAGGATTACAATGCTAAAGTACCGGTTCATTTTTAAAAGGATCAACCGACCCTTGGAGGATAAGTAGGCAGAGTTGAGATATTACAAAGTCCCGGTTTTTGATTTCCATCATAAATCGGCCCTTGGGGCCTACTAGAGTTAGTACTTACAATTGGACTTAAGAGAGAAAAGGTTATGTAATTACCTCATAATGCTCCTTCATCAGATTCACTAAACCGGCTTCGTAGTCACGGTTCATGTACAGACGGTTTAGCAAACCAGAATGGAGTTCCTGGTCGTTGAGGTGGGCATAGCTTGATAAATCGGTGCTCCATTTGCCTTTTTCCATAGCAGAACGTTCCTCCTTGGCGTTGTGCTTTGATAATGCAATAGGGTTGCCAGGGGAGGTGTGGCAAACGCCAGTGATGATAACATCATCTTCCTTGTCACCGGTAGCCTTCACTGGAGTTGACGGGATATCAGCAGCCTTAACTGGACTAGACGGTCCATCATCAGTACGGATCGGGCTCGTCGGTTTATCAGCATGGTCTGCTGTTTCAACTTCCACTTGTTCAAACATGGCGTCAGCATTTGGACCTTCCGGTTCTGGAGTTTTCTCTGGTTCAACAACCACATGGTCGTCAGACGGTTTATTCGCTCGAGCCTTCTTGCTGGGTCTAGCCTTGGCTCTGAAAGGAAAAAGATGCAAGGGTTAATATATCATGCAAGTATAAAGCGTCAAAATATTGAGTTGAAATACTTACCCAGCAACGGTCTTAAGAGGAGGGAGTTGTGAGGCTGTCGACTCGCTAGAGGATGAATGAGGCATTCCCTGATAATTTGAATCAGACGGATTAAGAGGTTGTCGGAAATAACCTGCCTTGGAATAAGAGGGAGTTGTGAGACCTCAGGTCGACGTTTCCGAACCGGAGTGTTCAGTAAACCGGCCGAAGTGACTACTTGGCCGCTCTGCCGGGTTGTGGGGCGAGCTTCGTGCTGTTGCTTCTTCAAAAGAAATTTTGGGTCCAAGTGAGCAAGGGGGTGAGAAAATTTTATTTTTCAGATTGTTTGATGGATTTTTTGTGTTGACGGAGTGTCTGAACCGGAGGGAAGAGTAATTACCTCTGCGTCGTCAGCCTGGCTGCCTTCAGCGTCATCCTGATAATAATCATTGTCAATGAGGTGTATGAAAAACGAACCAAGCGAGTCAAGTTCTACCTCTGAGTCCGGATTATCGAGGTCTTCGTCGAGGTTCAGCCCGGTGGGTTCAACCGCCTTCTTCTTGGCAGGCCTCTTGACCACCTTCGTCTTAGGTCGAGGGGTTTTCACCGGTTTTTCTTGAGGTATCTTCTTCCAAAATGGGTCATCGCCCTGTTAAAAGAATTGACCAAAGTTATAGGAGATTACACAGATTAAGTACAAGCGGGAGTGAGGCAATGCTTACAGCTGGCGGTTTATTCAAAGTGTAGAAGGGACTTAACCCGATCCTGCTACAGACAGCCTCCGATTCATTCAGTATCTTCTTCACAGATTCCGTAACTTCAGCTTCTGTCAGCTCATCAATATGACGTTGAGGGTCTTTTGAGTCACTAGTATACTCGCACGTTAAACCGAGGCGACGACTTAAAGGCAATATACTCCATGAAATCCAGCAGCGAACAAAATCAACTCTTGTTAGACCATTGGCCATAAAGGCTCTGAGCTTGGAGAGTTGTGGAGCATATGTAGCCGTTTCTTTGGTAGTCAAACATTGCGTAAATGGATGTGTTTTGGTAAGCCGGTGAGGACGGTAACCCGACAGAGGATTCTCATCATCAGGGGAGGTATCTTCACAATAAAACCAAGTCTAGTTCCAGTCTTTAGGATGGCTATGGAGTTTGGCATGAGGGAAATTGACATCTTTTCTCTTCTGAATTGAAACTCCGCCCAGTTCGGTATTGGGCCCATCTACAAACTCAGTACGACGGTTCAAATAGAAAAAGTCCCGGAATAGCTCAATAGTTGGCTCTTCTTGCAGGTATGCTTCACAAAATACTTGAAAGTCGAAAACATTGGACACAGAGTTTGGTCCAATGTCTTGAGGATGGAGCTAGAAGTTGGCAAGTACATCACGGAAAAACTTGGACCCGGGCGGCTTAAAGCCACGGCTCATGTGATCAACAAACACTACTACTTCGCCATCTCTGGGGGTAGGAGGGTTTTCTGGACCGGGAACTCTCCACTGGATTTCACTTCACTTCGGTAAAATGCCAGTTCTGACGCATCCATCCATTTGCTCCTCAGTAACCCGAGAAGGGACCCAGTTACAGGCATAAAATTGTTTGGCCATTGCGAGTGAAGAGCTGGAGAAGATTAATGCCGGTTTACGATTCATGATTGACAAAGAATAAAGCGTAACAAGTTAAGAAAAAGGGATTCAAGCATGCAAAATTGTTAACCGGAGGTTAATGCTGTTATAAATGGTAAAATGATGGTGGTTTACAAGGGGACTAATGGCATATGACGGATTATTTTCTAAAAAGATAAACCGCCTACACAGATGAGGAAGGTACAGATCTGAGGCAAAAATGACTAAGTGAGGAAAAACAGGTTTCACAAGTTCACATTGGCATTTTGGATCTACCACAAGTCAGGAAAAGAAAAAAATGTAGACCTAAAATAGTTGGTTCTGGAGCAGTTCGCAAAAGTCCAGATCGGTTTTATACATGGAAGGCATGGTTTGATAGCCAAGATAAAGACTGCTATAGCTACCGCACGGAACGCATCAAAGTTGAGGTCTATTGTGTATGAACTGACGAAGAACAAGAGAAGAACACCATGAACCCGTGTGAACCCTAAGTGGATCTACAAAGGAAAGAGGGAAAGACTTACCGAAGTTGTTGAAGCAGCGGAGGTGCGCCGTGTTTTTCTGGTGCGATTAGGTTGATGCGGCGGCCGATGGTGAGGCAGAGGCGAAGATCGACGACGGCGGCGGCGCTCGGGTGCAGAGGTGTCGCGAGGTGGAAGAAGAGATGAAAAGGCAACTGATACGTCTCCAACGTATCTATAATTTTTTATTGCTCCATGCTATATTATCCACTGTTTTGGACATTACTGGGCTTTATTATCCACTTTTATATTATTTTTGGGACTAACCTGCTAACAGAGGCCCAACCCAGAATTGTTGTTTTTTGCCTGTTTTAGGGTTTCGAAGAAAAGGAATATCAAACGGAGTCCAAACGGAATGAAACCTTCGGGAAAGTGATTTTCTCACCGAGTACGACTCAGGAGACTTGGACCCTACGTCAAGGCACGTAATAGGAGGCCATGAGGTAGGGGGCGCGCCCTACCCTACTAGGCGCGCCCCCACCCTCGTGGGCCCCCTGTTGCTCCACCGACGTACTTCTTCCTCCTATATATATCCATGTGCCCCCAAACGATCAGATACGGAGCCAAAAACCTAATTCCACCGCCACAACTATCTGTATCCACGAGATCCCATCTTGGGGCCTATTCCGGAGCTCCGTCGGAGGGGGCATCAATCACGGAGGGCTTCTACATCATCATCCAAGCCCCTCCGATGAAGTGTGAGTAGTTTACTTCAGACCTATGGGTCCATAGTTAGTAGCTAGATGGCTTCTTCTCTCTTTTTGGATCTCAATACAATGTTCTCCCCCTCTCTCGTGGAGATCTATTCGATGTAATCTTCTTTTTGCGGTGTGTTTGTTGAGACCGATGAATTGTGGGTTTATGATCAAGTCTATCTATGAATAATATTTGAATCTTCTCTGAATTCTTTATGTATGATTGGTTATCTTTGCAAGTCTCTTCGAATTATCAGTTTGGTTTGGCCTACTAGATTGGTTGTTCTTGCCATGGGAGAAGTGCTTAGCTTTGGGTTCGATCTTGCGGTGTCCTTTCCCAGTGACAGAAGGGGCAGCAAGGCACGTATTGTATCGTTGCCATCGAGGATAACAAGATGGGTTTTTTATCATATTGCATGAAACTATCCCTCTACATCATGTCATCTTGCTTAAGGCGTTACTCTGTTTTTAACTTAAATACTCTAGATGCATGCTGGATAGTGGTCGATGAGTGGAGTAATAGTAGTAGATGCAGGCAGGAGTCGGTCTACTTGTCTCGGACGTGATGCCTATATACATGATCATACCTAGATATTCTCATAACTATGCTCAATTCTGTCAATTGCTCCACAGTAATTTGTTCACCCACCGTAGAATACTTTTGCTCTTGAGAGAAGCCACTAGTGAAACCTATGGCCCCCGTGTCTCTTTCTCATCATATCAATCTCCATCACTTTATTATTGCTTTACTTTTACTTTGCTTTTACTTTTTACTTTGCATATCTATACAAAAATACCAAAAATATTATTTATCATCTCTATCAGATCTCACTTTCGTAAGTGACCGTGAAGGGATTGACAACCCCTAAGTGTGTTGGTTGCATTGAGCTATTGTTTTGTGTAGGTATGAGGGACTCGTGCGTAGCCTCCTACTGGATTGATACCTTGGTTCTCAAAAACTGAGGGAAATACTTACGCTACTTTGCTGCATCATCCTCTCCTTTTCGGGGAAATCCAACGCAGTGCTCAAGAGGTAGCAAGACGAATTTCTGGCGCCGTTGCCGGGGAGTCTGCGCAAAAGTCAACATACCAAGTACGCATCACAATCCCTATCTCCCGCGTTACATTATTTGCCATTTGCCTCTCTTTTCCTCTCCCTCAATTCACCCTTGCCGTTTTATTCGCCCTCTCTCTCTCTATCCTCCCTCTCTATTTGCCTCTTTTTTCCCGTTTGCCTTTTTGTTTGCTTGTGTGTTAGTTTGCTTGTTTGTCGCAATGGCTCAAGATAATACTAAATTGTGTGACTTCACCAATACCAATAATAATGATTTCCTTAGCACTCCGATTGCTCCTCTTACCGATGCTGAATCTTGTGAAATTAATACTGCTTTGCTGAATCTTGTCATGAAAGATCCGTTCTTCGGCCTTCCTAGTGAAGATGCCGCTACCCATCTTAATAGCTTCGTTAATTTGTGTGACATGCAAAAGAAGAAAGATGTCGATAATGATATTGTTAAATTGAAGCTATTTCCTTTTTCGCTTAGAGATCATGCTAAAGCTTGGTTTTCATCTTTGCCTAAAAATAGTATTGATTCATGGAGCAAGTGCAAAGATGCTTTTATCTGTAAGTATTTTCCTCCCGCTAAGATCATCTCTCTTAGAAACGATATTATGAATTTTGAGCAACTTGATCATGAACATGTTGCACAAGCTTGGGAGAGAATGAAATTAATGATACGTAATTGCCCTACTCATGGTTTAAATTTGTGGATGATTATACAAATTTTTATGCCGGATTGAATTTTGCTTCTAGAAATCTTTTAGATTCGGCCGCGGGAGGCACTTTTATGGAAATCACTTTAGGAGAAGCTACTAAACTCCTAGATAATATTATGGTTAATTATTCTCAATGTCATACTGAAAGATCTACTAATAAAAAGGTGCATGCGATAGAAGAAATTAATGTTTTGAGTGGAAAGATGGATGAACTTATGAAATTATTTGCTAATAAGAGTGTTTCTTCTGATCCTAATGATGTGCCCTTGTCTACTTTGATTGAGAATAATAATGAATCTATGGATGTGAATTTTGTTGGTAGGAACAATTTTGGTAACAACGCGTATAGAGGAAATTTCAATCCTAGGCCTTATCCTAGTAATCCCTCTAATAATTATGGTAATTCCTACAACAATTCTTATGGAAATTATAATAAGATGCCCTCTGATTTTGAATCTAATATTAAAGAATTTATTTCTTTGCAAAAGAATTTTATGCTATGATTGAAGAAAAATTGCTTAAGATTGATGATTTGGCTAGGAACGTTGATAGAATTGCTCTTGATGTTGATTCTTTGAAACTTAGATCTATTCCACCTAAGCATGATATCAATGAGTCTCTCAAAGCCATGAGAATTTCCATTGACCAGTGCAAAGAAAGAACCGCTAGGATGTGTGCTAAGAAAGATGCCTTTATAAAAGCGTGTTCTTCTAGTTCCTATGAAAATAATGATGAAGATCTAAAAGTTATTGATGTGTCCCCTATTAAATCTTTTTTTTGCAATATGAATCTTGATAATGATGGGACTGAATATGATCCACCTCCACCTAGAAGGCGTTCTAAGAATTCTGAATCTTTTGATCTTGATGCTAAATTTGATAAAAGTGGGATTGAAGAAATTAAAACCCTAGATGTTGCTAAACCCACTATTTTGGATTTCAAGGAATTTAACTATGAAAATTGCTCTTTGGTTGATTGTATTTCCTTGTTGCAATCCGTGCTAAAATCTCCTCACGCTTATTGTCAAAATAAAGTGTTTACTAAACATATCGTTGATGCCTTGATGCAATCTTATGAAGAAAAACTTGAATTGGAAGTTTCTATCCCTAGAAAACTTTATGATGAGTGGGAACCAACTATTAAAATTAAAATTAAAGATCATGAGTTTTATGCTTTGTGTGATTTGGGTGCTAGTGTCTCTACTATTCCCAAAACTTTGTGTGATTTGCTAGATTTCCGTGATTTTGATGATTGCTCTTTAAGCTTGCATCTTGCGGATTCCACTATTAAGAAACCTATGGGAAGAATTAATGATGTTCTTATTGTTGCAAATAGGAATTATGTGCCCGTAGATTTTATCGTTCTTGATATAGATTGCAATCCTTCTTGCCCTATTATTCTCGGTAGACCTTTCCTTAGAACGGTTGGTGCAATTATTGATATGAAGGAAGGGAATATTAGATTCCAATTTCCATTAAAAAAGGGCATGGAACACTTCCCTAGAAAGAAAATAAAATTACCATATGAATCTATCATGAGAGCCACTTATGGATTGCCTACCAAAGATGGCAATACCTAGATCTATTCTTGCTTGTTATGCCTAGCTAGGGGCGTTAAATGATAGTGCTTGTTGGGAGGCAACCCAATTTTATTTTTATTCCTTGCTTTTTGCTCCTGTTTAGTAATAAATAATTATTTAGCCTCTGTTTTGGTTGTGTTTTTTGTGTTTAATTAGTGTTTGTGCCAAGTAGAACCGTTGGGAAGACTTGGGGAAAGTCTTGTTGAACTTGCTGTAAAAAACAGAAACTTTAGCGCTCACGAGAACTGCTGTCATTTTTATTTGGAGAGTGTTATTTAGTTAATTCTTTTTGCATATGATTAATAGATAAATTCCTCACGTCCAGAAATTTATTTTAGAATTTTTGGGGTTGCAGATCTTGCGCTAGCTACAGATTACTACAGACTGTGCTGTTTTTGACAGATTCTGTTTTTCGTGTGTTGTTTGCTTATTTTGATGAATCTATGGCTAGTAAAATAGTTTATAATCGATAGAGAAGTTGGAATACAGTAGTTATAACACCCATATAAATAAAGAATGAGTTCATCACAGTACCTTGAAGTGGTCTTTTGTTTTCTTTCGCTAACGGAGCTCACGAGATTTTCTATTCTAAGTTTTGTGTTGTGAAGTTTTCAAGTTTTGGGTAAAGATTTGATGGATTATGGAACAAGGAGTGGCAAGAGCCTAACCTTGGGGATGCCCATGGCACCCCCAAGATAATCTAAGGACACCTAAAATCCAAAGCTTGGGGATGCCCCGGAAGGCATCCCCTCTTTCGTCTACTTCTATCGGTAACTTTACTTGGACCTATATTTTTATTCACCACATGATATGTGTTTTGCTTGGAGCGTCTTTTATAATTTGAGTCTTTGCTTGTTAGTCTACCACAATCGTCCTTGATGTACACACCTTTTGAGAGAGCCATATATAATTTGGAATTTTATAGAATACTCTATGTGCTTCACTTATATCTTTTGAGTTATATAATTTTGCTCTAGTGCTTCACTTATATCTTTTAGAGCACGGTGGTGGATTTTTTTATAGAAACTATTGATCTCTCATGCTTCAATTAGATTATTTTGAGAGTCTTAATAGCATGGTAATTTGCTTAATAATAATATGCTTGGTATTCAAGATTTGTAAAACTTTCTTTTGAGTGCGTTGAATACTAAGAAAAAAATTGATGCTTGATAATTGTTTTGAGATATGAGGATGGTGATATTAGAGTCATGCTAGTTGAGTACTTGTGAATTTGGGAAATGCTTGTGTTAAAGTTTGTGATTCCCGTAGCATGCACGTATGGTGAACCGTTATGTGATGAAGTCGGAGCATGATTTATTTATTGATTGTCTTCCTTATGAGTGGCGGTCGGGGACGAGCGATGGTCTTTTCCTACCAATCTATCCCCCTAGGAGCATGCGCGTAATACTTGGCTTGGATAACTTCTAGATTTTTGCAATAAGTATATGAGTTCTTTATGACTAATGTTGAGTCCATGGATTATACGCACTTTCCTTCCTTCCACCATTGCTAGCCTCTCTAATACCGTGCACTTTTCGCCGGTATCATACACCCACCAAATACCTTCCTCAAAACAGCCACCATACCTACCTATCATGGCATTTCCATAGCCATCCCGAGATATATTGCCATGCAACTTTCCACCATTCCGTTCATTATGACACACTCCATCATTGTCATATTGCTAGCATGATCATGTAGTTGACATCGTATTTGTGGCAAAGCCACCGTTCATAATTCTTTCATACATGTCACTCTTGATTCATTGCATATCCCGGTACACCGCCGAAGGCATTCATATAGAGTCATATTTCGTTCTAAGTATTGAGTTGTAATTGTTGAGTTGTAAGAAAAAAAGAAGTGTGATGATCATTATTTTTAGAGCATTGTCCCAAGTGAGGAAAGGATGATGGAGACTATGATTCCCCCACAAGTCGGGATGAGACTCCGGACAAAAAAAGAGGCCATAAAAAAAGGCCCAAACAAACAAAAAAATGAGAGAAAAAGAGAGAAGGGACAATGTTACTATCCTTTTACCACACTTTTGCTTGAAAGTAGCACCATGATCTTCATTGTAGAGAGTCTCTCATTCTGTCATTTTCATATACTAGTGGGAATTTTTCATTATAGAACTTGGCTTGTATATTCCAATGATGGGCTTCCTCAAAATGCCCTAGGTCTTCGTGAGCAAGCGAGTTGGATGCACACCCACTTAGTTTCTTTTGTTGAGCTTTCATATACTTATAGCTCTAGTGCATCCGTTGCATGGCAATCCCTACTCACTCACATTGATATCTATTGATGGGCATCTCCATAGCTCGTTGATACGCCTAGTTGATGTGAGACTATCTTCCCCTCTTTTTGTCTTCTCCACAACCACCATTCTATTCCACATATAGTGCTATATCCATGGCTCATGCTCATGTATTGCGTGAAGATCGAAAAAGTTTTGAAAATGTCAAAAGTATGAAACAATTGCTTGGCTTGTCATCGGGGTTGTGCATGATTTAAATACTTTGTGTGGTGAAGATAGAGCATAGCCAGACTATATGATTTTGTAGGGATAGCTTTCTTTGGCCATGTTATTTTGAGAAGACATAATTGCTTTGTTAGTATGCTTGAAGTATTATTATTTTTATGCCAACATGAACTTTTGTCTTGAATCTTTTGAATATGAATATTCATACCACAATTAAGAAGAATTACATTGAAATTATGCCAAGTAGCACTCCGCATCAAAAATTCTGCTTTTATCATTTACCTACTCGAGGATGAGCAGGAATTAAGCTTGGGGATGCTTGATACGTCTCCAACGTATCTATAATTTTTGATTGCTCCATGCTATAGTATCTACTGTTTTGGACATTATTGGGCTTTATTATCCACTTTTATATTATTTTTGGGACTAACCTACTAACCGAAGGCCCATCCCAGAATTGTTGTTTTTTGCTTGTTTTAGGGTTTCGAAGAAAAGGAATATCAAACGGAGTCCAAACGGAATGAAACCTTCGGGAACATGATTTTCTCACCGAATACAACTCAGGAGACTTGGACCCTACGTCAAGGCACGTAACAGGAGGCCACGAGGTAGGGGGCGCGCCCTACCCTACCAGGCGCGCCCCCACCCTCGTGGGCCCCCTGTTGCTCCATCGACGTACTTCTTCCTCCTATATATATCCACGTACCCCCAAACAATCAGATACGGAGCCAAAAACCTAATTCCACCACCGCAACTTTCTGTATCCACGAGATCCCATCTTGGGGCCTGTTCCGGAGCTCCGCCGGAGGGGGCATCGATCACGGAGGGCTTCTACATCATCATCCAAGCCCCTCCAATGAAGTGTGAGTAGTTTACTTCAGACCTACGGCTCCATAGTTAGTAGCTAGATGGCTTCTTCTCTCTTTTTGGATCTCAATACAATGTTATCCCCCTCTCTCGTGGAGATCTATTCGATGTAATCTTCTTTTTGCGGTGTGTTTGTTGAGACCGATGAATTGTGGGTTTATGATCAAGTCTATCTATGAATAATATTTGAATCTTCTCTGGATTCTTTTATGTATGATTGGTTATCTTTGCAAGTCTGTTCGAATTATCAGTTTGGTTTGGCCTACTAGATTGGTTGTTCTTGCCATGGGAGAAGTGCTTAGCTTTGGGTTCGATCTTGCGGTGTCCTTTCCCAGTGAAAGAAGGGGCAGCAAGGCACGTATTGTATCGTTGCCATCGAGGATAACAAGATGGGGTTTTTATCATATTGCATGAAACTATCCCTCTACATCATGTCATCTTGCTTAAGGCGTTACTCTGTTTTTAACTTAAATACTCTAGATGCATGCTGGATAGCGGTCGATCAGTGGAGTAATAGTAGTAGATGCAGGCAGGAGTCGGTCTACTTGTCTCGGACGTGATGCCTAAATACATGATCATACCTAGATATTCTCATAACTATGCTCAATTCTGTCAATTGCTCAACAGTAATTTGTTCACCCACCGTAGAATACTTATGCTCTTGAGTGAAGCCACTAGTGAAACCTATGGCCCCCGGGTCTCTTTCTCATCATATCAATCTCCATCACTTTATTATTGCTTTACTTTTACTTTGCTTTTACTTTTTACTTTGCATCTCTATACCAAAAATACCAAAAATATTATTTATCATCTCTATCAGATCTCACTTTCGTAAGTGACCGCGAAGGGATTGACAACCCCTAAGCGCGTTGGTTGCGTTGAGCTATTGTTTTTGTGTAGGTACGAGGCACTCGTGCATAGCCTCCTACTAGATTGATACCTTGGTTCTCAAAAACTGAGGGAAATACTTACGCTACTTTGCTGCATCATCCTCTCCTCTTCGGGGAAATCCAACGCAGTGCTCAAGAGGTAGCAGCAACGGGAGGAAAAAGAAAGGATCCTCAGCCCTATTTATAAGGCAAAGAGATAAACGACAGCGCGGGCATCGAGGAGCCCAAAAAATGGATATATAACAAGGTTGTCGCCTCTATTGTTGGATGCTCATTAATAAAGGGTATCTTTGGCTTTAATGAATAGGTGACGTCACGGCGATTTACTACAAATCTGGAGGATGACGTCACGGCGGTTTACAAGATCTATGCGAAGGTGCAAAAGGAGGAATTTTTCTAAGTGTTGAAGATTGACATGAACAAGTTCAAATCAATCTGGGGCCTAATGTTGGGGATATTACTATTAAGTATAAACCGGCCATGAGGGGCCAGGTTATGTACACAAGGAGTTAGTCATGTTTGAAGACCATGTAGATAAAAGGGATGGCGCTTTACGGCGTAGATCTAACATGAAGGCCCAGGGCCCAAAGGAAATTAGGGCCCGTAGACGTAAACCGCCATATGATATGTAACTTATGTTGTATGGCAAGGAAAGGTAGAAACCGAGCCGGGCACGTTTATGAACCGGCCTCGGGATTCTGTAAACCGTCGGGCGTCAACCTGTGTATATAAGGGGACGACCCGGCGGCGGTTTAGGGACAACATACAACAACTCGAGAGCCAGGCAAAGCGGATTCGCTCCCAGGTCATCGAAACCCTAGCAATTCCATCACAACTGGATTAGGCTTTTACCTTCACCGTAAGGGGCCGAACCAGTATAAACTCTTATGTCCTTTGTCTGCTTTAACCCCTTTAAGCGGACCCATAGCGATGGCTCCATGACTAAGTCCTTTCACGAGGACATCTGCCGTGACAAAACCACGACACTAACCATAGAATGAAACATATGGATCCAAATCAGCCCCTTATGAAGCAACACATAAACTAGGGTTTAAGCTTCTGTCACTCTAGCAACCCATCATCTACTTATTACTTCCCAATGCCTTCCCCTAGGCCCAAACAATGGTGAAGTGTCATGTAGTCGATGTTCACATAACACCACTAGAGGAAAGACAACATACATCTCATCAAAATATCGAACGAATACCAAATTCACATAACTACTTATAGCAAGACTTCTCCCATGTCCTCAGGAACAAACGTAACTACTCATAAATCATATTCATGTTCATAATCAGAGGGGTATTAATATGCATAAAGGATCCGAACATATAATCTTCCACCGAATAAACCAACTAGCATCAACTACAAGGAGTAATCAACACTACTAGCAACCCATAGGTACCAATCTGAGGTTTTGAGACAAAGATCGGATACAAGAGATGAACTAGGGTTTGAGAGAAGATGGTGCTGGTGATGTTGATGTTGATAGATATTGAACCCCTCCCGATGAGAGGATCAATGGTGATGACGATGGTGACGATTTCCCCCTCCCGGAGGGATGTTTCCCCGGCAGAACAGTTCCGCCGGAGCCCTAGATTGGTTCCGCCAAGGTTCCGCCTTGAGACGGTAGCGCTTCGTTCCGAAAGCTTCCTCCTTCTTTTTTTCAAGGCAAAAGACACCTTATAGCAAAAGATGGGCATCGGGGGCCTGCCGGGTGGCCCATGAGGTAGGGGGCGCGCCCAGGGGGTAGGGCGCGCCCCCCACCCTCGTGGACGGTGGCTGGCTCCCCTCTAGTGCTTTCTTTGCCCAATATTTTTAATATATTCCAAAACTGACTTTCGTGGAGTTTCAGGACTTTTGGAGTTGTGCAGAATAGCTCTCTAATATTTGCTCCTTTTCCAGCCCAGAATTCCAGCTGTCGACATTCTCCCTCTTGATGTAAACCTTGTAAAATAAGAGAGAAAAGGCATAAGTATTGTGACATAATGTGTAATAACAACCCATAATGCAATAAATATCGATATAAAAGCATGATGCAAAATGGACGTATCACCCCACCCTCATGGGCCCCACGGAGCTCCATCGACGTACTTCTTTCGCCTATATATACTCTTATACCCTAAAAACATCAGGGGGAGCCACAAAACCACTTTTCCACCGTTGCAACCTTCTGTACCTGTGAGAACCCCTCTGGGGCCTTTTCCGGCGATCTGCTGGAGGGGGATTCGATCATAGAGGGCTTCTACATCAACACCATAGCCTCTCCGATGATGTGTGAGTAGTTTACCACAGACCTTCGGGTCCATAGTTATTAGCTAGATGGCTTCTTCTCTCTCTTTGATCTTCAATACAAGTTCTCATCTATATTCTTGGAGATCTATTCGATGTAATACTTTTTGCAGTGTGTTTGCCGAGATCCGATGAATTGTGGATTTATGATCAAGTTTATCTATGAACAATATTTGGTTCTTCTCTGAATTCTTATATGCATGATTTGATATATTTGCAAGTCTCTTCGAATTATCGGTTTAGTTTGGCCTACTAGATTGATCTTTCTTGCAATGGGAGAAGTGCTTAGCTTTGGGTTCAATCTTGCGGTGTCCTTTCCCAGTGACAGTAGGGGCAGCAAGGCACGTATTGTATTGTGATACGTCCATTTTGTATCATGCTTTTATATCGATATTTATTGCATTATGGGCTGTTATTACACATTATGTCACAATACTTATGCCTATTCTCTCTTATTTTACAAGGTTTACATAAAGAGGGAGAATGCCGGCGGCTAGGATTCAGGGCTGGAAAAGGAGCAAATATTAGAGACCTATTCTGCACAGCTCCAATAGTCCTGAAGCTTTGCGGAAGCTATTTCCAGAATATATAAAAAATATTGAGTGCAAGAAGTTCCAGAGGGGGGCCACACCCTGGCCACAAGGGTGGAGGCACGCCCCCCTGCCTCTTGGGCCCCCTGGTGGCCCTCCGGTGTCCATCTTCGGCTATATGGAGTCTTTCATTGAGGAAAAAATCATAAGCAAGTTTTCGGGACGAGACTCCGCCGCCATGAGGCGGAACCTTGGCGGAACCAATCTAGGGCTCCAACGGAGTTGTTCTGCCGGGGAAACTTCCCTCCGGGAGGGGGAAATCATCACCATCGTCATTACCAACGATCCTCTCATCGGGAGGGGGTCAATCCCCATCAACATCTTCACCATCACCATCTCATCTCAAACCGTAGTTCATCTCTTGTATCCAATCTTTGTATCCAAACCTCAGATTGGTACCTGTGGGTTGCTAGTAGTGTTGATTACTGCTTGTAGTTGATGCTAGTTGGTTTACTTGGTGGAAGATCATATGTTCAGATCCATTATGCATATTAATACCCCTCTGATTATGAACATGAATATGCTTTGTGAGTAGTTACGTTTGTTCCTGAGGACATGGGAGAAGTCTTGCTATTAGTAGTCATGTGAATTTGGTATTCGTTCAGTATTTTGATGAGATGTATGTTGTCATCCCTCTAGTGGTGTCATGTGAACGTCGACTACATGAAACTTCACCATTGTTTGGGCCTAGAGGGAGGCATTGGGAAGTAATAAGTAGATGATGGGTTGCTAGAGTGACAGAATCTTAAACCCTAGTTAATGCGTTGCTTCGTAAGGGACTGATTTGGATCCATATGTTTCATGCTATGGTTAGGTTTACCTTAATACTTCTGTTGTAGTTGCGGATGCTTGCAATAGGGGTTAATCATAAGTGGGATGCTTGTCCAAGTAAGGACAGTACCCAAGCACTAGTCCACCCACATATCAGATTATCAAAGTACCGAACGCGAATCATATGACCGTGATGAAAACTAGCTTGACGATAATTCCCATGTGTCCTCGGGAGCGCTTTACATCATATAAGAGTTTTTTCAGGCTTGTCCTTTGCTACAAAAAGGATTGGGCCATCTTGCTGCACCTTATTCACTTTTATTACTTGGTACTCGTTACCAATTACCTTATCACAAAACTATCTGTCACCGATAATTTCAGTGCTTGCAGAGAATACCTTGCTGAAAACCGCTTATCATTTCCTTCTGCTCCTCGTTGGGTTCAACACTCTTACTTATCGAAAGGACTACAATAGATCCCCTATACTTGTGGGTCATCATATTGTTGCCATCAAGGATAAAAAGATGGGGTTTATATGATATTGCTTGAGTTTATCCCTCTACATCATGTCATCTTGCCTAAAGCATTACTCTGTTCTTATGAACTTAATACTCTAGATGCATGCTGGATAGCGGTCGATGTGTGGAGTAATAGTAGTAGATGCAGAATCGTTTCGGTCTACTTAACATGGACATGATGCCTATATTTCATAATCATTGCCTAGATATTCTCATAACTATGCGCTCTTCTATCAATTGCTCGGCAGTAATTTGTTCACCCACCATAATACTTGCTATCATGAGAGAAGCCACTAGTGAAACCTATGGCCCCTGGGTGTCTTTCTTATTATATTGCATCTCTTTTATTTACATCGCATCTCGTTTACTATTTTGCAATCTATACAACAAAAATACCAAAAATATTAATCTTACTATCTTTATCAGATCTCACTTTCGCAAGTGACCGTGAAGGGATTGACAACCCCTTTATCGCGTTGGTTGCGAGATTCTTGATTGTTTGTGCAGGTACTAGGTGACTTGCATGTTATCTCCTACTGGATTGATACCTTGGTTCTAAAAACTGAGGGAAATACTTACGCTACCTTGCTGCATCACCCTTTCCTCTTCAAGGGAAAACCAACGCATGCTCAAGAGGTAGCAGCTCATGGGTTACTTGGAGTTGACTTGACCCGATGCTGGGTCTCTAGGAAGATACTCCCATTAAGCCGCCGCTCCGACTTAATGTATGAATATTCTGGCGAAATAAATGACCCTCAGTGGTTCTCAACAGACAACTTTACTATCGAAGAAGCCTTTAAAACCATGAGAACCCTTCTTGACGAGTCTCAAGAAAATTGTAATAAAGATGGCCTGCCACCATTTTATAAGAAAAACCCAGCTCCACCAGTAAGTGTTTCCCTTCATCATGTTCAATACAAGTTAACTCTGCTTTGTGCCTTGTTTTAATCTCTTTTTGTACTTATACAGGATGACTCCGCCTTCTAGACTAGAAAACTGCAAGCCGCCGCCCGGGTCAAAAATCCTAAGGCAAAACCCATGCTCCGGGTTGCCACAAAAAGCAAACAGCAGAAGATCTTCTCAAACTGGATGACTCGGAGGTAGAACTCGATTCCCTTGGTCGTCTTTTTGTGCAACTTATTGATGCCGACTCTTCACAGGATGACGCGGAGACAAAACAGGCACATGCAGCCGAGGTAATACCAATCCTTTGCCAAGAAAGAAAACTCGGCGGGTCATCCGAAAAGTAAGATTTTCTCATCATCTTGCTCATCTGGACCCCAATTTTCTTTTGAAGAAATAGCAGCATGATTCAAGATGACCACCTGGAGTGATGGTTCCCAAGACCTCAACTCCGGCTTACCTAACCCTCGCAAACGTCGGAATGAGGTGCCTCATAGCCCAACCCTTTCTCTCCCAAAGGTCGGTCTCTTTCATCAACCTCTTAATCCTTCTGACTCAAATTATCAGGGAACACCTCCATCATCTGGCGACTCTACTGGGACTCAGCTTCCTGTCTTCAAAGTCACCCAAGTGTCAGTGCTTCTTGTTCATAAATGTCTTGTAATGATATATACTCATAAATATTTATGATTGTTATAGCCTCGTATTTCCTCTCTGATTTATTGGTTTGGTTTGGCCAACTAGATTGATTTATCATGCCATGGGAAGAGGTGCTTTGTGATGGGTTCGATATTGTGGTGCTCAATCTCAGTGATAGAAAGAGACATGAGACGCATGTATCATTGCTATTAAGGGTAACAAGATGGGGTTTATTCATACATGAGTTTATCTTGTCTACATCATGTCATCGTTCTTATTGTATTACTCCGTTTATCCATGAAATTAATACACTATATGCATGTCGGATAGCGGTCGATGTGTGGAGTAATAGTAGTAGATGCAGGCAGGAGTCGGTCTACTAATCTTGGACGTCATGCCTTAATACGTCTCCAACGTATCTATAATTTTTTATTGTTCCATGCTATTATATTATCAACCTTGGATGTTTTATATGAATTTATATGCTATTTTATATGATTTTTGGGACTAACCTATTAACCTAGAGCCTAGTGCCAGTTTCTGTTTTTTCCTTGTTTTAGAGTATCACAGAAAAGGAAAATCAAACGGAGTCCAATTGACCTAAAACTTCACGGAACTTATTTTTGGAACGGGAGCAATCCAGGAGACCCGGAGTAGACGCCAGGGAAGCTTCGAGGAAGCCACGAGGCAGGGAGGCGCGCCCTACCCCCCTGGGCGTGCCCCCACCCTCGTGGGCCCCTCGTGGCTCCCCTGACCGACTTCTTTCGCCTATATATGTCCATATACCCTAAAAACATCGTAGAGGAGAATAGATCTTGAGTACCGCTGCCAGAAGCCTCAGTAGCCACCAAAAACCAATCTAGACCCATTCAGGCACCCTACGGAGGGGGCAATCCCTCTCTGGTGGCCATCTTCATCATCCCGGCGCTCTCCATGACGAGGAGGGAGTAGTTCACCCTCGAGGCTGAGGGTATGTACCAGTAGCTATGTGTTTGATCTTTCTCTCTCGTGTTCTTGAGATGGTACGATCTTGATGTATCGCGAGCTTTTCTATTATAGTTGGATCTTATGATGTTTCTCCCCCTCTACTCTCTTGTAATGGATTGAGTTTTCCCTTTGAAGTTATCTTATCGGATTGAGTCTTTAAGGATTTGATAACACTTGATGTATGTCTTGCATGTGCTTATCTGTGGTGACAATGGGATATCACGTGATCCACTTGATGTATGTTTTGGTGATCAACTTGCGAGTTTCGTGACCTCGTGAACTTATGCGTAGGGATTGGCACACATTTTCGTCTTGACTCTCCGGCAGAAACTTTGGGGCACTCTTTGAAGTTCTTTGTGTTGGTTGAATAGATGAATCTGAGATTGTGTGATGCATATCGTATAATCATACCCACAGATACTCGAGGTGACATTGGAGTATCTAGGTGACATTAGGGTTTTGGTTGATTTGTGTATTAAGGTGTTATTCTAGTACGAACTCTATGATCGATCGATCCGAAAGAATAACTTTGAGGTGGTTTCATACCCTACAATAATCTCTTCGTTTGTTCTCCGCTATTAGTGACTTTGGAGTGACTCTTTGTTGCATGTTGAGGGATAGTTATATGATCCAATTATGTTATTATTGTTGAGAGAACTTGCACTAGTGAAAGTATGAACCCTAGGCATTGTTTCCTAGCATTGCAATACCGTTTACGCTCACTTTTACCACTTGCTACCTTGCTGTTTTTATAATTTCAGATTACAAAAACCCTTATCTACCATCCATATTGCACTTGTATCACCATCTCTTCGCCGAACTAGTGCACCTATACAATTTACCATTGTATTGGGTGTGTTGGGGACACAAGAGACTCTTTGTTATTTGGTTGCAGGGTTGCTTGAGAGAGACCATCTTCATCCTACGCCTCCCACGGATTGATAAACCTTAGGTCATCCACTTGAGGGAGATTTGCTACTGTCCTACAAACCTCTGCACTTGGAGGCCCAACAACGTCTACAAGAAGAAGGTTGTGTAGTAGACATCAAGCTCTTTTCTGGCGCCGTTATTGGGGAGGTTAGCGCTTGAAGTTATATCTTTAGATCTTGCAATCGAATCTTTTTATTTCTTGTTTTAGCAGTAGTTTAGTTTATAAAAGAAAACTACAAAAAAAATGGAATTGAGTTTGCCTCATACGCTTCATCTTTTTAATATCTTTCGTGAGAATGATGGAAAGGAAAATTGTGCTCAAATGCTAGAAGAAGAAGTCTATGAAATGTTTGGCACTAAATCTTTGAATGATGAGCATGATTGCAATGTTGTTACTATGAACTCTTTGAATATCCATAGCACTAATGATGATTGCACTAGTCATGATGAAAATGTCTCTTATAAGCATGTCAACTTTTGTGGAGTGCATAGAGTTTGCAAGTACACACCAATTAGAGAAAATAGATTTTGCAAGAGGCATAAGTATTTGGAAACTAAATGGTTGCAAGAAAGGCTAGATGTTTGTGCTGAAAATTTAAAATTTCTTCACCATACTTGTGAACTTTGCAATGAACATGGTCATTTAAATCTCCGATGCAAATTGTTTCATGATCGTATCGTGTCCAAAAATTATGATGATTTGATTTCCCTTGCACATCATAATGAACTTAGTTTGCTTTTGGGTTATGAAGAAATGAAACGTATGACTAAGCATATTCCAGAATATAACCTTGAGAAATTCCTTGATATTGCTCTAGAAGAAATTTTTATGTATTGTGCGGTGAATTGTATTGAAAATCCTTATATTGCCAATTACATAAAAAGGAAAACAAATAGAGGATGAAGAGAATACTAATCAAAGGGAAGAGGCTTCCCAATATCCTCCCATTATTTCTTATGATGAGTCAGGTAACGAGGAGGAGCCTTCTATTCAACCAATATCATTAATAAGGAGCTCCAAAAAGAGGGTTAAACCCACACATGATTTGAAGAAGAAAAAGAAAAGACGGAGAAGAAAAGGTAAAAAGGTATCCCTCCCAAATGATGTTGCTCCTATTACTCATTGTGATGATGATAATTGCTATACTATCGGTGCTATCCATAGTATTAATGATGAGAATGATTATGCTTATAATATGAAATGGCCCAAGCTTGGGGATGCTATGTTTGATGAGAATGACATGTTTGAGAATATATTTGCTGCAATTAATGTCTGTCCCAAGCTTGGGGAGGCTATGTTTAATGAAGATGATATTTCTAGCCTCCCAAGTTTTGATATGCAAATTTGTTATGATGATAGCATGCCTCCTACTTATGATGATTATATTGATGAAAGTGTGTTTGGAAGAATGTCAACTTTAGGAAGTAGTAATCCCACTATTTTGGAGGATGTTGAATCTTATTGTGATAATTATGAAAGTGGATTTGGAGAGGTCATGACTTTATTTAGTAATGATTCCACTATCTTGGAAGAGGTTTCAATCGATTATGATGAGAACAAAGTTGCTACCTATGATAATTATTGTGATGATACTTATGCTATAAAAAGTAGTAATGATTATATTTATAAAACTTGTCATGATTATGATTACCTTTTACTGAATATTACTCTTTTAATGTGGAAACAATTTGTAGTATTCGAGTTTCTTATGATACTCCCACTATTCCGAATGAGAAGAATTTTGCTTATGTGGAGAGTAGTAAATTTTATATGCTTGTAGATCATGAAAGAAATGCTTTATGTGATGGTTATATTGTTGAATTCATTCATGATGCTACTGAAAATTAATATGAGGGAGGAATATATGCTTGTAGGAATTGCAATAATATCAAGTTTCCTCTCTATGTGCTTAAAGTTTTTAAGTTATGCTTGTTCTGCCTTCCTATGCTAGTTGATTCTTGTTCCCACAAGTTGTTTGCTCACAAAATCCCTATGCATAGGAAGTGGGTTAGACTTAAATGTGCTAGTCATATTCTTCTTGATGCTCTCTTTATGTTTTAATTCTTATCTTTTTTGTGAGCATCATTGAAATCATCATGCCTAGCTAGGGGCGTTAAACGTTAGCGCTTGTTGGGAGGCAACCCAATTTTATTCTTGTTGTTTGCTTTTTGCTCATGTTTAGTAACAAATAATTCATCTATCCTCTGTTTATATGTGGTTTTATGCTTTTAATTAGTGTTTGTGCCAAGTAAAGCCTTTAGGATCTTCTTGGGTGATTGTTATTTGATCTTGCTGTAAAAACCAGAAAGTATGCGCTCATGAGAATAATTTTCCTTTTGTACTAGAGAGCGATAAAATACCAATTCCACTTGGAGTAGATTAGTAGAAAAATTTCCTAGGACTTCCTAATTTCTCAGGATTTTTGGAGTTACAGAAGTATTTGAAACCTACAGATTACTACAGACTGTTCTGTTTTTAACAGATTCTGTTTTCTATGTGTTGTTTGCTTATTTTGATGAATCTATGAGTAGTATAGGAGGGTATGAACCATAGAGAAGTTGGAATACAGTAGATATTACACCAATATGAATTTAGAATGAGTTCACAACAGTACCTAAGTGGTGATTTATTTTCTTATACTAACGGAGCTTACGAGTTTTCTGTTAAGTTTTGTGTTGTGAAGTTTTCAAGTTTTGGGTAAAGATTCGATGGACTACGGAATAAGGAGTGGCAAGAGCCTAAGCTTGGGGATGCCCCGGAAGGCATCCCCTCTTTCGTCTTTGTTCATTGGTAACTTTACTTGGAGCTATATTTTTATTCACCACATGATATGTGTTTTGCTTCGAGCGTCATTTTATTTTCTTTTGTTTTGCTTGCTGTTTGAATAAAATACGAAGATCTGAAATTATTAAATGTTAGAGAGTCTTCACATAGTTGCATAATTATTCGACTACTCATTGATCTTCACTCATATCTTTCGAAGTAGTTTGTCATTTGCTCTAGTGCTTCACTTATATCCTTTTAGAGCATGGTGGTGGTTTTCTTTTCAAGAAATAGATGAACTCTCGTGCTTCACTTATATTATTTTGAGAGTCTTTAGAACAGCATGGTAGTTCGCTTTGGTTATGAAACTAGTCCTAATATGATGGGCATCCAAGAGGGGTATAATAAAAACTTTCATATAAAGTGCGTTGAATACTATGAGAAGTTTGATTCTTTATGATTGTTTTGAGATATGAAGATGGTGATATTAGAGTCATGCTAGTTGAGTAGTTGTGAATTTGAGAGATACTTGTGTTAAAGTTTGTGATTCCCGTAGCATGGACGTATGGTGAACTGTTATGTGATGAAGTCGGAGCATGATTTATTTTTTGATTATCTTCCTTATGAGTGGCGGCCGGGGACGAGCGATGGTCTTTTCCTACCAATCTATCCCCCTAGGAGCATGCGCGTAGTACTTTGTTTTGATAACCAATAGGTTTTTGCAATAAGTATGTGAGTTCTTTACGACTAATGTTGAGTCCATGGATTATACGCACTCTCACCCTTCCACCATTGCTAGCCTCTCTAATACCGCGCACCTTTCACCGGTATCATACACCCGCCATATACCTTCCTCAAAACAGCCACCATACCTACCTATTATGGCATTTCCATAGCCATTCCGAGATATATTGCCATGCAACTTTCCACCATACTGTTTATTATGACACGCTTCATCATTGTCATATTGCTTTGCATGATCATGTAGTTGACATCGTATTTGTGGAAAAGCCACTGTTCATAATTCTTTCATACATGTCACTCATGAGTCATTGCACATCCCGGTACACCGCCAGAGGCATTCACATAGGGTCATATTTTGTTCTAAGTATCGAGTTGTAATTCTTGAGTTCTAAGTAAATAAAAGTTTGATGATCATCATTATTAGAGCATTGTCCCATGTGAGGAAAGGATGATGGAGACTATGATTCCCCCACAAGTCGGGATGAGACTCCGGACGAAAAAAAGGAGAAAAAAGAGGCCATAAAAAAGAGAGAAGGCCCAAAAAACAAAAAAAATGAGAGAAAAAGAGAGAAGGGGCAATGCTACTATCCTTTTACCACACTTGTGCTTCAAAGTAGAACCATGATCTTCATGATAGAGAGTCTCCTATGTTGTCACTTTCATATACTAGTGTGAATTTTTCATTATAGAACTTGTCTTGTATATTCCAATGATGGATTCCTCAAAATGCCCTAGGTCTTCGTGAGCAAGCAAATTGGATGCACACCCACTTAGTTTCTTTTGTTGAGCTTTCATACACTTATAGCTCTAGTGCATCTGTTGCATGGCAATCCCTACTCACTCACATTGATATATATTGATTGGCATCTCCATAGCCCATTGATACGCCTAGTTGATGTGAGACTATCTTCTCCTTTTTGTCTTCTCCACAACCACCATTCTATTCCACCTATAGTGCTATGTCCATGGCTCACGCTCATGTATTGCGTGAAGATTGAAAAAGTTTGAGAACATCAAAAGTATGAAACAATTGCTTGGCTTGTCAGCGGGGTTGTGCATGATTTAAATATTTTGTGTGGTGAAGATAGAGTATAGCCAGACTATATGATTTTGTAGGGATAACTTTCTTTGGCCATGTTATTTTGAGAAGACATGATTGCTTAGTTAGTATGCTTGAAGTATTATTATTTTTATGTCAATATTAAACTTTTGTCTTGAATCTTATGGATATGAATATTCATGCCACAATAAAGAAGATTACATTGATAAATATGTTAGGTAGCATTCCACATCAAAAATTCTGTTTTTATCATTTACCTACTCAAGGACGAGCAAGAATTAAGCTTGGGGATGCTTGATACGTCTCCAACGTATCTATATTTTTTTATTATTCCATGCTATTATATTATCAACCTTGGATGTTTTATATGAATTTATATGATATTTTATATGATTTTTGGGACTAACCTATTAACCTAGAGCCCAGTGCCAATTTCTGTTTTCCCCTTGTTTTAGAGTATCGCAGAAAAGGAAAATCAAACGGAGTCCAATTGACCTGAAACTTCACGGAACTTATTTTTGGAATGGGAGCAGTCCAGGAGACTTGGAGTAGACGTTAGGGAAGCTTTGAGGAAGCCACGAGGCAGGGAGGCGCGCCCTACCCCCCTAGGCGCGCCCCCCACCCTCGTGGGCCCCTCATGGCTCCCCTGACTGACTTCTTTCGCCTATATATGTCCATATACCCTAAAAACATCATAGAGGAGAATAGATCCGGAGTTCCGCCGCCAGAAGCCTCAGTAGCCACCAAAAACCAATCTAGACCCGTTCCGGCACCCTGCGGAGGGGGAATCCCTCTCCGGTGGCCATCTTCATCATCCCGACGCCCTCCATGACGAGGAGGGAGTAGTTCACCCTCGGGGCTGAGGGTATGTACCAATAGCTATGTGTTTGATATTTCTCTCTCGTGTTCTTGAGATGGTACGATCTTGATGTATCACGAGCGTTGCTATTATAGTTGGATCTTATGATGTTTCTCCCCCTCTACTCTCTTTTAATGGATTGAGTTTTCCCTTTGAAGTTATCTTATCGGATTGAGTCTTTAAGGATTTGATAACACTTGATGTATGTCTTGCATGTGCTTATCTGTGGTGACAATGGGATATCACGTGATCCACTTGATGTATGTTTTCGTGATCAACTTGCGAGTTCCGTGACCTCGTGAACTTATGCGTAGGGGTTGGCACACGTTTTCGTCTTGACTCTCCGGTAGAAACTTTGGGGCACTCTTTGAAGTTCTTTGTGTTGGTTGAATAGATGAATCTGAGATTGTGTGATGCATATCGTATAATCATACCCACGAATACTCTAGGTGACATTGGAGTATCTAGGTGACATTAGGGTTTTGGTTGATTTGTGTCTTAAGGTGTTATTCTAGTACGAACTCTATGATAGATCGATCCGAAACAATAACTTTGAGGTGGTTTCGTACCCTACAATAATCTCTTCGTTTGTTCTCTGCTATTAGTGACTTTGGAGTGACTCTTTGTTGCATGTTGAGGGATAGTTATATGATCCAGTTATGTTATTATTGTTGAGAGAACTTGCACTAGTGAAAGTATGAACCCTAGGCCTTGTTTCCTAGCATTGCAATACCATTTACGCTCACTTTACCACTTGCTACCTTGCAGTTTTATAATTTCAGATTACAAAAATCCTTATCTACCATCCATATTGCACTTGTATCACCATCTCTTCGCCGAACTAGTGCATCTATACAATTTACCATTGTGCTGGCTGTGTTGGGGACACAAGAGATACTCTTTGTTATTTTGTTGCAGGGTTGCTTGAGAGAGACCATCTTCATCCTACGCCTCCCACGGATTGATAAACCTTAGGTCATCCACTTGAGGGAAATTTGCTACTGTCCTACAAACCTCTGCACTTGGAGGCCCAACAATGTCTACAAGAAGAAGGTTGTGTAGTGGACATCATGCCTATATACATGATCATTGCCTTGGATATCGTCATAATTATTTGGTTTTCTATCAATTACCCAACAGTAATTTGTTTACCCATCGTATGCTATTTTCTTGAGAGAAGTCTCTAGTGAAAACTATGGCCCCCGGGTCTATTTCCTATCATATATTAAATCCAAAATACCTTGCTGCAATTTTTCTTTCTTTATTTTATTTTGTATTTTTGTTAGATCTATTTATCAAAACGTATACAATTTAATCTATCTCAATACCGTGAAGGGATTAACAACCCCTCTTACGTGTTGGGTTGCAAGTTTTTGTTGTTTGTGTGCAGGTGTTGTTTACATAGTGTTGCTTGGTTCTCCTACTAGATTGATAACCTTGGTTTCATAACTGAGGGAAATACTTACCTCTTCTATGTTGCATCATCCTCTCCTCTTTGGGTAAATACCAACGCAGATTAGAAGCAATCACTGTCACTAACATTTCCTAGGAGTTCGCCGATGTCTTTCCACAAGACGTGACACTAGGATTACCACCTATTCGAGGGATTGAACATCAGATTGACTTAATTCTCGGGGCTTCGCTGCCCAACCATGCGCCATACCATACCAATCCAGAGGAGAAGAAGGAGATTATGTGTCAAGTACAGGAGCTGCTCGACAAAGGTTATATACATGAATATCGTATTCCTTGTGTTGTTCCTATTATTCTAGTGCCGAAAAAGATGGTACATCGCGTATGTGTGTTGATTGTAGATCCATTAATAATATTACTATTTGGTATCGTCAGCCTATTCCTAGGCTAGATGATATGCTTGATGAATTAAGTGGCTCTACCATATCCTCCAAAGTTGATTTGCATAGTGGATACCATCAGATTCGTAGGAAATTGGCAGATGAATGGAAACGACATTTAAAACTAAGTTTGGCTTATATGAGTGGTTAGTCATGCCTTTTGGGTTAACTAATGTACCTAGCACTTTAATGAGATTAATGAACAAAGTTTTGTGTGCTTTCATTGGACGATTTGTGGTAGTCTATTTTGATGATATACTGATTTATAGCAGATCTTTGGAAGAACATTTGGAATATTTACATGTTATTTTTATTGCTCTATGTGATGCACGTTTGTTTGGTAACCTTGGGAAGTGCACCTTTTGCATCGACCGGGTATCTTTTCTTGGCTATGTTGTTACTCCATAGGGAATTGAAGTTGATAAAGCCAAGATTGAAGCTATTGAGAGTTGGCCGCAGCCCAAAACAGTCACACAAGTGAGGAGTTTTCTTGGACTCGCTAGTTCCTATAGGCGTTTTGTGAGAGATTTCAGCACCATTGTGGCACCTCTCAATGAGCTTGCAAAGAAGGATGTGCCTTTTGTTTGGGGTACCGCATAGGAAGAAGCCTTCACGGTATTAAAAGATAAGTTAACACATGCTCCTTTACTCCAACTTCCTGATTTTAATAAGACTTTTGAGCTTGAATGTGATGCTAGTGGGATTGGATTAGGAGGAGTGTTATTACAAGATAGTAAACCTGTTGCATACTTTTCTAAAAAAAATTGAGCGGGCCTAGTCTGAATTATTCTACTTATGATAAGGAATTATATGCTCTTGTTCGGACTTTGGAAACATGGCAACATTATTTATGGCCCAAAGAATTTGTTATGCTTTTTTATCATGAATCTTTGAAATATATTAAAAGTCAAGCAAAACTAAACCGTGGACATGCTAAATGGGTTGAATTCATTGAGACTTTCCCTTATGTCATTAAACACAAGAAGGGTAAAAAGAATGTCATTGCTGATGCATTGTCTCATCACTATACTATGCTTTCTCAACTTGACTTTAAAATATTTGGTTTGGAGACCATCAAAGATCAATATGTGCATGATGCTGCATTTAAAGATGTAATGCAGAACTGTAAACGAAGAACATGGAACAAGTTCGGCATTAATGATGGATTTGTGTTACGTGCTAACAAGCTATGCATTCTAGCAAGCTTTGTTTGTCTTTTGTTGTTGCAAGAGGTGCATGGAGGAGGTTTAATGGGACACTTTGGTGTGAAGAAGACGAAGAACGTACTTGCTACACATTTCTTTTGGCCAAAGATGAGACTGGATGTTGAGCATTTTGTTGCTCCCTGTGCTACATGTCAAAAAGCTAAGTCACAACTCAATCCTCATGGTTTATATATGCATATGCCTATACCTAGTGTTGCATGGGAGGATATATCTATGGACTTTGTTTTAGGTTTATCTCGAACAAAGAAGGGGAGGTATAGCATATTTGTTGTCATGGATAGATTTTAAAAAAATGGCACACTTTATACCATGTCATAAAAGCGATGATGATGCTAATGTTGTTGATTTGTTTTTTCGTGAAATTATTTGCTTACATGGTGTGCCAAATACAATTGTTTTAGATCGTGATACTAAAAGTTTTAGCCACTTTTGGAGATGTTTATGGACTAAGTTGGGACTAAACTGTTTTTTAATACTATATGTCACCCCCAAAAAGATGGTCAAGCTGAAGTAGTCAACAGAACATTCTCTACTATGATTTGGGTTGTTTTGAAGAATAACCCATGGGAAGAATGCTTGCCTCATATTGAATTTGCTTATAATCTTTCGCTGCATTCTACTACTAGGAAGTGCCCTTTTTAAATTGTGTATGGTTTTCTACCTCGTGCACCCATTGATTTGTTGCCTCTTCCATCTTCGGAGAAGGAAAATTTTGATGCTAAATAACGTGTTGAATTGATCTTGAAAATGCATGAAATAACAAAGGAAAACATTGAGCGTATGAATGCTAAATACAAACTTGTTGGAGATAAGGGTAGAAAGCATGTTGTCTTTGCACCTGAAGATCTTGTTTGGTTACATTTACGCAAATATAGGTTTCTTGGTTTGTGCAAATCGAAGCTTATGCCACGTGTTGATGGTCCTTTTAAGGTGTTAGAGAAAATAAATGATAATACATGCAAACTTGAGTTGTCTGCAGATTTTGGGGTTAGTCCCACTTTTAACATTCAGATTTGAAGCCTTATTTGAGTGAGGAATATGATCTTCGTCGAGGATGACTTCAATTCAAAAAGGGGATGATGATGAGGTCATCACTACCGTAGTTACACTCACAGCCCTTGCAGCTACATATACTAGACCTATTACTAGAGCTCGCGCACACCAATTAAATTACAAGGTACTTTCATTTCTTGGTAATGATTGTAACATTCATGAGAATATGGTGTTGCCTAAATTGGATACATTTGCCTTGCTTACAAATGAAGGGCCCAACATGGACAAGAACGATGAACATTGGAGCATGATCAAGCATGTAGAGGATGGCGCACAAGGGGAATAAGAACGATGAACATTGGAGCATGATCAAGCATGTAGTGGATGGCACACAAGGGGAATAAGAACGATGAACGTTGGAGGATGGTCAAGCATGTAGAGGATCACGCACGCAAGGGGAACAAGAACAAAGTTTCTGGTGGAGTTTTCAGCACTTTGGCCACCATGATGACATATAAGAACATGGATGAAATATTCATGATGGCGTGTTATAAATGTTGTCCATAGCTTAATATAGGTGTTGCGCCACCTTATTTTTGGGCCAGGCCCATGTAATTTCAAAATACACTTAATATGTTGTTTTTAGAGTTCGTATTAATAGGGTAAACGATTTAGGACAGAAAGTCCCGCCTTGCCAAGGGTGGACGAAATTTCCCTCTGTCTCTCTATAAATACCACCCTTAGGGTGTAGTTTTAGACTTGGGTTTTGTTTAGACTAAAGTTCATCATAGCTGCAACACGCGTCCTTCGTTTATGTTCAAGGACTAGACCAAGACGTCATAGAACCCCACTTGACTAATAAAGCTTTCCTCTTCTATTTGCAATATCTAGATTAAAATCTCAGTTTCTTGCTTGTTCTTTGTTTGCGTGTAGAAAATAGACCCTCGTGGTCAGGTTTATCGTGCTCAGGTTGGTCGTGCTTCGGCGTGGTCAATAACCTCTTGATATGTCTCCAACATATCTATAATTTTTGATTGCTCCATGCTATTATATTATCTATTTTGGATGTTAATGGGCTTTGTTTTACACTTTTATATCATTTTTGGGACTAACCTACTAATCGGAGGCCTGGCCCAAATTGCTGTTTTTTTCCTATTTTAGGGTTTCGAAGAAAAGGAATATCAAACGGAGTCCAAACGGAATGAAACCTTCGGGAACGTGATTTTCTCAACAAACGTGATCTAGGATACTTGGAGTGGCCGTCAAGAAACAAGGGAGGAAGGCACGAGGCAGGGGGCGCGCCTACCCCCCTGGGCGCGCCCTCCACCCTTGTGGGCCCTCTGTTGCTCCACCGACGTACTTCTTCCTCCTATATATATCCACGTGCCCCCCAAAAATCCAGGAGCACCATGCAAACCTAATTCCACCGCTGCAACCTTTTGTACTCGAGAGATCCCATCTCGGGGCCTTTTCCGGAGCTCCGTCGGAGGGGGCATTGATCACAGAGGGCCTCTACATCAACTCCATGGCCTCTCCGGTGATGTGTGAGTAGTTTACTTCAGACCTAAGGGTCCATAGTTATTAGCTAGATGGCTTCTTCTCTCTCTTTGGATCTCAATACAAAGTTCTTCTCGATTTTCTTGGAGATCTATTCGATGTAATCTTCGTTTGCGGTGTGTTTGTCGAGATCCGATGAATTGTGGGTTTATGATCCAGATTATCTATGAACAATATTTGATTCTCCTCTGAATTCTTTTATGTATGATTGGTTTATCTTTGCAAGTCTCTTCGAATTATCAGTTTGGTTTGGCCTACTAGATTGATCTTTCTTGCAATGGGAGAAGTGCTTAGCTTTGGGTTCAATCTTGCGATGTTCGATCCCAGTAATAGAAAGGGAACTGATACGTATTGTATTGTGCCATCGAGGATAAAAAGATGGGGTTTATATCATATTGCATGAGTTTATCCCTCTACGTAATGTCATCTTCCTTAAAGCGTTACTCTGTTCTCTTAAACTTAATACTCTAGATCCATGCTGGATAGCGGTCGATGTGTGGAGTAATAGTAGTAGATGCAGGCAGGAGTCGGTCTACTTGTCTCATTCGTGATGCCTATATACATGATCATACCTAGATATTCTCATAACTATGCTCAATTCTATCAATTGCTCGACAGTAATTCGTTTACCCACCGTAATACTAATGCTCCTGAGAGAAGCCACTAGTGAAACCTATGGCCCCCGGGTCTATCTTCCATCATATTAATCTTCCAATACTTAGTTATTTCCTTTGCCTTTTATTTTACTTTGCATCTTTATCATAAAAATACCAAAAATATTATCTTATCATATCTATGAGATCTCACTCTCGTAAGTGACTGAGAAGGGCTTGACAACCCCTTTATCGCGTTGGTTGTGAGGTTCTTATTTGTTTGTATAGGTGTGTGGGACTTGAGCGTGATCTCCTACTGGATTGATACCTTGGTTCTCAAAAACTGAGGGAAATACTTACGCTGCTTTACTGCATCACCCTTTCCTCTTCAAGGGAAAACCAACGCAGTGCTCAAGAGGTAGCAAGAAGGATTTCTGACTCCGTTGCCGGGGAGATTCGCGCCAAGTCAAGTCAAGATTTGACTCCCACAACGAGTCATTTCTGGCGCCATTACCAAGTCAAAATATACCAAGTACCCATCACAAACTCTTATCCCTCGCATTACATTATTTGCCATTTGCCTCTCGTTTTCCTCTCCCCCACTTCACCCTTGTCGTTTTATTCGCCCTTCTTCTATTCGTCTTTCCATTTGCTTTGATGTCATACTTGGCTCGTTTGCTCGTTTGGGTGGAATAGTTGTTTATTTATTACTGAACAGAGAATCTAAGATCTATGGATCCTCATCCGCTTGCTAATCTTTTTAAGAGATCCAATTATGATGAACCAATTGCTAGTGAGTTTTGTGCACTAGATTATCTTTATGAAGTTTTGCTTGAAATTCGTGAATCTGAAAATTGTGATGAAGTACTTTATGGAGTGATTCACGATGGATCTTTGAATAGAAAGCATGATTGCAATGATGATAGTATAAATTCTATTAATGTCAATTGTGCTTATAATATGCAAAACCCTAAGCTTGGGGATGCTAGTTTTGCTATGTCTTCTACTTATTGCAATGATCATGATTGGGGTGATTCTTCTTTTGATCTTGAAAATTTATTTACTCCCCATGATGATTATAAGATTGATAATAGTGTTTGCAATAATACTGAAAGTGGGTTTGGAATATTGTCAACTTTAGATCCCACATATTTGGATAATGTTCAATCTTATGAAATTTTTGATAAAATGGGTTTGAAAAGGTCATGACTTTAGTTAATGTTAATCCCACTATTTTGGAAGAGTGTTAACTTTGCATGCATGTGGATCGTGTTGAATTTTTTTTATGTGATAGATATTTTGTTGAATTTGATTATTATCCCACATGTAATTATTATGAGAGAGGAAAATTTGGTGGTAGAAATTTTCATGTTACTAAATTACCTCTCATTATGTTGAGATTGCTATTGTTTCTTTCTGCTTCCTTGCATATGCTAGTTTTTGCTTGCCTTGATAATTTATTTACCTATAATATTCCTATGCATAGGAAGTATGTTAGACTTAGATGTGTTTGTCACGTGTTTGATGATGCTCTATTTGTGCTTCAATTCTTGTCTTTCATGTGAGCATCGTTGAAATCTTATGCCTAGCTATAAGGCTTTAAAGAAAAGCGCTTGTTGGGAGACAACCCAATATTTTTCCTTGTTGTTATTCAATAAATAATTTATCTAGCCTCAGTTTTGGTTGTGTTTTTTGTGTTTAATTAGTGTTTGTGCCAAGTAGAACTGTTGGGAAGACTTGGGGAAAGTCTTTTTGATCTTGCTGTAGAAAACAGAAACTTTAGCGCTCACGAGAACTGCTGCCATTTTTATTTGGAAGGTGATATTTAGTTAATTATTTTTTAAGATGATTAATTGATAAATTACTCACGTCTAGAAATTTATTTTAGAATTTTTGGGGTTCCAGAACTTGCGTTAGCTACAGATTACTACAGACTGTTCTGTTTTTGACAGATTCTGTTTTTCATGTGTTGTTTGCTTATTTTGATGAATCTATGGCTAGTAAAAGAGTTTATAAACCATAGAGAAGTTGGACTACAGTAGGTTTAACACCAATATAAATAAATAATTAGTTCATTAAAGTACCTTGAAGTGGTGTTTGTTTTCTTTCGCTAACGGAGCTCACGAGATTTTCTATTTTGAGTTTTGTGTTGTGAAGTTTTCAAGTTTTGGGTAAAGATTTGATGGATTATGGAACAAAGAGTGGCAAGAGCCTAAGCTTGGGGGTTTCCATGGCACCCCAAGGTAAAATTCAAGGACACCAAAAAGCCTAAGCTTGGGGATGCCCCGGAAGGCATCCCCTCTTTCGTCTTCGTCTATCGGTAACTTTACTTGGAGCTATATTTTTATTCACCACATGATATGTGTTTTGCTTGGAGCGTCTTGTATGATTTGAGTCTTTTCTTTTTAGTTTACCACAATCATCCTTTTTGTACACCCCTTTTGAGAGAGACTCACATGAATTGAAATTTATTAGAATAGTCTATGTGCCTCACTTATATCTTTTGAGCTATATAGTTTTTTGCTCTAGTGTTTCACTTATATCTTTTAGAGCACGGTGGTGGATTTGTTTTATAGAAACTATTGTTCTCTCATGCTTCACTTATATTATTTTGAGAGTCCTTTAGAACAACATGGCAATAATAAAAACTTTCATACAAGTGCATTGAATATTATGAGAAGTTTGATACTTGATAATTGCTTTTAGATATGGAGTTGGTGATATTAGAGTCATGCTAGTTGAGTAGTTGTGAATTTGCGAAATACTTGTGTTGAAGTTTGTGATTCCCGTAGCATGCACGTATGGTGAACCGTTATGTGATGAAGTCGGAGCATGATTTATTTATTGATTGTCTTCCTTATGAGTGGCGGTCGGCGACGAGCGATGGTCTTTTCCTACCAATCTATCCCCCTAGGAGCATGCGCGTAATACTTTGCTTTGATAACTTGTAGATTTTTTGCAATAAGTATGTGAGTTCTTTATGACTAATGTTGAGTCCATGGATTATACGCACTCTCACCCTTCCACCATTGCTAGCCTCTCTAGTATCGCGCAACTTTCGCCGGTACCATAAACCCACCATATACCTTCCTCAAAACAGCCACCATACCTACCTATTATGGCATTTCCATAGCCATTCCGAGATATATTGCCATGCAACTTTCCATCATTCCGTTATTATGACACGCTTCATCATTGTCATATTGCTTGCATGATAATGTAGTTGACATCGTATTTGTGGCAAAGCCACCATTCATAATTCTTTCATACATGTCACTCATGCATCATTGCACATCCCAGTACACCGCCGGAGGCATTCACATAGAGTCATATTTTGTTCTAAGTATTGAGTTGTAATTCTTAAGTTGTAAGTAAATAAAGTGTGATGATCATCATTATTAGAGCATTGTCCCAAGTGAGGAAAGGATGATGGAGACTATGATTCCCCCACAAGTCGGGATGAGACTCCGGACGAAAAAAAGGAGGCCAAAGAAAAAAAAACCAAATAAAAAATGAGAGAAAAAGAGAGAAGGGACAATGTTACTATCCTTTTTCCACACTTGTGCTTCAAAGTAGCACCATGTTCTTCATTTAGAGAGTCTCCTATGATATCACTTTCATATACTAGTGGGAATTTTTCATTATAGAACTTGGCTTGTATATTCCAATGATGGGCATCCTCAAAATGCCCTAGGTCTTCGTGAGCAAGCAAGTTGGATGCACACCCACTTAGTTTCTTTTGTTGAGCTTTCATACGCTTATAGCTCTAGTGCATCTGTTGCATGGCAATCCCTACTCACTCACATTGATATCTATTGATGGGCATCTCCATAGCCCGTTGATACGCCTAGTTGATGTGAGACTATTCTCCTTTTTTGTCTTCTCTACAACCACCATTCTATTCCACCATAGTGCTATATCCATGGCTCACGCTCATATATTGCGTGAAGATTGAAAAAGTTTGAGAACATCAAAAATATGAAACAATTGCTTGTCTTGTCATTGGGGTTGTGCATGATTTAAATATTTTGTGTGGTGAAGATAGAGCATAGCCAGACTATATGATTTTGTAGGGATAACATTCTTTGGCCATGTTATTTGAGAAGACATAACTTCTTAGTTAGTATGCTTGAAGTATTTTTATTTTTATGTCAATATTAAACTTTTATCTTGAATCTTATGGATCTTAACATTCATGCCACAATAAAGAAAAATTACATTGAGAAATATGTTAGAAAGCATTCCACATCAAAAATTCTTCTTTTATCATTTACCTAGTCGAGGACGAGCAGGAATTAAGCTTGGGGATGCTTGATACGTCTCCAACGTATCTATAATTTTTGATTGCTACATGCTATTATATTATCTCTTTTGGATGTTAATGGGCTTTATTTTACACTTTTATATCATTTTTGGGACTAACCTACTAATCGGAGGCCCAGCCCAAATTGTTGTTTTTTGCCTATTTTAGGGTTTCGAAGAAAAGGAATATCAAACGGAGTCCAAATGGAATGAAACCTTCGGGAATGTGATTTTCTCAACAAACGTGATACATGAGACTTGGAGGCCGTCAAGAAACAAGGGAGGAAGGCACGAGGCAGGGGGCGCGCCTACCCCCTTGGGCGCACCCTCCACCCTCGTGGGCCCTCTGTTGGTCCACCGACGTACTTCTTCCTCCTATATATATCCACGTACCCCCCCCCAAACATCCAGGAGCACCACGAAAACCTAATTCCACTGCTGCAACCTTCTGTACTCGAGAGATCCCATCTCGGGGCCTTTTTCGGAGCTCCGCCAAAGGGGGCATTGATCATGGAGGGCCTCTACATCAACTCCATAGCCTCTCCGGTGATGTGTGAGTAGTTTACTTCAGTCCTACGGGTCCATAGTTATTAGCTAGATGGCTTCTTCTCTCTCTTTGGATCTCAATACAAAGTTCTCCTCGATTTTCTTGGAAATCTATTCGATGTAATCTTCTTTTGCGGTGTGTTTGTCGAGATCCGATGAATTGTGGGTTTATGATCCAGATTATCTATGAACAATATTTGATTCTCCTCTGAATTCTTTTATGTATGATTGGTTTATCTTTGCAAGTCTCTTCAAATTATCAGTTTGGTTTGGCCTACTAGATTGATCTTTCTTGCAATGGGAGAAGTGCTTAGCTTTGGGTTCAATCTTGCGGTGACTTTGATGATCCAACTACAAAATATCGGGAGACCTTTGCCTCTGTCACTTGCGTTTGGGTCTGCTTCTACTGTCCTCCTTTGGTAGCTTATAGGCGCCTTGGTCTAGGTTCCAGTGGGAAGCTCTCTGTCAACCACAGTTGTGGCACCCGTCAAGCCTAGGTGAAGTGATGTGGCCCTTTGTGGTGGTGGGGACAGGCCTTCGTTTGGCTAGCTAGTGATGTGGCCCTCTGGAGGCCTTTGCGGTGGTGGGGATAGGCCTATGCGGTGATGTGGCCCTCCGGAGGCCTTCGTTAGGCTAGCTGGTTTTAGCGTAGCCGTGGTTGATGGCAACGGTGTTTGTCATTGCCTTTGGCTTGTTCCTCTTAGCACCTTTGCATCTTCGTTCTGCTCTGTTTTCATTTTCTCTATACCGTGGTGTCTTTGTAATCTTGGACGGTTGATGGCTCTGTTAATTCAAAATTTGAACCACGCTCGAGCCTTCTATTGGGCTCGGCCGACGCCTTTTACCATAAAAAAGAAATACCTTGGCTGGCAACAGTTTTATGTGTTTCTTATTCCTAGTACAATTTTCTAGATTCACATGAATCAAAAGAGGTCCTAGAATGGGCAAAAAAGGACGAGGCTCGTGAAACTTTGAATCGCCACCTGGCCCGTTGCTAGACTACCACCCGCCCGTGATTCAAATCGTAGCCCGCCACCGGCAAGACCCACGCGCCAGCCATCTTGATTTGTGCGTTGGGACCAAATATGATCTTAATGCTTACAACCATGTATTTGCATTGGGACCAAATATGATCTTAATTTGTGCGTTGGAAGCCACCCATGAAAGTGCGCTTGTCATGAATTGAAGTGGGGAATATGTCCAAATAACATCTTGATCGACATGAGTCCTGCATCAAGAATCAGTTGTCCAACCGAAGGCCCTATCTGTCGCGCGGGGTTGCCTCGATAATTAAAATTATAATAATCACACAAGAGTTTTGGGCATTTAATGACTACACCTCATGAATCCCTAAGTATTGGATCCGTGTTACCGTACTAAACCCTTTTGTCGTTGGTGTTCAGAATAACACTTCACGTTCTCCCTGTCCTAAGCATCTTCGTGGCTCGACCTCCATGATCCTGGGTACCTGCAGGGATGAAGATCATGGACGAGACAAGAGACATCTACGAACAATTTTATTTCACTCATATGAGAAGTTAATTCAAAGCACTTCGATTGATCCCTACAATAAATACAGTGAGTTGCAAGGCCTATGCCTCAACCCATACCTTACCAAACTATTCACACATGAAGATCATATCGCATGAAGAACTTATTGAAGAACACATCTTGAAGATTGATTGATTGATAATATTTCTTACAATGGATGCCTTGTGTGATGCACGATTACAAGTATGATCTAGAGACGAAGCACTATGGTGGTGATGGTGGCTATGGAGATGGAAATGGCAGGGGCTAGGGTTGATGAGAGGGGATGAAGATGCCTCTGTTCTTGCTTTGTTCGCGGATGTTCTGTTGACATTTCGACATGGTCCCCTTTATAAAAGTTGTTCAGGTGGACAAGGCGCCTCGGAATTCATGCCATACGACAACTCATACGAGTTTTCATGGTCGTATGGAATGTCGTTTTTGTGATGTCTTCGCTGGTGCACCTCCTTGTGGTTTCTTCTTTCTCCATTTCCACTCCTTTCCATGTTTACACGTGATTTATTCCCCTTTTTAGCCCATTTCCTTGGGAAACACATCAAAGAGAGGATTTGTGGAACCCTTTGCATTCATTGGTCATTAGTAGCAATATCGGAGCAAATATCTCAGTTTTAATGAAATATATTAGTTTAAACAAAGAGTGAATGAGTGTAAAAATATCACTCATCAAGACCGCACAACGCCTCTCTCTTTCCTTCTTTAGCTCCTTTTCTCCTGCTCCCCCTTATCTTTCCTCTCACTCCCCATGTTTATTTCCTATCTCGTCGACTGAGGACTCAAGGCGATCACGGCAACGAAGCACTGGATGAAGCATGTGTCGTCGTCTAGAGATAAGCTCTCATCCATGTCCATGCATGTCGATGTCCTGGTAAGACATGTCGCACTTCTGTTACTTCCCTTCCATCTACATGTCCTAGTAGTGCTCCATCTCAATGTGATGGCTCTACTCCATCTCCATGTGTTGGTTGTGCTCTAGTTGTTGTGGATACGGCATCGTCTTCATCTGTTAGAACGGTCTAGTCTTTAGAAGTTTGGGTGGAGAAAGAAGGAACTTTTTCTAAAGATAGAATTTAAGCAGAGATATGCATGGCTTTGAAGACTTGTTCATATGTTTTACTGATGGATTTGATGTGGGTGTAAGGAATCTTGGCAAAAACAGAAGGATTTGGGAAACATGACAGTTAGTGTTTTGGGTTCAAGCGATAAAACTTTTGATTACTGTCAAAATTCAGTTAAGGTGTCAACAAAGTGAGGTTATAGTTGTGAAAAAAGTTCATCTATTCAGTTACTTGTGTCAAAGTTCAGTTGTCTGAGTTATTCCTGTCAAAGTTCACACGAGGTGGCCATGTGCGCGACCTTGGCCCATGCATCATGGACCCATGATGACATCAGCACGGTGAGGAACGCCTGGACCCGTTTGGATGGCACGGTGCATGTGCATGAACGCGGATGCCCCCTGGAGTAATTAGCTAAGTAGTGACTAGCTCGGATCCCCATAGACACAACCACATGTGTAAGTTGTGGTAGGGACCCACAATTGGTACCTTGTAACCTAATCTCATCACCCTTACCTCTCACGCCGAGAACCCGAACGTAGGTGAGCTTTCATAGTGCACACCCATTAGATCACCATGCGCGCTATCCCATCATGAATATCATCGAAAGATTTCCCCTCCCGTGTTGCCTCCTCTGAGACGACTTGAGGGATAACCCTACCACCACCATTATCGCGCTCCCTCCCTCCCCTCTCCCCCGCCTCCACCAGAGATGCTCGTCGGCGGGCTGGTATCACCTATGAATGTGGCATCGAGGATTTGGTGGTTCCGTCTCGTATGGAGGGCCTCGGTGTCCGGGGTGGCGGCTTCGGTTTGTGGGGCGCGATCTGGCTTGTGCAACGTGCCATGCCGGCGGGTGCTCGTGAGCTGCCTTTCCTGGTCGTGCGATCGGCATGGAGTTGGCGGTCGTCCGTGTTGTGGCTGAAAGGATCGATATAGTTGACTAGAGGGGGTGAATAGGCAACTAACAATTTTTAGCTTTTCTTTACCAAATTAAACTTTGCATCAAAGTAGGTTGTCTAGATATGCAACTAGGTGGGCAACCTATATGATGCAACAACAACAAGCACACAAGCAAGCAAGGTAAATAACACAAATAAGCTTGCACAAGTAAAGGGACGAGATAACCAAGAGTGGCGTCGGTGAAGACGAGTATGTGTTACCGAAGTTCCTTCCTTTTGAGGGGAAGTATGTCTCCGTTGGAGCGGTGTGGAGGCACAATGCTCCCCAAGAAGCCACTAGGGCCACCGTATTCTTCTCACGCCCTCACACAATGCGAGGTGTCGTGATTCCACTATTGGTGCCCTTGGAGGCGGCGACCGGACCTTTACAAACAAGGTTGGGGCAATCTCCACAACTTAATTGGAGGCTCCCAACAACACCACAAAGCTTCACCACAATGGAATATGGCTCCATGGTGACCTCAACCGTCTAGGGTGCTCAAACACCCAAGAGTAACAAGATCCGCTAGGGATTAGTGGGGGAATCAAATTTCTCTTGGTGGAAGTGTGGATCGGGGCCTTCTCAACCAATCCCGAGCAAATCAACAAGTTTGATTGGCTAGGGAGAGAGATCGCGCGAAAATGTTGCTTGGAGCATTAATGGAACTTTTGGGGGAAGAGGTAAGTCAATGAAGAAGAAGAGGACCCCCCTTTTATACAAGGGGAAACCGTCCAACCGTTACCCCCAAAACAGCCCCGCAGAGGGCGGTACTACTGCAAGTGGCAGCAGTACTACCGCTGGACCCAACGGTACTACCGCTCCCCCTTGCGGTACTACCGTGCAGTCTGGGAGGGCTTGAAGAAAGAGCAGGAACCATGCCCAGTGCATCACTGCCGCGGTGGTTGGGCGGTACTATCGCTCTGAAGCGGTACTACCGCTTCTACTGCCGCTGCAAAGTGTCGCACAACCCGACACGAGAGGCGACCCCCTCAAGTCGACGCGGTAGGAGCCCTGTACCGCAGTAGTACTATGGCTGTGAACCCACAAGCGGTACTACCACTGGGTACCGCGGTACTGCGGCTGAGAACCCACAAGCGGTACTACCGCTGGGAACCGCGGTACTACCGCTTGGACCACAGCATGCTCAAAACGTAAGAAAAGAGACCTCCATCAACGCGGGAAGGCTCAGAGGGTGCGAAAAGGAAGTGTACGTGATGATTCCACCCAAGCCTTACCAAAGTGGACCCCCTCTTGATAGTACGAAGACTCCTACGAGACAAGACCACAAAACTAGAAACGAAAGAGCTACACCGTCTTGAATAACAAACTCCGAGGGGAAAGAATCGTCTCGTGCCAAAGGATGAATTCCTGAAAAGCTCAAAGCACATGATTAGTCCACAAAAGCATTGTCATCAATCACCAAAATACCTTAGGGATAAATATGCCCTTACAATCTCCCCCTTTTTGGTGGATTGATGACAATACGGGATTTTCACAAAGGGAAAAAATATATGACATAAGCAAACCCCACAACTCTAAAATATAGACGGGCTCCCCCTAGATGTGTGCTATCTTATGAAAGTGCTTTGGACTGCACGGCACACATATTAGGATCAACACTCCCCCTATATTTTATAGACATAGCATATCTTGCAACGAATAAGGCTAACACTAAGCAGGATAATAGATAAGAGCAAAGCATAACTAGCACAAGATAACTTAAGCTCAATACGATGCGATAGAGTGCATATGTCTTACACCATATGACAGAAAGTCTCACGAGCACACCCAAACCAACACACGAAAGGTTCAAACACGAGAAAGACAGGCAAGACAACCACGCCACACAAACAGAAGCTCGCAACTCAAACAAAGACACAAATCCCTAAACTCTCTCCCCCTTTGGCATCGAGACACCAAAAAGGCAAAGAGCGAAGCTACGGCTCCAGGTGATAGCCAACTGAGGATATCAAACATCATATCCCAGCGTGACCGTCTGCACCGCCGTCATCAGTCGGAAACTGCTCGGTGTCTGAGTCGGTCCACGGACAGTGCTGCTGAATCCACTCCTCCTCATCAGCGATCTTGCCCTCAGATCCGTTGGCAACGGTCGCACCCAACTGACGCATGAGCTCCTTGTGACGACTCCTGGCCTGCTTGTCAGCCACATGAGTCATGTACTGACCGTGAGACTCCATGCAAAAGAGTTTCTTCATCTTGCGCTTGAGCTTCTTTACCCAAGAGGTTCTGCTCCAGATGGCTCATAGTCATCATCATCAGTAGCATCAGCCTCGGTCTCCATGTCAACAGCTTCAGGCGGAACGCCGGAACTCGGAGCAGTTGTGCCCCAGTTCTCCTTCTTCCTCAGACGCTTGATCTCATGAGAAACTAGATCTCCAGTCTCCAGCACCACCCGCGGATACACATGATCCTAGGCCTTCTCAATGAGCAATATGATAAACGATCCATAGATTGGGCACTTGCGCTCAGAGACAGCGGAAACCAACTCAGACCACATGACATGAGAGATATCCAAAGAGTCTCCAGAGTTTTCTTCCTTCTCATGTTGATAGAAAAGAAGCATGTCCACAAGATAAGAGTGTACCATATCCAAGTTGCCGATGCGAGGGAAGAGTGTCTCCCTGAAGATGCGATGGAGAATGTCCAGAAATGCTGGCAGCTCATAGGTCTCCTTCTTAGTCACTCGGTTAACCTTCACGGTACAGTATGGCCAAAGAGCTTGCTTGTGTGTGGAGGTAGCATTGCGATGAGGGCGAAAGCCAACTGGGTTCTCAAGACCTTGATCCTCAACTTCAAGAAGCTCCATGAAGGCCTTCCACTTGACAGTAAGCAGCCTGCCATTTTTCATCCAGGTCAGAGTCTTGTACGCATCGGTCCCAAGATGGACGGTGGCATAAAACTGAGCCACTAAATCTGCATCAAAATCCTTGTTGAACTGCATGATCCTGAGGATGTTCAACTAAGAGCACATCTGAAGTGCCTCCCCAAAGTAGTCTGGATCCTTCTCCATAAAGGCAACGTCGATGGAGCGAACGTCAACAAAAAGGTTCTTCTTGGCCTTGATCACATCAAAGTAGACAGCATACTGAAAGCGGTTCCAGAATGGGCGGTTGACCAAGGCAGGCTCTTGATCGACCTCATAGGAGTTGCACCGATGCTTCTCCCAGAATTCCTTGGCAGACATCTCTGTCATGGACTTGGCCCTTGGCTTGGGCTTGGACGCACTCATCTTCTTCATTTGAGGCGGAACACTTGGAGGAACACTTGGTGGAGCACTTGAAGAGGCTGACCTTGTCTCAGAGGTGCGGTAGCGCTTGGACGTTGCACGTCCGGGGTTGACACGGCGGACTTGCTGCTCAGGATGTTCATCACCTGGAACCAAACACACGAGCAGAAGAAACAACACGAAAGAAAGAGCATAAGCCTCCAAACAAGACAACACAGATCAAATAGTGGAATTGGGCATCCAGCGGTAGTACCACGACCCCACCGCGGCAGTACCGCTCGAGCGGTAGTACCATGCTCGAAGAGCGGTAGTACCGCTCCAGACGGGGAACGGCGGTTCCCTACTGCCGTGGACAGATCCGGTACTACTGGGGATGCCAAATTTAAAAATATGTCTACCAATCATCAATCCAAAAGGCCTAGAAGCCATCTCCATCCTACTCAAGCCTCGACTTAGCCAAAAAACGAGAAAAGCAATGACTATTGCCCCTAACAACTAGATGTGAGATCTAGGCAAAAAGAGAACGGGAACGGGGGCAATACCGGCATCCATGGCAAGAGGATGCGGTGGGGATCGACTCCACCGGAGGAACTGGAGAGGAACGACACAAAGACGACGGCTGGCCGAAGCCCTCCTGCGGCGAGACGTCGCTGGAGCGACGAGGAAGACGAGCGAGTGGGGCGAATGGGTATGGGGGCGAAAAGCAACTCCCCCGACCCCAACATAACCCCCCCCCTCCCGCCCGCCCCATAGCGGTAGTACCGCTGGTGTGGGCGGTAGTACCGCTTGACATTCATCAGCGCTAGTACCGCGCACCCAGCGGTAGTACCGCTCTGCCGCAACAAGACAGGCTAAACACGGCTTAGCTCAAAAAGAGAAAACGACTAGGAAACAAGAGAGAACACAGACTCAAAACCAACACGAAGAAGACGAAGAACACACACTCCTACAAGATAGGGCGGTGGCCGAGACCACCTGTGTTTGAGTTTGAAGGTATGGCGCCACGAAGGTTTTAACCTTGGGCCCATGACCAAAACTCATCTTTGAAGCACAATAACCATCAAAAATGGCTAGAGTGAAAGAGTTTGATTAGTTTATGCATAATGGGGGGAGGAAGAGTCCATTAAGAGAACAACACTCCCCCTATGTCCATGCCTACATATAAACAAGATAACAAGTTGAGTATTGTGGGGTGCGCATGGGTTCAAGCAACATTGCTCGAATCAATGATATTTAGCTCATGCCTTAACTCGCGAAATCTTGCTTCGTCCAAGGGCTTCGTGAAGATGTCTGCAAGGTTATCAAGAGTGTTGACATAGTTGAGCATGATCTCTCCTCGCCTAATATGATCCCGGATGAAGTGATACCGGATCTCAATATGCTTCGTCTTGAAGTGTTGCACCGGGTTGAGAGAAATCTTGATTGCACTTTCATTGTCACACCAAAGAGGCACTTTGTCACAAATGACACCGTAATCCTTTAAAGTTTGCCTCATCCATAAGAGTTGTGCACAACAACTACCAGCCGCCACATACTCTGCTTTGGTGGACGAGAGAGACACACAACTTTGCTTCTTGGAAGACCAACTCGCCAAAGAGCAACCGAGAAATTGGCACCCTCCGGAAGTGGACTTCCTATCCACTTTGTCTTCCGCCCAATCCGAGTCCGAATAACCTACAAGCTTGAAGTTTGCTCCTCTTGGGTACCATAGGCCAAAGTTTAGGGTATGAGCCAAATATCAAAAGATTCGCTTGACCGCCACGAAGTGACTTTCCTTAGGTGCGGCTTGAAACCGTGCACAAATTCCCACACTCAACATGATATCTGGTCTAGATGCACAAAGGTAAAGCAAGGAGCCAATCATGGAGTAATATACCTTTTGATCCACCGCTTTACCATTGGGATCAATGTCAAGTTGGCACTTAGTGGGCATGGGAGTGGAAGCCGGCTTGACATCACTTAGCTTGAATCTCTTGAGCATGTCTTGAGTGTATTTGGATTGGTTGATGAAGGTTCCTTCTCTCCTTTGCTTCACTTCAAACCCGAGAAAGAACTTCAACTCTCCCATGGAAGACATCTCGAACTTTGAGGTCATGAGAGCGGCAAATTCCTCATTGAAAGCTTTGTTAGGGGAAGCAAAGATAATATCATCAACATATAATTGGCACACAAACAACTCCCCTTTGACATTCTTAGTAAAAAGAGTGGGGTCGATTATCCCAACTTCAAAACCACGGTCTTGTAACAACTCGGTAAGGTGGTCATACCACGCACGTGGGGCTTGTTTAAGGCCATAGAGTGACTTATCAAGTTGATACACATGATCGGGAAAGTAGGGATCCTCGAACCCGGCGGGTTGCTTGACATAAACCAACTCATTAATGGGACCATTAAGAAAAGCACTCTTCACATCCATTTATTATAACTTAAAGTTACGATGAGAAGCATATGCAATCAACATGCGAATGGATTCAAGACGAGCAACGGGGGCAAAGGTTTCACCATAGTCGATACCCTCGACTTGGGAGTAGCCTTGTGCTACCAACCGAGCCTTGTTGCGAATGATAATCCCATGAGCATCTTGCTTGTTATTGAATATCCACTTGGTTCCAATGACATTGTGGTTCCCCGTTGGCCTTGGCACCAATCTCCACACCTTGTTGCGCTCGAAGTTGTTGAGTTCTTCATGCATGGCATTGAGCCAATCCGGATCTTCGAGCGCCTCATAGACCTTTGGGGTTCAACACAAGAGACAAACGCGTGATGTTCACAATAGTTTGCTAATTGTCTACGAGTGCTTACCCCCTTTCTTAAGCTTCCAAGCACATTTGTCATGAGATGATCCTTGGTGGAGAGCTTGGAAGCAATCTTGGTGGCACGACGCTCCAATTCCTCCTCGGGGGTGAGACGAGGAGTGGTCACTTGATCATCTTGAGCGCCGTCTTGAGCTTGTTCTTGATCTCGAAGGAGCTCTTGATCTTGAACTTGCTCGGAGGAGAGAACTTGACCTTGGGCATCACTTGATGTTACAACACCATCTTGGGATTGACCTTGCCCTTAGTCTTGTTCTTGAGGTTGAGGGCCTTCACTTTGTTCTTCGGAAGCGTGTGGGCGTTGGGTTGGTGATGGATCCACAAGAGTGGAGCATTGTCCTTCTCCTTCGGCCACAAGGGGTTCCTCAATGGGTAGGATAAAACCAACACCCATTCTTCTTATGGCTTGGGGAGGAATTTCATCACCTACATCACAAGTGTGTGACTCCCCCGATTCAATCGTACACTAATCATGCACGCAAACGTGTACGATCAAGATCAGGGACTCACGGGAAGATATCACAACACAACTCTAAAAAATAAAATAGTCATACAAGCATCATAATACAAGCCAGGGGCCTCGAGGGCTCGAATACAAGTGCTCGATCATAGACGAGTCAGCGGAAGCAACAATATCTGAGTACAGCCATAAGTTAAACAAGTTGCCATAAGATGGCTAGCACAAACTAGGATACAGATCGAAAGAGGCGCAAGCCTCCTGCCTGGGATCCTCCTAACTACTCCTGGTCGTCGTCAGCGGGCTGCACATAGTAGTAGGCACCTCCGGTGTAGTAGGGGTCGTCGTCGACGGTGGCGTCTGGCTCCTGGACTCCAGCATCTGGTTGCGACAACCAGAAAGAAAGGAAAGGGGGAAAAGAGGGGAAGAAAGCAACCGTGAGTACTCATCCAAAGTACTCGCAAGCAAGGAACTACACTACATATGCATGGGTATATGTGTAAGGAGGCCATATCAGTGGACTGAACTGCAGAATGCCAGAATAAGAGGGGGATAGCTAGTCCTATCGAAGACTACGCTTCTGGCAGCCTCCGTCTTGCAGCATATAGAAGAGAGTAGATTGAAGTCCTCCAAGTAGCATCTCCAAGTAGCATCTCCACTAGCATCGTATAGCATAATCCTACCCGGCGATCCTCTCCTCGTCGCCCTGTAGAAAAGCGATCACCGGGTTGTCTCTGGAACTTGGAAGGGTGTGTTTTATTAAGTATCCGGTTCTAGTTGTCATAAGGTCAAGGTACAACTCCAAGTCGTCCTGTTACCGAAGATCACGGCTATTCGAATAGATTAACTTCCCTGCAGGTGTGCACCAACTTACCCAACATGCTCGATCCCATTTGGCCGGACACACTTTCCTGGGTCATGCCCGTCCTCGGAAGATCAACATGTCGCAGCCCCACCTAGACACAACAGAGAGGTCAGCACGCCGGTCTAAACCTAAGCGCACAGGGGTCTGGGCCCATCGCCCTTAGCATACCTGCACGTTGCGTGGGCGGCCGAAAGCAGAACTAGCCCCCTTAATACAAGAGCAGGCTTACGTTCCAATCCGGCACGCGCCGCTCAGTCACTGACGTCATGAAGTGCTTCGGCTGATACCACGACGTCGGGATACCCATAACTACTCCCGCGTAGATGGTTAGTGCGTATAGGCTCGTAACCAACTCAGATCAAATACCTAGATCTCGTTAAGCGTGTTAAATATCCGCGAACGCCGAACAGGGCCAGGCCCACCTCTCTCCTAGGCGGTCTCAACCTGCCCTGTCGCTCCGCCACAAAGTAACAGTCGGGGGCCGTCGGGAACCCAGGCCCACCTCTACCGGGATGGAGCCACCTGTCCTTTCAGCCCCCTCATCAGAATCACTTGCGGGTACTCATCGAGCTGACCCGACTTTAGTCACCATCTATATAGTATGTATGTATGTATAATATATCCCCGTGATCACCTCCCGAGTGATCACGGACCAATAGTATAGCAAGGCAGACTGACAAGAATGTAGGGCCAATGATGATAAACTAGCATCCTATACTAAGTATTTAGGATTGCAGGTAAGGTATCAACAGATATAGCAACAATGTCAGGCTATGCATCAGAATAGGATTAACGGAAAGCAGTAACATGCTACACTACTCTAATGCAAGCAGTATAGAGGAGAATAGGCGATATCTGGTGGTCAAGGGGGGGGGCTTGCCTGGTTGCTCTGGCAAGAAGGACGAGTCACCAACACCGTAGTCGAACTGGGGGTCGCCGACAGTCTCAGGGTCTATCGAAAAGAAGTAACGAAGAGGGAACACAATAAATAACAAAGCAATCAAAGCATCACAAAGCGTAACAAGACAATACGCGGTGTTCGGTGTGCCCTAACGCCGTAGTAGGTGATACCGGCGAAAGGGGAAAACATCCGGGAAAGTATCCCCGGTGTTTTGCGTTTTCGGGCAGAGGAGCCGGAGGGGGAAAGTTGCGAGTTTGATATGTTAGGGGTGCGTGGCGGATGAACGGGCTGCGTATCCGGATTCGTCTCGTCGTTCTGAGCAACTTTCATGTACAAAGTATTTTTCATCTGAGCTACGGTTTATTTTATATTAATTTTAAAAGATTTAAATCATTTTTAGGATTAATTTAAACATTTTAATCCAACATTATCCAGAACAGGGTTTGCTGATGTCAGCATGACATTAGCAGTCAACAGAGGTGTTGACTGGGTCGCTGACGTGTGGGTCCCACTGGTCATTGACTGTTTAGCCTAATTAGTGTTTAATTAATCTAATTACTGTTTAATTAAACTAACAAGTTAACTACACAGGTTTAATTAACTTAATGAATCCATTAATTAATTAATTAATTTAATTATTATTTATTTATTTTATTATATTTTTTGTTTGTTTTGTTTGTTTTTCTTTTTGCAAACGTTCTGGGGGGCGTGGGCCCCCCCGTTTAGTGGCACAGAGGCCATACAGGGCGCGGGCGACGGGTAACGGGCGCGCCCCATTCGGGCGCACGCCCAGGGGCATGCGGGCGTGGGCGGCGGACCTGGCAGGTCGCCAGGCCGGCGCGGGCGAGAGGCGGGGCTCACGGCGACGGGCGCGGCAGACGCGAGCCCGTCCGGAGCTCGGGCGCGGGGCGTACGGGGAAAGGAGGGTGCGCGGCGCGAGCGCCCGCGGGGTGCGGCCAAGGAGGCAGGGCCAAGCACTCCCAGGAGAAGCGGAGACGACGGCTACGGGCGTGGCCAGCGGACGGCCGGAGCGCGACGCGCGTGTGCGCGTGCGGGGCATGGCAGAGTGCGGGTGAGGCGCGCGCGAACTCGGGCCCGGGTCGGCGCGAGCGAGCGTGATGAGCGCGCACAACGTGAGTCGGAGCGGGACGGGCAGAGAGAGGAGGCCGAGGGCCTCACCGGGAGTGTAGGGTCTGGGAAAATGGGCGCGGTGAGGTTCGGGGAGGCCGACGGGGACGACACGGCGGAGCGGGAGGCAGTCCGGTGGGGGAGGGCGAAGCAGGCCGGCGAGGAAGCTCCAGTCGCCGGCGCGGTCCAGGCGGCAACGCGCGTGCGAGCCCGATCCGATCTGGATCGGGGGTGGAGGGTTGAGGAGACGGTGTGGGGAGGCGACGAGGAGGCGCCGGCGGAGACGGGCGGCGCCGGCCGGCGACGGGTGTAGGGATGAGGCGGCGGTGTCGGGGCGCCGTTTCCCCCGATCCAGATCGGGGGGAGCGAGGGGGCGCACGGGGTGGGGCGAGTGGGGATCGTGGAGTGGGTTAGGGTTTGCGGGGTGGGGGATAAGGGGAGGAAGTGGGCCGGCTGGGCCTAGTGGGTCGAGGCCCCAAAGGGGGCGCGGTGGCTTGCGGGGCCGTAGCCCAGTGGGGGGAGTTCTTTCCTTTTTTTCTGTTTTCTTTTATTATTTCTCTTTTATTTCTTTACTGTTTTCATTTAAAGTTTCTATTATTTTCTTTTTATAAAATACCAAGTTAGCACCTAAATTAGTATTACTAATTAGGCCTCTGCCATAATTATTTTGGCACACTATTAATTTAGTTATATTACTATAACTTTATAAAAGGCATTAAAGTAATTGTTTTGCCCTAAGCTTTGGTTATTTTAGTGAAATTAAATATTATAAGAAATGTTGGTTTCTCCACCATTATTACTCATGAACTATTCGTCATATTTAGAACATTTTAGTTTTAATGTTTGAAAAATTTTGTTGTTTGTCTTTAATTAAAATTTTGAATTTGAATCGGTTTCGAACTAACTCGAGATTAGCAACTACAATCGAGGTGACATGGAATCATTAGCAGAGGTTCACTGTAGCTTAATTATCCGGGCGTCACAATTCTCCTCCACTACAAGAAATCTCGTCCCGAGATTTAAGAGGTAGAGCAAGGGGGAAAGGTCTGGTTACGATATTCAATGAATCTTCTCGGTCTTGGTTGCCCTTCTCGAAAAAGTTGAACCCTCTTGTTGATGTCTTCATTTCTCTGCTTTAGGTCATCATGATGAAGTCTTCATCCTTTCTTCGGGGGTCTCATCGTACTTATGAAAAATGATCAAGGTTATCTTCAGAGGAACTGACCTCTACAAGGTCACGTATCTGGTAGAGAACATCAGGGAGGGTGACGAGTAGTAACTCTCGAATTGAAACTTAAGAAATTATCGGGAGCAAATTAAGGAGGTGCAAAATACAAGTTTCAAGCGCTTAGGCAATCGTTCGTTGCCTAAAACGAAGTGTGAAAGAGGGTTCAAAGCATGAGAATAAGTATTGCGTCTGATACCATAATAGATCACTAGGTAGGTGGCCCGTGAATTACATACGAAGTCAAGCGTGGGGAATAACTTTGACCATAGGTTGTACAGGAGAGTCAGGTTTCGATCCTATGGAACTGTGGGTTATGGGCCCACCATGTGGGATAAAAGTAGGAAGAGCGATGACATCTTGCACGATCATGTGAGCAAGGCATGTCAGAGGATAGTCTGTCGGTTATGTCCGCAACAACATCGGTACCAAGGGCGAGGGACGAAGAGAACCAATTCTTGCTCGTTGAACGAGGCGGACCAATAGGCAAAGTTCTTATCCATCGATGGTTACCGGAATGTTTTCAACAATAGCAACAGGGTCACACTGAAAGAGTTGTAAACCGAGGTGTTTACCTAAGCAGGAGAATATTACTGCTTAGATCATATAGATCACAAGAAACGTTATCCCAACAATTGGAAAGAAAAATATGATTATCAGATTAGACAGAACAATGGAAAGGAAAATGTGTTAAAACACATATTTCAGGAGTATTTCCTTCCCAAGGACAAACAGAGCATGATATCCATGACAGGATATAACGTAGAAAACCATTTAGGTTAGGAGAGAGGAAGTTCATGACATTACCCAAACAACGGTGTTTTGGATATTTGATAAAGAAAAGGTAGCATTGCTTCAACTGTTCTTATTGAAGATCGGAGTACCACAGACATGCTTCGAGATAGCATTGACATGGTCTTCAAGCAAAGGTCAGACTTTGGATACACAAAGGATCCATCAGGAACAACTTGTAGAATAAGTCTTACAATTTCCTCATGGAAGAATGGATAACCTTGCTAATAAGGAAACTATATCAACAGGTCATCCGGCCAGGTATGCTGGGCATGCCATCACCTTACCGGGTCATAAAAGACCAGTGTTATAACTCTTGGAAAAATGTTCCAACCATCATATCTGACCGAGATTCAGCTCGGATAGGTGGCAGGATAACTCAGACTCACGATGCCTGAGAAGAAAGGTGCAACACAAATTGACGAGATGACATCGAAGATTCTCGGGAAATGAACTATGGAAGCGAGTTCCGAAACAAGAGTTCATCATTAAATCAACAAGAGGATGAGGTGACTGATGGACTCAGCGATAACTCATCGAGGTATTCAAAAGATGGATCTCCACAATTAGGTGGATAAGGAGATAACATTTGTCATATCAAATGATGTAATGAAGTATGCTCGAGGAAAACATACACAATTAAACATTGGTTGAAAGGTGCGCCCGAAATATGGGTTGGGTTGCACGACCAATGTCAGAATGGTGATTCAATAATCAATAGTCTAAGAATGAACGGCCGACCATTAACTTGAAAGCAATAGGGTTGCTAGAAGGTAAGAATCCAAACAACACCGTTCACTTGTTGGAATCAACACGGGGACCAAGAAAGAATGGTGATGGTGAGAAGTATCACTTGTATTAAGAGTTCTCAAGAGGTAGTGAAATTTCCCACGACATCTTGTCATAAAAGGTGGTAATATTCCAAGGTAAAGAAGAACAATGTTGGATAGCAAGGCACTCAAGGTATAACACAAAACACAATCAAGTTTGTGTTGGAAGGAAGGCAATAAAGTGGCCGATGATAACACAAATCATCAAGGGCAAGGATGGTATTTCCCATCATGAATTCGATTGATATCATGGAAGAGCTCATAAGGTTGATGATGATCACGACACATTAAGATGTAATCAACCAGCGACGACATCAAGTCAAAGGAATGATGAAGCGAAAGGTTATTGGAACCATGGGTAAGACACAACTCGAAATCAAGTTTGTTGTTCAAGGCAAAATGATAGGATGAGAAAAATCGACGTAAGCGTAGCTCATCGTCGAAAATTGTGCTCCAGGAAGAAGGACCAGGTAGCACAGTTAAAAAGTTGTATGATAATGATATAGCCGACCAGGCTAGGACTGACTTGAAGGATTAATAAACTCATAAGCAACGAAGATTACTTAGAGTTATTGAACCGTAGTGCAGACTCGGTTCACATATCGGTGTTCTCGGTTAACGACAACCCAGAACCTAGGAAAATTGGAATCGGTGAGAAATAACAGTTGATGAAGAACCCATAAAAGTTATGCAGTTCCATGATATTTTCGAGATACCAGAGTGTAATACTCGATGGTAGATCAAAGTAAAGGTTGGACAGGTGCAAAGATCTGCAGAAGACAAGTACTTCAACTTGTCCGAAAATGGTATTTAAAAGGAGAACATGGTCGAAAACCTCGATCATAAATGATCGAACCACGGATACAGGATGAACTTATAACAAGGGGGTAACTATTTTTACGAGCAGTTTCCATGATAAGTTATACATCGTGTCCATAGGCATGAACGCAAGGTTCAAGGTCGACTCCCACTTCTTCAATGTATAACCTCCCATTCACTTCTCGCTTTGATAAATGCATTCGTGTTGAAAGTTTTACCTGGTGTAATACTAGATGAGTATGACTCGTGAAAACTTTCGAGTTCACACATATTAAGGAAGGCATAGGTTCAACCCATTGGGGCATCTTAGAATCATATACCAAACCTTCAGAAGTAATTAACTCAAGCTCGAAGGCAGAGCATGGTTGAGAAAGCAGAGGATACAATTTACCAAAGGCATTATGTATCAGAGGAAATGCTCACAAGGTTATTGAATATGAAGGGCGTTGTCAGATAAAACCCAACAAAGGATCTGGTGGTCCACAAGGGATCTGACGTGAGCATCGGTACTCAACTAGAGGAAGAAGAATGCAAGGAGGTTAGATTATAGAAACAACTGACTAACTCAATTTGTCAAATGCAAAGGAATTATGATTTCCAAATCAAGGGATCAGAAGCAATGCTCTGATTAGGGATGGATAAGTTGAATAGCATTATGGTACAATCAACGACAATTGGATTGGTCGAGAACCAATTCCAGTTAAAAGAATGGCAGCTCAGCCGGAAAAGTAACTTATAAGGATCAAAGATGATTGCGTGTATTCGCAAACATATTGAGTCAACAGACTCAAAAATGATAATGACAAGGAATGTCAATAAGACTACGAGAGTTATGGGATTAACCATAATGCAAGCAAGCAAGAATTTCAAGAGCCAAAGGCTCCAAAGGATTTTCGGAAGATCGAATATTATTTTGAAGACTTTTGTGAAACACATGAACAACTAGGGATGAGCGGATACTCGACAAGTGCGAGGATTTATTTGAAGGGTATTCATGTGGTAAAGAACTGCTAGGCAGTAGGCACAAAGTATTCTCGGAACAATAGAGAAAACTTCGGGGTATCTTGTAATAACAAGATTAACTGGGAATAAAAGTAAGAACGACAGGCGTAAGTATTTATCCATAGGGATGTTTCGGTGGTAGGGAATTACAAAAGCGACAAGCACAAGGTCTCGAGAGAATATCGGAGAGTATCTTCAAATTCTTCTGGTTCATGGAGCAATCACCTGTAGTGAGGGGTTCTCCGAGAGGAAGTAGTAACGAGATCCTAAAGTTAGATTTTAGTAAAAATCGTTTAACCCTAATAGAAGAGAGTTCAGAGTCCCAGATTAAAGATCGAGGAGTAAAAGATCCTAGTACCACCCGATGGCGACGTGGGCCCGTAAGGCACACAGCCAAGTTAGTATAATTTTTTGTAATGTCTAGACTCGACTTCGGCCAAGGAGTGTGGAAGGGGGATTCCTACAGGCAGTCGGCTCTGATACCAACTTGTGACTCCCCCGATTCAATCGTACACTAATCATGCACGCAAACGTGTACGATCAAGATCAGGGACTCACGGGAAGATATCACAACACAACTCTAAAAAATAAAATAGTCATACAAGCATCATAATACAAGCCAGTGGCCTCGAGGGCTCGAATACAAGTGCTCGATCATAGACGAGTCAGCGGAAGCAACAATATCTGACTACAGACATAAGTTAAACAAGTTGCCATAAGATGGCTAGCACAAACTAGGATACAGATCGAAAGAGGCGCAGGCCTCCTGCCTGGGATCCTCCTAACTACTCCTGGTCGTCGTCAGCGGGCTGCACGTAGTAGTAGGCACCTCCGGTGTAGTAGGGGTCGTCGTCGACGGTTGCGTCTGGCTCCTGGACTCCAGCATCTGGTTGTGACAACTAGAAAGAAAGGAAAGGGGGAAAAGGGGGGAAGAAAGCAACCGTGAGTACTCATCCAAAGTACTCGCAAGGAAGGAACTACACTACATATGCATGGGTATATGTGTAAGGAGGCCATATCAGTGGACTGAACTGCGGAATGCCAGAATAAGAGGGGGATAGCTAGTCCTATCGAAGACTACGCTTCTGGCAGCCTCCGTCTTGCAGCATATAGAAGAGAGTAGATTGAAGTCCTCCAAGTAGCATCTCCAAGTAGCATCTCCACTAGCATCGTATAGCATAATCCTACCCGGCGATCCTCTCCTCGTCGCCCTGTAGAAAAGCGATCACCGGGTTGTCTGTGGAACTTGGAAGGGTGTGTTTTATTAAGTATCCGGTTCTAGTTGTCATAAGGTCAAGGTACAACTCCAAGTCGTCCTGTTACCGAAGATCACGGCTATTCGAATAGATTAACTTCCCTGCAGGGGTGCACCAACTTACCAAACACGCTCGATCCCATTTGGCCAGACACACTTTCCTGGGTCATGCCCGGCCTCGGAAGATCAACACGTCGCAGCCCCACCTAGACACAACAGAGAGGTCAGCACGCCGGTCTAAACCTAAGCGCACACGGGTCTGGGCCCATCGCCCTTAGCACACCTGCACGTTGCGTGGGCGGCCGAAAGCAGAACTAGCCCCCTTAATACAAGAGCAGGCTTACGTTCCAATCCGGTGCGCGCTGCTCAGACGCTGACGTCACGAAGTGCTTCGGCTGATACCACGACGTCGGGATACCCATAACTACTCCCGCGTAGATGGTTAGTGCGTATAGGCTCGTAGCCAACTCAGATCAAATACCTAGATCTCGTTAAGCGTGTTAAATATCCGCGAACGCCGAACAGGGCCAGGCCCACCTCTCTCCTAGGCGGTCTCAACCTGCCCTGTCGCTCCGCCACAAAGTAACAGTCGGGGGCCGTCGGGAACCCAGGCCCACCTCTACCGAGATGGAGCCACCTGTCCTTTCAGCCCCCTCATCAGAATCACTTGCGGGTACTCATCGAGCTGACCCGACTTTAGTCACCATCTGTATAGTATGTATGTATGTATAATATATACCCGTGATCACCTCCCGAGTGATCACGGCCCAATAGTATAGCAAGGCAGACTAACAAGAATGTAGGGCCAATGATGATAAACTAGCATCCTATACTAAGTATTTAGGATTGCAGGTAAGGTATCAACAGATATAGCAACAATGTCAGGCTATGCATCAGAATAGGATTAACGGAAAGCAGTAACATGCTACACTACTCTAATGCAAGAAGTATAGAGGAGAATAGGCGATATCTGGTGGTCAAGGGGGGGGCTTGCCTGGTTGCTCTGGCAAGAAGGACGAGTCACCAACACCGTAGTCGAACTGGGGGTCGCCGACAGTCTCGGGGTCTATCGAAAAGAAGTAACGGAGAGGGAACACAATAAATAACAAAGCAATCAAAGCATCACAAAGCGTAACAAGACAATACGCGGTGAGAGGCGGGGCTCACGGCGACGGGCGCGGCAGACGCGAGCCCGTCCGGAGCTCGGGCGCGGGGCGTACGGGGAAAGGAGGGTGCGCGGCGCAAGCGCCCGCGGGGTGCGGCCAAGGAGGCAGGGCCAAGCACTCCCAGGAGAAGCGGAGACGACGGCTACGGGCGTGGCCAGTGGACGGCCGGAGCGCGACGCGCGTGTGCGCGTGCGGGGCATGGCAGAGTGCGGGTGAGACGCGCGCGAACTCGGGCCCGGGTCGGCGCGAGCGAGCGTGATGAGCGCGCACAACGTGAGTCGGAGCGGGACGGGCAGAGAGAGGAGGCCGAGGGCCTCACCGGGAGTGTAGGGTCTGGGAAAATGGGCGCGGTGAGGTTCGGGGAGGCCGACGGGGACGACACGGCGGAGCGGGAGGCAGTCCGGTGGGGGAGGGCGAAGCAGGCCGGCGAGGAAGCTCCAGTCGCCGGCGCGGTCCAGGCGGCAACGCGCGTGCGAGTCCGATCCGATCTGGATCGGGGGTGGAGGGTTGAGGAGATGGTGTGGGGAGGCGACGAGGAGGCGCCGGCGGAGACGGGCGGCGCCGGCCGGCGACGGGTGTAGGGATGAGGCGGCGGTGTCGGGGCGCCGTTTCCCCTGATCCAGATCGGGGGGGAGCGAGGGGGCGCACGGGGTGGGGCGAGTGGGGATTGTGGAGTGGGTTAGGGTTTGCGGGGTGGGGGATAAGGGGAGGAAGTGGGCCGGCTGGGCCTAGTGGGTCGAGGCCCCAAAGGGGGCGCGGTGGCTTGCGGGGCCGTAGCCCAGTGGGGGGAGTTCTTTCCTTTTTTTCTGTTTTCTTTTATTATTTCTCTTTTATTTCTTTACTGTTTTCATTTAAAGTTTCTATTATTTTCTTTTTATAAAATACCAAGTTAGCACCTAAATTAGTATTACTAATTAGGCCTCTGCCATAATTATTTTGGCACACTATTAATTTAGTTATATTACTATAACTTTAAAAGGCATTAAAGTAATTGTTTTGCCCTAAGCTTTGGTTATTTTAGTGAAATTAAATATTATAAGAAATGTTGGTTTCTCCACCATTATTACTCATGAACTATTCATCACATTTAGAACATTTTAGTTTTAATGTTTGAAAACTTTTGTTGTTTGTCTTTAATTAAAATTTTGAATTTGAATCGGTTTCGAACTAACTCGAGATTAGCAACTATAATCGAGGTGACATGGCATCATTAGCAGAGGTTCACTGTAGCTTAATTATCCGGGCGTCACAAAGTGCCACTTTGCTCCACTTGGGAGCCGTTATTCTCATCAAACTCCACGTTACATGTCTCCTCAATAAGTCCCGTGGACTTATCGAGGACACGGTAAGCATGGGAGTTTGTAGCATAACCAACAAATATGCACTCATGAGCTCTAGCCTCAAATTTAGACAAACGAACACCTTTCTTGGGAATGAAACACTTACACCCGAACACTCGGAAGTACTTGAGGTTGGGCTTGTTCCCAGTGAGTATCTCATATGGAGTCTTGTTCAAGCCTTTGCGGAGGTAGAGCCGATTTGATGCATGACACGCGGTGTTGATGGCTTCGGCCCAAAAGTTGTATGGAGACTTGAACTCCGCCATCATGGTCGTTGCTACATCCATCAACGTCCAGTTCTTCCTCTCCGCTACACCATTTTGTTGAGGGGTGTATGGTGCGGAATATTGATGCTTGATCCCCTCATCACTAAGAAACTCATCCAAGGTGTAGTTCTTGAACTCGGTGCCGTTGTCACTTCTTATTGTCAAAATCTTTGCATTGTGTTGACGTTGAGCCTCATTTGCAAAGTCGATGGCGGTTTGTTGGGTCTCACTCTTCCTCTTGAAGAAATATACCCAAGTGTATCTTGAATAATCATCCACAATCACCAAGCAATACTTCCTACCCCCAAGACTATCAAAAGATGGAGGCCCAAAGAGATCCATGTGAAGGAGCTCCAAAGGCCTCTTCGAGAAAATAATAGTCGTGGGAGGGTGAGCCTTTTCATGTAGCTTTCCTTCAATACAAGCACTGCAAGCACGATCTTTGGAAAAACTAACATTTGTTAGTCCACGGACATGGTCCCCCTTGAGAAGACTTTGCAAAGATCTCATATTGACATGGGCTAGACGACGATGCCAAAGCCATCCCACGTCAACTTTAGCCATTAGGCATGTCTCGGTCTTAGTGAGTCGCTCCGAAAAGTTAATCACATAGAGACCGTTTTCGACATGCCCAACAAAGGCTACTTTAAGAGTCTTGCTCCACAAGAGGGCCACGGTATCAACATCAAAGAAGGTAGCAAAACCCATGAGTGCTAGTTGACGAACGGAAAGTAAATTGTATGCAAGGGACTCAACAAGCATGACCTTCTCGATCGTAAGATCATAAGAAATGACAACCTTGCCGAGTCCCAATACCTTAGAGGATGAGGCGTCACCCCACTCGACGTTGGTGGGCATGGATGGAATATTTTGCACGTCCACCACCAAGTCCTTGCTTCCGGTCATATAATTAGTGGCTCCACTATCGAGCAACCATGATCCCCCACCGGAAGCAAACACCTACAAGAGATCAATGCTTGGTTTTAGGTACCCATTTTGTAATGGGCCCTTTGATGTTAGTAACAAGGGTCTTAGGAACCCAAATAGACCATTCAATGTACTCATAAGGAGATCCAACAAATTTGGCATAAACATGCCCATCTCTAGCACGGCACAACACATAAGAAGGGTTAAAGTCACCGGCTTTGTTGGGAAGGGAAACATTGCCCTTCTTGGCATCACTACCCCTCACGGTGTTCTTCTCCTTCTCCTTAGTAGCACCCTCTCCCTCCTTCACAAAGGTTTGCTTGAGAGGAGGAGGTTGTTTGGCCTTGTCATTCTTCTTCTTGTTCTTGGACTTGGGCACGTACCCAATCCCTTCCTTGGCCACAACTCCCTTTTGGTTGGTCAAAAGGTCATTGAGGTTCTTCTCGCCTTGTATGCAAGACACAAGACCTTTCTCAAGTTGCTCCTTTAACTTAGCGTTCTCCTCAACAAGATGCACATGCTCACAACATGGGTTAGTCGCATTTGCATTATCAATTAACATCATACGATGAAAAGTGGCTTTCTCCTTGGTTAGCTTTACTTGAAGTTGATCATGAGACTCTTTGAGGCTAGCATGAGCACCCTTCAAGACCTTGTGAGCCTTGTCAAGTAGGTCAAACTCCTCTTTGAGTCTAGCAAGATCAACCCCAAGTTTGGCCTTCTCGGAGTTTAGAACACCAGAAACAACAAGAGCATGATCAAAATCTTTCTTTAACTTAGCGTGATCAACGTTGTGTGACTCCTCAAGAGCCAAACGAAGACCACGCTCTTCCTCGAGAGCATTGGAAAGATCCGAAATCTCATCGGCATAGTCACGACTATGCCCCTCCATCTTGGAGATAGTATCTTCGTGAGCCTCGATCATGTCATTGGCTTCACCAAGTTGTTCCAAGAGAGCAACGAAATGCTTCTTGGATTTACCCTTGAGTTTACCCATAAAGGACTCAAACTTATTTTCCTCCACACTAGATCCCTCATATTCATCAATGCAATCCATCAAGGAAGGATTATTAATGTTGGTAGTTTTGATGTTGGGGGTTACCTTGTTGGTGGCTTTAGCCATGAGGCACTTGGCGGTGATGTTCTCATTGGGTGAGTCGAAGAGGGACACCCGTGGAGTTGTTGCAATGGCACGGAGGCCATGGCAACCGACTCACCATCTTCATCATCACCATCATCCTCATGGTACTCTTCTTGAACCACCAACACCTTGTGAGGGGTCTTCTTGGTGAAGTCGCTCTTGTTTGGGAAAGACTTGGCTTTGTCCTTTCGGATGAGCTTGCCACCATTGTCTTCCCTCTTCTCATACGGGCACTCGCTCACATTGCCACAATTATAGCAAGTCCTCACACGTTGCTTGCTCTTCGTGCCACTTGAGATGTTCTTGTTGAAGTTTGGCCTTGAGTTTTTCTTGCTCCAAAATTGCCTTGAAGCAAGTGACATGTGTTCATGATAGGCATACTTTGTATATTCGGGGTTGCTTTCCTATTCTTCCTCCTCTTCTTCTTCTTCAACACAAACCTTGGCCTTCAATGCAAGGTTGGGCTTCTTTGCCCTTTGAGAGCGAAGCACGCATTGTCGGCGGTCTTGTCCAAGATTCTCATAGCCACAAACTCATCCAACACTTCACTTGAGGACAAGGTGTGGAAGTCTGGCCTTTGACGAATGACGGAGGACATAGCCTTGTGGTAAGGCATCATTGCCTTGAGGAATTTGCGCTTGATCCAATTGTCATCCGTGTCCTTGCTCCCATGATCTCGGAGTGAAACCACGAGTTTGGTTACTCTTCGATAAAGCTCACGAGGTTCTTCATCTTCCTTCATAGCAAACTCATCGGCTTCATCTTGCACCACTTCATAGTTAGAGCATTGAATGCTTGCGCTTCCCCGGTAGAGAGAAACAACTTGGTGCCATGCATCTTTGGCTAGGGCGTAGGGCCGGAGGTGAGGAAGATTTTCGGGTGGAATTGCATCTTGGATGATGAAGAGAGCATTCTCATTGAATTTATTATCTGCGGCTTCTCTTGGAGTGAAGTTGCTTCGGTCATGTGGATAGAAACCTTCTTCAATGATTCTCCAAAGATTAGTATTCACATGATTTAAATGACACTTAAACCGATAGACCCAAGAATCAAAGTCCTCATTTTTCACAATCTTAGGGGAAGGACCGGCATGATTCAAATGAGTAGAGGGAATCTGTCCACCATACACAAGTGGAGGTTCCACATGGGCAAAGGTGCCGGTGCCATTCTTACCACTAGATGAAGGAGCTTTTTCACTAATAGCATCCCCCTTGTCGGAGTTAGCATCCGTCACCTTGTTAATGAGATCACCCACTTTCAAAGGTGCGGTGGATAGTTTAAGCCCTTCTATGAATTTATTAAACAAGCTTTCAACCTCGGTCGTCATGGAGGTTTTCAATGTTTCCAAGGCCACATTGAATTCCTCACGAGAGACCGCGGTTTCCCCATCGCCCGTAGACGAGATAGGATTCACATCGGAGTGCTCCTCCACACCGTCTACGGTGTCAACCATACTCTTCGGACGGTAAAGTCCTTAGTAAAGAGACGAGGCTCTGATACCAATTGAAAGGATCGATATAGTTGACTAGAGGGGGGTGAATAGGCAACTAACAATTTTTAGCTTTTCTTTACCAAATTAAACTTTGCATCAAAGTAGGTTGTCTAGATATGCAACTAGGTGGGCAACCTATATGATGCAACAACAACAAGCACACAAGAAAGCAAGGTAAATAACACAAATAAGCTTGCAGAAGTAAAGGGACGAGATAACCAAGAGTGGAGCCGGTGAAGACGAGGATGTGTTACCAAAGTTTCTTCCTTTTGAGGGGAAGTACGTCTCCGTTGGAGCGGTGTGGAGGCACAATGCTCCCCAACAAGCCACTAGGGCCACCGTATTCTCCTCACGCCCTCACACAATGCGAGGTGTCGTGATTCCACTATTGGTGCCCTTGGAGGCGGCGACCGGACCTTTACAAACAAGGTTGGGGCAATCTCCACAACTTAATCGGAGGCTCCCAACAACACCACGAAGCTTCACCATAATGGAATATGGCTCCGTGGTGACCTCAACCGTCTAGGGTGCTCAAACACCCAAGAGTAACAAGATCCGCTAGGGATTAGTGGGGGGGATCAAATTTCTCTCGGTGGAAGTGTGGATCAGGGCCTTCTCAACCAATCCCGAGCAAATCAACAAGTTTGATTGGCTAGGGAGAGAGATCGAGCGAAAATGAAGCTTGGAGCATTAATGGAACTTTTGGGGGAAGAGGTAAGTCAACGAAGAAGAAGAGGACCCCCTTTTATACAAGGGGAAACCATCCAACCGTTACCCCCGAAACAGCCCCGCAGAGGGCGGTACTACTGCAGGTGGCAGCGGTACTACCGCTGGACCCAGCGGTACTACCGCTCCCCCTCGCGGTACTACCGTGCAGTCTGGGAGGGCTTGAAGAAAGAGCAGGAACCATGCCCAGTGCGGCACTGCCGCAGTGGTAGGGCGGTACTACCGCTCTCAAGCGGTACTACCGCTTCTACTGCCGCTGCAAAGTGCCGCACAACCTGACACGAGAGGCGACCCCCTCGAGTCGACGCGGTAGGAGCCTTGTACCGCAGCGGTACTGCGGCTGTGAACCCACAAGCGGTACTACCGTTGGGTACCGCGGTACTGCGGCTGAGAACCCACAAGCGGTACTACCGCTGGGAACCGCGGTACTACCACTTGGACCACAACATGCTCAAAACGCAAGAAAAGAGACCTCCATCGACGTGGGAAGGCTTGGAGGGTGCGAAAAGGAAGTGTACGTGATGATTCCACCCAAGCCTTACCAAAGCGGACCCCCTCTTGATAGTACTGAGACTCTACGAGACAAGACCAGAAAACTAGAAATGAAAGAGCTACACCGTCTTGAATAACAAACTCCGAGGGGAAAGAATCGTCTCGTGCCAAAGGATGAATCCCTGAAAAGCTCAAAGCACATGATTAGTCTGCAAAAGCATTGTCATCAATCACCAAAACACCTTAGGGATAAATATGCCCTTACAGTGGCGACCACGCACTGGTGTGCTAGCGCATCCTAGAGAAGCTATGTTCCTGATCTCGATCTGCTCTGATTTGTGTCGGCTCCGGTCCCTACCGACTGCGGTCGTTGTCCCATGGGCTCTGGTGAGCGAATCTGGTGGCTAGGCGTTATTCCAAAGGAAACCCCTGGATGGCATGGCGGCCACACCAAAGGCGACACCTTCCGGTGTCATTCTCCTTCATTGAGGCTCTGGTGTGAACTCTCTGACTCCCACCCTCCCTCGAGCACAAGTGAAAACTTGCTCTTTCTTGCTTGGGCGACGAGGGCACATGGTGGGGTGCTCCTTCCTAAAGACGTCATACGGGGATTGCTCTTGTGGTGTCGTAGCTGTTAGTGGTTCGATGACACGGCGTGAGGTGGCTTGGTCTTCTCGGTTGCAGCCTGCGCGGTTCCTGGTGCGATGGGTCCCTCCGTTAATGTCGAATGCCTGCAAGCGGGTGCAAGGGGATAAGGGTCCCTTCTCCGGCACTGATGGTACGTTGTCAAGTGAGAGCCTTGGGCTCCGAGGATTCATACCATTGACAGTTGCATGGCGTTGTCCCCTTCCGGTCTTCTCCATGGTTCTTCGCCTTCGATCGACAACTCTCGACCGACTTTGTCTTGCCGCTACCGGCAACGGTGTTCTTGTGGCCGGCTACCCATGCATGTGGGTCTGTTTCTACTGTTCCCCTTTGGTAGCTTGGGCGCCTTGGTCTAGGTTCCACTCTCTGTCAGCCGCCGATGTGGCACCTGTCGAGCCTGGGTGAAAGTGTTGTGGCCCTTTGCGGCGGCGGAGACGGGCCTAGTGTTGCTCATGTCTGGCCCTTTGGATGCAGTCCGCGGCACGATACATGCCAATGTTGCCCTCGTCCGGAGGCCTTCGTTAGGTCAGTTGGTTTTGGCGTAGCGGTGGTTAATGCCAACGGTGTTTGTTGTTGCCTTTGACTTGTTCCTCCTAGCACCTTGCATCTTCGTTCCGCTCAGTTTTCAATTTCTCTATACCGTGGTGTCTTTGTAATTCTGGCCGGTTGATGGCTATGTGTTAATTCAAAAAGTCGGACTACACCGAGCGGCTCTGCCAATGCATTTTTTCTGTAAAAATACCGTTAAAAAAAAGTACCTTGGCTGGCAACAGTTTTATGTGTTTCTTATATTCCTACAAATTTTCCAGGTTCCCACGAATCAAAAGAGGTCCTATAGTCCGTAAAAAAAGGATGACGAGGCTCGTGAGATTTGGAGCCGCCACCTGGTCCGTTGCTAGACTAGCACCGCCCGTGATTCAAATCGTAGCCCGCCGCCGGCAAGACCCGCGTGCCAGTCATCTTGAATACTACCATCTACATTCTGCGCTTGCAATTGATGCCGCGAAAGACGTGCGTCTTGGAGCCCAGACAGAGGCGGCGGATCAATGGCGGGCGGCCGCAGTAGACTCAGATTCTCTCCGCTTTCAAACCACCGCGCGCCGGGCCAGGGTAGCATAATTTTCACTTTTCACCGCCGGCCGGCTTTCGGCGCATCTTCCCGTGGCAGAGAGAGGCGCCGGCGCCGGTAAGTTCGAGAGGTTTCGACACGGAGGCCTCCTCTCTAGACGCGTCCGCCAGTCAGCACACGGGGCCTACCGCCTACCAGCTACAGCAGTGGCGCCGAGCCAAGTGAAGTGAACGCACCTGGGCGGCATGGGCGCGTGAGGCCAAGTGAGGTCAGCGTGATTTCCAGCTGAGCTGATTCAGCCTCGGATCCACTCCGACCGGCCGCACGTGCGACCGCGCTCCCCGCGCTCGTTCAGCCATTCCTGCATGCCCGCTCTGCTGTGCTGCCCATCGATCGGATTCCCATTCCCACCCTCCCCCCAGCGGAATCACATTCCCGTTCGTCCACACCCGAGCCACCGGCCGGCTCTATAAATCCCTCCCCGCTCCCTGCCCCAACACCCCCCTCCTCCTCCTCCCACTCTTCTTCCTCCTCCTCCACTCCAGCTCCCCTGCACCGCAGCGAGAGAGACAGAGTCAGTCTAGAGAGGGAAGAGAAGCAGGGAGAGGTCGGTGTCATCCATTGCCGCCTAGCTTGGTTGGTTGCTTCTCTTCCTTCCCGGAGGCAACCCAAGAAAGCGGAGCGCACATGCTTCCCCGGGTCCGCCTCAGAGTCCCCCGATGTCGCCGGTGATCAGCGAGATCCTACTCTCCGGGTTTATGATCAACTCCACACTCCGGCGCCGAACCCACCTCGTCCAGTCCTTCTCCGTCGTCTTCCTCTACTGGTTCTATGTCTTCTCATAAACTACTCGCCCCCATAGCCCTCCCCCTCCTCTCCCTCCTCCTCCTTTAGCCCTCCTGCTCATCCCTTCAAGCTCCCCTCGTCCCACACACTCGCTTACTCTCTCGTCGTCGTCGTCGCCTCTCTAGAGTCTAGAGTCAGTCCGTAGCTGGTAATCAAGTCGATCTTTGGTTCTTGCAACAACAACAAAGGAAAGCAGGGAGTGCCTGCCTGCTTGCTTGGCGGCGATGGCGTCCTCCAGCGGGAGCGGGAGCACGGGCTCGCTGTCGACGGCGGCGGCCATGGCGATGGCGGCCGCGTCGGGCACGGAGGAGGAGATGCGGGCGCTCATGGAGCAGCGCCGGGCCAAGCGGATGCTCTCCAACCGGGAGTCGGCGCGCCGCTCGCGGATGCGCAAGCAGCGCCACCTCGACGACCTCGCCGCGCAGGCGGCGCACCTGCGCCGCGAGAACGCGCACGTCGCCGCCGCGCTCGGCCTCACCGCGCGGGGCCTCCAGGCCGTCGACGCCGAGAACGCCGTCCTCCGCACCCAGGCCGCCGAGCTCGCCGCGCGCCTCCACTCGCTCAACGACATCATCGCCTGCATGAGCGCCAGCAACAACACCGCCGCCGCCGTCGCGCTCACCGTCGCCGCAGCAGCCACCGCCACCACCACCGACCCATTCCTCGGCGGCTTCGACGGCGCGTCGCTCGACGACTACCTCTTCAGATCCTCCCCCGAGATGTTCATGTTCCCAGCCCTGCAAAGCTAGCACCCACGCCACGGCCGTGGCAGCAGCACAAGAGCGAGCGCAGCAAAAGAGATCATCTTTTTTACCTGATGCTTCTGGTGTTTCAGGTTAATTAACTACTACAAACTCGGAGAGCAGTGGAGTTTTTACCGCACCCAACTAAGCTAGCTGCTGGGGTTAATTAGTTTATAATTATCATGTGTAATCTGAACTGGTGTGTGTACCAAGTGATGATGGTTCTTAAGCTTAGCATGCATGCATCACCATCGATCATGTGATCCCCTATGTAAGAAGGAAGAAGCAGTAAGCTCTCTCTCCCTGTGCTGTTGTTCAGACAAAGCAAGTGCCATATATAATTACTCTACTTACTTACTCATCATCTCATGATTTCCTTTTTTACTGCCATGAATGTATTTCTCTTATTTGTGTGTTTTTCCTTCTCTGGCTCTGAATTGTGATGTGCTCCGCTAAAGTGCCTTTTACTGCCATGAATAATGTCTTATTTCTGCTACCTTGGAGCAGCTTCTTTTCTTCTGTCTTTGAATTGTGATGTGCTCTGGTAAATAATCCCACTAGTTACTATCTTGCTCTGCATGCCTGGCTTAAACTAGTTTCACATTTTCATTTCATTTCAAAAAAAAAAAAAAACTAGATTCACATTTCACAGCTACTGCACAGTACATTCATGCGATGCCAATCAATGCATGCACAATGTTCAGAAAATCCTCATGATATTCCACCCGCAAGGTAGAGTGGGGAGGGAATAACCAGAGAGTGATAGCAGCCGGTCTTTTGTGACTGGAATATATTGAGAATGGAATAAAAACAACTGGCCCAGATCTTTCTTTTTTTTCATTCGCCAGTTTTGATATATTTCTCATAATTTTTCTCAGTACACAGCACCAATAGGTGGACGGTTGTGCATGCACACAGAAAGAGATTCTCCAATTTACCCTCTATGCTCCCCCTCCACTATTGATTCCTGAGAATTCTGATTGTACCACAGGGGCACTTTTTCCTGCTTGTCATGCATGCATGGACCAACTCTGTTGTACACAGGCACAGTGCATGCATGTACTACTACTACTACTGCATCTCCATCTCTGCAAAACTAATGGCAGCAGCACTACCACTACCAGTAGCCTCTCATAGCATAGCTAGCTAGCTCACTCACTGATGATATTTCACCTCAAACCCATTCTCCTTTCTCTTCCTCCATTTTTCATGTGGCTCCAGCTCACATGATATCTTCTTGGGTATGGTATGGTACTGGTACTGGTACCTACCCACCAAACCACATGCAGATGCTGCAGCGGCAGCAGCCTGATTGATGATGATCCTTCTGCTAGCTATCACACACACATGAATCTCATGCATGCATGCATGATCCTAACAGGAGTGGCAGGATCAGCAGCTGCCACCACAGGATGTGATCTGCATCTTGGTCTTGCAGCCCTTGTGTAACTTGGTTGGCACTTGTACCAGTGCACACACACATGCTTGCACACATATATATGGGGTGCCAATGGAGGACCACTGGCTGCAAGAGGTGTGCAATTTGGTGCACTGGGCCTGGAGGTAGCTTAGCTGCATTCATGGAGTGGAGTGGAGTAGAGTAGAGCCGGCCCTCCCACACAGTGGAGATTTGCAGAGGCCATCCATGCTGCAAATGGCAGGGAATCAAGGACGGCCATGGTGGTCACTCACTTCCCCCTCCTCACCCAGCCACCACCTTTCTAGTTTCTTCCTCTCCATTCACAATTCCAGAGAGCAAGAGAATACTAGGCGAGAACAACCCGGAATATTCTCCGTCTCCGGCCAGCCGCTCCAGTGCTCCGGTCCCGGGAGGCGGGCGACGATCGTCGTCGGAGATTTCCCTAGGCACAAGAAAACATTTTACATGTTTGAGTGTTTTGGGAGTCATCATCAGTGGAAGCAACCTGATGCTCCAGGTGTGTATGCATTGAGGGGTTGCTTGCTCAGTTGCTCCAGACCAGACAAAAAAATGCAACTAGAGCCACATCCTGATGTATATATGACTATATGAGCATGATTGCTTTGAATCGACAGTGCAAATTTTTAAATCACACAACCGCCAAATTTCCTTCTCGTCGGTCAAGTGAATCACCCAGGCCATCCTTCTGCCTGATCTGGCTGCATGATGTGCACATACATAATTTGCACATTACAGCTTTAAAAAGCAGACGTCGCTTGCAGCACGAAAACTCAGCAGAAAAGAGAAACACAATGCATATCGGGCAATGCACCTCGAGGGAAAAAGTGCCATGGACCTTGGTTTTCTTGGTGGCGCCTCTCAAGAATCTTGAGGCACTCAACAGAGCTAGAGTACTTAGTTGTACTTTTAACATGAGCTGTTGTGTCCAAGGTGTTCTTTACTTTTTGGTATGTGTGTGTGTGTGTGTGTGTGTGTGGAGAAGAGAGAAAGTACATATTTTTCTCCAATGTATCTTTATTATAGTGAGGTTGTTCTGCTGGTGCACATCTGTCACCTCTTGATAATTTGTGAACATGAAGATCTAACAGGAGGAAAGAGAAGAAAAAATGATAAGAGGAAAAGGGATCTTGTTTGCCATTGATTGTGGCTTTTGGATCATAGTGTCACCTGAGTCCAAAGGTTGGTTCATGCATTATACATGGAATTAGTGAGACAGCAGCCTGTGCATGTGGTTAGATGAGACATAATGTTCCTTGGAACTTGACAAGGCTCCATAAGCTACAATCAATTAGTGCCTTAATTAGAGGTTATGGAATTTCAGATTAATGTTTTGATGTATGGCAGGTTTGCAGCTTTATATATTAGCCAATAAACTCTCTCACACAAAGTGAGTAGTCCTTAACCATAAACAAGACCAGAAATATCCTTTATGGGAGATGCAAAGGTTAGACAGAATAAACACTTTACTAAATATAAAAGGAGACTGAAAAGCATAACTATATTGGAACAAAGGCCACCCTAAATAATTCTCCAGAGAATAAAGAACAGAATTTTATCATTTGAAACACGCTAAATGTGGCCAAAGACTATTTCACATCAAAGAAGAGAATTTCGTAACAGTTGAGATGTATAATTCAGATCTTAAGGTGAATAAAAAGCAGGACCATATTGGAACAAAGGCCACACTAAACAATTCTCCAGAGAATAAAGAGCGGAATTTTATCATTCGAAGCACGCTAAATGCGGCCAAAGACTATTTCACACCAAAGATGAGAATTTCTTAACAGTTGATATGTAATTCGGATCTTATCAAAAGCATGGTGGGCATCACAAACACGATCTATCGCGCACAGAAATTAAACAAGTGTTCTTTTGATTCCTTCTTGCAGAAACCAAGACTAAGGATCTGCCCCTCTTAAACTAACCTCGGCGGGTTTGTACTTGTGCTCAATTGAATAGTGGTTATGAGCAGCTGCATATGGGCTAATGCATGCACTAACCTGCTTTCTGTGTTCCTTAAGCCCATGTGGTCGGTGGGACAAAGGCTGCTGTGCTCATGTTCAGCCACATTGCTCCATCAGTAGTTGCACAGTGCAAGGTGCATGGAGCCCCAGATCAGATTCAGTCATTGCTAACTGGAAGAAATTGATTTACTAGCATTTTTTATAAATCTGTGCAGGATGCAAATGCAAGTGGAAATGTGTTTCTTGGATCAGGTATTTCAGTAGAATCACATCGCCGAACGCGTGCGGGTCAACATCGGGTGGATTGCCACAGATCCCAGATTTCATTTTTTTTCTTTTCTTAAGGTTGGCATTGGAACATGAACTGTCCATGAAACAAGTTCTTGAAGAACCTGGTATGATTATGAACCATGCTTTTGCTAAACAAGCATCGTCTTCAGTTCTAACGTGTAGCCGGACCGGATGCCGAATTGCCATGAATTTTCGAGGACATTTCCTCGAAGAGCATAAAGCGCTGAGTATTGAAAATTCGAAATCTTGGACCATCTGGTTCTTTTCTTACCTGAGAATTGCATAGACAATTGGCGAGAATCTGATTACACTTGTCTGCCTTCCCTTCCATTTCCATTGTTGGAGGTAGCCATCAACCACAGGGAAATATGCGTGGCAGCCCGGCTTTAATGTTGTTCTTGGAATACCTTTTCTGCAAATGGAAAAGATAAAACCAAATAATTGAACACAGTCACACACATTTCCTCTTCGCTTTTGTTGCTAGGTGCACCCACACACACACACACACACACACACACACACACACGAACGAACACTGCCCTTGTTCTGTAAAGCAGCCCTACACCTCTCCACTTATGCACATTGCTAGTTCTTACCCTCATTTTTTTTCACACTAGTAGTACTCCCTCCTTCCCACAATATAAGATCGTTATAGCTTGAAAAATGAACTTATATTGTGGGACGGAGGGAGTATAATGTTTTCACACGCCGTGCCAAGAAAACGAGATGCAAAAAAGGCGGGCATTATTGCCACAATGGACGGTGAAAGAGCCTGTCATGGTCACTGTATCTGTAGTGAAGGCCAGGGTTTTGTAATGTTCTAGGGGGAGCAATCAAAGTTGTCAAAAGCAGGCTGTTGCATTGCCATGGGAATGCTTGCAATGTGCATTCATGGAAGGTGAAAGGCAGGGATACGGTTTTTCCTGGAACAGCAAGCCAACAGGGACTGACTGTTCTCCCTCCACAGCCAATGAGAATGTGCTGACTGGCTGGATGCCTGGATGTAAAGTCCAAGCCAGGATTTACAGAGGGGGACTTTCACATTATTGTGTAGCTAAGGGCATAAAAATTACCTTTTCTCGGCGATCTTTCTGAATGTGAAAAGGTTAGGCCCCGTTCGGAACACGGAGGGGGTTTCTCCCGGCTCGACGATGAAGGTGGTTGCGTGTTGTTTAGCGCTAATTGGCACAATTAACCAGCCCTTTTTGAGAGCTTGAAGCTTCCAGGCATCTGATGGATGTGATGTGACTGCCATTTGCTTAATGCAGTTAGCTAGCCTCCATTTGACAGTCTGGTAAAGCAGCAATTGCCTTGCTTCAGAAGGGAGGATTAAAGCGTCGCCATCAGATTGTAAAAATGCACTTTCCCGCCCTTGATGGGATCCTTGCACCCCCAAGCCTTTCCGTAAACCTTTTACCCTTTTGCATTCTTAACAAATTCTTGCAAGAAAGGAGGCAAATGATACCTTCTCTTGCTCATCTGAGCTAGGAATCACAAAAAATGCTTAGGAAGACAAGTCTTGTTTGCAATGTCATTAGTGGAACACTAACTAACTACCACCAGTTGATTCCATTGAGCGCTCCTGTCTCTCTCTGTCTGCATTATTAAGCAGATGGAGTGCATGTAATTGCAAGGGGCGGCTGTTAAGCTACAGTGCTTTAAAGCAATATTAGAGAGAAGCCTCCAGGTGCTCACAATGCAGTGACTAAACTGGCTAACTGGTGAAGATCATACCTACCAGATTGCAATTTTGATGAGATTTAGAGTACCAACACACACAAAAAGAGAAGGTACAAACATAATGCTGGTGAAAAATGGTATGTGGGATACAGCCAGGGCCAATGCGTGTCAGTGGTGCACTGGTGGATGTTGTTTTCCATCTCTCTGATACGTCAAGGTATTTCCTAGTTTCCTAGTTTGGCAAAGCCTGGACACAGCAACAACCAGTGTCACTCAACAGAAATTCAACCGGAGAACGTCGGCTCCGCCGACCAGACATAATTTAGGTGGCTTTTTCCTCACTTAGAAGCGCCTGATAGCAGCTTGCGTCATCCTATATACTTAAGAAGTTCACCCCCACTACTTGATTTATCTCAACATGCAGCATAGACACGTCATCATCCATTCACATCTAGCCACGTCACACCTCATGCAGTCCCACTTAGGCCCACCTCCTCAGGTCTGAATAAATATATTCAATTTTTCTTCGGCTGGACTTGTGGCGGCTGTACGAAGCGATTTCTCAGCAAAGAGTTCGAATGGGCTGGGTTGGACGTTGGCAGACCGTATCCATCAGGGTTCCCCGCATGATGGTACCACTTCCTTCTGTAGCGCCTCCTCTGCGTCCTTTCTTCTACACGGCTGCTCCTCTTCCTCTTCACCTTCTCTAATGTCCATTAATGGAGACAATGCATCGATACCTTAATTTGGCTCCTCCTCTCCCCTGACCTACCATGTCTTCTCACCATTAATACCCTTCCCAACCTCCCGCCCCAGCCCTTGCACATCCACCGCTTCGCTTACCCGTGCCATCAGATCCGTCCTCTTCTCCTTGGCTACAGAATCCGTGGCCTTCTCTCCCCCGTCCTACCATCTCCATCCACTAAATCGATCACCACGCCCTGCAGCCAGCAGCACCAGCAACCGGCGGTAGCCTTGGCCTGGTTGGGAGGAAAGCTGTTGTGTAAAGGTTTTCTAAGACAACTTCACCACGATATGCTGACGAGAAGAGATACTGCCAGTCAAGAGTATATCAAGGTACACCCGAGATCCCAAAAAAATAACTTCCAAGTTGCAGATTCACTATACTGTTTTGATTTGCTCTAGCAGATTGCTACAATCATGTTACTAGATCCCTTTGAAGAAGACGATCAATGCTACCATCCACTGAAGGTAACTCCTGTACCTACATTTCTTTAGCAGGATTGCATTAGTTATTGCAGAGATTGTATTATTTGTGCATCGCTAAAGAAGACATCTAAAGAAATTACCTTGCACAGATCTTCTTTGATGGTATAACGTCCATAATCTTCTTTTTCATTCAACACACATTTTATTTGGGAACATAGTTGTATGCTGAATGTATACATCTCTGTATAATTGAAATAGCTTCCATGTATATGCATCTCCTTCTGTATTGTTCAACAATTATAGTCGGACACTGTTTCAGTTATGCCCATCATTGATACTGCGTGATGGCTGAATCTGACAGAGAGTGGTGGCTGGGTCAGCCATATACGGGTGCCGTTGTTTTGGAGCTTGAGAGGCCAGATCAAAGTCTACATAATTCAGTATGCTTCCTTATCTTCTTCTTTAGCTTAAGTTTGACAAATTCAAGCTTAAGTTGCTGAACCGAATCAGTTTGGTGTATAATCCATCTTGATATCATGCAATGTAACTAAACTTAAGAAAATGTGTTAACCTGAAATGACTTTTAATTATTGAAAACATTTTACCAGCATAAGCGTGAAATTACCTACTCCCGAGGGCACAAGTTATGTCGCCATTGTGGGAACATACCATATGATTCATGTGCCTAAATTGATATGTTGGAATATGTCACATCATTTTCTGAACTCTACTACGTAACTGTACATCTATATTTTTAGTGATCTACATTCTTATCTTATCTTCTTCTTTAGCAAGGATAGTAATCTATATTTGTGTACTTGGATGAGATAAAAAGTTATAACCTTCTCCCAGCATGCCGAGATACATTTTGGTTGTTTGCTATGTTCCAAGAGGTAGCATGTCTCGATCAAATTATTATTCGATATGTTATCTATTTACAGAGATTTTGATAGGCATACACAAATGAGGACATCTTGCTAGCCATGTCATCATACTCACGTGATAATAAGATCTTCCTTTAGTTGTGTGTTTTTTGTCATACTTTTGCTGATTTGAGTAATTTATTCCGTGGTGTGATTCTCAGGTGGTTCTCAGTACAATACATGAGTGTGCAGGTTAGTTGGTTAGCGAAGTGAAGGATTCAGGACGACCATTGATGTGTGCTCCATCTTTGTGAACTATTCTTTTGTCTCACATACTACATTTCGTATGCTTCCTTAGTTTGAAGATCAGAACAATGAAGGTTCCTTACTAAGCAATTACATTATTTGCTTTGCATTTTGTGTTTTTAAATATACATTATTAGAAGGAAAAGAGGAAATATTTCTATTTTTCTATCCGGTCGTGCATTGTTCAATTCAATCTAATCAAATTGTTTTACTTTAGTCAAGAGACCATATGGTTAACAAGTATATCCAAATTATTTATAATTCATTTGTCTAATCCATCAAATTTTTCGCACTACACTTCCCGCAGCAACGCGCGGGGTATCATCTAGTTTTCATAACAGCAGTGGCATGCACATTTATTAATTAACATCCAAATGTAGGGATGACTTCTCACCTAATCATGTAGAGTCCGAACGGGACTCCTTGCAACTGACTGCCTACTGGAACATCGCCGTTCGTCGTGGTGCGCCACCATCCACATCGGCGCTCCATCCAGCAACTAGTAATTCAGGCCATCAGAAATAAATATCACACAAAAATAGGCCATGGTTAGTTGCCGAATTAAACACACATGGTTGCTTGTGTTCTTGGCTGTTGCTACCCTCATCTTGCATTAAAATAGTTTTTTTTTCAATTGATGTGCATGTGTTGATCATAGAACCCACATAATTATATTTTTTTCTAGTGCAATAAGGTCAAGGAACTCTATGGTGAGGCTGTGCGGTTGACCAACTATAAGAAACTGAAAAAACATGTGTTGCTTCCCCTATCACCCAACCAAGAAAATGCTCCCTCCGTCCCAAAATGTAAGATGTTTTTTGATACTAGCGTAGTGTCAAAAAACGTTTGTATTATGGGACGGAGGGAGTACTATACAAGGTAGCACACAAAAATTGCACTCGATCCAAGCAGGGACTAACTCTTCTTTTGCAAAGATATTTTTGTTATCTCTGGTGAACACAAATTCTGAACCCAGGATAGCTTTGATGGACTCCTGAGGCCCCCTTTACCAAACAAAATTCAATAAATAATATATGCTCAACAATTCACGGATGCTCTCTCTCTCTCTCTCTCTCTCTCTCTCTCTCTCTCTCTTTATATTATATATATATATCTAAAAATCAGGTTCATGCAATGCATATGGTGAGAGCAAAAAGAAAAATAGAAAGCAAAGACTGGCAGGGCATCAGGATCAAGTTCATCCAATGCCACACTTACCAATATAGCTCTGCATGGAAAGAGGGCCAGTTTCACCTGACATTAAATTTAATAATGCTAAAACTAAAGTACTCCCTCGTTCGGAAATAACATGGTTGTAGTTCAAATTTGAACTCAAACCACGACACTTATTTCCGAACGGAGGGAGTAGTTCTGTTAGCAAGAACTTTCAAAAAACCAGTTCCCTTCACCCATGCACTAGAAATATAGAACTTTCAAAACCAGTTCATTCCACGGCAACAATTAGCTTCATTCAACAGAAATTCAACTGGAGAACAGCTGAGCCGCCGACCAAACTTGATTTAGGTAGCCTTTTCCTCACTTAGAAGCGTCTGATAGTTGCTTGTCAGGCATGCAACAAACAGCAGCCCACTGCATGCATATTTATTTATTAACATCCAAATATAGAGACGACTTCTCACCTAACCAAGGAGAGTTCCAATGGGACTCCTTGCCACTCACTGGACAACTAACTGCCTAGTGCCTACTGGGATTCCTTGCTTCCAGGAAGGTCGCCGTCATCGTCGTGCGCCACCATTCATATCGTCCCATCCAGCAACTAGTAATTTAGGACATCAGAAATAAATGCCAATAATTAGGCCATGTTTAATTGCCAAATTGAGCACACATGGTTGCTTGTGTGTTACCCCCATCTTGCATTAAAATGGTTTTACTATTGCTTCGCAGTGCACACGTGTTGATGGAAGAACCCACATAATTAATTTGTCAAGTGCAACTAAGTCAAGGAACCCTATGGCAAGGCTGTGAGGTTGACCAAATATGAGACACTACTAGTACTACCTCCGTCCAGGTGAATAAGTCATTCACGTAGTTCTAGGTCATCAATTTAAGGCATTAAATATGTGGTATATGTCATGAAAAATATATCACAAGATTTCTACACGGATATAGTTTCTAAATATATATTTTTTATCACGTATAATACATATTTAGATAGTTAAATTGTCGACCTAGAACTACGTGAATGACTTATTCACCGAGACGGAGGTAGTAGTAAAAAATTGTGTTGCTCCTCGCATTATTAAAAAAGTGTGTTGCTTCTCCACTCACCCAACCAAGAAAAATAGATAAGGTAGCTAAATGACGGGGAGCACACAGAAATTAAACTCAATTCAAACAAGGCCTAACATTCTTCTTTGCAAAGATATTTTTGTAACCCCTCATGAACGCAGATTTTGAACCCTGGGTTGATGGACTCCTAAGGGCCCCATTACCAAACAAAATCCAAGAAAAAAATATGCTCAACAATTCATGGATGCTCTCTGTCTCTCTCTTTAAAAATCCAGTTCATGCAATGTATATATGGTGAGAGCAAAACAATTAGAAAACAAAGACTGGAAGGGCATGATGATCAAGTTCACGCAATGCTATAGGGTCATTCACACTTAGCATAGAGCTTCGTGCGCAAAGAAGATCAGTTTCGCTTGACATCATGATATTTAATAATGCTGAAACTATAATAGTATCACTCGCAAGAACTTCCAAAAATCCAGGACATTTAAACCATACACTAGAAATTTAGAACCTTGACTGCCCTTGCACATGCTGGTTTGCTAATGATCGCCACCTTCAGGTGTTTGTTGCATTATTAACAGTTCAGCAGCAAGGCACATACTGCCATACGTGCGTGTCCTTGATTTCAGTAGCGCATCACAAGTCCCAAGGTACTAGCAATCATAGAAAAATAGAAATGGAAGAAACGATTAAAAAGATCCTCCAGTACAAGAGCAGCATGTGCAATGCAAATTATGATGGTGCAGACAGTTCAAGCAATACGACATAAATCTCTACTTCATTTTCTGAACAGGGATGCTAGGCGTACAAACTTGTGTACACCTTCAAGGATATCAATTGGTTCATCAATTTGATGCAAATAATCAACGGATGAAGCATGGCCAAGCAGAGTTGCAACATATGCACAATAGAGAACATATTTCCAACTTTAAATGTTACATTTTATTACGAACCTGGAAAAGGAAAGGAAAGAAATCTATCTAACAAAAAAAAAGTACATTCAGCACAGCATCCTAGCATTTCTGCAACCTCTCTGTTGAGAATGTGTGGGAGGCAACTCACCTTATTCTCCTATTTTGAGAGCAAACTACCCTACATGAAACAAAAAAGAAACATGAATTCTATTTGGTGGCTAGAAAGGAACGACCTGTTTTCCTTTTGAAAATATACACTTATGCGCCACATAAAGGCCCATTTTTCATTCCTCGTGATGAAAGTGTGATAATATTCATGCAACAACAGTCTTCCAAGTTATGCTGAAATAGGCTGGTTTCCCCATTTCATCATTGCCGTTTACCTGGAAAAAAATATTGGAGGTTAACTCACAAATATAATTTCAAGTATGGTATGCTTTAGCTTACATAATCTCTAGGCATTTCAGTTTTCAGTAAGTTAATTATTCTCTTGGTTTACTTAGCCATGAAACTTTGTACTATGATATACTAGATGGATAAAACTGTCACAACGGGGGAGAGGTCCACAGGTGATGAGGCGGTGTAACTGGTGCTAGTAATCTCCCCACAACTTAATCATGAGGGCAATTCAGACTTTCAAGAGATGAATTTGTGGTAAACAGGCTTGGGACAGAACTGATTCCTGAACTATCACCCCAACACATTTTTGGTAGCTTCACCAACTATGCCCATACTTAAACAGCTGTCCAGAAGATAGTGCCTTGTGTTGGATCACAGGGAAATGATATGCTCGGTCATCAGATGACATTAGATGACTTCTCTAGACACAATCATGGCACCGACCCATGACCATGACACAGTGTCACTGGAAATAGCTGCAGCTGATGAGGGGGTCAGCTGTCTCACACCTTTTGGATGTGTTCTATCAAATTCTCAATTTGATGCGTTCCCATTTGTTGGAAAGTGTTGCAGCTGATGACTCATGACTCATAACTCAGATTACCAAGCTACGCTCTCTTACATTTTTGTTCATAAAAAAGTAAAAAGTAAAGAATTTGTAGGGTCGTGAACTGCAATATGATGACATGCCTAATGTTAGGAAGACTACTCATATCAATGTTTGAGTTGCTGCCATCAGACTGTATACAAGTATTGCAGGCAATTATTTGCATCACAAAAAAAAGAGTGAATCAAGAGAACATGTACGTGATGTCTACCACTCGCAACATCGAATAACCTTCATATACACGTCATCAGATATTTCAGGTCACTGTCAGGATGGCTACTGTTAATGGTCAAGAGTTTTAAAAACGGTTAGCAAGCAAGAACTGGCACTCATAGTGTGATCATATTGCCTTGTTAGATGAAAAGTGGGGACCTTTGTTCATGTACTTGCCATTTTTCTAAGACAGAAGGTAACAGTTAGGACATAGTAACAGTAGCCTGGAGAGGACACATCGAAAGAACATTTTTACATTGTCAAACCATCTCCACACTTCAGGAGTTCGAGGATGATAACCTCACATGGTCATGCATGCATGAGGATGTACTGTTTTCAAGAAGTCTTATGCAAATAATGAGGTGAGGATGATCCACAGCAGGTCACCTCCTTACGCCTCTAATAGGTCCCTGGTATTTCCCACAGAGGGGTGATAGAAGAGACTCACCCACCACCTCCAAGAAGATCCCTTGGTGGCCTCGGAGGGAAGAAACCCCCCTTATGGCCCAAGGAGAGGTCCATCTTCCCAGGGACCCAACTTTAGTTGGCCCATGGGACAACCTCCACCGGTAGACCCTACAGTCAGAGAACCCCCACAACATACAGAGCCAAGAACAAGTCTGGCCTTGCTTTTGTCACAGCGCCAAGGGGCATCCTACTCTGTAAAGGGCCACAAGCTATTGCACGTAACTCACACTTGTACAGGAATACACGAATAAGGACACCAAGAGCAAGAGGTGCCCCTCCAAAACGTGAAGCTTGGTGCATCAACGGGAGTGTTGTGCATTCTTTTGCACCCCAACCAGCATAAATTCCAATGTCACTTTCACTCTGGTGTCCTGGTTGCCAACCTAGGAGAATAATCATTATTGATCCATTACCAGCAGTAGGCTGGAAGAATGAATTGTCTACAGAAAAGAATTTAAACTCCAATTTCATGTTGTCTCAAGCAAATACAGATATCGTATTTACTTCGAGGGAAATTGGTATAAAAAATACCAATACCTGGGATATACAAAAATCTGGAGGATGTCATTTGGGAAATCAAAGAAATTTATGGGAGGTGGAAAATAAAAAAGAAGACAAACTAATGGAGCACCAATAATTAGACCACCAAACAAACTGGTTAGAAGTTAACTGCTAAGAGGGAGATGCTTGGTTAGTGGACAAAGTAATATCTCCCCATATATTCTGTTACTTTCAGAAAGATATATGCAAGAAGTCTATGTCTATAAGCATACAAAAAGATGGAGCATATATTCTTGGCTTCAAAAGGAGGCAATGAAAATAGAAAGTTTGATTCAGGTAAGACAACTCATATGGGCAAGATTGTAATTTTGAAGTTCAAACTCCTTACTTCGCGTGACTTTGCATCGCAACTCAGTTGTCTCAATAATCAACATCAACTAATTACTTTTTCCTTTTTGTATTAAGAATAGTGACAGGAGTTCAGCTTAATCAATTAAGAGAGAATAGTAGGACCATTGGAGGTTCAGGTAGGAAACAAGATGACCAGGTATCTACAGGATGACAGTTCTGCAGACTGCAGCCTACAATTGCGGCAAAGATCTGAAACAAAATGACAAGGCAAGGCAGTCTAACTACTGGGTTAGGGTAGCTGAACTGCTGGTTGGTTTTTCTACTCTAGACCACTTGTCTGCTTGATCTTCAAGGCCTCGAGAACTCAGATGAGAAGGCTTGCAATAGCTGAAGCTTTTGAGAGGTGTTAAGTACTTCATATCTGCTCATTTTTCGATCAAGAAAACTATGTCACAAAAATGTTTGAGAAATCATACTACTGTTGGATTGATGCAAATAACCGTGTTTTCTTGTTTCTGGATCAAGTCGAGCTCATAATTCACCTTTAATATTCTCTTATGCATCTAATTCTGGGAACCAACCTTTAAAGTTGTTTGCAGTTTGCAACAGGTGGATGATCCTCAATATGTATGTGAGCCAATAGTTAGAAGATATTGCTAAAGTCCCAGGTATATTCAACCATTTGGTAGTCCCAAAATTAGCTTCTATGGTATAAGTTTCCTTCATCTTTTTACACGGAAAGAACAATGCAGAAATTTATTTTCATCAGTCGCTCATTTCCAGTGTTTGCATGCAGACAGCAACGCGGCCATGGATATGCAAAGGATTGGACCTGAATTCTTGTACTAGTATAGTAGTATGCATCCCAATTTCTTTGCTGATTCCATACTGAAATACGTTGTCAGATAATGTTTTTGCAGGACACAAGCTTAAAGCATCACTATTGATCCCTCCATTAGTTCCATACAGGAAGATTGGATTGTTGCTCTTCCATGTCCCAATAGTTTTGGATAAACAAGGTCCAAGGGATATGAGATAGGGCAATAACTTGTTCTCGACTCACCGAAGGCGCTACAGAATTTAGCGCATCTGAGACTCTAATTTGCTGCCTCGCAGTTCTTAGATTCATACTGCAGGAGGTGTCGGAGATAGGAATGCAGAGGCCATACGAAAAGATGGCGCATGCATGATAACTGATAACTATCAACCGGGCTCGCTGTCAGCAACATACAGCGCTGAAGTCGCTACAGGGATAAATGCAGCAGAAACAGAGATCAACTACGGCAATAAAACGAATGTGTGGCAAAATGAAAACCAAAACAGATAAGAAACACATCAGACCTCAGACATACATTAGCAAATGTGAATACAACAACAACAACAACAACAACAACAACAACTAAGCATTTAGTCCCAAACAAGTTGGGGTAGGCTAGAGCTGAAACCCATAAGATTTCAAAACCAACTCATGGTTTCATCAAAGATATATGCTACGGACAAATTATTCACACCCCAGGCCCCAAAGTTATATCAATACTCGGGAGGAAGCTCATGGAAGAGAAGGAAGCAAGCCAAGAAACACATCTTACAATCATTTCTGGAGAAGCTCCAGCCAAAAAGAACTGAACCTAAAATGTTATCAAAATTATACTATTGTTGCATTGATGAAAATAACCATGTTTTCTTGTTTCTGGATCAAGTTGAAAAAGAGATATCATTTCCCCTTTAGTTCTCTGATGCCTCTAATTCTGGGAACCAACAAGCAGATTATCCAAAATATGTATGTGAATCAAGAGTAGTACTGTGGTACATTGTGCTATAGACTCTAGAGGATAATAATAAGGATTAACTGGATATATACCATGGCAACTTTGGTGAATTGTAAAAATGCGATTACAGCTTTGCACTTTGGAAAAATGACATTACAATTATTCCATCCTCTATATAGAGCAGGGTGGACGAATTGTATTGGCATATCCCCAAAGTGTAAAATTGTAATGGCGTTTTCAGTTGACCAAAATTGTAGTGGCATATATCCAGTTAACCATATTAATTAAGTCAAAGGTATATTCAACCTTTTGGTAGCCCAAAAAACAGTTTCTACACCCTCCGTTCCCAAAAAAAATTGAGTTCTAGTTTGTCCTAAGTCAAAGATCTTTAAGTTTGACCAAGTCTGACAAAAAATATAACATATACAACACAAAATTAGTCTCATTACATTCATCATAAAATATATGTTCATACTATGTTTATTTGATGTTGTAGATGTCAATCTATTTTTGTATATACATGGTCAAACTTAAAGAAGTTTGACTTAGGACAAACCTAGAACTTCAATATTTTGAAACAGACGGAGTAAAGCCTAAGTTACCTTCTAAGGGTTAGACATTGAGCTATTAGGTAGTATGTACATCCAGAGTTCTTCGAGGATCGTTTTGTGCATAGTAGGATCCCATACTAGTTCCATAATAAGATACATCATCTAATAATGCTTTTGTCCGATATAAGGTTAAAGCACCTCTCTTGATTAAGATAACACTATTTATGATTGCATTAGTTAGTACAACATACTTGAATATTGGATTGTTGTTCTTCGGTGGCCCAAAGGCACCAGTGCATATGTGAATAAAAATTATTTAAAAAATTAGGGTGAATAATTTTCTTATTTAATTATTACTCCCTCCGTCCCATAATCTAAGACGTTTTTTTGACTCTAGTGTAGTGTCAAAAAACGTCTTACATTATGGGATGGAGGGAGTACTGTTATAAAGAAAAGGCCTTGTAAGCAGGAATGTCCCTAAAAAGGGGGACCCAAATGAAACAATTTTTCATATATTTGGGTAAAAGAAGGTAAAAGCATGGGACAAACTCGGCGTGCACGACCTTGGCCGTACCAGCCTCGCGCTCCGCACCCGCTGGTTGTGGTTCAGCCATACGGACAGCACCAGAGCATGGGCCGGCCTCGACCTGCAGTTCACCGCCGAGGAGCGTGCCTTCTTCTTCGCATCTACCACCATGCAACTCGGGAACGGCACGGAGGCCCTGTTCTAGGAAGATCGATGGATTGGCGGGCGTTCTGTTTGCGAGATCGTGCCGCTCCTCTACGCCTGCATTCCCAAGCGTCGCCGCAAGCTCAGGACCGTTGCAAATGGACTCCAGGCCAACCAATGGGCACGGTACATACACGGCACGATTGGCATACACGAGATCGAACAATACCTACAGATCTGGCAGGCCATCAACGCCACGACCCTCTCCGACGAGCCAGACCGCCTCATCTGGAAGTGGAACACAAGCGGTGTCTACTCCGCCAAATCGGCCTACCTCGCCACCTTCAATAGTTCCATGGGCTGCGACGCATGGAAACTCACCTGGAAGAACTGGCACCCCTGCGCGTCCGTTTCTTCCACTAGCTCGCCCACCTGGACCGGTGCTGGACAGCCGACAACCTCGCCAGCCGCGGCCTGCAGCACCCCGCACGATGCCTCCTCTGCGACCAGGCCCCCGAGTCCATGCACCACCTCACCCTCGCCTGCCCATTCGCCAGGCAGACCTGGCACGACTTCCTGCACTGGCTCAGACTCCCCTGCACCCCGTCAGACCGAGAGATCTCCCTCAATGATTGGTGGCGCACGGCGCAACATGACACCCCAATGCCCATGCGCAAGGGCCTCGCCTCCGTGACCCTCCTCGTCCCATGGATGATATGGAAGCACCGCAACGATTGCGTCTTCAACAGAGGTCAACCCTCAACGTCCGACCTGCTCACGAAGATCAAAGATGAGGCCGCCCTCTAGGCCAAAGTCGGCGCCCTAGGGCTTCATGCCATCTTGCCGCAAACCTGGGACGTGCACTGATATGCCCCCAGACACTGTAATTCTCTCCTAGGAGGATTGTAACCGAGACTTCCCTCCTTTCCAAAGCAATGAAATGCAAGCCCTTCTTGCGTTTTCCCGATAAAAAAAGCATGGGACAGAGGGATGTGTAGACCGTAATGGCGCACACATGAAAACTTGTTCAAAAATCGCTCTCCGCGACGTGGGAGTTTAGCATGTCAAAGACTCTAATTTGTTGCCTCGAAGTCATACTGAAGAAGGTGTACGGGATAGGGATGCACAGGCCGTGCGAGAAGCCGGATCATGCATGATAACTATCGCCAGGGTCATTCTCGGCAACCTATATCACCGAAGTCACTATTGAGTTTAGCACATCAGAGACTCTAGTTTGTTGCCTTCCTTCCATTTTTAAATCAAAGATATAAATGGACTACGGCGATGGAAGATAAAGATCAAAAGCAAAATCAGATGGGAAAGAAACACAAGGCGCCTCAGAGATACATTAGCAAACATGGTTCATTAGAGATGTCCCCAAAGATAAATGGTTTGATGCCCGAGGGATGAAAGATAAAAGGTTTCCGTGCTCCAGGCATTTTTGGAGAAGCTCCAGCCAAAAGTGAGCCTGCATGTCTGGGATATACTATCGGAAGAAAAATGTCTGTGATACATCATATTAAGTTGGTAAAGAGATAATATTTCACCTTCAATATTCTCTGCCTCTTATTCTGGTTACCACCAGCTCAGGCTTATGATAAGATATTATCAAGTCCCATAAAATTTAAACATTTGGCTGATGCAGCAGTGGGAAGGATGAACCAGGTGGTTTCTGGACGCCTGACCATCTTTATGTTTTTATGGTTATCATCCCATGATACACCACTAACTAGATATAGCTTGGCCAAAAGACAATTGGTGGCTGCTCTCAAACGAAAATTGTCGTCCATGCAGGCCCCCAGGAGTCCAGATGCAACTTCAGTTTCTCATGTGCTTTACTGGCTACCACAGATTTTATGATCGGAACTACTACACGGACGATACTCTGCATGATTTTTGGACGACATACTCATGCATGGTTGGATCCGTTGCATCATCCAACAATCGGCTAAACAATGTCGTCCCTGTAACAACGCTCTTTTATGAAGAGCCTGTCTGTAGTCACACTGGTTTCGTTTATGTGTAAGCATTTTTTATCTGAAAAATGTTTCCTTCATCATCTTGTTCATTCACTGATTGTCAATGCTTCCCAGGTTCTTTGCAGCAAGGATCGTTAGTAGATCGCATACTGATAACAATCGTCAGAGAGTGTTGTTCTTGTATATCTTAAAAAATCTGGTATCATAAAACATGAGAACCGATCTGAATTAAAAGTGTGGGAAAAAGAGTTCGAGTACGTCATACGCGAGACAGGACATGAAAACCCGTTCCCAGCTCGCTCTTGGCAACGTACAGCACCGAAGTCGCTACAGAGTTTAGCGCATGCCGTACGGGAAGACTGCGCAAGCTTGATAACTATCCCCGGGGTTGCTCTGGGCAACATACAGCACCGAAGTTGCTACAGAGTTAAGCGCATCAGAGACTCTAATTTGTTGCCTTTCCATGGGCGCGCGACAGCACAAAAACAGAGATCGATAGGTAAAAATTCAAGATCGAAACCAAAACCAGACGAGAAAGAACAAGGAGGGGGGCCTCAGAGATACATTAGCAAATGTGGATCATCAGAGATGTCAGATGGTACGGACAAATTGTTGACATCACAGGCCCCCAAAATGGTAGATTGTGAGGCAACTATGAAAGAAGCAAACTCGTGATTGATAGCGTTGTTTCGTGGGTGGCTAAGCTCCAGCAGTCTCTGGAGTAGCTCCAGCCTTAGAATGTTTGTACATATCGTGATGAAAAATGTGATATTTCACCTTCCATATTCTCTGATGCCTCTAATTCGGGGAAAAGGCAGTTCAAGCTGTTTCCTTTTTGCTACAGGCATTTGATCCTCAGCATGTACAGTGTACATGATATGATATAGAAAGAGGTGGTTTCTCATAGTAAACTGCTACCATGTATAACCAATAGTTGCCTGCTCTCTAATGAAACTTGCTTGTCAAACTAGTTTGGCAAGCTTTGGCTTGCATTGTTTCTACTACTACTAGAACTACTAGATTGCCTCATGGACGAAAGGACTCTGCCCACTCCAGCGCACATTAAACTGAAGAAAACCAGAACATTCAACCATTCTGGCACAGATTCTAATTCGGTTGCATTTCAGTTTGATGATGTGCTGCTGCCTGCAATAGATTTTCCAGGCTGCTGATGTTGTGGTATTTGAACTGTATCAAGGGTCTGTAATGAACTTAACACTGCTTTCGTTTGAATTGAAGTCCCCTTAATCTTTTCCTTTTTGAAGATAATGCAAACATTTGTGTTGGTCCACTCATTTTCATTGTTGCCATGCGGTCCTGGAGTTAACCCTATGTCTTCATATTGGACTGATTCCAAACACAAGCACAAAAAGGGCAAGTAAACAGGGAAAGCACAACAAAAAAAATCAAAGAATCCATAGCCAACAATTTTTCTGTTTTTGTGGTTAAAAAAGCAAAGCTAAAAAGTGTGGAACAAAGGGATGCGCGAGCCGGACGTGAGCCGCCGAACGCATGATACCACGTTCCAAAATCGCTCTCGGCAAAGTATAGCACCGAAGTCGCTACAGAAGCGCATCAGAGACTCTAATTTGTTTGCCTCGGAAGTTCTAACAAGAATCATTCATTCGTACGAACGTCGGGAGATGTGGGGGACAGGGATGCGCACGCCGTACGAGAAGACGGCGCACGCATGATAACTATCGCCGGGGTCGCTCTGGGCAACGTACAGCACCGAAGTCGCTATGGGGTTTAGCGCATCAGAGACTCTAATTTGTTGCCTTTCCCATGGCTGAGCGACAGCAAAAACAGAGATCGATAGGTAAAAAAATTCAAATCGAAACCAAAACCAGATGGGGAAGAACCAGAAGGGGGACCTCAGAGATACATTAGCAAATGTGGATCATCAGAGATGTCAGATGGTACGGACAAATTGTTCACATCACAGGCCCCCAAAACAAAGAAAGATCGAATATTTGATCGAAACGCGAGGGGAAACTCGGGGAAGAAGAAACGAGGCGGCGGCGAGCGAGGAAACACATCTTGCGGCCTCGCCCCGTCGCGGCGGCGGCTTGTGGTGCTGGAAGGGGAGGGCATGTGGCGGGTTATATAGTGGTGCCCTTTAACCCTAGTTTCTTGCGGAACCAGAGAGCCGGGCTGGCGTTATCAAAGCCCAATAGGCCGCACGCACGAGCCACTGGGCCCATTTTAGGTGTAAACTCCTAAGGGGAGAGGCCCAGAAAATGGGCCCAGCTTCCTTCCGCGTACCGCCGAGATGGCGTTACGGGAGCCCCATACGCCGCCCACACGCGAGCTACTGGGCCCTTTGTCATCAGCCGAGTTTAGTTGTAATACGGACACAAAAATAATGCCTGGCTAGTACACAGCACATGGTACAGCTAGGAGTACCGCTCAAACCAAAAAAAAAAAAGGGGGGGTAGGAGTGGTCTTTGCTAGAGCATCTCATTTCTTGGACGCCCGATGCAGCTGGGCAAAACCACATGGTAGCAGTACAAAACAGTGAAAACCTTAGATATCACTCGTTGGTCAAGCACGAAAGACCAACAAGAACAACAGAATGCCCACGCGTGACGGCAATAGATCACTTTAGAACCGACCTGAACATGATCACTTAAAGCATGTACTGACCCTTCTTCTAAATTGAAGAAATGGTGGGCCGGGGAGACGGTGACATGTCTCGCCTGTGATGGCTGTGCTGGCCGGCCTCCAGCACAGCAATGGTGCAGCAGAATTTTCCTTCGCCCATGGAGCTTTGCAGCAGCGGCCGGGCAAAATAGGGGCGATGACAGGCGCCAATCGAAAAAGTGAGCGCGAGGAATAAACCGAGGGGATACCAGAAAGATCTAGAGAGAGGGATCAGAACCTTAGGGACAAAAGAAAAAGGAGAGATGGATGGATGGGATCCATGCATAGAGTGGCGTTGCCATTTGATTGGAGGAATCACCCAGCTCAGCCCAAATGAAATTACACGACGACGCAGCACAGAGCGACCAGAGCACAGGATTTCCGGAAGCCTTGCGGTCTGGAAGGGATATGGAAACCCGGTACTAGCTGCTTACGAAATGATAGAGAAAAGGGGGCATTTTTGGCGTGATAATGGAATGGCCATTATGAAATTTGAACCGTGGAAGGGGATGTTTCTTGCAGTTTTTTGTACGAGCCGTTACATATACTTCTACAAGCTGTAGAGAGTGATTTCTAGACAAGTAGAGAGTGCACCCATAACAACTAAGAGAATGCTGTAAATCAACAGCAACTTAAACTGCCAACCTGATGCTATATGCGGCTATGCTCAATAGAGTCCCAGCGTCCTCAGCTCCGTGACATGGCTAGGATCAAGGTCTGCCACTGGATCAGCTCCTTCAAGATCCTCTACGATATACTCCTGCCATAAGAAGAACATCACAGTATGAGCAAATCTTTTAGCATAAGTTTATCGTGAGAAAGAGAAGGTGCTACAAATTTAAAAGTTGTAATACTGAGAAGCTATTGTTTGCCAGGATAAGGAAAAAAAACAAAGGCACGTGTAACTAACAAGAAACACCCAAAAAAATCATCTCACAGGGACTTCATGCTCTAGTATAGCCCACTGGGATCATGCAAGATACAGAACCAATTGGGACACTCTATGTTGAAACTGGCATTCAGATTTTCCCAACATATCAGACTGTTGGTCACTAGAGTACTTGGTGGCACAACTAATAATTCATTAATCAGTTACAGAAACAGTTTATTAATCAGAAAATGCACTTCTTGGGATGGAGATCAATCAACAAACTTGATGTTTCTGTTTTTCTTTCTGTAACAAACCTTGGTTAACTCTTGCTTTGCAAGAACATGGTAGTGCCGTTCGGTGATCCTCTGTCCACATATTATAGCTATGAAGAATCCATATAGCAAACCAACCAAAATAACAGCCAGTACTGCAGTTTGAGAAAATATTATAAACATTTAGGAAAAAAATCTGAGCAAGTGCTTCAGACACGGCACAGATGATGCTAATACTTGTACAATCACAAATGCTATGCTAAATGCCGACAGCAGATAGACAAATGTCATTACATTCTCATCTAGCCTGTATTGTCTTTACAATTTACATATGCCCACCAATTTACAAGCATGAGTTATTGTAGCTCCCATTGAGCGTGTAGACTTATCTCTATCAGACATGATTGTCTACAATTTGAGTAGTTTAGACGATCATCTGAACTATGAAAAGAAATCCATATGACAGGTATTTCCATGCTTGCCCAAAGTACAAACCACGCTTAGATAACCATGCCTCATCCTATATGAAATGTACTCCCTCTGTAAATTTGTATAAGACGTTTTAGGTCACTAGTTTACTGACCTAAAATGTCTTATAAAAGTTTACAGAGGGAGTACTATGTATGTTTTGTTTGAACTCAAAGGACCAAAGGTGTTGCTGGGACCATAAATTACACAATGATGATCTATATCCTCATAGATACAGAAATACATATCAGGCAAGCATAAGACCATTTGAACACCATATATCTTAATACTGGCCACAAAATTAAAAATGGAAGATGCAAATAATGAGTGGCTTATTTTAAAGAAGTAGCCAAACCATATTGAGAGCACTGAATAGGAAGAAATCCAGTACTAATAAATGGCATAAGTTATCTAGTTCTCATTCGACATGTTAGGTAAATGGCAATTCAAGAAATTTCTTGAATCATAGACAAAGATATTTTGTAACATGTGCAAGGATAGTAGACATCACTATGAAAATTGAACTTACTTGCCAATGCATAAAAAGCATAAGGATGCTGTTCATAGCCAAACATTTCTTGCAGCTCATCTCCATAAAATCTGTATACCAGCATACCCAATAAAACAACAACCTATCAGGCAAAAAGAAAATAAATCAACTTGGTAACAAAACAATCAACTGTGTAAGAAAATTAGTTCATGGCACTAGACTATGCAAGGTGTGAACATCTTACCAGTTGTACAATGAAAAAGATCAATGTGTGATCTCTAGCAACCAGAAGTTGAAACTTGAGCCTTAACCACCATCGATCTGGAGGAACATTTGCACGAAGTAAGAATGCTGCCCGACACTCAGTGCAATGTGAAAATGCAAAACCTTCCTGGGTGATGTGTAACAAAGAAACTAGGTCAGAATGAGAATAATGTAACGATAATGAGTGTTAGCATGTCAGGTGGTTTGGGTGGATTTCAGGATGATTGAGCACTTGAGCGTCAACTCTACACTCTACAAGTGCAATGTAAATGATAAAATGCTCGTGAATCAATACCTTTGTTGATCTCCAGTTATCAAGACAGGACCTATGGACATACTTTTGTGTGCCCTTGCAATTGCATGGCGCAATTAAGTCATCACCTGCTTGCAGCAGAAATGCGACATGGTAAACAGTGATTTAATATAAAATATAACAAGGTATATAAAAGATATAAGAAAAGGGTATTTCAGGTCATAGTGTAGTGTGGACTGTGGACCTTCATTATCAAGGCAAATCCGGCATTGTGGAAAGTCTTGAATGACAAGATGGGTATCTTCATCCGCATCGATATTGTGGTTTTCATCCTCAACAATCAATGGCTTGATTTCACATGAGCCCAGATACTCGGTGGAGCTTCCTGCGGTGTCAGATTGCGAAAATATCTCCTGCGAATCTGACGTTGCTTCCTGGTCACAAAGGGGCACCAGCTGTGTCCCTTCGTCATCTCGGGTGCCATGTGAAGCCAACTGCATTATGAACAATACCCAAATCATGCCTGGATATCACTGAGGAAACATGTTGCCGGTCATATGATAAAAGCAAGTCCTGCAGGATAATGAAGTACCAGTCAACTATAAATAATAAGCATGATTTTGAAAGAAAGGGTGGAACAAATTAATAGCTAGATATAATAACATAGTAACACGACGTAAAAACAAAAGGCCATTTAGGGTAAATTCCATGAAATTTTGAAGTATGGATACTGGTAAGTGGTAACCTCCTCTTTGGTTGACAATGAAGAACATGCTATTGGGCATGTTATCAGACCACATGCTATTTTTAAATATTTTCTTAGCAAATGTTTTTAACAGTTTACATTTTTACACGAACTAGAAATTGGTTCATAATGGAATCCTGTACACTGAAACATGGAATGATTGATGTCCTCTGCTGGGTTTCTCTGCTTGGGACTGTTCCATTAGCATCCTTAATGACCATATAGAGTGCAAAATCAGTTATGGTCCCAAGTTGGGGGGACTGTACATTATTGGCTTTAGGTACCAGTCCCAACAAATCCAGCGCACGAAACCTGGGAGCATCAATTGAGAATTCAAAACAAGCAACAGCCGGCAACTGTGAATCAACGACTACAAGGGCTGACGCAACCCCCCTCCGAGTGACCCAGTAAAAAGCAAGGAACGAAGCCAAAAGGCAGGAAACGAATCCAATCCCAGCAGCGCGTCGCCGCGGCGGATTCCCCGCGGCTCCACAGCGATTCTCGGGCCTTCCCTAATCACCACCAAGTGGTACACGGTAAACGACGGCGACGGCGACCACGAGGGGCTGCGCTGGGCGACGGCGCGGCGCGCATTCGGTGCCGCTGACCGACCTCGGTCGTCGCCTCGACGGGCTCCCGTGGAAACGAATCCGCGATCCTCCCATGTACGTAGCACGGGGGTGTAAATATGCAGGGCGGGCCACGGCTTACCGGTGCAACCCCGCGGCAATGGGGGCTGGGGCGCGGCGGCGGGATCTGAGGGGGAGTGGCCGGAGCGCGTCTACTCCGGCGGCCTTCTGGAAGGACGGAGACTGACCGGAGGGGGAGAGGGGTGGGGCCGCCGTGGGAAAAGAGGTGGTTGGTTTGGTTCATTCGGTGCCTCGTTGGTCTCTTCTATTCGTGCTATTTTTTATCTAAAATAAAGTCTAGGACACATCTAGATGTGACATAATTATGTCATATCTAAGCTTATGTATATTCTGTTCGTGATTTTTTTTTGTCTTAATTTTTTTTTTGTTGCTGCATTATATATTTGTAGGAACTTAGATGTGACATCCTTAAAAAACATCTAGATGTGAATTAGTCAAACTGTAAAATAAAACTTTGTGCATTGACTTTCTTTTTCCTTTTTTTGCGAGGAGAAAGGGATTTTATTCCATAATTTTAGAGTTACAATCAAGAGGCAAAGATTTCCTCGGTACATGAGAATTACTCCTTCCATTCCTAAATATAAGTTTTTTTAGACATTTTAAATGGAATACAACATACGGATGTATGTAGATATATTTTAGAGTATAGATTTACTCGTTTTGCTCCATATGTAGTTCGTTGGAATGTCTAAAAAGACTTATATTTAGGGTTATCAAAAAAAAGACTTATATTTAGGAACGGTGGGAGCATATATCTTGTCTTTCTTTTCTTTTTTCGCGAGTAGAGATTATATCTTATCAAACCCCTACCAACCAACAGGGCTTTAATCTCCAAAGCCAAATGACTGTAAGCAGAACGGTCGAGAGAATCTGAAGTGAGGACCAAAAGAGCTCACGACGTGTCTGATCGAATAATAACCAAAAGATCTGTATGCTGGATTGCAAACATGCTGGATTAAATTATGAATCTCCGCCCCAGGTGCATCGTTGCAATGGAATAAGAACCTGAAAGTGACGAAGAAAACATTCCCGTCATGCCTTTTCAAGATCATACATGTTGTCGTTGTTCTGTCGGACGACGAAAAGGAACATCAAAAGAGAAACAGATCTTGTCACACGACGATGGTGGCCACGATGTACTCGAGTGACAATAGGATGCACAGGTATTGCAACAATATCAAACATCAGCATCTTCCTCTTAATTATCTCCTCGTATGAGTATTTTCTATTATTATTATTTTTGACGGGAAGGCCTTCATGGCTAGTTTTATTTATTAATGACCGCTACATCGTCCAGAAGAAAGTTTACAATAAAACTCGGTGGTGCATCAACCCACACAGACGGGTTGTTTGCGCTCCCCCACCTAGCTAGCTCATGAGCAACAATATTTGACTCACGGTTACAATGCTCTATGAAAACTCTCCCAAAATCTTGCAAAAGTGTCCTACATTCCTCTAGTACAGGTGCCGCCACCATGCCTTGGCCATCATTCTCCTTCATGGCATCTACTCCCTCCGTTCCAAAATAGATGACCCAACTTTGTACTGACCTTAGTATAAAGTTGGGTCATCTATTTTGGAACGGAGGGAGTATAACAATGATATTGTCACTCCTTACTATCACATTATTACATCCCATACTTTGGAGGAATTTGAGGCCTTCTCTGAGTGCAGCAGCGTCTGCGCACACCACATCAGCTACATGAGTCAGTTTTGCCGTGGTTGCTCCAATGAAATTCCCGCGATTATCTCGGACTATGGCCCCACATCCTCCTGAATTTTCGCCCACATAAAATGACGCATCCACATTCAAAACCTGCTGGTTGGCGAGAACCACCGGTTCATTCTACTAGAGCTCCCTATTTTCCCAGCAGCACGAACAAAATTTAAAGTTACAGCTTGGATCGCCATTGTCGTCCGCTGAGGATTCTGGATTGTTTCTCCGCGAACAAATTGTCTGCGCTGCCACCATATATACCAGCAAGACGCCGCTACAATTTCGGGAACAGGAATTCCCTCCGTATATGTACCCTGATGTTCATCATCACAAAGTAGAAACTCAAGTGTACCTGCACCCGTTCGATTGGTACTAGCTCCTGAGACCAGGTTATCAAGTCCCATCGCTGTCCAGATTTCCCGAGCTCTGTTACAAGTGAACAACGCATGACGAGCATCTTCTGCTCCTTCAGTGCAGTGTGGACAATGCGACCTACTGCCGATATGACGATTTGCGAGCACACTGTAACACAGGATTGTATTGTGTAAGCATCTCCAACTGAAAATCTTAATTTTAGCTGGTAGTTTCAGTTGCCAAATTCTTTTCCAAACTGGATGCGGGTTAGATCCACTCTGATATGTATTCCTCTCCTCCTCCTTGATATAAGTATCCTCCCATAGTTTATGATAAGCTAAGCGAACTGAAAACCGGCCATTTCTGTTCATATGAGTATTTTCTAAGCGTTATTAAGGAACTGCCAATTCGTCGTGTAGCATCTTTATTGCGGGTAATATCACTCCTTTTTTGACCAAGGGGTAATATCGTGTGACGCCTCAAGACCAGAGCTTCAGATGCCTTCGGGGTTTCCGAGATTCGTTGTGTGTTTTGTTTTTGCTTGCGCGTCGCATCTTGCCATGTCATAATGTGCATTGCATCATGTCATCATGCCATCATGTCATTAATCTTCGCACTTCAACTCAACTAAATAAAATTGCATAGATCTTTCGATCTATTTAAATTGAGGGAATTCACATGGTGTTTCTCTTTATAACATATCCTCCCAATATTTAGGGAGCTATATAAAACCATTTCATTGTCTTGGAATCACCCATAACACATTTGCACCGTTCTTAAAATTTCTTTCATCCAACTCAACTTCATTTCTTCCTTTGGGGCCTTTTAGTAGATTGAGTTGCAATTTTACTTCATCCATAAATGTCCCAAATTTGCCCATAAATCACATCTAATGTGTGGGATCATCTTCTCAAATCTCAGCCCGTTTAGAGTCTTTTCAAATGGGCTTCAAAAATTCAAACATGTTCCTTTGTGTGAAATTTATTCTCTCTAAAATTCCTTTCGCCATTTTATTTAAATTCCTCATATTTTTATGAGTCCAGGGAAATTATCCACATGTCCAACTTTTTCCCCTAACCTCTCTTTCTTTTTCTTCCATATCTCTGTTTTTTTTGTTCTTTAGAGTGAGAGAGAGCCCAGCCCAGCTACAACCTATGCTAGGCCGGCCCTTTAGGCCCACCTAATCCTAACCTAACCATCTCCCCTGACCCGATCCCCTCACCCTCTTCCTCTCGTCCTCCCACGCCGCCGCCATCTCCCTCCTTCGTCCCGATCCCATCTCCTCCTCTCTTTCCCTCTGCAGCGCCACCCAACCGCACCAGGAAGGAGTCCCGCTCGGCCCCTCGTCCTCCTCCCGCAGGAGCCCTCACACCAGCGCCTGGCAGATCCCCTCCTTCCTCCTGGCGCCTTCCATCTCGCGTTCCACCAGCGCGCTGGCCTCCCCGCCTCTGGCAACGGCCGCCGCCCGTTCGTCGCCTCCGCCGCAGGAGCCTCGTGCTCGGTCCCTCGTCAAGGCCATGGATGCCGCCGCCGTCCTCCTGCTGCCATCCTGCACCGCCCGTCGCCATCAACTCCTCTGGCCGCCGCGTCCTCCCTCTCCTCCGTGGCCGCGCGCTGCCCGGTACCTCCTTCTCCTGCGAAGCCCGACGCCTCTCGCCGTGTCAGCGTCGACCCCGACCTCCTCGTCGAGTCCGGCAGGCCCTCGTCCCTACGCCAAGTTCTCTGCAGCAGCAGTCCATCCCCTACCTCACCGTCGCTGTCCCGTGCACCTCCGCAATCCTCCTGCTTCGCCGGACTAGTCCGCCTCGTCGCCGTCCTCACAGCGCCGCCTCAAGATCGTCATCGCCTTGCTTCGCCTCCTGGCAGGAACAACAGCGTCCACCTCGCCCCTCGTTGGGCTTCGACCCCTGCTCGACGCCAAGACCGCGGCTCCATGTCCCCTTGGACGCCAAGTTCTTTTCCGGAGACCTCTCCAAGACCAGGATACGCCAAGACCCGTTCGTGGTTTTCGTCAAGTTTGAGCACCGCGGAACGAGGCTTTTGCCTTGCTCATTCTGGGACGTGACAAGTTTCCTCTTCGAAAGTACGTCTAACCTCACAAGTACCGTCGCACCGAAGACGTTTGATGCATCAAGTTCATCTCCCAAGATTTCACCAAGTACCACAACGGCCGTTATTCGCCAAGTACCCCTTCGGATCACCAAGTTTCGACTATCATCGTCGTGAACAACTTTTGAAACGTGTATCACTAACGCCAAGTACTAGTTCTGCGAGGACCGCCAAGTTCGTCATCCGTCGTCTCCGAAATCGCCAAGTACCACGTCGATACGAGAACAACTACCCTCGACGTGCATTTTGCCAAGTACCACTACCGTCGACCCTCGAAGACTCCGTGGAAGTCAAGTTTCTCGCCATAACCCTGAACATCTACGAAAACTTGTGCGACTAAGAACGTGAACGACTACCGTCGCGAGAACGTCTACTTCCACTACGAACTTGATCCGTTCCGAAAAGTCACGCCTCGAAGGTATAACCCCGAAACGACGCTGTGGAACGATTGCATGTGTGTTGTACGAGATGCCCGTGTTTGCACCGTGCCCGTTTTGTTCGTCGCACATCGTCACTCGTTTCCTTGCCACCGTCATGTGGGAACATGTATCCGGGAGCACCCCATCATCTTGCATGACACACTCACACCCACTTCCTTTTGCACCGGTATTCCTGTGAGCTACCGGAACCGATATGTTGCCGTGGCACCATTTTCGGATTCGTTGTCGTGGCACCCCTTTCATTTCCGCCACGCTGACTAATGCTTCATATAATGCTCTTATCAACATTTTCATAAAACTTGCATAAACTGGCACATGTCATCCACATCATGATAAAAATATTTAAAATGGTTACAAGTGTTGTTTGCTTAAATTGCTAAATGCATATGGGGATTTATCGAAATCGTTGCTTGTTCCGGCCTCATTTAAACTTGTTTAGATAGATGTTTTACTCATGACTCACCTCTTGCCATGTTAACAACATTTAATATTGTTGAGTACATAATCGGGAGTGAACTAAATAAACGAATGTGGTGCTTTGTCAATTGCTATGCCGCGATACCTACCACTAGCTATATCATGCCTCCTATTGGGGAACGTTGCAGAAAACAAAAAAAATTCTAGGGTTTCACCAAGATCCATCTATGAGTTCATCTAGCAACGAGTGATCGGATTGCATCTACATATCTTTGTAGATCACGCGCGGAAGCGTTCAAAGAACGGGGATGAGGAAGTCGTACTCGACGTGATCCAAATCACCGGAGATCCTAGCGCCGAACGGACGGCACCTTTGCGTTCAACACATGTACGGTCAGCGTGACGTCTCCTTCTTGATCCAGCAAGGGGGAAGGAGAGGTTGATGAAGATCCAGCAGCATGACGGTGTGGTGGTGGATGCAGGGGTCACCGCAGCAGGGCTTCGCCGTTCTACTACGAGAGGGAGAGGTGTTGCAGGGGAGAGGGAGGCGCCAAGACTCAAGGGTGCGGCTGCCCCCTCCCTCCCCCCTTTATATAGGCCCCCTAGGGGGTGCGCCGGCCCTAGGAGATGGGATCTCCTAGGGGGGCGGCGGCCAAGGGGTGGAGTGCCCCCCAAGCCAGGTGGGGCGCCCCCCCACCCTAGGGTTCCCAACCCTAGGCGCATGGGGTGGGCCAAGGGGGGCGCACCAGCCCACTATGGGCTGGTTCCCCTCCCCACTTTGGCCCATGGGGCCCTCCGGGATGGGTGGCCCCACCCGGTGGACCCCCGGGACCCTTCCGGTGGTCCCGGTACAATACCGGTGACCCCCGAAACTCTCCCGATGGCCGAAACTGCACTTCCTATATATAATTCTTCACCTCCGGACCATTCCGGAACTCCTCGTGACGTCCAGGATCTCATCCGGGACTCCGAACAACTTTCGGGTTACTGCATATTCATATCTCTACAACCCTAGCGTCACCGAACCTTAAGTGTGTAGACCCTACGGGTTCGGGAGACATGTAGACATGACCGAGATGGCTCTCCGGTCAATAACCAACAGCGGGATCTGGATACCCATGTTGGCTCCCACATGCTCCTCGATGATCTCATCGGATGAACCACGATGTCGAGGATTCAAGCAACCCCGTATACAATTCCCTTTGTCAATCGGTACGTTACTTGCCCGAGATTCGATCGTCGGTATCCCAATACCTCGTTCAATCTCGTTACCGGCAAGTCACTTTACTCGTACCGTAATGCATGATCCCGTGACCAGACACTTGGTCACTTTGAGCTCATTGTGATGATGCATTACCGAGTGGGCCCAGAGATACCTCTCCGTCATACGGAGTGACAAATCCCAGTCTTGATCCGTGTCAACCCAACAGACACTTTCGGAGATACCCGCAGTATACCTTTATAGTCACCCAGTTACGTTGTGACGTTTGGTACACCCAAAGCACTCCTACGGTATCCGGGAGTTACACGATCTCATGGTCTAAGGAAAAGATACTTGACATTGGAAAAACTCTAGCAAACGAACTATACGATCTTGTGCTATGTTTAGGATTGGGTCTTGTCCATCACATCATTCTCCTAATGATGTGATCCCGTTATCAATGACATCCCCATGTCCATAGCCAGGAAACCATGACTATCTGTTGATCAACGAGCTAGTCAACTAGAGGCTCACTAGGGACACATTGTGGTCTATGTATTCACACATGTATTACGATTTCCGGATAATAAAATTATAGCATGAATAATAGACAATTATCATGAACAAGGAAATATAATAATAATCCTTTTATTATTGCCTCTAGGGCATATTTCCAACAGTCTCCCACTTGCACTAGAGTCAATAATCTAGTTACATTGTGATGAATCGAACACCCATGGAATTCTGGTGTTGATCATGTTTTGCTCTAGGGAGAGGTTTAGTCAACGGATCTGCTACATTCAGGTCCGTATGTACTTTACAAATCTCTATGTCTCCATTTTGAACACTTTCACGAATGGAGTTGAAGCGACGCTTGATATGCCTGGTCTTCCTGTGAAACCTGGGCTCCTTGGCAAGGGCAATAGCTCCAGTGTTGTCACAGAAGAGAGTCATCGGGCCCGACGCATTGGGTATGACTCCTAGGTCGGTAATGAACTCCTTCACCCAGACTGCTTCGTGTGCTGCCTCCGAGGCTGCCATGTACTCCGCTTCACATGTAGATCCCGCCACAACGCTTTGCTTGCAACTGCACCAGCTTACTGCCCCACCATTCAAAATATACACGTATCCGGTTTGTGACTTAGAGTCATCCAGATCTGTGTCGAAGCTAGCGTCGACGTAACCCTTTACGACGAGCTCTTCGTCACCTCCATAAACGAGAAACATTTCCTTAGTCCTTTTCAGGTACTTCAGGATATTCTTGACCGCTGTCCAGTGTTCCTTGCCGGGATTACTTTGGTACCTACCTACCAAACTTACGGCAAGGTTTACATCAGGTCTGGTACACAGCATGGCATACATAATAGAACCTATGGCTGAGGCATAGGGGATGACACTCATCTCTTCTATATCTTCTGCCGTGGTCGGACATTGAGCTGAGCTCAATTTCACACCTTGCAACACAGGCAAGAACCCCTTCTTAGACTGATCCATATTGAACTTCTTCAATATCTTATCAAGGTATGTGCTTTGTGAAAGACCTATGAGGCGTCTTGATCTATCTCTATAGATCTTGATGCCTAATATATAAGCAGCTTCTCCAAGGTCCTTCATTGAAAAACTCTTATTCAAGTAGGCCTTAATGCTGTCCAAAAGTTCTATATCATTTCCCATCAAAAGTATGTCATCTACATATAATATGAGAAATGCTACAGAGCTCCCACTCACTTTCTTGTAAACGCAGGCTTCTCCATAAGTCTGCATAAACCCAAACGCTTTGATCATCTCATCAAAGCGAATGTTCCAACTCCGAGATGCTTGCACCAGCCCATAAATCGAGCGTTGGAGCTTGCACACCTTGTCAGCATTCTTAGGATCGACAAAACCTTCCGGCTGCATCATATACAGTTCTTCCTTAAGATAACCGTTAAGGAATGCCGTTTTGACGTCCATTTGCCATATCTCATAATCATAGTATGCGGCAATTGCTAACATGATTCGGACGGACTTCAGCTTTGCCACGGGAGAGAATGTCTCATCGTAGTCAACCCCTTGAACTTGTCGATAACCCTTAGCGACAAGCCTAGCTTTATAGATGGTCACATTACCATCCGCGTCTGTCTTCTTCTTAAAGATCCATTTATTTTCTATGGCTCGCCGATCATCGGGCAAGTCAGTCAAAGTCCATACTTCGTTTTCATACATGGATCCTATCTCGGATTTCATGGCTTCCAGCCATTTGTCGGAATCCGGGCCCGCCATCGCTTCTTCATAGTTCGAAGGTTCACCGTTGTCTAACAACATGATTTCCAAGACAGGGTTGCCGTACCACTCTGGTGCGGAACGTGTCCTTGTGGACCTTCGAAGTTCAGTAGGAGCTTGATCAGAAATATCTTGATCATCATCATTAACTTCCTCTCTAATTGGTGCAGGCACCACAGGAACATTTTCCTGAGCTGCGCTACTCTCTGCTTCAAGAGGCAGTACTTCATCAAGCTCTACTTTCCTCCCACTTACTTCTTTCGAGAGAAACTCTTTCTCTAGAAAGGATCCATTCTTGGCAACAAAGATCTTGCCTTCGGATCTGAGGTAGAAGGTATACCCAATAGTTTCTTTAGGGTATCCTATGAAGACGCATTTTTCCGACTTGGGTTCGAGCTTTTCAGGTTGAAGTTTCTTGACATAAGCATCGCATCCCCAAACTTTTAGAAACGACAGCTTAGGCTTCTTCCCAAACCATAATTCATACGGTGTCGTCTCAACGGATTTCGACGGAGCCCTATTTAAAGTGAATGCGGCAGTCTCTAAAGCATAGCCCCAAAATGACAGCGGTAAATCGGTAAGAGACATCATAGATCGCACCATATCCAATAGAGTGCGATTACGACGTTCGGACACACCATTACGCTGAGGTGTTCCAGGCGGCGTGAGTTGTGAAACTATTCCACATTTTCTTAAGTGTGTGCCAAATTCGTGACTCAAGTATTCTCCTCCACGATCTGATCGCAAAAACTTGATTTTTCTGTCACGTTGATTTTCAACCTCACTCTGAAATTCCTTGAACTTTTCAAAGGTTTCAGACTTGTGTTTCATTAAGTAGACATACCCATATCTACTCAAGTCATCAGTGAGGGTGAGAACATAACGATAGCCACCACGAGCCTCAACACTCATTGGACCGCACACATCAGTATGTATGATTTCCAATAGGTTGGTTGCTCGCTCCATTGTTCCTGAGAACGGAGTCTTGGTCATCTTACCCATGAGGCATGGTTCGCACGTGTCAAATGATTCGTAATCAAGAGACTCTAAAAGTCCATCTGCATGGAGCTTCTTCATGCGTTTGACACCTATGTGACCAAGGCGGCAGTGCCACAAGTATGTGGGACTATCATTATCAACCTTACATCTTTTGGTATTCACACTATGAATATGTGTAGCATTACGCTCGAGATTCATTAAGAATAAACCATTCACCATAGGAGCGTGACCATAAAACATATCTCTCATATAAATAGAACAACCATTATTCTCGGATTTAAATGAGTAGCCATCTCGAATTAAACGAGATCCTGATACAATGTTCATGCTCAAAGCTGGTACTAAATAACAATTATTGAGGTTTAAAACTAATCCCGTGGGTAAATGTAGAGGTAGCGTGCCGACGGCGATCACATCGACCTTGGAACCATTCCCGACGCGCATCGTCACCTCGTTCTTCGCCAGTCTCCGTTTATTCCGCAGCTCCTGCTTTGAGTTACAAATGTGAGCAACCGCACCGGTATCAAATACCCAGGAGCTACTACGAATACTGGTAAGGTACACATCAATTACATGTATATCACATATACCTTTTGTGTTGCCGGCCTTCTTGTCCGCTAAGTATTTGGGGCAGTTCCGCTTCCAGTGACCACTTCCCTTGCAATAAAAGCACTCAGTCTCGGGCTTGGGTCCATTCTTTGGCTTCTTCCCGGCAGCTTGCTTACCGGGCGCGGCAACTCCCTTGCCGTCCTTCTTGAAGTTCTTTTTACCCTTGCCTTTCTTGAACTTGGTGGTTTTATTGACCATCAACACTTGATGTTCCTTTTTGACTTCTACCTCTGCTGATTTCAGCATTGAAAATACCTCAGGAATGGTCTTTTCCATCCCCTGCATATTGAAGTTCATCACAAAGCTCTTGTAGCTCGGTGGAAGCGACTGAAGGATTCTGTCAATGACCGCGTCATCCGGGAGATTAACTCCCAGCTGAGTTAAGCGGTTATGTAATCCAGACATAGTGAGTATGTGCTCACTGACAGAACTATTTTCCTCCATCTTACAGCTGAAGAACTTGTCGGAGACTTCATATCTCTCGACCCGGGCATGAGCTTGAAAAACCATTTTCAGCTCTTCGAACATCTCATATGCTCCGTGTCTCTCAAAACGCTTTTGGAGCCCCGGTTCTAAGCTGTAAAGCATGCCGCACTGAACGAGGGAGTAGTCATCAGCACGTGTCTGCCAAGCGTTCATAACGTCTTGGTTCTGTGGGATGGGTGCGTCACCTAGCGGTGCTTCTAGGACATAATCTTTCTTGGCAGCTATGAGGATGATCCTCAGGTTCCGGACCCAGTCCGTATAATTGCTGCCATCGTCTTTCAGCTTGGTTTTCTCTAGGAACGCGTTGAAGTTGAGGACAACGTGGGCCATTTGATCTACAAGACATATTGTAAAGATTTTAGACTAAGTTCATGATAATTAAGTTCATCTAATCAAATTATATAATGAACTCCCACTCAGATAGACATCCCTCCCGTCATCTAAGTATAACATGATCCGAGTTAACTAGGCCGTGTCCGATCATCACGTGAGACGGACTAGTCAACATCGGTGAACATCTTCATGTTGATCGTATCTTCTATACGACTCATGCTCGACCTTTCGGTCTTCTGTGTTCCGAGGCCATGTCTGTACATGCTAGGCTCGTCAAGTCAACCTAAGTGTTTGCATGTGTAAATCTGTCTTACACCCGTTGTATGTGAACGTTGGAATCTATCACACCCGATCATCACGTGGTGCTTCGAAACAACGAACTGTCGCAACGGTGCACAGTTAGGGGAAACACTTTCTTGAAATTATTATGAGGGATCATCTTATTTACTACCGTCGTTCTAAGTAAACAAGATGCAAAAACATGATAAACATCACATGCAATCAAATAATAATAGTGACATGATATGGCCAATATCACATAGCTCCTTTGATCTCCATCTTGGGGCTCCATGATCATCTTGTCACCGGCATGACACCATGATCTCCATCATCATGATCTCCATCATCGTGTCTCCATGAAGTTGCTCGCCAACTATTACTTCTACTACTATGGCTAACACGTTTAGCAATAAAGTAAAGTAATTTACATGGCGTTTCTCAATGACACGCAGGTCATACAAAAAATAAAGACAACTCCTATGGCTCCTGCCGGTTGTCATACTCATCGACATGCAAGTCGTGATTCCTATTACAAGAACATGATCTCATACATCACATATATATCATTCATCATTCATCACAACTTTGGCCATATCACATCACAAAGCACTTGCTGCAAAAACAAGTTAGACGTCCTCTAATTGTTGTTGCAAGTTTTACGTGGCTGCAAAAGGGTTCTAGCAAGAACGTTTTCTTACCTACGTGAAAGCCACAACGTGATTTGTCAACTTCTATTTACCCTTCATAAGGACCCTTTTCATCGAATCCGCTCCAACTAAAGTGGGAGAGACAGACACCCGCTAGCCACCTTATGCAACTAGTGCATGTCAGTCGGTGGAACCAGTCTCACGTAAGCGTACGTGTAAGGTCGGTCCGGGCCGCTTCATCCCACAATACCGCTGAAGCAAAATAAGACTAGTAGCGGCAAGAAAGTTGACAACATCTACGCCCACAACAAATTGTGTTCTACTCGTGCAAAGAGAACTACGCATAGACCTAGCTCATGATGCCACTGTTGGGGAACGTTGCAGAAAACAAAAAAATTCTACGGTTTCACCAAGATCCATCTATGAGTTCATCTAGCAACGAGTGATCGGATTGCATCTACATACCTTTGTAGATCACGCGCGGAAGCGTTCAAAGAACGGGGATGAGGAAGTCGTACTCGACGTGATCCAAATCACCGGAGATCCTAGCGCCGAACGGACGGCACCTCCGCGTTCAACACACGTACGGTCAGCGTGACGTCTCCTCCTTCTTGATCCAGCAAGGGGGAAGGAGAGGTTGATGAAGATCCAGCAGCACGACGGCGTGGTGGTGGATGCAGGGGTCACCGCAGCAGGGCTTCGCCGTTCTACTACGAGAGGGAGAGGTGTTGCAGGGGAGAGGGAGGCGCCAAGACTCAAGGGTGCGGCTGCCCCCTCCCTCCCCCCTTTATATAGGCCCCCTAGGGGGTGCGCCGGCCCTAGGAGATGGGATCTCCTAGGGGGGCGGCGGCCAAGGGGTGGAGTGCCCCCCAAGCCAGGTGGGGCGCCCCCCCACCCTAGGGTTCCCAACCCTAGGCGCATGGGGTGGGCCAAGGGGGGCGCACCAGCCCACTATGGGCTGGTTCCCCTCCCCACTTTGGCCCATGGGGCCCTCCGGGATGGGTGGCCCCACCCGGTGGACCCCCGGGACCCTTCCGGTGGTCCCGGTACAATACCGGTGACCCCCGAAACTCTCCCGATGGCCGAAACTGCACTTCCTATATATAATTCTTCACCTCCGGACCATTCCGGAACTCCTCGTGACGTCCAGGATCTCATCCGGGACTCCGAACAACTTTCGGGTTACTGCATATTCATATCTCTACAACCCTAGCGTCACCGAACCTTAAGTGTGTAGACCCTACGGGTTCGGGAGACATGTAGACATGACCGAGATGGCTCTCCGGTCAATAACCAACAGCGGGATCTGGATACCCATGTTGGCTCCCACATGCTCCTCGATGATCTCATCGGATGAACCACGATGTCGAGGATTCAAGCAACCCCGTATACAATTCCCTTTGTCAATCGGTACGTTACTTGCCCGAGATTCGATCGTCGGTATCCCAATACCTCGTTCAATCTCGTTACCGGCAAGTCACTTTACTCGTACCGTAATGCATGATCCCGTGACCAGACACTTGGTCACTTTGAGCTCATTGTGATGATGCATTACCGAGTGGGCCCAGAGATACCTCTCCGTCATACGGAGTGACAAATCCCAGTCTTGATCCGTGTCAACCCAACAGACACTTTCGGAGATACCCGCAGTATACCTTTATAGTCACCCAGTTACGTTGTGACGTTTGGTACACCCAAAGCACTCCTACGGTATCCGGGAGTTACACGATCTCATGGTCTAAGGAAAAGATACTTGACATTGGAAAAACTCTAGCAAACGAACTATACGATCTTGTGCTATGTTTAGGATTGGGTCTTGTCCATCACATCATTCTCCTAATGATGTGATCCCGTTATCAATGACATCCCCATGTCCATAGCCAGGAAACCATGACTATCTGTTGATCAACGAGCTAGTCAACTAGAGGCTCACTAGGGACACATTGTGGTCTATGTATTCACACATGTATTACGATTTCCGGATAATAAAATTATAGCATGAATAATAGACAATTATCATGAACAAGGAAATATAATAATAATTCTTTTATTATTGCCTCTAGGGCATATTTCCAACACCTCCCATATTGCCATGTCAAGCCTCTAACCCACCTTTCCTAGCAAACCATTGTTTGGCTATGTTACCGCTTTGCTCAGCCCCTCTTATAGCGTTGCTAGTTGCAGGTGAAGATGAAGTTTGTTTCATGTTGGAACATGGATATTGTTGGGATATCATTATTACATATATTGTTTACTTTAATGCATCTATATACTTGGTAAAGGATGGAAGGCTCGGCCTTATGCCTGGTGTTTTGTTTCACTCTTGCCGCCCTAGTTTCTGTCATACCGGTGTGTATGTTCCTTGATTTTGCGTTCCTTACACGGTTGGGTGTTATGGTAACCCCTTGACAATTCGCTTTGAATAAAACTCCTCCAGCAAGGCCCAACCTTGGTTTTACATTTTCCTAACAACCTATCATCTTCCCTTGGGTCCTGCAGACTCAAGGGTTATCTTTATTTTAACCCCCCCCCCCCCCCCCCCGGGCCAGTGCTTGTCTAAATGTTGATCCGAACCAAAGCCACTTGCGGCGCCACCTCGGGGAAACTTGAGGGCTGGTTTTAGCTGTACGTAGTGTTCATCCGGTGTTGCCATGAGAACGAGATATGTGCAGCTCCTATCAGGATGTCGGCGCATCGGGCGGTCTTGCTGGTCTTGTTTTACCATTGTCGGAATGTCTTGTAACCGGGATTCCGAGTCTGATTGGGTCTTCCTGGGAGAAGGAATATTCTTTGTTGACCGTCAGAGCTTGTGATGGGCTAAGTTGGGACACCCCTACAGGGTTTTGAACTTTCAAAAGCCGTGCCCGCGGTTATGGGCAGATGGGAATTTGTTAATATCCGGTTGTAGAAAACTTGACACTTAACTTAATTAAAATGAATCAACCGTGTGTGTAGCCGTGATGGTCTCTTTTCGGCGGAGTCCGGGAAGAGAACACGGTCTCGTGTTATGCTTGAACGTAAGTAGCTTTAGGATCACTTCTTGATCATTCGGTGGAGCGCGGCGGCGGGATCTGAAAGGGGGAGTGGCCGGAGTGCGTCTACTCCGGCGGCCTTCTAGAAGGACGGAGACTGGCTGGAGGGGGAGAGGGGTGGGGCCGCCGTGGAAAAGAGGTGGTTGGTTTGGTTCATTCGGTGCCTCGTTGGTCTCTTCTATTCGTGTTGTTTTTTACCTAAAATAAAAATATGTGCATTGACTTTCTTTTTCCTTTTTTTGCCAAGAGAAAGACATTTTGTTCCATAATTTTAGAGTTACAATCAAGAGGCAAGAGTTCCTCGATACATGGAACTATATCTCGTCTTCCTTTTCTTTTTTTTGCGAGTGGAGACTATATCTTATCAAACCCCTATTAACCAAAAGGGCTTTAATCTTCAAAGTCAAATGACCGTAAGCAGAACGGTCGAGAGAATCTGAAGTGAGGACCGAAAGAGCTCACGACGTGTCTGGTTGAATAATAACCAAAAGATCTGTATGGTGGATTACAAACGCTGCCTTGGATTAAATCATGGATCTCTGCCTCAAGTGCATCGTTGCAATGGAATAAGAACCTGAAAGTGACGAAGAAGACATTCCCGTCATGCCTTCTCAAGATCATACATGTTGTCGTTGTTCTGTCGGACGACGAAAAGGATCATCAAAAGATAAATAGGTCTTGTCACACGACGATGATGGCCACTATGTACTCGGGTGACAATAGGATGCATAGGTATTGCAACAATATCAAACATCGACATCTTCCTCCTAATTATCTCCTCATATGAGTATTTTCTAAGCGTTATTGAGGAACTGCCAATTCGTCGTGTAGCATCTTTATTGCGGGTAATATCACTCCTTTTTTGGCCAAGGGGTAATATCGCTCCTTAACAGTCGGAATTTCTAAATCAAAAGAATAATCATGCTTCTAGAGTTAGAGGAATTGTCAGCAAGGATCATCAGGAGTCAATCATTTTCTATCAAACACTGGCAGTTTTGTTGATAAACGAATAGGTTTACAGTCCATAGCCAAAAGGCTTAGGAGATTCTCGGGGCATCGTGTAACCACGGTTATATGCTCCGAGCGCGAAAATTTAGCCAGGAAATCTGCAACCTTATTTTGACTTCTATCAACCTTCATGAGAATCATCTTCCGCTCTTCAAAGACCGAGTATTTCAACACTTGTACGAGATGACGTAGCCAAGACCTATCTGGCTTTGTATCCTTCAACAATTTTATCACATTGGAACAGTCTGTGTGGAGGATAAACGGACCTACAACATACTTGCGTGCATAGAGCACACCTTCCTTCACCGTCATGAGTTCAGCTTCAAGGGGGTCGTCACATCTTGGCATGTATTTACAAGACGCAAGAACAAGATCCGCAACTGAGTCCGGACAACCATGCATGTTCCTGCATCCTTCTCCAATTCACCAAATGCGCCATATATCACTAAAAATTTGACTTTGTTATTTATTTATTTATTGATAGAAAGATCGTAAGGGAGGCCCCTACAGTATAATTGATGCAACAACCCAGATTACAAGTATCATACCTTGAATTTGGGTGGGTGGGAAGGCATCAGCCCCCTTCCACCACTAGGCTATGCCTTGTGTAAGAAAAAATAAAATTTGTTATTGCAAAGTTTTAAAATAGACTATTATTGTGGCGTAAGACGAAAAATCGCCCCTACAAAAAGTTATATTGAAACCCTTCAAAGTCCATGTGCTTGTCATCGAACGCCACTCAAAAGCCACCGACGCTTGAGGGGAATGATGCAAATCCATCAGCCCAAAGCTTTGAGGAGGCATCATCGCAGAACATCAACTTTGTGGACCTCACAAATGGCGTGTTACATGTAATAGAATCATCGTCAATGTGGGTTGTCACGTATTGGTAAGATCTGATGCACTACCTCTCAACCAGTAGTGGATCCATCATAATGGCCACGAGATTATCCAACCGTGGATCTGGTTCATGGATTTATTTGTTTGTATAGTTCTCAACTTATTATATTTTAATTATATTTTTCCTATTATATATAGGCTATGTGAGTGACCCTACCCGCTGCTACTACTCACAACAATGGAGTCAGAGAAGATAAACAGGGTATCATCCATCTTCAACATAGGCCTTGGCAGCACCATGCAGTGGCAGAGCTAAACGTTGGATGGGCCGGATAGTACAAAAAGTGCTATCAAATTAGAAAAATCAATGCATTATAGGGGCTTTTACGTGTCGGTCGGCGGATCTTTTTAAAAGATCCGCCGCCTCGCGAGTCGGTAGTTAAGACAAAATCGAGTGGCTGGATGTCTTTCTCTTCTTTGCAACAATGGTCTTGTTACGGAAACTCTTGTAACAAAAATTGTGTTGCTGATTTTTTTTCCAGCATCGATCGTGTTGCGGGATTTATTTTTTGCAACATAGGTCGTGTTGCAATTTTTTTTCCATCTTCACTTTTTTTTGCAACAAAGGTATTGTTGCAGAAAAGCTTTGCAACTGAGATGATGTTGCAGAATTTTTTTTCTTTGTCTTCACTTCTATATGGTGTTATGAAAGAAACTTATGTAACATGACTGATGTTGCAGAAATATTTCTTACAACAGAGTATGTTGCAAAACAAAAACACCACCATCGTTCGCTGCGAGCTCGTCGAAGGTAGGCCACGTGTTGATCAAAGGAGGCGGCGGACGCCCGCGCTAGATCCGTCGGTTGAGCGATAGCCTTTTCCATGCATTATTGTGGGTTGGACTTCATGTAAAAAGAATTGCTCCAACCTAGGGCGGGCCATGGCCCTTTCAGCCTTGTCGAAGCTCCGCCGACGGCACCATGGCAATGACGCCGCAAACAACGACAAGGCCCGATACCGCATACTCTTGTTCAAATATGACCATGGCTTCAAATTTGAACTAAAACCACGACACTTATTATAAATCGGAGGGAGTGTCAACTTTCTCAGTTTGGGTGACATCCTTGCCAGTCTCACTCTCCCTTAAATGGCCATCATCCGTTCCTTTGTATCACCAGGCGCAGAAATATAAGAGTCGGGAAATAGAGCTGTCAGAATTAAAAACGGACCTTCGTTCGGAAGATAGCAAAGTATGTTTCTCCGATTGTGAAGCAAGGTAGGAGTAGGACCGCAACTTCCACTCTGAAACCTCTCTGTGCATTCATGGATCATGAGTCATGAGAGAAGGACATCACCCGCTCATAATGTTCCATGTAGATGTCCCTCGATATTGCTATTATACCATCAACCATTATAGACATGCTTTAGTGTGTTTATTTCACCCATTTCAGTATGTATATAGTCCATATTGAAATATCCAGAACATCTTATATTTGTGAACAGAGGGAAATTGAATGGAAGTCGCATACACCAAAAAAAAAACAAATGAAATGGATGTTGCAGAAGACACTCCTCGGTTCGGAAGGTTTTACAGCAAATCATAATCACTATCACTGCACACTGATAAAAGCCAAGTGGATGGAAAAGACCAACTATTACAAGAGAAATGCTGAGGCGGCATTTCTGTCGATGTCAAAGCTTTATATTACACTGGTGCTAACTGTTACACTATTTATTCTGTCTGTTCGATAAAGCAGGGAGCGTACTACACAAGACGAGAGAACCAGAATCACCTCCGCTGCTTGGATGACCCTCTAGACTTGCTCGCCGCGCCCCTCGGGGGTTTCTTCTTGGCCTTGGGCGCCTCGCACTTGGGGCACAGCCAGTCGTCGTCCGGGACGCGGTCCAGGGGCGGGTCGCAGCAGTCGATGTGCGTGCCGACCCCGCAGCCGACCGTGCCGTCCTCACTGCCGCAGATCAGCATCACCTCTGCCCGGTCCGTGCTCCCGCAGGCTGCACAGCTCAGGTCATCGTCGCCGTCGTCCTCAGATGCTTCTTCCAGGTTATCCATGGCCACCTCCTGCTGACTCTTCAGCAGCTTGTCCAGGGACTTGTTGGCCAGACGGTTCGTCTTGAAGAGGACATGCGTGTCCAGGGAGTAGCCAGGCTTGCAGACGTACTCGACCAGATAGTCGGCGCTGATGCATGGGATGTCGTGACGGATGAACTCTTGGACCCATGCGTCTGCGCTGGGCATGCCCGCTGAGATCACGGCAAAGTCGACGCCGGAGTTCAGGAACTTGGTGTATGGCGGTGCGGTTGCTAGGATGTTGCCGTCGCCTGCACGCACCGCGCGCTTCACCGTATCCTGGTAGGGAAGAACAGGAAGTTTTTAAGATGAACTGGAGGATAAAGAACCATAGAACCTCCAAATATGCAGGTGCTAGATAAGCTCACAATGCATGCATTGCTTTGTCAGAAATACTTTATCACTGATCATTTTGGCAGGTAAGTTGATTGACAAGCAAGACTCACCAGTGATGGAGCAATGAGTTGTCCGTAGATGACTATCTGCATTCCGTAGAAGGCACCATGACCCATCTGCTGCCTTAGAACACGCCATTTCCTGGGAGCTTCAAAGCTAATCGTTTCACCCTCATTGAGGCCCGTACCAGACCATTCAAACGGCTCTTCAGCCAATAACTTGCTAGCCTCATTGCAAGAGGTCAAGTAATCACTCTTGAGGATCCACCTATTTCAGGAGAAAAAGAGCTAACATTCAGATTTGTGACATGGCAGATTTTAGCAAGATAGTAAGTAGGTAAGACAAAATGCAAGTCACGTGCATATGCAGCAAACATGTCGATTTCTCTAATTAAGCAGCAAATTATTTTCTTTCTGGTCTCATTGATGAAGGACTATAAGATAAGTCAATAAGAAACTATTAACTCTACTGCAAAATTTAAATTACTAGAGATCTTAGATCACAGTTTCAGTTTCTACCTGCCTGCAGCAGCTGCTGCAAAGAACTTCTCAGTTCTCCTTAGGGGGTTAGGGGCAATAAAATGTGTTGCTTGATATGACCAATGATGTGAATCCCTGCAAACTCGTCCCTTCAGGCGTCTAAGTATTGACCGATAATCTTTTCTCTGATGACGATGTCCACTTAAAATAAAGCATGCAGGGTCCAATGTGATCAAGGTTCCAGCTCCATTTCCTTCTGTCCCTCCATGCTTGTCAACAACATCTGTGTTGTTCTTCGTTGATTCCAAAGTAAATTTGGAATTGAGATCACCATTTCCACAATTGGATTCCAAGGCAAATTTGGAATTCAGATCATGGTTTTGTCGGTTCTCATTGTCATGGTCTGAAGGAGTTCTATTTCTTGCACTAGATCTCAGCTTAGAATTGTGTGTTCCTTCTGACTTGTCTACGGTGACAGTATCTTTACTACCATGGACTTGTCGGTTCTCAGTGCCATGGTCTGAAGCAGGAGCTTTATTTCTGCCCCTACTTCTCAACTTAGAATTGTGCATTCCTTCTGACTTGTCTACAGTGACAGTGTCTTTGCCACCATGGTCTTGCTGGTTCTCATTGTCATGTTCTGAAGCAGGAGCTTTATTTCTTGCACTAGATCTCAATTTAGAATTGCGAGTTCCTTCTGACTTGTCTACAGTGACAGTATCTTTGCTACCATGGTCTTGTCCGTTATCGTTGTCCTGGTCAGAAGCAGGAGTTTGATTCCTTTTACTGCATCTCAACTTAGAGGTGTGCATTCCTTCTGACTTGTCAATCTCTCCATGCTTGTCAAGCATATCTGTTTTGTTCTTCTTTGATTTCAAAGCAAATTTGGAATTCAAACCACCATTTCCACAACTGGTTTTAGAGCTAAGATCACCATGGTCTTGTTGGTTATCATTATCATGCTCTGAAGCAGGAGCTTTATTTCTTCCATTACTTCTCAACTTGGAATTGTGCATTCCTTCTGACTTGTCCACAGTGACAGTATCTTTGCAAGACAATACAGATACATCTCTCACACCATCATTATTGCCCTTCAGGGAGTCTTGATCGGCAGTTGCTTTCTCGATATTGCATGCACTCTCTATTCTCTCTGATGAGAGTGCTTTAGCTGCAGATACAATGCTACTACCAATTTTGCAATGCTTGCTGCCTGACTTGTCTTCCACATTTTTTAATTTCCTCTTGGCAACCACTTTCCTAACTCTAGTTCTCAATATGTTCTCAGGGGAAACTGTGGCACAACCATCCACACTAGCACTGCTTGAAAGCTTTTTGGGGTCATCTTTAACATTTTCTGAAGGAAACAAGTCATCAAACAGTGACTCTGCAGGGACTGTTTCAGCTTTATCAACTGGTGATTCAATGGTCGTGCTGGTGTCAGATTTTCGAGACTTCTTAACAACTGTATTTTTCACTCTTGTATTAGGCAACTTCTTGGGTGACTTTCTTCCATGTTCATCATCATTTGCACCGCCACAGAACCTCTTAGGGTCTGTCTCGATATTTTCCTGAGGAATCACCTTACTCAACTCCAAATCAGATTCTACATGTGCATCATTTAACTCGGTGCGAACACTCTGCTGTCTCTTCGCAAGGCCACTTCTTCTCGCTCCACCAACTGGAACCTTCTCTGGAGGTGTTGTCTTTCTTTCTGTTGCACTTGCACTACTGGTGTCCTTTTCAGAGGTTGCACCAGCATGCGGGCAAGGAATCATTTTGCCAGTCTCTGATTCAGAAACTGCTGCCTTACCATTGCCAACCACTGATACATCAACCTCCATGCTAGCACCACGGGGCCTCTTGGCACCTGCATTCCTTGCTTTAGGAGTTGCTATGTTCTGTGGTACCATGAGAGCCTCACTTGAGGAATGGATCTCGATATTTTCCTGAGAAGTCACCTTACCCAACTCCAAATCAGATCCTACCTGCGCATCATTTGTCTTAGTGTGAACACCCTGTTGCCTCTTCGCAAGAGCACTTCTTCTCATTCCACCAACTGGAGCCTTCTTTGGGGACTTTGCTTTTCTTTCTGTTGCACTTGCACTACTGGTGCCCTTTTCAGAGGTTGCGCCAGCATGCTGGTGAGGAATTGTTTTGTCAGTCTCTGATTCAGAAACTACTGCCTTGCCATTGTCAACCACTGATCCATCAACCTCCATGTTAGCACTGTGGGGCCTCTTGGCACCTGGGTTCTTTGCCCTAGGAGTTGCTATGTTCGTTTGTACCATCAGGGTCTCATCTGAGGAATGGGTCTCAATATTTTCCTGAGAAGTCACCTTACTCAACTCCAAATTGGATCCTACATGTGCATCATTTACCTTGGTGGAAACACCCTGTTGCTTCTTAGCAAGGGCACTCGCCACTCTGCTAAGTGGAACCTTCTTCGGTGATGTTGTTTGTTTTTCTGTTGTACTTGCACTACTGGAGCCCTTTTTAGAGGTTACACCAGCATACTGGCAAGGAATCGTTTTTTCAATCCCTGATTCAGAAACTTCTGCATTGCCATTGTTAACCACTGATCCATCAACCTCCATGCTAGCACTGTGGGCACCTGCATTGATTGCTATAGGAGTTGCTATGTTCTTTGGTACCTTGAGGGTCTCATCTGGGGAATGGGAATGATGGTTAGCAGAAACTGTCATCCTGCTTGAGCTTGGGGTGCCCAATGTACCACTTGCAATGTCTGTACCAACATATTTGTATTCCGCTGGCTGGACCTGATTTGGATTGTTCAAATTTCTTACTGCAACTTCCTCTCTATTGCCACTGATAACAGGAGGAGTTTGAACGGGAGCACCACTATCAGCGTTAGCAGAACTTGCCAACCTACTAATGTTAGGAGTGCCTTGAGCTGTGATATCAGGTGTCTTGTTGACGACATTCTCTTCCTTTCTGATCTGACCTGGAGTGTTCAGATGTCTATCCACAGCCATACTTTGATTATCATTGGGAATAATAGGTACATCAACCTCAGGGTTGTGAGAAGTTCCTACGCTGTTTTTTGGGTTGGGAGTGTGCTTAACTCCAGATCTGTTGTTGAATGGCTTTCGATCATCTTCTACTTCATCTTCTGAATCCTTGGCTTGCACCTCCATTATCTCTAGTTCCCAACTACTGAATAAATAAATAGACAGAATTAATTTCCCTAGCAAGCATTATAGTGAGAAGATTAAATCAGAACATGGATACAACAAAAGAAGTATGCAACTGTACTTTTACTTGCCTCTTGTTATAATCATCTACCGGAAGAATTTCCCATGACTTTAAGCTGCAAAGGAAAAAGATCAATAATATAACGATATTTAACATGTGAGCTTTATAGTTAAGATTATTATAAAGAAAAGCTGATGTGCAGTACCAATCTTCCAACCACCGGTGATTAGCAAGCTTGATTCCCAGCCTTTTGGCAAGCTCATACTTCTCACCTGGTTCATTTGACAAAACCAAGATGTCACATTCAAGGAGCATATAACAATTTCTCGCGTCATGATATATTCATGCACAAAGAAATGATCCGAAACAGACATTCGATACGCATGTTGCGATTTATTTTAAGTTACTGAGAAGCCTATGTTTCATCAGAGGCTTTCTAAACAATATAAAGAGTAACTTTTCTTCCCAAGATTCGCTGCACACTTTTTACCGAATCTCACAACTTCTTATGCTCATCATAAAACACTATATAAAGATCTTCCTCTCCGATTTCTAGTATCACAAACCAGCAGTTCAAACTACAAGGACCAAAAACAGAAAAGGAAGAAACCAAACTGGAAAAGGAAAGATCAGGAGCATGCAGGCATCATATTTTGTACACCACACATATCAAAGGTTGTCTATGATCATGAGATTACTTTTATATGTCTCACATAAAGACAAGAAAAGCAAATACTGACAGTGTGATGCCATCTATGCGTTCAAGTAGTGTTCAACCACCAAATGACATCAGCAATTCCTACTCAACATTTCCACTTGCCTCGGCTCCCTCTGGCCTAAAACATGAACCAGAGTGACTGGTATTATTTTTATTAAATTGGCTAGCTAAGTCTTGAACTCAAGATATCATATTGAGGTTTATACTCCAACTAGTTCACCCAAAATCCTAATCTGATGACGAACTTGAGGAATATATGTGACACCAAGATACCAATTTTGGGTATAAGATTCTTACTGGTCCATAGAGTTAGTTCTAGCAACAAAATTATAAGCATCATACCCAAAACAAAGAGCCACAAATAACAGTAAGAAATAAAGTTTTCATGTCAGCTCTCACAAATGTATGGTCACCACTGAAAAACAACAGCAATGAAAGTGCGTCGAGGGAAAAGCAACAAAACAAAAATGACTTGTATATACATATTTATGGCACTGACTGGCTGCTAAAAGTAACAAACCTTCAAATTTATAGCACACAAGATGAGTGACTACATGTCCTAATAAAGGCTTGGAGAATTGTGCGCCCATCAAAGAGACCATTTTCTGCATTTAGAATGAAAAGAGGAACATTATAAGTCAAGATATATAACTGGTGAACCACGAAATCCATGAACTCGACTACATATCAAGAATCTGCCAACAAATTCCACAAAAACAAGGTACTGTGGCATCAGCATAAGGACAGGTAAACAAAATTATCCTTAAGACTACATATATGACACCCATGTGATGGGTACAAACCAAATAGGAACTATTTGCTATAGAAAAAAAGAAAAGCAATTGGGTTATATGTTATGGTCAAATGAACTAAATAGTACTCCGTAGTGTCAAAACCGTCCGTCCGTCCCATCCCTCCGTCCCATAATATAAGAGCATTTTTTACACTAGTGTAGTGTCAAAACCGCTCTTATATTATGGGACGGCTAAAGTAGTTAACATTTCACCATCTGAAAGCAGTCACTCAACTCCTTGAATACTACAAAGAGATCAGAAACGTGAGGCTAGTGTATTCTATAGTTAACCATGAGTGTGACGCAGTTCTTTTGGGTTGAGCTGACCCAACAAAAACAAAATTCAATTCTGAAGCATGTGCGCTCAACGTTACATGCACTTCCACTTAAATTGGTACTGCAATGGTGAAAATACCTTACAGATCATCGGACAAGATGCTATGAATTCGAAAGGAAGCTCTAGAATGGGATTACGAGTCAAAAAGGGAACAGCACGATGTGACAAAAACTCCACCTTGATGTGTTATGTTTAAAGGGAATCAACTAAAGGTTGACATAACTCATGTTTCAGAGTTTTTGACTAGGGAAATACGAGGATACAAGCCGCAAGCCGTTACCATTATATCTTCACGGTCATTCCTTTGGTACCCCGTCAGACAAATCTGCAGCGAGTCGCTGCCTGGTATTCCGTTCAAATCTTTCGTTGGCCAGTAAATAACCTGGCAAAGAAAAGAAAAAAAATCCTGCTTCATCAGGAAACTGAACCAGTGACAGAGGTGTGGCCACATATATTACTAGCAGGGAAACGGACCCTGTCGGCGTCGGCGAGAAAACCCCGGTCGAGGCTATCGTCCACCCAGAGCTCGCTGACGACCTTGTTCCCTTGCGCTCGAGCCGCCACGCACACGGGGTCGTCCTGCACACGCAGAGCCCAAATCGGTCCCAGATCCCCAAGAAAGCCACGGCGAAGAAACAAGAAGCGGGGGAGCCGTGATATGCGAGACTCACGTAGACGCGGCCGCAGGCGACGACGTGGGTGCACCCGCCGCCGAGCCGCCCGGCGTCGGCGCCGCCGCGCCGCACCATCTCCGACCGGTACTGCAGGAAAGGCGGCAACGGAGGTCAGTATCCACCAGAGCAGGGCCGGGTTCGCGGGGCGAAATGGGAGACGGAGCCACGGAGGGTCAGGGGGGACGGGGCGCGCACCTGGGACTCGGATACGCTGTCGAAGCCGACGAGGAAGAAGCGGACGCCGGCGAAGAGGTCGTGGTCGTCGAAGTCGTCGTCGCCGCCGGGGGAAGCCATGGCGGCCGGTCAGGGCCGTGCCGGGGGGGCGGGGCGGGGGGGGGGGGGGGGGGGGGTCTGGATCGGAGGAGGGGCTGCCTCTAGGGTTGGGAGGGGGATTGCTGCGGCAGTTTGCGGTGGTGGGTGTGTTGGAGGGGCGGCGCCTTGCCGGGGAAGATTTGGAAGGGGGAGAGGGAAAATGGGGATTTTGGTTTCGGGGTTTGGGAGGGAAAAGGCAGCAAATTTTGGAGACCGTCCCTAGGCTAGGCGGCTAGGCCTGCTCGCTTCGCGTGGCACGTTCGCCCGCCACGACAGCGTCTGCCACGTATCTCAGGCATGGTCCAGGCCCGGCCAGGCGTACGATGCCATGGACATCAACCAAACACGTTCTAAACCGGGGTTTTGCTCAAAAGAAAAAGGTAAATGAATCGGGAGATGGCATGTGGGTCTCATCATAATTTTTTTCGTGTTATTATTATATCCTTTCTCTGAATTACAGTTTTGCCCAGTAAATCTAGTGTTTGAGGCTACGTTGGAATATGAGTTAATCTATAATCCATTAAACCAAGTATAATAGGTCCTAATCCGCTAGCTATAAGATATTCCATGTCAACGAAATCATATTTGAAGGGGAGAGAAAGCAGGAGAGAGAATAGAGTCGGCGCTTCATCTATCGTCCGGCGTTAACACAAGATATGATGAAATTGAGCGAGCATGCAGCTGGCGACCACGGGAGAGCATGCGACGAGCCAATGCCTTCCATTGCATCTCACTTCATGCAAGCATTAAAGAGTATAGCTAAACACCTTCTCCGGCAAAAGTTTCGCCGCCGTTGAGATCGTCACCTATGCTTGCTACTATGGCATCAGGTAAACCTTCGGGTTTTGCCACCCCTGTGGCGAAGAGAAAGTTGTTGCCCGATGAAAAAGTTGTTGCTGCTGCCAAGAAGGCCAAGACAATTGTTCCTGCTTCCATAGAGAAACTAAGATATGACTTTGGTCTTGTTTTTGATATCATTGAAGGTGTTTCCTATGAGGCAAATCCATCTGATTTGAGCAGTTTGGGTCTGCCCGGAGATGTTACCAAAATGGTAGCAAAACACTTCGCTGAGCTGAGAGAAATTACCAAGAAATTAAACCAAGCTGTCGAGGACAAGAAACTCCTTGAGCAAACGAGGAAGGGTGCCAAATCTGTGTCTGAAAGAAAAGACATAAACAAGGGGATTCTTGAGATTACCAAAGCCCTCACTATTATGAGGAACAACAAGATTGAGTGGTACTCCAAGATGAAGATGGATGTTTCTCAGCTCTGTGATCGAAGAAATGATGAGCTTAAATGTCAAGTAAATCTTGCTCGACGAAGAGAAAAAGAAGAGAAGCGTCAGAAGGCTAAGGCAAGAGTTCACAAGCCGAAGACAAACTCAGATCGCCGTTTTCAACATGTAGCAACTGATGCTCCTATTGACACAAGTGCTCCTCTGCAACAGATACCACCATCCCCTCTTCCCGAGGAAGAAACTAGGCAGCAAGCTCATCCAGTAGTCATGTCTCCAGTTGCTGCACAAGAAACATATGTGATAGATATCTTTCTGAACCAGAATGACGAAGAGAATGTCGTACCCGAGCAGCAAGGTCCTGAGGAAAAAATTGGCGAAGAGATTGAGATGGAGAGGGCAGTTTCATCGCCTTTGAAGGAAAGTCACATTGAGCCCTCTGGGTTCATCAAGGAGGGTGATAAAGTTGAGGGGGAGCAAGTTGCTCCCCGAGGAAATACCACCCCAGTCTCCTCATCTGGTGCCCCTGCCAAGATGGAGGTTGATCCTGCTCCTGGTTCTTTGGCTTCATAATCGGAACAGGAAGAAAAGAAATTGGAAGAGCCCATGGCTCACGAAGAAGAAGCACAAGCAGTTGTACCACCAGTTTTGCCTCAGCACGATATACCACCAGTTTTGCCTCATCAAGATGTAACACCAGTTTTGCCACGGCAGACCGGAGGAGAAGATGTAGTGACTCAAGTGACCGAAGAAGTTGTCGTGCCTCCTCCTATTGAGAGTTCACCAAAAGAAAAGGCCCTAGTGCCTAAGAATGAGAAAGCCACTGAAGGAGTTCCGGCGAAGGAAATTGAAGGACAGTCCAGTGCTCCCGTGCCATCAGCTCCAAAGAAAGCTAAAATTCCTCTTGCTCCATTAAAGCCAATCGATGAAAATGTGCCAGCTTCTGATGATGTTCAGCCAAGGAAATTGGTGATGAAGAAAATCAGAAAAATCTCCAGGAATCATTTCCACTGTTTCTAGCTGAGTACGGCCCCAATGGCCCTGCATTTAATGAACATCTTCATTTCTCGAAGCTTGCATTCTTTGGGGTCAGCCCTTACGAAGGAGAAAGGACTTCACTGTCATCGAGGTTTTGGACTGAAGAACAAGCTGTCTATTATGCTCGGATCTTGTTAGGCAAGAACAAAAATTTTAATCATAAGATATTGAACTTCGCTGAGCTTGAAGGAATGCCTTGTGTTCCTCCATGCAATCGAGCATATTGAACATGCCCTCCTGAAAGGTTTCATGTGTTTCAGTCATGGCTGGAACAGAGAGATTGTCCTTCAATTCTATGCCACACTATATATCTAATGAGAACTTGGAAACACCTCATCCTGGACTCTTGGAATGGATGACTGGCAGAGAAAGGATCAAATGTTCGGCAGATCATTTTCTGGCTTTGATAAATCTTCCTTGATGTGAGTTTGAGAAGGATAGAGAGCACAGGCTGCATTACTGGGAAGTGTCCGAAGCACAACTCCACATTATGATGGATCCCACCATGGTTGGTGATGAATGCATTGATGTTGATCTGAAGAAGTTGGCCTATGATAACAAAGTACTATTTCACATTCTGTGCAATACTCTCACGCCAACGAATAGACTGAATTCCATCAAAAGCATTACGGGAAATGCACTTCTGGCCATGTCCCAAGGAATTTAGTTTGATATTCCTGACCTTTTCATTCAAAACCTCGCATGTGCAGCTGACGGCCCTTAGTCATTGAAGCCTTATGCTCCATGGATCATGTTCGCGATCGAGCAGCTCACCAATGAGAAATTCTTCTGGGCTTATATTCCGAAGGTATTCATGCCTCCAGTTCGTGACACTTTGCGCATTGTGAAGAATATTGGAAAAGGGAAGGAACCTATTAATACTACTGCAAATGCGTCTGCGTTTGTGTCTAAAAATGCACCGAAGGTCAAGCAAGCCAGGGTTGTAATCCCTCGTGAAGAAAATCCATCTCTTTATGAGATATGCATTCACACTCAGCAGACACTGGAAAAGCCATATTAAGCTGGATAGAAAAGAAAAGCTGGAATTAATGACTAAGGTGAATTTGCTTCACAATCATACTCGCCAAATTCTTCTGCATGAGAAGGAAGCAAAGAAATTCTCATGGACTCTGTTAAGGAAGCATTACTCTCGCAATGATTTAGCTAAAAAGGGCATCATGAAGGAGTATGACTTCCTAGACTTGCTTGTTGTTCCTCGCATTTGAAGACAAACTCCAGTGCTCCCACAATGTTCTGTTTCAATGGATTTGTTGTTTGTCGGTCATGATGATGAAATTGCAGATACAGCCGGTACTCTTATCTTCGAGCGAGATGTTCATCGCTCCAAGTCATCTAGAGCTCAGGCTGCCACTCCTGCTTCTGCCTCGACCATTCCTCACTCTTCTGATACTGATTCATTGAGTGGTTTTAATTATGATTCTTAGGATTCTCCCACGGAGTAGTTCCACGTATGTTTTCTCATTCGTTTTTGACACTTGTTGACAAAAGGGGGGAGAATTACATCGAGTGATAGTTTTCAGGGTTCTTGCAGGGTGTTTTCATTCGCTTTTTTGTTTCCTTCGAACAATTTGCTTCATGAACTTATCACACCGCTTGTGGTGTTGAAATACTCGGTCGTCATGTAATGTTAATAACCCTCCGCCTGGAATATTATTTGCTTTGTACTATATGTTTGCAGGTACCATCGAATGTGTTTTTCCCTTGAATGTTTACCCTCGATAATTATCTATCTTACAGGGAAAAATATTTGCTCCTCGAAGAAGAACAGGAAATCATCAAGTGATGATAACAAGGGGGAGAAGTACTTCGAGTACTAAATGAATTATAACTGTTGTGGTTAGATATACGCTGATTGTTATCCCTCTTTATCTAACCTTGTAGGAAGAGAATGTCAGTCTAAGCTTTTATGCATTACGATGTGAAGGCCATATGATTCACTGACAAAGTGTTTTTCCCTCGCAATTATTATCTTCTGAATTGTAGGGAAACCACGTCTGAAGTATATCCACTCCGAGCAACATTTTCTTACTTCTTTTTCTTGCTCTGATTGTATCGAATATCTAACTTGCAGGAAAACTACATCTCATGTGGATTCAAATTGTGTTCTGAGAAAACCTTCATGCTATATCATTCATCACAAATCTTTCCAAGCATATGTTAAATCTTATTATTTTTGAAGATTGTGTGACAGGAATCACCTCAAACACCGTCGAGTGCATTGAAAGAAGTCAAGTATTAAATCATAGATCAATGTCACTTATACGAAGAATAATCTCACCTCCCTCTGGTTCTTCATGATATGAAGCATATCTTAAGGGGGAGAATAATTTATCTTCATACTTATCTCTTGTCTTTCATTATTCTTCGCATTACATTCCATTCTTTATCTATCCTTCAATGTGATATGTTTTATCAACAATCGTCCAAAAAGGGGGAGATTGTTGGTGCAATATCTGCCTACCTTGTGTTTTGGAGATTTTTGACAGAAACAGATATGGACTGATTTGTTTACTAGTGCATACAGAGAGAAAAAGTCCATACACAATCGAAGAGAATGTTGTCTCCAGTGCTAAGTTCGAGGAACTTCACCGAAGTATATATGTGTTGCAGAGAAGAACGAGCTATATTTTTTGAAGTCATATAGTCGAGAGGATTGATGTGAAGAAAATGACCCCTCGGAGTTTTGTTGCTGAAGCAAAGCTTTTGATTCGGTATATTCGTCGGAAGAAATTGACGGCAGCGATGGAAGTCGAAGACGTAGTATTCTTTTTGTTTTTGTTCTTTCATTCCTTTGAGTCATAGGACCTCCATACTATTAAGAGGGGTATAGGTTCTCGATGCTTAGATCCGCTATGATGCTTAGCCAAAACCTATGAAAGCTGCAAGAGAAATCTCTCTGTGTTTCGAGCAAATACTTGTCAGCAAGAGACTGTGGTCTTCTTCGTTGCGAGAGATTTGTCTCAGACCGAGGAGTTAGCATTACTTGCCGCGCAAGAAATGTTACCGTTGTGCTCAAATCCGACCGTTGGACACGTGTCATTCGGCCATTGGCTAATCCCGATGTCTAATTTGGTCATTTCCCATCTGGGAAGGTTGCGGCTATAAATAGCCACCCCGCTCCAACATTGTCCGTTGGCTGCTCCGCTTGAGATTTCTGAGAAGATTGATTTGAGCAACCCCTCTCCGAGTGATTTGAATTTAAGATCCACCGAGAGAAAAATTCAAGAACCCAAACTTAGATAGTGGTTTAGCATCACAATAGTTTTGAGTGAGAGTTCTTGTACCCATTACTCTTGAGAGCTGCACACTCTCTAGATGGATAGGTTTCAGCTCGAGTGTTGAAGAGTTATTGTGTTCACCGAGCTAGATCTTCAGCAACCAAGAGTGATTGTGGCTCGCGAAGGTCAACCGAAGGTTTGGAGATCGCCGACAAGGATCTACCACGAGTGATATCAACCTGAGTCTGATCAACTTTGTGTTGAAGGAGAATAGGGTGAAGAGAGTTTACCTTCCGTGTTAAGTCACAACCCCTCCAACCAGACGTAGCCCTTTGGCAGAAGGGTGAACGGGTCTACCAAATCTGATTGTTGCCATCGAGCACCACTAGTTCATTCTATTTCACTGCAATTCCTTCAACAGTTTTTATGCGTGCTCCATGCCGATAGTTTATATGATCATTTCTTTCTGTTGACATATTCGTATATATATGTGTTCATCCTGTTTCATTCTCATCGCTTGTATTCATTCGTCACCATCATATTCCTTGGTTCCTTGTGAAATCATTCCATAGTATTTTTTCTCTGTGCGTACCATGTTGTGTCTCATTCTACTGCACTTGTTTGCATGTTGTATTACTCTCATCGTAGTTAAACCTTTGATTTCCCATGTTCGTGTTGTTATCAATGTTGGAAATATGCCCTAGAGGCAATAATAAAATGGTTATTATTATATTTCCTTGTTCATGATAATTGTCTAATGTTCATGCTATAATTGTGTTATCCGGAAATCGTAATACATGTGTGAATACAGAGACCACAACATGTCCCTAGTGAGCCTCTAGTTGACTAGCTCATTGATCAATAGATGGTTACGGTTTCCTAACCATGGACATTGGATGTCATTGATGTGATGGACAAGACCCAATCCTAAGCATAGCACAAGATCGTGTAGTTCGTCTGCTAAAGCTTTTCTAATGTCAAATATCTTTTTCCTTAGACCATGAGATTGTGCAACTCCCGGATACCGTAGGAGTACTTTGGGTGTGCCAAACGTCACAACGTAACTGGGTGGCTATAAAGGTACACTACGGGTATCCCCGAAAGTATCTGTTGGGTTGGCATGAATCGAGACTGGGATTTGTCACTCCATATGACAGAGGGGTATCTCTAGGCCCACTCGGTAGGACATCATCATAATGAGCTCAGTGTGATCAAGGAGTTGATCATGGGATGATGTGTTACGGAACGAGTAAAGAGATTTGTCGTAACGAGATTGAACAAGGTATCGGTATACCGACAATCGAATCTTGGGCAAGTGCTATACCGGTAGACAAAGGGAATCGTATACGTGATTGATTGAATCCTTGACATCGTGGTTCATCCGATGAGATCATCGTGGAGCATGTGGGAGCCAACATGGGTATCCAGATCCCGCTGTTGGCTATTGGCTGGAGAGATGTCTCAGTCATGTCTGTATGCCTCCCGAACCCGTAGGGTCTGCACACTTAAGGTTCGATGACGCTAGGGTTATAGGGAATAGATGTACGTGGGTACCAAATGTTGTTCGGAGTCCCGGATGAGATCTCGGACGTCATGAGGAGTTCCGGAACGGTCCAGAGGTAAAGATTTATGTATGGGAAGCCAGTTTCAGTCACCAGAAATGTTTCGGGGTTTATCGGTATTGTACCGAGACCACCGGGAGGGTCCACCTGCCCCGAAGGACCTAATGGGCTGTAGTTGGGTGGGAACCAACCCCTTAGTGGGCTGGTGCGCCCCCCAAGGGCCCAAGGCGCCTAGGGTTGGAAACCCTAGGGGGGCGGGCGCCCCCTAGTTGGAAACCCTAAGGGGGCCGCTGCCCCCCCCCAAGGGGCCGCCGCCCCAGGGGCCGCCGCCCCCCTCTAGATGGATCTAGGGGGTTGGCCCCCTCTCCCCTTCCCCCTATAAATAGTGGGGGGGGGAGGGCAACGACACCCCTTCTCCTGGCGCAGCCCTACCCCTCTCCCTCCTCATCTCTCGCAGTGCTTGGCGAAGCCCTGCTGGAGTGCCACGCTCCTCCACCACCACCACGCAGTCGTGCTGCTGCTGGACGGAGTCTTCCCCAACCTCTCCCTCTCTCCTTGCTGGATCAAGGCGCGGGAGACGTCACCAGGTTGCACGTGTGTTGAATGCGGAGGCACCGTTGTTCGATGCTCAGATGGGAATCGGCCGCGATCTGAATCGCTTCGTGTACAACTCCACCGACCGCGTTCTTGCAACGCTTCCGCATCGCGATCTTCAAAGGTATGAAGATGCACTTCCCTCTCGTTGCTAGTAAACTCCATAGATTGATCTTGGTGATGCGTAGAAAATTTTTAATTTATGCAACGACCCCCAACAATCATGCCTTCATCAAAGAATGTGCTTATGAATAAGAAGACTGATTTAGTTTATTTCCTTCGATACTTTATTCCGCTGCTGTGATTAGGGTCAGTTTCAGAACATTCAAAAGAATTTTTTGAATCTCCCATTCACTCCCCTCTGGTCGATATACTCTCGGTCCTAACATTAACGACAATTTCAATGCTTGCAGAAAATACATTGCTGAAAATCACTTGTCATTTCCTTATGCTCCTTGTTGGGTTCGACACTCTCACTTATTGAAAGGACTACGATTGATCCCCTATACTTGTGGGTCATCACCCACCGCACTCATCATATTATCTTATTCTAGATGTAGGCATGGACATAGGGGGAGTGTTGTTCTCTCAATGAACTCGCCCCCCCCCCATTATGCATATATCGATCAAATCTTTCACTTTAGCCATTTTTATGGTACTTCTGCTTCAAAGATGAGTTTTGGTCATGGGCCCAAGGTTAAAATCTTTGTGGTGTGATACGTCTCCAACGTATCTATAATTTTTTATTGTTCCATGCTATTATATTATCTGTTTTGGATGTTTTATATGCATTAATATGCTATTTTATATTATTTTTGGGACTAACCTATTAACCTAGAGACAAGTGTCAGTTCCTGTTTTTTCCCTTGTTTTTGAGTTTCGAAGAAAAGGAATACCAAACGGAGTCCAAACGGAATGAAACCTTCACGATGATTTTTCTTGGACCAGAAGCAAACTATGAGACTTGGAGATGAAGTCGGAGGAGCCACGAGGCGGCCACAAGGACGGAGGGCGCGCCTCCACCCTTGTGGGCCCCCTCATGACCCTCCTGACCTAATTCTTTCACCTATATATTCCCAAATATCCCCAAACCACCAGAGGCATCCACAAAAACACTTTTCCACCGCCGCAACCTTCTGTACCCGTGAGATCCCATCTAGGGACCTTTTACGGCACCCTGCCGGAGGGGGATTCGATCATGGAGGGCTTCTACATCAACTCTATTGCCCTTCTGATGAAGCGTGAGTAGTTTACCTCAGACCTACGGGTCCATAGCTAGTAGCCAATGGCTTCTTATCTCTCTTTGATTCTCAATACCATGTTCTCCTCGATGTTCTTGGAGATCTATTCGATGTAATACTTTTTTGTGGTGTGTTTGCCGAGATCTGATGAATTGTGGATTTATGATCAGCTTATCTATGAATATTATTTGAATCTTCTCTGAATTCTTTTGTGCATGATTTGATATCTTTGTAATTCTCTTCGAACTATCGGTTTGGTTTGGCCAACTAGATTGGTTTTTCTTACAATGGGAGAAGTGCTTAGCTTTGGGTTCAATCTTGCGGTGTCCTTTCCCAGTGATAGTAGGGGCATCTAGGCACGTATTGTATTGTTGCCATCGAGCATAAAAAGATGGGTTTTTCATCATATTGCTTGAGTTAATTCCTCTACATCATGTCATCTTACTTAATGCGTTACTCTGTTCTTCATGAACTTAATACTCTAGATGTAGGCAAGAGTTAGTCGATGTGTGGAGTAATAGTAGTAGATGCAGAATCGTTTCGGTCTACTTGACACAGACGTGATGCCTATATTCATGATCATTGCCTTAGATATCGTCATAACTTTGCACTTTTCTATCAATTGCTCGGTAGTAATTTGTTCACCCACCGTATTATTCGCTATCTTGAGAGAAGCCTCTAGTGAAACCTATGGCCCCCTGATACGTCCATTTTGCACCAAGTTTACCTACTGTTATTTATGATGTTTTTATGCATAATAATGCTTTTTGGAGTAATTCTAATGCCTTTCTCTCATAATATGCAAGGTTCACACGAAGAGGGAGAATTCCGGCAGCTGGAAATCTGGGCCTGAAAAAGCTACGTCAGGCTACCTATTCTGCACAACTCCAAATGAGCTGAAACTTTACAGAGATTTTTTATGGACTATCTAAGAAATATTGGAGTCAATAAGTACCATAGGGGGCCCACCGGGTGGGCACAACCCACCTGGGCGCGCCAGGGAGCCCAGGCGCGCCCTGGTGGGTTGTGCCCTCCTCGGCCCACCTCTGGTGCCCATCTTCTGGTATATAAGTCATTTTGACCTAGAGAAAATAAGGAGAGGACTTTCGGGATGGAGTGCCGCCATCTTGAGGCGGAACTTGGGCAAGAGCACTTTTGCCCTCCAGTGGAGCGATTCCGCCAGGGGAACTTCCCTCCAGGAGGGGGAAATCATTGTCATCATCATCACCAACAACTCTCCCATCTTGGGGAGAGCAATCTCCATCAACATCTTCAACAGCACCACCTCCTCTCAACCCCTGGTTCATCTCTTGTGTTCAATCTTTGTACCGAAACTATAGATTGGTGCTTGTGGGTGACTAATAGTGTTGATTACATCTTGCAGTTGATTACTATATGGTTTATTTGGTGGAAGATTATATGTTCATATCCATTATGATATTTAATACCCTTCTGGTCTTGAACATGTTTATCACTTGTGAGTAGTTACTTTTGTTCTCGAAGTCACGGGAGAAATCATGTTGCAAGTAATCATGTGAACTTGATACGTGTTCGATATTTTGATAGTATGTATGTTGTGATTCCCATAGTGGTGTCATGTGAACATCGACTACATGACACTTCACCATATTTTGGCCTAAGGAAATGCATTGTAGAGTAGTTATTATATGATGGGTTGCGAGAGTGACTGATATGTCTCCGTCGTATCTATATTTTCTTTATTGTTCTATGCCAATATTATACAACTTTCATATACTTTTGGCAACTTTTTATACTATTTTTGGGACTAACATATTGATCCAATGCCCAGTGCCAGTTCCTGTTTGTTGGATGTTTTTTGTTTCACAGAAAATCCATATCAAACGGAGTCCAAACGGGATAAAAACTGACGGAGATTTTTTGGAATATATGTGATTTTCGGGAAGAAGAATCAACGCGAGACGATGCCCGAGGGGGCAACGAGGGGGCGCCCCAGGGGTCAGGCGCGCCCTGGGACCTCGTGGCCATCCCGTAAGGCGGTTGGTGCCCTTCTTTCGCCGCAAGAAAGCCAATATCCGGATAGAAATCGTGTTAAAATTTCAGCCCAATCAGAGTTACGGATCTCCGGGAATATAAGAAACAGTGAAAGGCCAGAATTTGAAACACAGAAACAGAGAGAGACAGAGAGACAGATCAATCTCGGAGGGGCTCTCTCCCCTCCGCCACCATGGAGGCCATGGACTAGAGGGTAAACTCTTCTCCCATCTAGGGAGAAGGTCAAGGAAGAAGAAGGGGGGCTCTCTCCCCCTCTCTCCCGGTGGCGCCGGAACGCCGCCGGGGCCATCATCGTAGGACGGCAATTTACACCAACACCTCCGTCATCTTCACCAACATCTTCATCACCTTCCTCCATCTATATACAGCGGTCCACTCTCCCGCAACCCGTTGTACCCTCTACTTGAACATGGTGCTTTATACTTCATATTATTATCCAATGATGTGTTGCCATCCTATGATGTCTGAGTAGATTTTCGTTGTCCTATCGATAATTGGTGAATTGCTATGATTGGTTTAATTTGCTTGTGGTTATGTTGTTGTCCTTTGGTGCCCATCATATGAGCGCGCGCGTGGATCACACCATAGGGTTAGTTGTATGTTGATAGGACTATGTATTGAAGGGCAAGAGTGACAGAAGCTTCAACCTAGCATAGAAATTGATGCATACGAGATTGAAGGGGCACCAATATATCTTAATGCTATGATATGCTTGCTAATAGTTCCAATCATAAGTGCATAGAATTCCAAGTCAGGGATGACATGCTAGCAGTGGCCTCTCCCACATAAAACTCGCTATCGGTCTAATAAAGTACTCAATTGCTTAGGGACAATTTCGCAACTCCTACCACCACTTTTCCACACTCGCTATACTAACTTTATTGCTTCTTTACCTAAAACAGCCCCTAGTTTTTATTATGTGCTCTTTATATTCTTGCAAACCTATCTTGTTACACCTACAAAGTACTTCTAGTTTCATACGTGTTATAGGTAAAGCGAACGTTAAGCGTGCATAGAGTTGTATCGGTGGTCGATAGAACTTGAGGGAATATTTGTTCTACCTTTAGCTCCTCGTTGGGTTCTGATGTCTACTACACAACCTTCTTCTTGTAGACGTTGTTGGGCCTCCAAGTGCAGAGGTTTGTAGGACAGTAGCAAATTTCCCTCAAGTGGATGACCTAAGGTTTATAAATCCGTGGGATGCGTAGGATGAAGATGGTCTCTCTCAAGCAACCCTGCAACCAAATAACAAAGAGTCTCTTGTGTCCCCAACACACCCAATACAATGCTAAATTGTATAGGTGCACTAGTTCGGCGAAGAGATGGTGATACAAGTGCGATATGGATGGTAGATATAGGTTTTTGTAATCTGAAAATATAAAAACAGCAAGGTAACAAGCGATAAAAGTGAGCATAAACGGTATTGCAATGCTAGGAAACACGGCCTAGGGCTCATACTTTCACTAGTGCAAGTTCTCTCAACAATAATAACATAATTGGATCATATAACCATCCCTCAACATGCAACAAAGAGCCACTCGAAACTAATAGAGGAGAACAAACGAAGAGATTATGGTACGGTACGAAACCACCTCAAAGTTATCCTTTCTAATCGATCTATTCAAGAGTCCATAGTAAAATAACACGAAGCTATTCTTCCCGTTCAATCTATCCTAGAGTTCTTACAAGAATAACACTTTAAGACACAAATCAAGCAAAACCCTAATGTCACCTAGATACTCCAATGTTACCTCAAGTATCCATGGGTATGATTATACTATGCATCACACAATCTCAGATTCATCTATTCAACCAACACAAAGAACTTCAAAGAGTGCCCCAAAGTTTCTATCGGAGAGTCAAGACGAAAATGTGTGCCAACCCCTATGCATAAGTTCATGAGGTCACGGAACTCGCAAGTTGATCACCAAAACATACATCAAGTGGATCACGTGATATCCCATTGTCACCACAGATAAGCACATGCAAGACATACATCAAGTGTTCTCAAATCCTTAAAGACTCAATCCGATAAGATAACTTCAAAGGGAAAACTCAATCCATCACAAGATAGTAGAGGGGGAGAAACATCATCAGATCAACTATAATAGCAAAGCTCGCGATACATCAAGATCGTTCCGAATCAAGAACACGAGAGAGAGAGAGAGATCAAACACATAGCTACTGATACATACCCTCAGCCCCGAGGGTGAACTACTCCCTCCTCGTCATGGAGAGCGCTGGGATGATGAAGATGGCCACCAGAGAGGGATTCCCCCCTCTGGCAGGGTGCCGGAACGGGTCTAGATTGGTTTTCGGTGGCTACAGAGGCTTGCGGCAGCGGAACTCCCGATCTAGGTTATGTTCTGGAAGTTTGGGTATATATAAGAGGTTTTGGTGTCGGGAACAAATCAGGGGGGTCTCCGAGGCGGCCACGAGGTAGGGGGCATGCCCAGGGGGGTAGGGCGCGCCCCCCACCCTCGTGGGTGCCTCTGGACTCGTCTGGCCCATCTCCGATACTCCGTGGGCTTCTTCTGGTCCAAAAATAATCTCTGTGAAATTTCAGGTCAATTGGACTCCGTTTGGTTTTCCTTTTCTGCGATACTCAAAAACAAGAAAAAAACAGTGTCACTGGGCTCTAGGTTAATAGGTTAGTACCAAAAATCATATAAAATAGCATATAAATGCATATAAAACATCCTAGATGGATACTATAATAGCATGGAACAATCAAAAATTATAGATACGTTGGAGACGTATCAAGCATCCCCAAGCTTAATTCCTGCTCGTCCTCTAGTAGGTAAATGATAAAACAGAATTTTTGATGTGGAATGCTACCTAACATAATTTTCAATGTAATTTTCTTTATTGTGGCATGAATATTCAGATCCAAAAGATTCAAGACAAAAGTTTAATATTGACATAAAAACAATAATACTTCAAGCATACTAACCAAGCAATTATGTCTTCTCAAAATAACATAGCCAAAGAAAGCTCATCCCTACAAAATCATATAGTTTGGCCATGCTTCATTTTTGTCACACAAAATGCTCCCATCATGCACAACCCCGATGACAAGCCAAGCAATTGTTTCATACTTTAGTATTCTCAGACTTTTTCAACTTTCATGCAATACATGAGCGCGAGCCATGGACATAGCACTATGGGTGGAATAGAATATGATGATGGAGGTTGTGTGGAGAAGACAAAAAGGGAGAAAGTCTCACATTGACGTGGCTAATCAGTGGGCTATGGAGATGCCCATCGATTGATGTCAATGCGAGGAGTAGGGATTGCCATGCAACGGATGCACTAGAGCTATAAATGTATGAAAGCTCAACAAAAGAAACTAAGTGGGTGTGCATCCAACTTGCTTGCTCACGAAGACCTAGGGCATTTGAGGAAGCCCATTGTTGGAAATACAAGCCAAGTTCTATAACAAAAAATTCCCACTAGTATATGAAAGTTACAAAATAAGAGACTATCTATCATGAAGATCATGGTGCTACTTTGAGGCACAAGTGTGTAAAAAGGATAGTAGCATTGTCCCTTCTTTTCTTTTTTTGGGCCTCCCTTTTTTGGCATTTTTTATTTGGCCTTCCCTTTTTTTTATTTGGCCTTTCTTTTTTTCTTTTTTTGGGACAATGCTCTATTAATGATGATCATCACACTTCTATTTATTTACAACTCAAGGATTACAACTCGATACTAGAACAAAGTATGACTCTATATGAGTGCCTCCGGCGGTGTACCGGGATGGGCAATGAAACAAGAGTGACATGTATGAAAATATGCATGGTGGCCTTGCCACATATACGATGTAAAGTACATGAAGATGCAAGACAATATGACAATGATGAAGCGTGTCATAATAAATGGAATGGTGGAAAGTTGCATGGCAATATATCTCGGAATGGCTATGGAAATGCCATAATAGGTAGGTATGGTGGCTGTTTTGGGGAATATATAAGGAGGTTTATGTGTGATAGAGTGTATCATATCACGGGGTTTGGATGCACCGGCGAAGTTTGCACCGACTCTCAAGGTGAGAAAGGGCAATGCACGGTACCGAAGAGGCTAGCAACGATGGAAGGGTGAGAGTGCGTATAATCCATGGACTCAACATTAGTCATAAAGAACTCACATACTTATTGCAAAAATCTACAAGTCATCAAAACCAAGCACTGCGCGCATGCTCCTAGGGGGATAGATTGGTAGGAAAAGACCATCGCTCGTCCCCAACCGCCACTCATAAGGAGGACAATCAAAGAAACACCTCATGCTTCAAATTTGTTACACAACGGTTACCATACGTGCATGCTACGGGACTTGCAAACCTCAACACATGTATTTCTTAATTTCACAATTACTCAACTAGCACGACTCTAATATCACCATCTTCATATCTCAAAACAATCATCAAATATCAAACTTCTCATAGTATTCAATGCGGTCTATATAAAAGTTTTTATTTTACCCAACTTGGATGCCCGTCATATTAGGACTAGTTTCATAACCAAAGCCAATTACCATGCTATTCTAAAAGACTCTCAAAATAATATAATTGAAGCATGAGAGATCAATAATTTCTATAAAATAAAACACTCATCGTGCTCTAAAAGATATAAGTGAAGCACTAGAGCAAATGACAAACTACTCCAAAAGATATAAGTGAAGATCAATGAGTGGCCGAATAATTATGTAACTATGTGAAGACTCTCTAAAATTTAATAATTTCAGATCTTGGTATTTTATTCAAACAGAAAGCAAAACAAAACAAAATAAAATGACGCTACAAGCAAAACACATATCATGTGGTGAATAAAAATATAGCTTCAAGTAAAGTTACCGATAGATGAAGACGAAAGAGGGGATGCCATCCGGGGCATCCCCAAGCTTAGGCTCTTGGTTGTCCTTGAATATTAACTTGGGGTGCCTTGGGCATCCCTCAGCTTAGGCTCTTGCCACTCTTTATTCCATAGTCCATCGAATCTTTACCCAAAACTTGAAAACTTCACAACAGAAAACTTAACAGAAAACTCGTAAGCTCCGTTAGTATAAGAAAATAAATCACCACTTTTGGTACTGTTGTGAACTCATTCTAAATTCATATTGGTGTAATATCTATTGTATTCCAACTTCTCTATGGTTCATACCCTCTGATACTACTCATAGATTCATCAAAAGAAGCAAACAACACAATGAAAACAGAATCTGTCAAAAACAGAATAGTCTGTAGTAATCTGTATCATTCGAATACTTATGCCACACCAAAAATTCTGAAATAAACTGGTGGACCTGAGAAATTTGTCTATTAATCATATGCAAAAATAATTAACCTAAACGCACTCTCCAGTAAAAAATGGCAGCTAATCTCGCGAGCGTAAAAGTTTCTGTTTTTTTACAGCAAGATCGCAAAGACTTCACCCAAGTATTCCCAAAGGTTCTACTTGGCACAAACACTAATTAAAACATAAAACCACATCTAAAAAGAGTATAGATGAAATATTTATTACTAAACAGGAGCAAAAAGCAAAGAACAAAAATAAAATTGGATTGCCTCCCAACAAGCGCTATCGTTTAACGCCCCTAGCTAGGCATGATGATTTCAATGATGCTCACATAAAAGATAAGAATTGTAACATAAAGAGAGCATCATGAATAATATGACTAGCACATTTAAGTCTAAACAACTTCCTATGCATAGAGATTTTGTGAGCAAACAACTTATGAGAACAATAATCAACTAGCATACGAAGGCAAAACAAGCATAACTTTAAAACTTTAAGCACATAGAGAGGAAACTTGATATTATTGCAATTCCTACAAGCATATATTCCTCCCTCATAATAATTTTCAGTAGCATCATGAATGAATTCAACAATATAACCATCACATAAAGCATTCTTTTCATGATCTACAAGCATAGAAAATTTACTACTCTCCACATAAGCAAAATTCTTCTCATTCGGAATAGTGGGAGTATCATAAGAAACTCGAATACTATAAATTGTTTCCACATTAAAAGAGTAATGTTCAGAAAAAGGGTAATCATAATCATGACAAGTTTTATAAATATAATCATCACTACTTTTTATAGCATAAGTGTCATCACAATAATCATCATAAGTAGCAACTTTGTTCTCATCATAATCAATTGAAACCTCTTCCAAGATAGTGGAATCATTACTAAATAAAGTCATGACCTCTCCAAATCCACTTTCATAATTGTCACAATAAGATTCAACACCCTCCAAAATAGTGGGATCATTACTTCCTAAAGTTGACACTCTTCCAAACCCATTTTCATCAATATAATCATCATAAATAGGAGGCATGCTATCATCATAATAAATTTGCATATCAAAACTTGGGAGGTTAAATATATCATCTTCATGAAACATAGCATCCCCAAGCTTGGGACAAACATTAATTGCAGCAAATAAATTCTCAAACATGTCATTCTCATCAAACATAGCATCCCCAAGCTTGGGCCTTTTCATATCATAAGCATAATCACTCTCATCATTAATAGTATGGATAGCACCAATAGTATAGCAATTATCATCATCACAATGAGTAATAGGAGCAACATCATTTGGGAGGGATACCTTTTTACCTTTGCTTCTTCGTCTTTTGTTTTTCTTCTTCACATCATGTGTGGGTTTAATCCTCTTTTTGGAGCTCCTTATTAATGAGATTGGTTGAATAGAAGGCTCCTCCTCGTTACCTGATTCATCATAAGAAATAATAGGAGGATATTGGGAAGTCTCTTCCCTTTCATTAGTATTCTCTTCATCTTCTATTTGTTTTCTTGTCTTTATGTAATTGGCAATATAAGGATTTTCAATGCAATTCACCGCACAATACATATAAATTTCCTCTAGATCAAAATCAAGAACTTCATCAAGGGCAAATTCTGGAATATCCTTAGTTATACGTTTCATTTCTTCATAACCCAAAAGCAAACTAAGTTCATTATGATGCGCAAGGGAAATCAAGTCATCACAATTTTTGGACACGATTCGATCATGAAACAATTTGCATTAGATATTTAAATGATCACGTTCATTGCAAAGTTCACAAGGATGGCTAAGAAAATTTAAATTTTCAACACAAACATCGAGCCTTTCTTGCAACCATTTAGTTTCTAAATACTCATGCCTCTTGCAAAATCTATCTTCCCTATTTGGTGTGTACTTGCAAACTCTATGCACTCCACAAAAATTGACATGCTTATAAGAGACATTTTCATCATGACTAGTGCAATCATCATTAGTACTATGGATATTCAAAGAGTTCATACTAACAACATTGCAATCATGCTCATCATTCAAAGATTTAGTGCCAAACATTCTAATGCATTCTTCTTCTAACACTTTGGCACAATTATCGGAATCCTTATTTTCATGAAAGACATTAAAAAGATGAAGCATATGAGGCAACCTCAATTCCATTTTTTGTAGTTTTCTTTTATAGACTAAACTAGTGATAAAGCAAGAAACAAAAAGATTCGATTGCAAGATCTAAAGATATACCTTCAAGCGGTAACCTCCCTGGCAACGGCGCCAGAAAGAGCTTGATGTCTACTACACAACCTTCTTCTTGTAGACGTTGTTGGGCCTCCAAGTGCAGAGGTTTGTAGGACAGTAGCAAATTTCCCTCAAGTGGATGACCTAAGGTTTATCAATCCGTGGGAGGCGTAGGATGAAGATGGTCTCTCTCAAACAACCCTGCAACCAAATAACAAAGAGTCTCTTGTGCCCCCAACACACCCAATACAATGGTAAATTGTATAGGTGCACTAGTTCGGCGAAGAGATGGTGATACAAGTGCAATATGGATGGTAGATATAGGTTTTTGTAATCTGAAAATATAAAAACAGCAAGGTAACTAATGATAAAAGTGAGCATAAACGGTATTGCAATGCTAGGAAACAAGGCCTAGGGTTCATACTTTCACTAGTGCAAGTTCTCTCAACAATAATAACATAATTGGATCATATAACTATCCCTCAACATGCAACAAAGAGTCACTCCAAAGTCACTAATAGCGGAGAACAAACGAAGAGATTATTGTAGGGTACGAAACCACCTCAAAGTTATCCTTTCTGATCGATCTATTCAAGAGTCCATAGTAAAATAACACGAAGCTATTCTTTCCGTTCGATCTATCCTAGAGTTCGTACTAGAATAACACCTTAAGACACAAATCAACCAAAACCCTAATGTCACCTTGATACTCCAATGTCACCTCAAGTATCCGTGGGTATGATTATACGATATGCATCACACAATCTCAGATTCATCTATTCAACCAACAGAAAGAACTTCAAAGAGTGCCCCAAAGTTTCTATCGAAGAGTCAAGACGAAAACGTGTGCCAACCGCTTTGCATAAGTTCACAAGGTCACGGAACTCGCAAGTTGATCACCAAAACATACATCAAGTGGATCACGTGATATCCCATTGTCACCACAGATAAGCACATGCAAGACATACATCAAGTGTTCTCAAATCCTTAAAGACTCAATCCGATAAGATAACTTCAAAGGGAAAACTCAATCCATCACAAGAGAGTAGAGGGGGAGAAACATCATAAGATCCAACTATAATAGCAAAGCTCGCGATACATCAAGATCATTTCAAATCACGAACACAAGAGAGAGAGAGAGAGAGAGAGATCAAACACATAGCTACTGGTACATACCCTCAGCCCCGAGGGTGAACTACTCCCTCCTCGTCATGGAGAGCACTGGGATGATGAAGATGGCCACCGGAGAGGGATTCCCCCCCTCCGACAGGGTGCCGGAACGGGTCTAGATTGGTTTTCGGTGGCTATAGAGGCTTGCGGCAGTGGAACTCCCGATCTAGGTTATGTTCAGGAAGTTTGGGTATATATAAGAGGTTTTGGCGTTGGGAACAAGTCAGGGGGGTCTCCGAGGCGGCCACGAGGTAGGGGAGCGCGCCCAGGGGGGTAGGGCGCGCCCCCACCCTCATGGGTGCCTTGGGACTCTTCTAGCCCATCTCTGATACTCCGTGGCTTTTTCTAGTCCAAAAATAATCTCCGTGAAATTTCAGGTCAATTGGACTCCATTTGGTTTTCCTTTTCTGCGATACTCAAAAAACAAGAAAAAAACAGAAATTGGCACTGGGCTCTAGGTTAATAGGTTAGTCCCAAAAATCATATAAAATAGCATATAAATGCATATAAAACATCCTAGATGGATAATATAATAGCATGGAACAATCCAAAATTATAGATACGTTGGAGACGTATCAGGTTCGACACTCTTACTTATTGAAAGAGGCTACAATTGATCCCCTATACTTGTGGGTTATCAAGACCTTTTTCTGGCGCCGTTGCCGGAGAGTTATAGCGCGCGGGGGGGGGGGGGTGAATATTCTCGTGTGTGCTTGTTTGCTTTATCACTAAGTAGTTTTTATTTTGTGCTCTTGTTTTCTATCTTTAGTTATGGGTAGGAAACACAAAATACCAAAAAAATTAGTTGTTCCTACTACACCAATGGTTGAAGAACCACTCAAAAACTATCACACTCCTGAAGCTTTTTATCTGGATCATCTTCGATCCCTATGTGCTTGTGTCTAAACCCCAACTAGCTTAGTTGAGGGCAAATCTTTAGATGAGCATGCTTGTTATGTGCGACACCGCTTATCTCAAAAAGGGAAACTATTATGGGATCAAATTTATATGTTGCATTGGTATGCTCGACAACTATGCTTGAGATATGATTATACTTGTTGCTCTAGGATGAAGGCTCCACACCTTCCCTTTTCATGCGAAGTTAATGATAATGAAACCTTAGCTTCTTCTGCTAATGGTATATATGATTACTATGATGTGGAACGAATAGAAGAATTTGTTGCTTTTAAGGGTGCTTGTGAAATGGAATCTTTGTTTAAAGAGTTTGAAGATTTTGATGATTCATTTTATAGACCTGAAAATTTAGCTATCCTTAAATATTGCTATGAGAATTATAAATACAATTATGATATTGATTAATTTATTGAGAAATTCTCCGCTATCCAAGAAGAGACTAATATTTTGCAGGAGTCTATGGAAGAAGGAATTGATGAAACTGTGGGCTCGTTGGATGAAAAAGATGATGAGGAGAGAGAAGAACAAAAGGAGGAAGAGCGGATTAGCTACCTGTGCCCACCTTGTAATGATAGTAACCCTTCAACTCATACATTGTTTAATTTCCCTTCGAATTTACCGAAGGATGAATGCTATGATGATTGTTATGATCCCGTTGATTCTTTTGAAATATCCCTTTTTGATGATGCTTGCTATGCTTGTGGCCAAGATGCCAATATGAATTATGCTTATGGAGATGAACTTGCTATTGTTCCTTATGTTAAACATGAAATTGTTGCTATTGCACCCACATATGATAGTCCTATTATCTTTTTGAATTCTCCCGACTACACTATATCGGAGAAGTTTGCCCTTATTAAGGATTATATTGATGGGTTGCGTTTTACTACTACACATGATGATTTTGATAGATATAATATGCATGTGCTTGCTGCTCCTACTTGCAATTATTATGAGATAGGAACTACATCTCCGCCTCTCGATGTTTCCAATATGATAAAATTGCAAGAAACTATTTATACTATGCATTGGCCTTTACTATGTGTGCATGAATTGTTCTTTTATGACATGCCGATGCATAGGAAGAGAGTTAGACTTAGTTGTTGCATGATATATGTTACTTTGTGCTCACTACTAAATTACAAATAATTGTTAATTAAAATTGGCTTTGATATGCCTTGGGATCCGGGTGGATCCATTACTTGAGCACTATGTGCCTAGCTTATTGGCTTTAAAGAAAGCGCTGCCAGGGAGACAACCCGGAAGTTTTAGAGAGTCGTTTATTTCTGTTGTGTGCTTTTATAAAGTTTAAAAATAAAAATAATGTGCCAAGATTTGCCTTTAGGATGTTTACATTGCTTGTTGGTTTGTGCGGTGCAAAACAGAAACTTTGGCTGTAGTGTGCGATTTTACATTTTTGACTGGAATGTCAAGCGGTTCTGAAACGTTTTGCACAGTCTTTATATACAAATTGTTTATTTTTCCTAATTGTTTCAGAATTTTTGGAGTACCAAAAGTATGGTGAATGTTCAGATTACTACAGACTGTCCTGTTTAAGACAGATTCTGTTTTTGATGCATAGTTTGCTTGTTTTGATGAAACTATCGATTTCTATCAGTGGATTAAGCCATGGAAAAGTTATATTACAGTAGATACAATGCAAAAACAAAATATGAATTGTTTTGCAACAGTACTTAGAGTAGTGATTTGCTTTATTATACTAACGGATCTTACCGAGCTTTCTATTGAGTTTTGTGTGGATGAAGTGTTCGAAGATCGAGGAGGTCTCGATGTGAGGATAAGGAGGAGAGGCAAGAGCTCAAGCTTGGCGATGCCCAAGGCACCCCAAGTAAATATTCAAGGAGACTCAAGCGTCTAAGCTTGGGGATGCCCCGGAAGGCATCCCATCTTTCTTCAACAAGTATCGATATGTTTTCGGATTCGTTTTATTCATGCGATATGTGCAAATCTTGGAGCGTCTTTTGCATTTAGTTTTCACTTTTCTTTGATGCACCATGCTGGTATGAGATAGTCCATGGTTGATTTATAGAATGCTCTTTGCACTTCACTTATATCTTTTGAGTATGGCTTTATAGAATGCTTCATGTGCTTCGCTTATATCATTTGAAGTTTGGATTGTCTGTTTCTCTTCACATAGAAAACCGCCATATGTAGAATGCTCTTTTGATTCACTTATATTTGTTAGAGCGTGGACATATATTTTGTAGAAATAATTAAACTCTCTTGCTTCACTTATATCTATTTAGAGAGATGACATGAATTGGTCATTCACATGGTTAGTCATAAAATCCTACATAAAACTTGTAGATCACTAAATATGATATGTTTGATTCCTTGCAATAGTTTTGCGATATAAAGATGGTGATATTAGAGTCATGCTAGTGGGTAGTTGTGGATTAGTAGAAATACTTGGGTTGAAGTTTGTGATTCCCGTAGCATGCACGTATGGTGAAACATTATGTAACGAAGTTGGAGCATGAGGTATTTATTGATTGTCTTCCTTATGAGTGGCAGTCGGGGACGAGCGATGGTCTTTTCCTACCAATCTATCCCCCTAGGAGCATGCGTGTAGTACTTTGTTTCGATGGCTAATAGATTTTTGCAATACATATGTGAGTTCTTTATGACTAATGTTGAGTCCATGGATTATACGCACTCTCACCCTTCCATCATTGCTAGCCTCTTCGGTACCGTGCGTTGCCCTTTCTCACCTTGAGAGTCGGTGCAAACTTCGTCGGTGCATCCAAACCCCGTGATATGATACGCTCTATCACACATAAGCCTCCTTATATCTTCCTCAAAACAGCCACCATACCTACCTATTATGGCATTTCCATAGCCATTCCGAGATATATTGCCATGCAGCTTCCATCATCTTCATATATATGACTTGAGCACCATTGTCATATTGCTTTGCATGATCGTAAGATAGCTAGCATGATGTTTCCATGGCTTGTCCATTTTTTGATGTCATTTCTATGCTAGATCATTGCACATCTAGGTACACCGCCGAAGGCATTCATATAGAGTCATATTTTGGTCTAGTATCGAGTTGTAAGTAAATAAAAGTGTGATGATCATAATTATTAGAACATTGTCCCATGTGATGTTATCAAAATAAAAGTGGCCAAAGAAGCCCCCTCTCTCCCCAAAAAAAGAGAGGCCAAAGAAACCTAAAAAATATAAAAAGAGAAAAAAAATAAAAAAAATGAGAGAGAAGGGACAATGTTACTATTCTTTAACCACACTTGTGCTTCAGAGTAGCACCGTGTTCTTCATATAGAGAGTCTCTTGAGTTATCACTTTCATATACTACTGGGAATTTTCATTATAGAACTTGGCTTGTATATTCCAATGATGGGCTTCCTCAAATGCCCTAGGTCTTCATGATGAAGCAAGTTGGATGCACACCCACTTAGTTTCAGTTTGAGCTTTCATACACTTATAGCTCTTAGTGCATCCGTTGCATGGCAATCCTTACTCCTCGCATTGACATCAATTGATGGGCATCTCCATAGCCCGTTGATTAGCCGCGTCAATGTGAGACTTTCTCCTTTTTGTCTTCTCCACACAACCTCCACCATCATATTCTATTCCACCTATAGTGCTATGTCAATGGCTCACGCTCATGTATGCCGTGAAAGTTGAAAAGGTTTGAGAACGTCAAAAGTATGAAACAATTGCTTGGCTTGTCATCAGGGTTGTGAATGATTTGAATATTTTGTGTGGTGAAGATGGAGCATAGCCAGACGATATGATTTTGTAGGGATAACTTTCCTTGGCCATGTTATTTTGAAAAGACATGATTGGTTTATTAGTATGCTTGAAGTATTATTGTCTTAATGTCAAATGATAGAGTATTGCTTTGAATCACTCGTGTCTTAATATTCATGCCATGATTAGATTACATGATCAAGATTATGCTAGGTATCATTCCACATCAAAAATTATCTTTTTATCATTTACCTACTCGAGGATGAGCAGGAATTAAGATTGGGGATGCTGATACGTCTCCGTCATATCTATAATTTTTATTATTCCATGCCAATATTCTACAACTTTCATATACTTTTGGCAACTTTTTATACTATTTTTGGGACTAACATATTGATCCAGTGCCAGTTCCTGTTTGTTGCATGTTTTTTGTTTCGCACAAAATCCATATCAAATGGAGTCCAAACGGGATAAAAACTAACAGAGATTTTTTTGGAATATATGTGATTTTGGGGAAGAAGAATCAACGCGAGACGATGACCGAGGGGGCCACGAGGCAGGGGGGCGTGCCCCAGGGGTCAGGCGCGCCCTAGGCCCTCATGGCCACGCCGTAAGGCGGTTAGTGCCCTTCTTTTTCCTCAAGAAAGCCAATATCCGGATAGAAATCGTGTTAAAATTTCATCCCAATCAGAGTTACGGATCTCCGGGAATATAAGAAACGGTGAAAGGCCAGAATCTGAAACACAGAAACAGAGAGAGACAGAGAGACAGATCCAATCTCGGAGGGGCTCTCGCCCCTCCACCGCCATGGAGTCCATGGACCAAAGGGTAAACCCTTCTCCTATCTAGGGAGAAGGTCAAGGAAGAAGAAGGGGGCTCTCTCCCCCTCTCTCCTGGTGGCGCCGGAACGTCGCCGGGGCCATCACCGTAGGACGGCGATCTACACCAACACCTCCGTCATCTTCACCAACATCTTCATCACCTTCCCCCATCTATATAAAGTGGTCCACTCTCCCGCAACCCACTGTACCCTCTACTTGAACATGGTGCTTTATACTTCATATTATTATCAAATGATGTGTTGCCATCCTATGATGTCTGAGTAGATTTTCATTGTCCTATCGGTAATTGGTGAATTGCTATGATTGGTTTAATTTGCTTGTGGTTATGTTGCTGTCCTTTGGTGCCCATCATATGAGCGCACGCGTGGATCACACCATAGGGTTAGTTGTATGTTGATAGGACTATGTATTGGAGGGCAAGAGTGACAGAAGCTTCAACCTAGCATAGAAATTGATGCATACGGGATTGAAGGGGGACCAATATATCTTAATGCTATGGTTGGGTTTTACCTTAATGAATGTTAGTAGTTGCAGATGCTTGCTAATAGTTCCAATCATAAGTGCATAGAATTCCAAGTCAGGGATGACATGCTAGCAGTGGCCTCTCCCACATGAAACTCGCTATCGGTCTAGTAAAGTAGTCAATTGCTTAGGGACAATTTCGCAACTCCTACCACCAGTTTTCCACACTTGCTATACTAACTTTATTGCTTCTTTACCTAAAACAGCCCCTAGTTTTTATTACATGCTCTTTATATTCTTGCAAACCTATCTCGTTACACGTACAAAGTACTTCTAGTTTCATACTTGTTCTAGGTAAAGTGAACGTTCAACGTGCGTAGAGTTGTATCAGTGGTCGATAGAACTTGAGGGAATATTTGTTCTACCTTTACCTCCTCGTTGGGTTCGACACTCTTACTTATTGAAAGAGGCTACAATTGATCCCCTATACTTGTGGGTTAACAGTGATAGAAGCTTAAACCCTAGTTTATGCGCTATTCCGTAAGGGACCAATTGGATCCAAAAGTTTAATGCTATGGTTAGAATTTATTCTTAATACTTTTCTCACAGTTGCGGATGCTTGTGAGGGGGGTAATCATAAGTAGGAGGTTTGTTCAAGTAAGAACAACACCTAAGCACCGGTCCACCCACATATCAAATTATCAAAGTAGCGAACACGAATCGAATCAACATGATGAAAGTGACTAGATGAAATTCCTGTGTACCCTCAAGAATGCTTTGCTTATTATAAGATACCGTTTTGGCCTGTCCTTTGCCTCAAAAGGATTAGGCTACCTTGCTGCACTTTTGTTACTACTATCGTTACTTGCTCGTTACAAATTATCTTGCTATCAAACTACTCTGTTACTTACAATTTCAGCACTTGCAGACATCACCTTGCTGAAAACCACTTGTCATTTCCTTTTGCTCCTCGTTGGGTTCAACACTCTTACTTATCAAAAATGCTACAATTGATCCCATATACTTGTGGGTCATCACCCCCGGGTCTATTTTGAAGGAAATATGCCCTAGAGGCAATAATAAAGTTGTTATTTATATTTCCTTATATCATGATATACGTTTATTATTCATGCTAGAATTGTATTAACCGGAAACTTAGTACATGTGTGAATACATAGACAAACAGAGTGTCCCTAGTATGCCTCTACTTGACTAGCTCGTTAATCAAAGATGGTTAAGTTTCATAGCCATGGACATGTGTTGTCATTTGATGAACGGGATCACATCATTAGAGAATGATGTGATGGACAAGACCCATCTGTTAGCTTAGCATAATGATCGTTCAATTTTATTGCTACTGCTTTCTTCATGACTTATACATGTTCCTCTGACTATGAGATTATGGAACTCCTGAATACCGGAGGAACACCTTCTGTGCTATCAAACGTTACATCGTAACTGGGTGATTATAAAGATGCTCTACAGGTGTCTCCGATGGTGTTTGTTGAGTTGGCATAGATCGAGATTAGGATTTGTCACTCCGTCTATTGGAGAGGTATATCTGGGCCCTCTCGGTAATGTACATCACTATGAGCCTTGCAAGCAATGTGACTAATGAGTTAGTTGCGGATGATGCATTACTGAATGAGTAAAGAGACTTGCTGGTAACGAGATTGAACTAGGTATGATGATACCGACAATCGAATCTCGGGCAAGTAACATACCGATGACAAAGGGAACAATGTATGTTGTTATGCGGTTTGATCAATAAAGATCTTTGTAGAATATGTAGGAGCCAATATGAGCATCTAGGTTCTACTATTGGTTATTGACCGAAGATGTGTATTAGTCATGTCTACATAGTTCTCGAACCCGTAGGGTCCGCACGCTTAACGTTCGATGACGATTTGTATTATGAGTTATGTGATTTGATGTACTGAAGGTTGTTCGGAGTCCCGGATGAGATCACGGACATGACTAGGAGTCTCGAAATAGTCGAGACGTAAAAATCGATATATTGGAAGGCTATATTCGGACATTGGAAAGGTTCCGAGTGATACGGGTATTTTTCGGAGTACCGGAGAGTTACGAGAATTCGCCGGGGAAGTAATGGGCCTTAATGGGCCATACGGGAAAGGAGAGAAGGGCCTCAAGGGGTGGCTGCGCACCCCCCATGGGCTGGTCCGAATTGGACTAGGGAAGGGGCGGCACCCCCCTCTTTCCTTCTCTCCCTCTTCCCCTTCTTTCTTCTCCTACTCCAACTAGGGAAGGGGGGAAAACCTACTCCTACTAGGAGTAGGAATCCCCCTTGGGGCGCGCCATAGAGAGGGCCGACCCTCCCTTCCTCCACTCCTTTATATACGGGGAGGGGGCACCCCATAGACACACAAGTTGATTTTTTAGCCGTGTGCGGTGCCCCCTCCACAGATTTCCACCTCGTTCATATCGTTGCAGTGCTTAGGCGAAACCCTGCACCGGTAGCTTCATCATCACCATCACCACGCTGTCGTGCTGACGAAACTCTCCCCCGACCTTAGCTAGATATAGAGTTCGTGGGACATCACCGAGCTGAACGTGTGCAGATCGCGGAGGTGCCGTATCTTTGGTGCTAGGATCGGTCGGACCGTGAAGACGTACGACTACATCAACCGCGTTGTAATAATGCTTCCGCTTACAGTCTACGAGGGCACGTGGACAACACTCTCCCCTCTTGTTGCTATGCATCACCTAGATGGATCTTGCATGTGCGTATGAATTTTTTTGAAATTACTGCGTTCCCCAACATATTTTCCATCATATAAGTTTCTATTTTCCATCATATAAGTTTCGATCTATAATATTAGTTTCCGATTTACTATTTTGCAATATTTTACTTTCCGATCTATAAACCAAAAATACCAAAAGTATTTACTTTATCGTTTACCTATCTCTATCAGATCTCACTTTTGCAAGTAACCATGAAGGGATTGACAACCCCTTTATTGCGTTGGGTGCAAGTTGTTTGATTGTTTGTGCAGGTATTAGGTGATTTGTGCGTTGTCTCCTGCTGGATTGATACCTTGGTTCTCAAACTGAGGGAAATACTTATCTCTACTTTGCTGCATCACGTTTCCTCTTCAAGGGAAAAACCAACGCAAGCTCAAGAAGTAGCAGGAAGAATTTTTGGTGCCGTTGCCGGGGAGATCTACACCAAGTTAAGACATACCAAGTACCCATCATAAACTCTCATCTCTTGCATTACATTATTTGCCATTCGCCTCTCATTTTCCTCTCTCCCACTTCACATCACAACACACTCAACCATGATAGGAAGAGCGACATCACGCCATCTACTCCTAGCCCAGTATCCGCCCCTGATATTGATGTCTACTACGCAACTTTATTCTTGTAGACATGTGTTTGGCCTCCAAGCGCAGAGTTTTGTAGGACAATAGCAATTTTACCTCAAGTGGATGACCTCAGGTTTATCAATCCGTGGGAGACGTAGGATGAAGATGGTCTCTTTTAAACAACCCTGCAACTAAATCAAAAAAGTCTCTTGTGTCCCCAACACACCAAATACAATGGTAATTTGTATAGGTGCACTAGTTCGGCGAAGAGATGGTGATACAAGTGTAGTAATGATAGTAGATATTGATTTTTGTAATAGGAACAATAAAAAACGGCAAGGTAGCAATTGATAAAATGGAGCACAAACGGTATTGCAATGCTTGAAAATGAGGTATAGGGCCCGTACTTTCACTAGTGCAACCTCTCAACAATGCTAATATAATCGGATCATATAACCACCCCTCAAAGTGCGATGAAGAATCACTCCAAAGTTCCTATCTAGCGGAGACCATAAGATTAAATTGTTTGTAGGGTACGAAACCACCTCAAAGCTATTCTTTCTGTTTGATCTATTCAAGAGTTCGTACTAAAATAACACAAAGCTATTCTTTCCGTTCGATCTATCCTAGAGTTCATACTAAAATAACACCAAAGCAAATTCAGATTCATAATACTCAATCCGACACAAAGAACCTCAAAGACTGCCCCAAGATTTCTACCAGGGAAACAAAAGACGAGAACGTGCATCAACCCCTATGCATAGATTACCCCAATGTCACCTCGGGAATCCGCGAGTTGAGTGCGAAAACATATATCAAGTGAATCAATATGATACCCCATTGTCACCACGAGTATTCATATGCAAGACATATATCAAGTGCTCTCAAATCCATAAAAGTATTCAATCCAATAGCAACGAAATATTAAAGGGAAAAACTCAATTCATCACAACAAGATAGAGAGGGGAAACACCATATGATCCGACTATATTAACAAAGCCTGCGATACATCAAGATCGTGACATCTCAAGAACACGAGAGAGAGAGAGAGAGAGAGAGATTAAACACATAGCTACTGGTACAAACCCTCAGCCCCGAAGGTGGACTACTCCCTCCTCATTGTGGTGGCCGCCGGCATGATGAAGATGGCCACCTATGATGATTCCCCCTCTGGCAGGGTGCCGGAATAGGGTCTAGATTGGTTTGTCATTGCTACAGAGCCTTGCGGTTGATGTCGCTTGAAGCTACGTCGGTATTTCCCCAAAGAGGAAGGGATGATGCAACACAATGGCGGTAGGTATTTCCCTCAAATATGAAACCAAGGTTATCGAACCAGTAGAGAACCAAGCAACACAACGTAAACAACCCTTGCACACAAATAACAAATCCTCGCAACCCGACGTGTTCAAGGGGCTGTCAATCCCTTTCGGGTAACGGTGCCAGAAATTGGTGCGTGACAGGAAAAAGTTGTAATAGATTGAATAAATAGATGGCAAATAAAATAAGGTGCAATAATGTATTTTTGGGGTTTTGGTTTAATAGATCTGAAAATAAAAGCAAATAAAAATGGATCGCAAAGGCAAATAATATGAGAAAGAGACTCGGCAGCCGTAGATTTCACTAGTGGCTTCTCTCGAGAAAAATAACAAACGGTGGGTGAACAAATTACTGCTGGGCAATTGACAGAACTTCAAATAGTTATGACGATATCCAGGCAATGATCATTATATAGGCATCACGTGCAAGATTAGTAGACCGACTCCTGCCTGCATCTACTACTATTACTCCACACATCGACCGCTATCTAGCATGCATCTAGTGTATTAAGTTCATGGAGAAACGGAGTAATGCAATAAGAACGATGACATGATGTAGACAAGATCTATCTATGTAGAGATAGATCCCATCGTTTTATCCTTCGTAGCAACGATACATATGTGTCGGTTCCCCTTCTGTCACTGGGATCAAGCACCGTAAGATCAAACCCACTACAAAGCACCTCTTCCCATTGCAAGATAAATAGATCAAGTTGGGCAAACAAAACCCAAATATCGGAGAAGAAATACGAGGCTATAAGCAATCATGCGTATAAGAGATCAAAGAAACTCAGATAACTTTCATGGATATAAAAAGATAGATCTGATCATAAACTCGAAGTTCATCGGATCCCAACAAACACACCGCAAAAGAGTTACATCATATGGATCTCCAAGGGACCATTGTATTGAGAATCAAGAGAGAGAGAGAGATGAAGCCATCTAGCTACTAACTACGGACATGAAGGTCTACAAAGAACTACTCACGCATCATCAGAGAGGCACCAATGGAGGTGGTGAACCCCATCTAAGATGGTGTCTAGATTGGATCTGGTGGTTCTGGACTTTGCGGCGCTGGATGAATATTTCGTTGACTCCCCTAGGGTTCTGGAAATATTGGGGTATTTATAGAGCAAAGAGGTGGTCTGGGGGGCACCCGAGGTGGACACAACCCACCAGGGCGTGCCTGGGCCTCCTGACGCGCCCTGGTGGGTTGTCCCCTCCTTCTGACTCCCCCCAGGTGCAACCAGGGCCCAACATGCATGTTCCTTTTGGTCCATAAAAAATCTCCGTAAAGTTTCATGGCATTTGGACTCCGTCTGATATTGATTTTCTGTGATGTAAAAAACACGAAAAAATAGGAACTGGCACGTGGCACTATGTCAATAGGTTAGTACCAAAAAAATGATATAAAATGACTATAAAACATCCAATATTGATAATATAACAGCATGGAACAATAAAAAATAATAGATATGTTGGAGACGTATCAACGGCGGCGGAACTTCTGATCTAGGTTTTTCCTGAGGGTTTTTGGAATATTCGGGAATTTATAGGGCGAAGAGGGGGTGCAGGAGGCCACTGACGTGGGCACAACCCACCTGGGCGCGCCTGGGCCCCCAGGCGCACCCTGGTGGGTTGTGCCCCCCCCTCGGGGCACCCCCAGGTGCTGCTCTGGCCCATCCCGAGTGTTCTCGTCCATAAAAATTCTCGAAAAAGTTTCGCGGTGTTTGGACTCCGTTTGGTATTGATTTTCTACGATGTAAAATACAAGCAAATAACAGCAACCGACACTGGGCACTGGGTCAATAGGTTAGTCCCAAAAAATGATATAAAGTTGCTATAAAATGATTGTAAAACATCCAAGAATGATAATATAACTGCATGGAACAATAAAAATTATAGATACGTTGGAGACGTATCAGCATCCCCAAGCTTAATTCCTGCTCGTCCTCGAGTAGGTAAATGATAAAAACAAAAATTTTGATGTGGAATGCTGCCTAACATGTCATCTCATATTCTTTTCTTTATAGCATGGATATTTGGACTTTTATATTGTTCAAAGCAATAGTCTAGTTTTGACATGAGACTTAAATACTCAAGCATATCAACAAGCAACCATGTCTTTCAAAATATCAACGCTAAAATAAGCTATCCCTAGCCCATCATGCTGAATCATTGATCCATTCATGAAACACACTCGCATATTAGCTACACCCAATGCTCAAGTACGATCATAGTGCCCCTAGTTGGTGCTTTATAAGATAAGATGGAGGATCAAATTAAAAATAAAAATTGCATAAAGTAAAAAAGAAAGGCCCTTCGTGGAGGGAAGTAGGGATTTGTAGAGGTGCCGGAGCTCAAAGCAAAGATTGCGAGATAAAAACATTTTGAGAGGCATACTTTTCCCACCAGCGAAAACAACTTAGATCACCCAACACTTTCCATGCTAGATATATCATAGGCAGTTCCCAAACAGAAAATAAAGTTTATTCCTTTTTCCACCATACTTTCACTTTCCATGGCTAACTGTATCCATGGGTGCCCTCCATGCCAACACTTTCCAAGGAATTTATTATTTGACATCATAAAGTAAATTCATTTTTCATTTCGGGACTGGGCATCCCTAATACCTTTGCCTTACTCTCGTGCAATGACAAGTGAATAAACACTCATCGTGAGAATAACACATCTAGCATGGAAAATATTGGCCACCCCTCACCGCCTCGCGAGTGGTACGAGCACACGAAAAAGAATTTTATTTTGAAAATTAGAGATGGCACATACAAATTTGCTTAGAACGGCAAAAGAATACCGCATATAGGTAGGTATAGTGGACTCATGTGGCAAAACTGGTTTAAAGGAGTTTGGATGCACAAGTAGTGATCATACTTAGTGCAAAATGAAGGCTAGCAAAAGATTGAGAAGCGACCAACCAAGAAACTAATAATCTCATAAGCGAGCATTGAGCATAATTAACACTGAATAATGCACCACAAGTAGGATGTAATTTCATTGTACAACTATTGACATTCGTGCTTGCATAGGGAATCACAAACCTTAACACCAATATTCTTACTAAAGCATAATTACTCATCAACATGACTCACATATCACATCATCATATCTCGAAACTATTACGAGGAATCAAGTTTCTTTTGTCCAATGATCTTCATGAAAGTTTTTATTATGCCCTTCTTGGATATCTATCACTTTGGAACTAATTTTCATGTGTTGCTTTCGATAGGCTCAAGCAAATATAAGTGAAGATCATGACCATAATAATTCTTTCTCTCAAATTAATTTAAGTGAAGCAAGAGAGAATTTCTTCAAAAATACTAAAGCAAACCGTGCTCAAAATTATATAAGTGAAGCACTAGAGCAATTCCATAGAAAAGAGCTTCATTGACGGGATGTGAATGTCGCTTAGTTAGCCTCCCTGGCAACTATTTGAGGACCTTATTTTATTTAAAAACTTTCAGGTATAAGTATTTTATTAAAACAGCAAGCAAAACAAAACAAAATGACATTCCAAGAATAGCACACATCATGTGAAGAAGCAAAAACTTAGGCTCAACCGACACTAACCGATAATTATTGAAGAAGAAAGGTGGGATGCCTACCGGGGCATCCCCAAGCTTAGATGCTTGAGACTTCTTGAAATATTATCTTTTGGTGCCTTGGGCATCCCCAAGCTTTATCTTTTGTGTATCTTTAATTCCTTTTATATCACGGTTTTCCTAAATCTCAAAAGCTTCATCCACACAAAACTCAACAAGGACTCATGAGATAAGTTAGTATAAACCAATGCAAAAACCTTATCATTTCTCTACTGTAGCAAATCACTAAAATAATTATTCAACATTGCACACTAAATGCCTCCGCATATTTAATACTCCTATCCTCAAATAGAATCATTAAACAAGCAGACATATGCAAACAATGCAAACATAATAGCAATCTGCCAAACCAGTACAGTCTGTAAAGAATGCAAGAGTATCAATACTTCCCTGGGTCCAGAAGTTATGAAAATTTGCCACACTATAGAAAAATTATCATAGCTCATTTTTCAAAAAAATTCAACATTTTATCGCATTCTGACTTTTCTAGGGAATTTTTGCAACAGCGGTAAACTTTCTTTTTTCAAACAGCAACATGCATACTTGCAAAATAAGCATGGCAAAGGCTATCAATGCCACTTTTATTGAAATAAAAGATGAAAAACATTATTATAAATAACAGCAAGCAAATCCTAACAAAATAAAATGACACCCCAAGTAAAACTCATATCATGTGACGAATGAAAACATAGCTCCAAGTGAGGTTACCGATAATGTTGGAGACGAAAGAGGGGATGCCTTACAGGGCATCCCCAAGCTTAGTTGCTTGGATCTTCCTTGAATATTAACTTGGGGTGCCTTCGGAATCCCCAAGCTTAGGGTCTTGTCACTCCTTATTCTCCTCATATCGATATCTCACCCAAAACTTCAATCACACAAAACTTAACGGAACTTTGTGAGATAGGTTAGTATGACAAAGAGCAAACCATTTCACTTTCGGTACTGTCAAAGACAAGATTCATAATCGTTCGCACACAATGCCTACTGTATAATATCATTTCCACAATTTATATTGAGCAATATAAGCCATGAAAACTAGAAAACAAGCAAACTATGCATTGAAAACAGAATCTGTTAGAAACAGAACAGTCTGTAGTAATCTGTACTCTAACCATACTTCTGCTACTCCAAAAATTCTGAAAAAATTGTAAAACCTGGTTAATTTGTCTATTAATCTTCTGCAAAAAGAATCAGCATTTTATCGCACTTCTGTTAAAAATGAGAATTGTTTTCCTGAGCGCAAAAGTTTCTGTTTTTCAGCAAGATCAAATCAACTATCACCGTAAGCCATCCCAAAGGTCTTACTTGGCACTTTATTGAAACAAAAGCAATAAAACATGATTACTACAGTATCTTAATCATGTGAACACACGAAAACAGTAGGTATAAGTGTTGGGTTGTCTCCCAACAAGCGCTTTTCTTTAATGCCATTTAGCTAGGCATGATGATTTCAATGATGCTCGCATAAAAGATAAGAATTGAAACATAAAGAGAGCATCATGAAGCATATGACTAGTACATTTAAGTCTAACACACTTCCTATGCATAGGGATTTTGTGAGCAAACACCTTATGGGAACAACAATCAACTAGCATAGGAAGGCAAAACAAGCATAACTTCAAAACTTTCAACACATAGAGAGGAAACTTGATATTATTGCAATATGTAGAAGCATATGTTCCTCTCTCATAATAATTTTCAGTAGCATCATGAATTAATTCAACAATATAGCTATAACATAAATCATTATTTTCATGATCCACATGCATAAAAATTTTATTACTCTCCACATAAGAAAATCTCTTCTCATCCATAATAGTGGTGGGAGCAAACTCGACAAAATAACTATCATGGGATTAAAAATTAACATCATGATGATAAGTTTCATGGTTATCATTATTCCTCATAGCATACATGTCATCTGAAGGAAATATGCCCTAGAGGCAATAATAAAGTTGTTATTTATATTTCCTTATATCATGATAAATGTTTATTATTCATGCTAGAATTATATTAACCGGAAACTTAGTACATGTGTGAATACATAGACAAACAGAGTGTCACTAGTATGCCTCTACTTGACTAGCTCGTTGAATCAATGATGGTTGTTTTTCCTGACCATAGACAAGAGTTGTCACTTGATTAACGGGATCACATGATTATAGAATGATGTGATTGACTTGACCCATCCGTTAGCTTAGCACGATGATCGTTTAGTTTGTTGCTATTGCTTTCTCCATAACTTATACATGTTCCTATGACTATGAGATCATGCAACTCCCAAATACCGGAGGAACACTTAGTGTGCTATCAAACGTCACAACGTAACTGGGTGACTATAAAGATGCTCTATAGGTGTCCCGGATGGTATTTGTTGAGTTGGCATAGATTGAGATTAGGATTTGTCACTCCGAGTATCGGAGAGGTATCTCTGGGCCCTCTCGGTAATGCACATCACTATAAGCCTTGCAAGCAATGTGACTAATGAGTTAGTTACGGGATGATGCATTACGGAACGAGTAAAGAGACTTGTCGGTAACGAGATTGAACTAGGTATTGAGATACCGACGATCGGATCTCGGGCAAGTAACATACTGATGACAAAGGGAACAACGTATATAATTTTGCGCTTTGACCGATAAAGATCTTCGTAGAATATGTGGGAGCCAATATGAACATCCAGGTTCCGCTATTGGTTATTGACCGGAAACATGTCTCGGTCATGTCTACATAGTTCTCGAACCCGTAGGGTCCGCACGCTTAACGTTCGGTGATTATCGGTATTATGAGTTTATGTGTTTTGATGTACCGAAGGTAGTTCAGATTCCCGGATGTGATCACAGACATGACGAGGAGTCTCGAAATGGTCGAGACATAGAGATTGATATATTGGATGACTATATTCGGACACCGGATGAGTTCTGGGGGTCACCGGATAATTATCGGAGTGCCGGGGGGTTATCGGAACCCCGGGGGGAACTAATGGGCCACATGGGCCTTAGTGGAGAGAAAGAGGGCTGGCCAAGGCAGGGCCATGCGCCCCTCCCTCTCTAGTCTGAATTGGACTAGGGAAGGGGGGCACCCCCTTTCCTTCTCTTCTCTCCCTCTCTTTCCTCCCCCCTTCCTCCTCCTAGTTGGACTAGGAAAGGGGAGTCCTACTCCTACTAGGAGGAGGACTCCTCCCCTCCTTGGCGCGCCACCAAGGGCCGGCCAGCCTCCCCCTTGCTCCTTTATATACAGGGATAGGGGGCACCCCATGGACACACAAGTTGATCATTGATCCCTTAGCTGTGTGCGGTGCCCCCCTCAATCATAATCCACCTCAGTCATATCATCGTAGTGCTTAGGCGAAGCCCTGCGCCAGTAGCTTCATCATCACCATCATCACGCTGTCGTGCTGACAAAGCTCTCCCTCGACACTCAGCTGGATCGAGAGTTCGTGGGACGTCACCGAGCCAAACGTGTGCATATCGCAGAGGTGCCGTACTTTCGGTACTAGGATCGGTCAGATCATGAAGACGCACGACTACATCAACCGCGTTGTCATAATGCTTCAGCTTACGGTCTACGAGGGTACGTGGACAACACTCTTCCCCTCTCGTTGCTATGCATCACCATGATAGATCTTGCGTGTGCGTAGGATTTTTTTTGAAATTACTGCGTTCTCCAACATCATGACCATAATCATCATAGATAGCAACTTTGTTGTCATAGTCAATTGAAACCTCTTCCAAAGTAGTGGATTCATCATTAAATAAAGTCATGACCTCTCCTAATCCACTTTCATCAATATAATCATCATAAATAGGAGGCATGCAATCATCACAATAGATTTTCTCATCGAAACTTGGGGGACTAAAAATATCATATTCATCAAATAAAGTATCCCCAAGCTTATGGCTTTGCATATCATTAGCATCATGGATATTCAAAGAATTCATACTAACAACATTGCGATCATGCTCATCATTCAAATATTTTGTGTCAAACATTTTATTGACTTCTTCTTCTAACAATTGAGCACAATTTTCCGAACCATCATTTTCAAGAAATATATTATAAAGATGATCAATAATATGATGCAACCTCAATTCCATTTTTATGTAGTTTTATTTTGTAAACCAAACTAGTGATAAAACAAGAAACTAAAAGATTCAATTGCAAGATCTAAAGATATACCTTCATGCACTCACCTCCCCGATAACGGCGCCAGAAAAGAGCTTGATGTCTACTACGCAACTTTGTTCTTGTAGACACGTGTGGGGCCTCCAAGCGCAGAGTTTTGTAGGACTGTAGCAATTTTCCCTCAAGTGGATGACGTAAGGTTTATCAATCCGTGGGAGGCGTAGGATGAAGATGGTCTCTCTCAAACAGCCCCACAACCAAATAACAAAAAGCCTCTTGTGTCCCCAACACACCAAATACAATGGTAATTTGTATAGGTGGACTAGTTCGACGAAGAAATGGTGATACAAGTGTAGTAATGATAGTAGATATTGATTTTTGTAATAGGAACAATAAAAAACAGCAAGGTAGCAATTGATAAAATGGAGCACAAAAGGTATTGCAATGCTTGAAAATGAGGTATAGGGTCCGTGCTTTCACTAGTGCAACCTCTCAACAATGCTAATATAATTGGATCATATAACCACCCCTCAAAGTGCGATGAAAAATCACTCCAAAGTTCCTATCTAGCGGAGAACATAAGAATAAATTGTTTGTAGGTACGAAACCACCTCAAAGCTATTCTTTCCATTGGATCTATTCAAGAGTTCATACTAAAATAACACAAAGCTATTCTTTCCATTCGATCTATCCTAGAGTTCGTACTAAAATAACAACAAAGCAAATTCAGATTCATAATACTCAATCTGACATAAATAACCTCAAAGAGTGCCCCAAGATTTCTACCAGAGAAACAAAAGATGAGAACGTGCATCAACCCCTATGCATAGATTACCCCAATGTCACATCAGGAATCCGAGAGTCGAGTGCCAAAACATATATCAAATGAATCAATATGATACCCCATTGTCACCACGAGTATTAAATTGCAAGACATATATCAAGTGCTCTCAAATCCATAAAAGTATTCAATCCGATAGCAATGAAATCTCAAAGGGAAAACTCAATTCACCACAACAGGATAGAGAGGGGAAAACACCATATGATCCGACTAGATTAATAAAGCCCGCGATACATCAAGGTCGTGACATCTCAAGAACATGAGAGAGAGAGAGAGATTAAACACATAGCTACTGGTACAAACCCTCAACCCTGAGGGTGGACTACTCCCTCCTTATCGTGGTGGCCGCAGGGATGATGAAGATGGCCACCGGTGATGATTCCCCCCTCCGGCAAGGTGCCAAAATAGGGTCTAGATTGGTTTCTCATCGCTACAGAGCCTTGCGGCGGCGGAACTTCTGATCTCGGTTTTTCCTGAGGGTTTTTGGAATATTTGGGAATTTATAGGGCAAAGAGGGGTGCGGGAGGCCACCGAGGTGGGCACAACCCACCTGGGTGCGCCTGGGCCCAGCCGCGCCCTGGTGGGTTGTGCCCCCCTCGGGGCACCCCCAGGTGCTGCTCTGGCCCATCCTAAGTGTTCTCTTCCATAAAAATTCTCCAAAAAGTTTCGCGGTGTTTGGACTCCGTTTGGTATTGTTTTTCTACGATGTAAAAAACAAGCAAAAAATAGCAACTGGCACTGGACACTGGGTCAATAGGTTAGTCCCAAAAAATGATATAAAGTTGCTATAAAATGATTGTAAAACATCCAAGAATGATAATATAACAACATGGACCAATCAAAAATTATAGATACGTTGGAGACGTATAGATGCACTTGGCACTATGTCAAAGTATATATACATCTCCAACGTATCTATAATTTTTGATTGTTCCATGCTGTTATATTATCATTCTTGGATGTTTTATAATCATTTTATAGTCATTTCATACCATTTTTTGGTACTGATGTCGCTTGAAGCTATATGGGTATTTCCCCAAAGAGGAAGGGATGATGCAGCACATCGGCGGTAGGTATTTCCCTCAGATATGAAACCAAGGTTATCGAACCAGTAGGAGAACCAAGCAACACAATGTAAAAAAAACCTGCACACAGATAACAAATCCTCGCAACCCGACGTGTTAAAGGGGTTGTCAATCCCTTTCGGGTAACGGTGCCAGAAATTGGTGCGTGATGGGAAAAAAGTTGTAATAGATTGATAGATCGAACACCAAACAAATAAATAAGAATAAATTGCAGCAAGGTATTTTTGGGTTTTTGGATTAATAGATCTAAAAAGAAAAGCAAATAAAAGTAGATCACAAAGGCAAATAATATGAGAAAGAGACCCGGGGGCCGTAGATTTCACTAGTGGCTTCTCTCAAGAAAATAGCAAAGTGGTGGGTGAACAAATTACTGTTGGGTGATACGTCTCCAACGTATCTACTTTTCCAAACACTTTTGCCCTTATTTTGGACTCTAACTTGTATGATTTGAATGGAACTAACCCGGACTGACGCTGTTTTCAGCAGAATTACCATGATGTTGTTTTATGTGCAGAAAACAAAAGTTCTCGGAATGACCTGAAACTCCACGGGATATCTTACAATAAATAATAAAAATCCTCGCCAAAGATGAAGACTAGGGGCCCCACACCCTTCTCACGAGGGTGGGGGACGCCCCCTAGGGCGCGCCCCCTACCTCGTGGGCCCCCTGGAGACCCCCCGACTCCAACTCTATATAACTACTTTCGGGGAGAAAAAAATCAGAGAGAAGAAATCATCGCGTTTTACGATACGGAGCCGCTGTCAAGCCCTAAAACCTCTCGGGAGGGCTGATCTGGAGTCCGTTCGGGGCTCCGGAGAGGGGGATTCGTCGCCGTCGTCATCATCAACCATCCTCCATCACCAATTTCATGATGCTCACCGCCGTGCGTGAGTAGTTCCATCGTAGGCTTGCTGGACGGTGATGGGCTGGATGAGATTCAGCATGTAACTGAGTTAGTTTTGTTAGGTTTTGATCCCTAGTATCCACTATGTTCTGAGATTGATGTTTCTATGACTTTGCTATGCTTAATGCTTGTCACTAGGGCCCGAGTGCCATGATTTCAGATCTGAACCTATTATGTTTTCATCAATATATGAGAGTTCTAGATCCTATCTTGCAAGTCTATAGTCACCTATTATGTGTTATGATCCGTTAACCCCGAAGTGACAATAATCGGGATACTTACCGGTGATGACCGTAGTTTGAGGAGTTCATGTCTTCACTATGTGCTAATTCTTTGTTCCGGTTCTCTATTAAAAGGAGGCCTTAATATCCCTTAGTTTCCATTAGGACCACGCTGCCACGGGAGGGTAGGACAAAAGATGTCATGCAAGTTCTTTTCCATAAGCACGTATGACTATATTCGGAATACATGCCTACATTACATTGACGAATTGGAGCTAGTTCTGTGTCACCCTAGGTTATGAGTGTTACATGATGAACCACATCCGACATAATTCTCCATCACCGATCCATTGCCTACGAGCTTTCCATATATTGTTCTCCGCTTATTTGCTTTCCCGTTGCTATTGTTACAATCACTACAAAACACCAAAAACATTACTTTGCTTTCATTACTCTTTTGTTACCGTTACCATCACTATCATATTACTTTGCTACTAAACACTTTGCTGTAGATACTAAGTTTCCAGGTGTGGTTGAATTGACAACTTAGCTGCTAATACTTGAGAATATTCTTTGGCTCCCCTTGTGTCGAATCAATAAATTTGGGTTGAATACTTTACCCTCGAAAGCTGTTGCGATCCCCTATACTTGTGGGTTATCAAGACTAATTTCTGGCGCCATTGCCGGGGAGCATAGCTCTACTCTTTGAGTCACTTGGGATTTATATCTGCTTATCACTACGAAGAACTTGATAGATCCAAAAACCAAGATCTATCCCTCAACTACGAGGGGAGGTAAGGAACTGCCATCTAGCTCTGCACTTGATTCACCTTCTGTTATGAGTAAGCTTGCGACACCTAAACCTGCTTCTGCTATTCGTTCTGATATGTCGCATGTTATTGATGATGCTACTTCTACTATACATGATACTTATGATGAAACTACTTCTATGCCTGATACTACTATGCCACTTAGTGATTTTATCGAGGAACGACTTGCTAGGGCTAGAGAGATTGAAAATATTGAATCTGATTATGAAGATGAAAGTGATGATGAAGAATCACTTGTTATTCCTGAGGGTTATTTATTTGATCACGAAGCTTCTTTAGTGATTTTAGCTTGCAAAGATAGATATGAACTCAAAAGGTTATTAGCTAAATGGAATAAGCAATCTCTAAATGCTAGGATGAGACCTGAACCTGCTTTTGCTACTTCACCTATCTGTGTTGTTGATAAGGATTATGAATTCTCTGTTGATCCTAATATAATTACTTTGGTTGAATCTGATCCTTTTCATGGCTATGAATATGAAACTGTTGTGGCACATCTTACTAAATTAAATGATATAGCTACCCTGTTCACTAATGATGAGAGATCTCGCTACTTTTATATCCTTAAAATATTTCCGTTCTCATTAAAGGGTGATGCTAAGATATGGTTTAATTCTCTTGATCCTGGTTGTGTGCGTAGTCCCCAGGATATGATCTATTACTTCTCTGCTAAATATTTCCCTGCTCATAAGAAACAAGCTGCTTTAAAGGAAATATACAACTTGTGCAAATTAAAGAAGAGAGTCTCCCACAAGCTTGGGGAAGGCTTCTCAAGTTACTTAATGCTTTGCCTGATCATCCTCTTAAGAAAAATGAAATACTTGATATGTTTTATAATGGACTAACCGATGCTTCCAGAGATTACCTGGATAGTTGTGTTGGTTCTCTTTTTAGGGAAAGAACGCCAGATGAAGCTGAAATCTTATTGAATAATATGTTGACAAATGAAAATAATTGGACACCTCCTGAGCCAGCTCCTGTTCCAATTAATGATCCTATTCCTAAACCAACACCGAAGAAGAGAGGTATTCTATTTCTCAGTCCTGAAGATATGCAAGAGGCAAAGAAATCTATGAAAGAAAAAGGTATTAAAGCTTAAGATGTTAAGAATTTACCTCCTATTGAAGAAATACATGGTCTTAATTTACCGCCTGTTGAAGAAACATATGATCTTAACCCTTTATTTATTGAAGAACCTCCAAACCTCGATAACCCGACACAGGTAGTAAAGGTAAATTCTCTCTATAGATATGATAAAGCTGAAATCCCTCCGACTAAAATTGCTAGTCAATGCTTGGATGAATTTGATAATTTTATGTTTAAGCAAGAAGACTTCAATGCTTATTTTGGTAGACAATTAAAACAAGATGCTGATATGATTAAATACTTGGGTGATTATATGGCTAATATTAGAGGTGAACTTAAACTTGTTAGCAAACATGCTTCTATGGTTACCACTCAAGTAGAACAAGTACCTAAAGCTCAAAAGGAATTGCTCAATGAGATGAATAGTAAGAAAAATAATTATGCTATTAAAGTGGCTACTAGAACTGGTAGAATGACTCAAGAACCTTTGTATCCTGAAGGCCACCCTAAGAGAATTGAGCAAGATTCTTAGAGAAATAATATTGATGCACCTAGTTCTTCTAAAAGGAAGAAAAAGAAAAATGATAGAACTGTGCAAACTTCTAGTGAACCTATTGCTGAACCACCTGATAATCCAAATGATATCGCTATGTCTGATGCCGAAACTCAATCTAGTAATGAACATGAACCTAATGAAAATGTTAATGATGATGTTCATAATAATGCTCAACCTAGTAATGATAATGATGTAGAAATTTAACCTGCTGTTGATCTTGATAACCCACAATCAAAGAATCAACGTTATGATAAGAAAGACTTTGTTGCTAGGAAACATGGTAAAGAAAGAGAACCTTGGGTTCAGAAACCCATTCCTTTTCCTCCCAAACCATCCAAGACAAAGGATGATGAGAATTTTGAGCGCTTTGCTGAAATGATTAGACCTATCTATTTACGTATGCGATTAACTGATATTCTCAAAACAAATCCTTATGCTAAGTACATGAAAGATATTATTACAAATAAGAGAAAGATACCAGAAGCTGAAATTTCCACCATGCTTGCTAATTATACTTTTAAGGGTGGAATACCAAAGAAACTTGGAGATCCAGGAGTACCTACTATACCATGCTCCATTAAAAGAAACTATGTTAAAACTGCTTTATGTGATCTTGGAGCCGGTGTTAGTGTTATGCCTCTCTCTTTATATCGTAGACTTGACTTGAATAAGTTGACACCTACTGAAATATCTTTGCAAATGGCTGATAAATCAACTGCTATACCTGTCGGTATTTGTGAGGATGTGCCTGTTGTGGTTGCAAACGTTACTATTTTAACGGACTTTGTTATTCTTGATATTCCCGAGGACGATAGTATGTCTATTATTCTTGGAAGACCTTTTCTTAATACTGCAGGGGCTGTTATTGATTGCAACAAAGGCAATGTCACTTTTCATGTTAATGGTAATGAGCATACGGTACACTTTCCAAGGAAACAACCTCAAGTTCATAGTATCAATTCTATCGGAAAAATTCCATCGATTATATTTGGAGGTTTTGAATTTCCTCTTCCTACTGTCAAGAAGAAATATGATATACTTATTATTGGGGATGTGCATATCCCCGTTGAGGTAACCGAGTGTTATTCGAAATTTCTCCAGTTTCATGTTAATCGGAATGAGTTTGTTAACAAGACTTGATCAACCTTGTTAGTGGATTCCTTTTGACGAGCATGAGATGGATGAAACTAGAAGCACAACCCTCTGTACCCTCTCTATACTTTCTGTTATTTAGTTGAAATAAAATAAAAATAAATAATTTTCTGTCTGTTATCTGATTATCCGTGCAATATAAAAATACCTCGAAAATAAAAGTTCTCCAAATGCCCTGAAAATTAAATATGATTTTTTATAGAATATTTGAGGATTTATGGAAGAAAGAACACACCAGGGGGGCCAACCACCTTGCCATGAGGGTGGAGGGCGCCCCCCTAGGGCGCGCCCCCTGCCTCGTGGGCCCACGGTGGCCCTCCTCCACTTATTCTTTCAGCCACACACTTCATCTTCCTCCCCCAAACACGAAAACCAGCTCAAACCCGAGACCAAGCTCGTTTTGCTGCCATTTTCGATCTCCTTGCTCAAAGCACCTCTCACAAAACTGCTTGGGGAGATTGTTCCTTGGTATGTGACTCCTCCATTGGTCCAATTAGTTTTTGTTCTAGTGCTTTATTCATTGCAAATTTTTTCTGCTTAGGCGACCCTGTTCTTGAGCTTGCATGTCAAATTTATATGGTCAAAAGTAGTTTTGATGCATGATATAGGCCCTAGGCACTTGTAGGAGTAGTTGTTATCAATATTATTGAGTTTGGTTTACTTTTATTTTGAAGTTACTACAAATTTTCAGATCTTTTTAGAGGAAGAAATATGTTTAGGAAAATTTTCCAAGGTGGTTCTTCAAAGAAGCAAGGACCCAGGCTTGCAATGCGTGAGGCTGACGAAGAGCCACCAAGAGACGCTCCAGTGCGTCCTGTGAGTGGCCTTCTGAAAATTTTATGGATCGAGCGGGAATTAAAGAAGAATTAACGCATATTTGCGTAATGCCGATCTTGAGGACTTTGAGGCAGACAAATGCCCCCAGTATCATGAGCTCACAAGCTCTTTTGTGAGGAGGTTTGAGTATTCATCTTCGCGTAATTCTCCTTCAGTCATGTTTGATCTTTATGACAAATCTTATACCATGGACTTAGAGGATTTCACTTTTGCTTGCAAACTTCCACAATGGGGTAGTGTTAGGGATCCCCCTAAATCTGAATTTAGAAACTTTCTTGCTAGTATAACTGTAGGGGAATCTAGAGATATAACGCAAGCTACCATAGGGAGCATTCACTTTCCTGCTATACATTATTTTGCTCTCTTCATAGGTAGGTGCATAAATGCTAAGGATGAAGCATGTCACATGTGTGTCCCTGACCTTAGCATTCTCAGGAGTGCTGTGTCAGGAGACCAATCTTATCATATGGGAGCCATTGTAGCTCATAGGTTGCATCATAATAGACATAATGGAGATTTCTTTGGAGGAATTTATGCAACCCGCTTAGCTAAATTTCTTGAGATAGATATTCGTGAAGGAGACATGGAGTTGCCTCCTGCTTATTTAGATTTTGATTCTATGGTTTCCCACCATTTTGTCGAGAGGAACGAATCACCTCTCCAGTACCGACTAATCTTTGACAGACGCCGTGCTGTCCATATTACTCTCCCTGCTCCTGCTTTCTTTGATTATCAGGCAAGAGGAGGATATACTATTACCAGAGAGGAGGGAGATGAGTATGAGAGGAGAGCGGAGGCCGCTCGTCGCCACACTGTAGCTCAGGAGGCGATAGCCGCTGCATCATAGTACGACCCCAACAACTATTATTATGGATATCAGCCAGGCCAGCCGTGGCTATAGACCAACTTAGGCCAAAAGCCTAAGCTTGGGGGAGTATGTATTTCTCACCGACATTACATTTATGTTCACACACACTCATTGCTAGATGTGGGTGTTCATACTTTTTCATTGCATCATCCATGCTAGTTTATTTCCTTTTACACTTTCTTCTTGTGTGTTTAATAAACCTTAAGAAAACCAAAAAAAAATAGTTGTAGCTTTTAATTTACTTTCCATGCTTGTAGTAGTAATTAAAAAGAAAACCCAAAAATATTTCCTGTTCTTCTTTTGCTTGTTGGGAGCTTTCCCGTGTAAATAGTTTTATTTCTTTCTTTTCTTTGGGGGTCAGTAGGAGAAGACCAAGATTAACTTGTTGAAGTGGCTCTTACATGCATTATTGTTTATCTAACAAAAGAGCCCATATTGCCTTGTCTTCTCCTGTTTATTGAATGCTCGCAGATTCCAGCTTAGTCCAATGCACGTGCACTCTTATTATTATTCACATCGTTCGGTCGTGCAAGTGAAAGGCAATTATGATGATATATGATGGACTGACTGAGATGAGAAAAGCTGGTATGAACTCGACCTCTTTTGTTTTTGTAAATATGATGAGTTCATCATTCTTGATTCAGCTTGTTATGAATAAACATGTTTGCAATGACAATTAGAGATCATAGTTGCTTGTGCCATGCTTGATTAGCTATGAGTTATAATGGTTTACCTTGCGTGCCAACATGCTATTAAAATGGTTATGATGTGGTATGATAGGGTGGTATCCTCCTCTGAATGATTTAAGTGACTTGACTTGGCACATGTTCACGCATGTAGTTGAAACAAATCAACATAGCCTTCACGATATTTATGTTCATGGTGGATTATATCCTACTCATGCTTGCATCCAATGTTTATTAATTTTAATGCATGTACATGGCTGTTGTCGCTCTCTAGTTGGTCGCTTCCCAGTCTTTTGCTAGCCTTCACCTGTACTAAGCGGGAATACTGCTTGTGCATCCAAACTCCTTAAACCCCAAAGTTATTCCACATGAGTCCACTATACCTTCCTATATGCGGTATCTACCTGCCGTTCCAAGTAAATTTGTATGTGCCAAACTCTAAACCTTCAAATAATCATCCTGTTTTGTATGCTCGAATAGCTCATGTATCAACTAGGGCTGTCTGTATCTTCCATGTTAGGCGGGTTATTCTCAAGAGGAGTGGACTCCGCTCCTCACTCACGAGATAAAGGGCTGGTCACCGGGATGCCCAGTCCCATGCTTTATGCAAACTAAATCAAAATAATTGCAAACAAAACTCCCCGTGGGACCTGATGTATGTTGGAGGCACTCGTTGTTTCGAGCAAGCCATGGATTGATGTTTGTTGGTGGAGGGGGAGTATAAACTTTACCATTCTGTTTGGGAACCGCCTATAATGTGTGTAGCATGGAAGATATCACCATCTCTTGGTTGTTATGTTGACAGTGAAAGTATACCGCTCAAAATATTATTCACCTCTATTTCAAAACCGAGCTCTGGCACCTCTACGAATCCCTGCTTCCCTCTGCGAAGGGCCTATCTATTTACTTTTATGTTGAGTCATCGCCCTCTTATTAAAAAGCACCAGTTGGAGAGCACCGCTATCATTTGCATTCATTACTGTTAATTTATATTGGGTGTGACTATGATTGGATCTCTTTTACCATGAATTACAATGTCTAGTCAGTCCTTGATCTTTAAAGGTGCTCTGCATTTATGTTTTGCGGTCTCAGAAAGGGCTAGCGAGATACCATCTTGTTATATCATATTATGATTGTTTTGAGAAAGTGTTGTCATCCGAGATTTATTATTATGGCTCGCTAGTTGATTATGCTATTGATATGAGTAAACATGAGACCTGAGAATTATTGCAAATGTAGTTAGTTATAATCTTTGCTGAAAACTTGAATGCTAGCTTGACATATTTATAACAACAAGAGCAAACAGAGTTTGTAAAAGTTTTTCTTTATTTCTTTTAGTTTGTCAACTGAATTGCTTGAGGACAAGCAAGGGTTTAAGCTTGGGGGAGTTGATACATCTCCAACGTATCTACTTTTCCAAACACTTTTGCCCTTGTTTTGGACTCTAACTTGTATGATTTGAATGGAACTAACCCGGACTGATGCTATTTTCAGCAGAATTGCCATGATGTTGTTTTATGTGCAGAAAACAAAAGTTCTCGGAATAACCTGAAACTCCACGTGATATCTTACAATAAATAATAAAAAATCATCGCCAAAGATGAAGACCAGGGGGCCTACACCCTTCTCACGAGGGTGGGGGGCGCGCCCCCCTAGGATGCGCCCCTACCTCGTGGCCCCCCTGAAGACCCCCCGACTCCAACTCCAACTCTATATAACTGCTTTCGGGGAGAAAAAAAATCAGAGAGAAGAAATCATCGCGTTTTACGATATGAAGCCGTCACCAAGCCCTAAAACCTCTCGGGAGGGCTGATCTAGAGTCCGTTCGGGGCTCCGAAGAGGGGGATTCATCGCCGTCGTCATCATCAACCATCCTCCATCACCAATTTCATGATGCTCACCGCTGTGTATGAGTAATTCCATCATAGCCTTGCTGGACGGTGATGGGTTGGATGAGATTCACCATGTAATCGAGTTAGTTTTGTTAGGGTTTGATCCCTATTATCCACTATGTTCTGAGATTGATGTTGCTATGACTTTGCTATGCTTAATGCTTGTCACTAGGGACCGAGTGCCATGATTTCAGATCTGAACCTATTATGTTTTCATCAATATATGAGAGTTCTAGATCCTATCTTGCAAGTCTATAGTCACCCATTATGTGTTATGATCCGTTAACCCCGAAGTGACAATAATCGGGATACTTACCGGTGATGACCGTAGTTTGAGGAGTTCATGTATTCACTATGTGCTAATGCTTTGTTCCGGTTCTCTATTAAAAGGAGGCATTAATATCCCTTAGTTTCCATTAGGACCCCGCTGCCACGGGAGGGTAGGACAAAAGATGTCATGCAAGTTCTTTTCCATAAGCACGTATGACTATATTCGGAATACATGCCTACATTATATTGACGAATTGGAGCTAGTTCTGTGTCACCCTATGTTATGACTGTTACACGCTGAACCATATCCGACATAATTATCCATCATTGATCCGATGCCTACGAGCTTTCCACATACTGGTTTACGCTTACTTACTTTCCCGTTGCTATTGTTACAATCATTACAAAATACCAAAAACATTATTTTGCTTTCATTACTCTTTTGCTACCGTTACCATCACTATCATATTACTTTGCTACTAAACACTTTGCTGCAGATACTAAGTTTCCAGGTGTGATTGAATTGACAACTCAGCTGCTAATACTTGAGAATATTCTTTGGCTCCCCTTGTGTCGAATCAATAAATTTGTGTTGAATACTTTACCCTTGAAAGCTGTTGCGATCCCCTGTACTTGTGGGTTATCATTGGGCTATTGATATCACTTCAAATACTCATGACGATATCTAGGCAATGATCATTATATAGGCATCACGTCCAAGATTAGTAGATCGACTCCTGCCTGCATCTACAACTATTACTCCACACATCGACCGCTATCCAGCATGCATCTAGTGTATTAAGTTCATGGATAAATGGAGTAATGAAATAAGAACGATGACATGATGTAGACAAGATCTATCTATGTAGAGATAGACTCCATCATTTTATCCTTAGTAGCAACGATACATACGTGTCGATTCCCTTTCTGTCACTGGGATCAAGCACCGTAAGATCGAACCCACTACAAAGCACCTCTTCCCATTGCAAGATAAATAGAACAAGTTGGCCAAACAAAACCCAAATATCGGAGAAGAAATACGAGGCTATAAGAGATCATGCATAAAAGATATTAAAGAAACTCAAATACTTCCATGGATATTAAAAGATAGATCTGATCATAAACTCAAAGTTCATCAATCCCAAGAAACACACCACAAAAAGAGTTACATCATATGGATCTCCAAGAGACCATTGTATTGAGAATCAAGAGAGAAAGAGAGAGAGAGAGAGATGAAGCCATCTAGCTACTAACTACGGACCCGAAGGTCTACAAAGAACTACTCACGCATGATCGAAGAGGCACCAATGGAGGTGGTGAACCCCATCCGAGATGGTGTCTAAATTGGATCTGGTGGTTCTGGACTCTGCGGCAGATGGATGAATATTTCGTCGACTCCCCTAGGCTTTTGGGATTATTTGGGTATTTATAAAGCAAAGAGGTGGCCCGAGGGGGCACCGAGGTGGGCACAACCCACCAGGGCGTTCCTGGGCCTCCTAGTGCGCCCTGGTGGGTTGTTCCTCCCTCGGGGCACCCCCAGGCGCAGCCAGGGCCCGTTGTGTTCCCTCTGTCCCATAAAAATTCTCCGTAAAGTTTCGTGGCATTTGGACTCCGTTTGATATTGATTTTCTGCGATGTAGAAAACATGGAAAAACAGCAACTGAAACTTGGCACTATGTCAATAGGTTAGTACCAAAAAATGATATAAAATGATAATAAAACATCCAAGATTGATAATATAATAGCATGGAACAATCAAAAATTATAGATACGTTGGAGACATATCAGCATCCTCAAGCTTCACTCCTACTCGTCCTCGAGTAGGGAAGTGATAAAAACAGAATTTTTGATGTGGAATGCTGCCTAACATGTCATATCATATTTCTTTCGTTATAGCATGGACATTTGAACTTTTATATTGCTCAAAGTAATAGTCTAGTTTTGACATGATAATTTAAATACTCAAGCATATCAACAGCAACCATGTCTTCCAGAATATCAATGCTAAAATAAGTTATCCCTAGCCCATCATGCTCAACCATTGACCCATTAATGAAACACACTCGCATATTAGCTATGTCCAATACTCAAGTACAATCATATTGCCTCCTAGTTGGTGCTTTATAAGAGAAGATGGAGACTCAAATTCAAAATAAAAGTTGGATAAGGTAAAAGATAGGCCCTTCGCAGAGGGAAGTAGGGATTTGTAGAGGTGCCAGAGCTCAAAGCGAAAAACTTAGAGATAAAAACATTTTGGGAGATGTATCCATCCCACCAACGAAAATGACTTAGAGTTCCCAATACTTTCCATGCTTAGATATATCATAGGCGGTTCCCAAACAGAAAATAAAGTTTATTCCTTTTCCCATCATACTTTCACTTTCCATGGCTAACCGTATCCACGGGTGCCCTCCATACCAACACTTTCCAAGGAATTTGTTATATGACAACATAAAGTAAATTCATTTTTTGCATTTCAGGACTGGTCATTGATACGTCCATTTTGCATCATGCTTTTATATCGATATTTATTGCATAATGGGCTGTTATCACTACAAAAAAATACACTTCCGTGATAATACATGTTTGTCACAGTAGGTCGCGTTTTCTGTCATGCATGTACATCCATGACGATTTTATTACAGAATCAAGATAGTCATAGCTGTGCTGTCGTAGAAGTGTTCCATGACATTACCAAAATTATCATCACGGAAGTGTCCACTTCCATGACGATAAATCGCGCGTCACAGAAGTGCTTTCGTCAAGGGTGATCGACACATGGCATCCACCGTAACGGAACGCCATTAAGCTATCGGGTCGGGTTTTGGATCCGATAACTCGTTAACAGCCCTGACCAATGGGGATTTTCCACGTGTAAAATCATCATTGGCTGGAGGAGACATGTGTCAGGTCCGCATTGGCACAGGTGTCACTCATCCAATGGGCGAGACACGCCTATGATATGTTGACACGTGGACCGACCCATCAAGTTTAAATGGGCCGGCCCAACTGAAGGCCCACAAGATTTTGCGGACCATAATGGGCCGACCCAGCTAAAGGCCCACGAGATTTTGCGGACCATAATGGGCTGGCCCAGCTAAAGGCCCGCAAGATTTTGCGGGCCATAATGGGCCGGCCCAGGTAAAGGCCCACAAGATTTTTGTGTGGCATAATGGGCCGGCCCAGGTAAAGGCCCACAAGATTCTTGCGGATCATAATGGGCCGGCCCAACTAAAGGCCCACGAGATTTCGCCGACATTAATGGGTCGGCCCAGCTGTAGGCCCACAAGATTTTGACGACCCTAGTAGGCCGGCCCATTAACTGGCTGCCATGTTTTGGGCCAAATGTCGGCCCATATTTGATTCGGTCCATTAATGGCCTGCCACGCTCCGGGCCTAATAGTGGCCCATATGAGATCCGTCCCATTAAAAGCCTACCATGTTCTGGGCCAAATTACGGCCCAGATCAGGTCCGGCCCTTTAAGAGGCTTTGGGCTCAATTATGGCCCATATCAGATTCGGCCCGTCAACTGGACACTATGCTTTTGGGCCCACTTGCTAAAGGCCCACTTAGTAATTCGGCCTGATATTAGTTTTGGCCTGTTAAGGGCCCGTTTAACATTTCGGCCCTATATTAATTTCGGCCTGTTAAAAGCCCGTCATATAGTTGGGCCTAACTACGGCCCGGTTTGCATCCGGCCTGCTCGCAGCCGATATCTGATTGGGCCAAACAAGGACCGAGACAATTTTGGCCTGTTAAAAGCCCGTGATTTGATTCGCACAATCATGGGTCGGGGTTCATTTCGGGCTGCTGCCGGCCCGTGAGCTGTTCGGCACGTTTCAGGCCCAACCTACATCGTGATTGCATGACGGCCCGATTATGTACCGTAATTTTACGGTTTGGCCGGTTTACTGCGAAGACAGGATATATATACAGTAAAATAACTGCAGCATCGTGAATAAGAAAAAACCTAGACTATACAATAAAGAAATTACGGCATATTACATCCACTGGGCATCAAAGTTCGCCACTATGATAATAAAGCACAAGCAGACAGCAGATTACATACACTGGGCATCAAAGATCGCCACCAGTGCAAATAAACACGCCGACAAAATAATATACAAAACCGACAGCACTTCAATAGAGTTCAAGAAAGGTTAGCCCTGCTGGGGAGCTGCAGCGCAAGCAGCTGAGCAAGATGATGAGACTGCGCTTGTTCAACACTTATATCTTCCTCACTCTGAAAGATAAACAAGCAGACAGATGACAGGTTTTGCACATAAAAGTATCAGTGCTGACAATTCATCACATTTCTTACTGACGAATAAAGTGACACAGTTTAAAATTGCATTAACACAATATGGTATTGTTCAGGTCAAGACATGGCAGGAAATGACATTGTGAAGGAGTTGGCAGCTTCACGACACCACTGGATTACAGATCAAGAACTCATAAGTATCAATGGTTAGTGTGCTGTCAATTTATACCATTTCAGATTGGCAAATAAAGAGACGGTTTAAATAATAGTAGAATGATATGACATTGTTCATAGTTAAGACATTGCAGAATATGACATTGTGCTGTAGTGGGTAGGTTCACCACACCACTGGATTACGGATGAAGAACAGAAGCATACATGCAGTGCAAAAGAAGATCACTTGCTCTGTATAGTTTAATTTACATGGTATGAAGAAGGAACTTGGTTGTACAACTGAAAACTTAAATTGAGAAAGGACAAACTTTTGTTTATGAACTACATAATAAACTTTAAACAAGCAATTTGATGCAAACACCAAAAATAAACAGCTGTTGCAGTCATGCCTAACCAAATATATACAACAAAGTTTGAAGGCTTGAGATGGACAAACTTACATTATTGGTGAAGACAGGCTCTATAAAGGCCTTGTCCATGCTGATGGGGGGGGGGCAATTCAAGAAGTTTACCACAGAATCTTCTTCAAAAGCATTGCCTTTATTCTACATTTTGTTAAGAGTAAATATAGATGTGATAATATACGAAAAAATGGAGAATATTTAAGATAAGATGAAGAGTGATGCTACATAACCAAGTAGCTATAAATGTAAGTGCAGCGATACAGGCAAAAGGTACAGCCAAGAGCAATGCACAGCTAAACTTCTTCAGTACCAACCTTATGGTAAGAGTAAATATAGATCTGATGTGTAGAAAATGGAGGGCAAAGGAAAATAAGCTGCAGAGTGATGGTACATGAACAACTACCTGTCATTATAAGTACACTGATAAAGGACAACATGTACTTACAAGAACAATGCAGAGCTAAAAAACATTGGCATTGGATATATTCTACACTAATGTAACCATTCATACAGATCAGATAATTTGGAGCGAACAATTGATAAGCAAGCTATCATGCATACTGCTGTCACATAATGAACCAGGTATGTATGCAAGTACAGTGATACAGGACAACAGGTACTAACAAGAGCAAAGCAGCGGGCAGCATATTTGCGATATCCTGTCGTTCTTGTCAAACCGGAATTCTTCTTCGAGCAGATTTCCTGCAAAAAAGATCCGTAAGGCACATGCGGAAAAGTAGAAGTTCAAATTGTCATGTGATTTCATAGACAGTACCTCATCCTGGGAACGAGACCAGTGCATAACAAGGTTTTTCCATTCAATGTCTTCTAAATTTAGCACAGGAGACTTCACCGGAAATTCGTTTATAGACTTGCCATCAAAGTGTGATTTCCTCAGGTAACACCGATACTGCTGCAATGCTTCCTTGAAAAGCACAAGCAAGCTTTGCTCGTCATGACTATCCAGATTGACCCTCGCCTAGTTACAACAATGTAATGTAAATCATTGATGTGTTCAATCAGCAGAAAACAGGAAAATAATAACCATGAATAATAGCACTTACACGTAAGTTGGACAGGAAGATGTGAAAATGGTGTTTGTCTTCACAATAATCTTCCCATGATGGGAATATATGCACGTAGTCCCTAACAACATTGAAAGCATTGTCTTTTAAACTGGGAATAAATGGAATGGGGTTCCAATCTGCAGGAATTGGCCGTCTCTGCAGTTGGGATAGGTCTTCGGCCGGTGGACTTGCTGTACTTTTTGCTGGAGTGGGATTTTTCTGTGGTACAGCTGGTGCTATGGCAAATGAAATCGGTATACCTTTTGCTGGAGTGCAGGTCCTGTGTGGTGGGGCTAGTGGTGTGGCCAGTGAAGTATGGGTACAGTCTGCTGGAGTCGGTCCTACGTTTTGTGTCACTGGTTGTACAGCCAATATAAGTGGGGTGCTGTCTGATTTCTCCGGCACCACCACGTTTTTCAAGGACTTTGCTGGTGCTCCTTCAGGTTCGGCAATCACCCTCTTCCTTTTTGATGTCTGATGCACAAGAACAGCATTTGAGTGGAAAAACATGGTATGATGACAGATGGAATATGTATTGATAATGGATGGGCATGGCATCTCGACATATATGATGAGTAAACTAAGCAGATGGCGGTGCAACAAAGTAGAAGAAATGCAAGACAACATATGCAAGATACCCGCAATCAATAAAACATTGCCAAATTAGAACAGGCACCTTGATGGGTGAACAGGACAGGCCATCTGCCTTTGACTCCTCGAGGTTAGAATAGTCATTAGGATCATATTCTGAACAAGAATCAACAGGTGGGGAGCGTATGAGTTTCATTGCATCCAGAATGGCACTCAATGCCTTGGTGCCAATTTTGTAAGTCATTGCAGTGTTTAGCTTCAAGAGTGGACTGCTGCTAGTGCGACACAAAGCAGCTACACAGATCATAGTGTAGATATAACGGGAAAACCTTAAGCATCAGAGTAAAATCAGCAAAGTGGAACTTGCTGGAATATATGTGCTAGTATTGCCGGTACGGCTAGAAAGGCTTCGGATACCAGCTCTCTTCAAGTGAAGGTGCGGTACTGTTAATATCAGTGTAACTCTCAAAGGCGACACAGCTCCCCGCATTTCCTTGCTATTCTTATAGGATTCAAGTGGGCAGGCCACTACAAATCCTATTCCTATGTTTACAAGATCCTACGAATCAAAGAGGCTCAAAGTGTCCATCACAACCGACCGTATAGACCTCTACACTGCAAATGTCCCTGCTCATCTTCAGTACAAGGAACATACTGTACTACTATCATACTCCCTCCGTTCCAAAATATAAGTCTTGGTAGAGATTTCCACTATGGATCACATACAGATGTATCCAGATACATTTTAGAGTGTAGATTCACTCATTTTGCTCCATATGTAGTCCATGGTGGAATCTATACAAAGACTTGTATTTAGGAACGGAGAGAGTACATATTAAAGAAGAACGGAAGAGGAACATGGTAAAGAAGAGCAAGCAGATTTTGGATAATAAAATGTTGGTTGCGCAGTGCCCACACATGATGAACCAGAGCGCATTAAGAATGCAACTCCCAGCTGTCTCTCGACCATTTCAGGCGGTTGGATGAAGATCCTACGTCTCCTAACCCTTCTTCTTCCTCGTCTCTGATTCTTCCCATACAGAACACCGCACGGGCCGCCGGCCGGACCACCGGCCCCCACCGCCTGTGTTCCTCCGCCACCCCCACCCCCACCCCCGCCCCAACCCCCACCCGCGTCGAGTTTTCTTCGTTCGGCGAGGCCCCACAACCACCCGAGCCCCTTCGATCGCACCGGCGAACTCCGGCGAGCTCTGAAAAATCGACTGACCCAATTTTGAAATTTAGTCTACTGTGATTTAACTAGTGTGGAATATAAAAGGGGAAAACCATAAGCATTGGGAGTATAGTGTTGAGCGTGCCATGGCGGATCTGAAGGTGCAAACCGGACAAAGGCAACTTCGCAACCAAGACAAGAAATCAGAGTAAAGCAGTGGCGATCTATTTTCTTGCTGCGATAAATAAGTTGAGCAGATACGAAAGAGTACCGCCTCTGGTGCGGCGCCGTGTACGCATCTGCTGAGAATTTGACGGTGCTGCGGTAGCGATGGCTGTCGGCGGCGTGGAAGCAGATCTAGGAGGGTAGACGGTGGCGGCGGGGCGCGGTGGACGAGACGGTCGTAGGAGCGGCGCCGGCAAGGTGGACGACGGCGGGGATGAAGCGAGAGGACGGGATGCAAGGATCCCGGTCCGAAGCCGTGGATGAGAGAGGTCGATCTCTTGTAATGGACGGCGGCGTCGGGGTATCAGCTCCGGCATGGTGGAGGAGGACGGCGGTGGATGGGGTGGCGGACGGCGGCGGACGGAGGAGGGTGGGGTGGAGAGGGTGTTTTGGCGCCCACGGAGTACGAATGGGGAAAAGGGAGGTAGAGAGGAAGGGGGAACCATGTATTCAGGGCGCGCTTGTCTCAAATGCGAGGAAATTTACAAACTTAGCCCCCGTTTCAAATTTCTACTACATCACAGCAACATTAGTCGGTTGGGGATAGGACGGTAATCTCGCATACACCGAATATTTGCCGACGAGAGTTTGTTTTGGCGCCCACCGTGTATGAATATGAATCGGGGAGGGAGTCGATTTCGGCCGAGGACACACTGTGTTTTGGCGCCCACCGTGTATGAATCCGGGTGAGAGGCGGTTACGTCACGTTTGGGTGAAATTACAAACCTACCCCTATCGAAACCTATAGAAATCCAGCAGATAGGCTTTGCGTGGCAGGGATAGGCAGTAGTGATTTCCATCTCGCAGATTTTGGTTTCGGGCGGTTACTGCGACTTTCCCCGCTTCGTTCAAATTTTGCAGAGTGCACGTTTACCGTGCCAACTCAATTCGAATCCCGTTTGTATTCTATTTTTTCGGGCGGGATCCATTTTCAATTGGAATTACATTCTATATACATCATTTTTTATATATACTTTCAAAAGCACAACAAAGAATTCTGCTCCTTTATATGTATAATATGATTTACAAATACAACGATCTCGAAATCTTAAGGTTGAATTCGAAATTTTTAACCAAATTATGTTCTACTAAAATGTATGGATCAGTAATATCTACATATTAAATAACATAGATGTGCGTGAATTCATATGAGTATGCATGTTTGATAGATCAATTTTGGTTCGAGTATGGATTACATGTATCATCATCTCGAATTCAAATATTTGAATCCCTTTTTTGTTCACTCCTTTCACGCCCATCTCTCTCGCATGCATGCTCCTTCAGGTAGCTATCACTCTCTTTTCTCCAGCTCACCCGCACGCTCACTTCATGTTTCTCCTATCCTCGCAAACATGGTCTCTCGACGTCTCCCTTGAGAAGTGTCACACTCTCCCTATCATTATACATTACACAGTTTTCATTATCTCTCATGTCTCTACTGTTCTCTGGTATCACTCGGTACCTAAGCTTTCTTTTTCACCGCCACACACAGAGTCTCCACTCGTCTTTCACTTTGTCTTTCTCTCTATGGGATTCTCCCACACACCCTATATGTCTCTACATATGACTCATACCACTAAAATTACTCTCTCTCTCTCTCTCTCTCCTGTAGACACAACATTTGTTGCGGTCTCCTTTTCGTCTCCATCCCAAACTGACATTATTCATTTGTTTACCGATCAGACAACCCCGACTTCCGTCTCCCCTCTCTCTCTCTCACAGACACACACACACACAACTCCTGCTTCCACTCCCCTTCCCGACTACCATCTCTCTCTCTCACACACAAAACTCTCGCTTTCGCACCCCGACTCGTATTTCTCTCACAAACATTTATCGACTAGCTAGCCTCAAGATAGGTTTATACACCCGCACACTCGTGCTTCCAGCATCGCATACATGTCTCTCTCCCGCTCCTTGTATCTATGTAGATTTTTCTTCCCTTCTTGAGACACGCCCTCTCGATCATGCACACACACACTATCGCCTCATTTTAAGCTGATACCTATCGCACACACACTCCTTGTGTCTTTGTCACACATGCACTCCGTCCTCCTCCACTCTCCCTCTCTCTCTCACACACATGGGCTTTTTGCAACAACTAGCAAGATGCCCATGCATTGCACGGAAAATCAAGATGCATTTGTATGAGTAGTTTATCTTGTGGGGGAAAAGGATGAACGAGGGAAGGCCTTATTTGCAAATGTGGAGAGGGGTGTGGGTATCTTTTTGCAAAATTGCCATAGTTTCCTTCCTATCCGTCAGATATAGATCGGACAACCTATATTGCAGGATGGCAGGCACACGATCATCACCGACAATGATTTTTATAAGAGTAGGGATAAAAAATAGAGTTGGTGATGACGGTGGGCCTGCCATCTTGCAATGTAGGTCATCCGATTTATATCTGACGGATAGGAAGGAAAATATGGCAATTTACCCGCACTCTTCACCACATTTGCAGATAAGGCCTTCCCTCGTTCATCCTTTTCTCCCACAAGATCTTGATGTTCCGTGCAACGCACGGGCATCTTGCTAGTAAGAGTAGAAATTAGACATATACCACTTCTCGAATCTTGAAACCAACAACATTCCTCCCTTATCTCATCAAAACCGCCAAAGGAATATTTGGAGTGAAACATAACATATTTTTAGTGATATACGTATTTCAAAACTAGACTTTTTCCTATCAAATCGGTGAATATGTATTAATCTACTTTGATCATGTGGCAATGCATTGGCACATTGCTAGTAGTTATTATAATTTTTTGGACACCAGACAAACGGTGGAGTACATATACGAAGAGAAGAGGCGCACGCACGCAGTCGACCTCTCGCTGTCTCGCACACATGAGTGTTACGTAAAGGCGATGTTAACAAATAAACCCTAAAACCCTAGGTGCACGATTGCTGCATTCACGGGTACCGGGTACATGGTGGAGCACCTTTGTAGGAATAGTCAGATTGCGTGATAATTTGATCCGTAGGAGTTGATGGTCGGGACCACAGGTGAATGACTTGGAGTGCGGTGGCTCGCCAGTTGCCACAGATCGAGTAGCCACGTTTAAAATATCGTTTTTAGCAGGGTTAAGAGTTCTGATTTTCAATGGCGCGTTATAAGTAGTAAGCAATTTTTAGAACGATTGGTATGGAGCGAAAATGGAATTCATAGTACTACGTACCTCATTGGCGTATGGTTGTATGGTTTTTTTGCGATGGAGGTTGTATGGGTTTATGTTGCGAGATGTTGAACCTGGTAGTTCTAGGGAAAATACTATGGTTTAGATTTAGATGCTGGTTTTCAATAATGACAATCGGAAGGGGAACCCTTCTTTGATTAAAAAAACTACTACCTCCATTCTGGTTTACTAGTCCCCATCGTACTTTGGGTCAAAGTTTGTCCATGAATTTTACTTGTAAAATGTGAATGGAAGACGAGATTTTGTTATACCTAAACAAAAAAGGACTGGAGGGAGTGATTGCTCTAACACGGACGCGACCTCTCATAGCGCAGGCATTGAACCGGCGCACCGGCCAAGAGGGCCGCACTCACTGTAGGCTCGGCTGAGCACGCCTCCTCGCCGCGTGCAACCAGCTTAAAACTGCCCCACCTGCCTTCATTGAATCTGCGCGTGTGCCGGCAAAACGTCCTTCCGGTAGCCGGCAGGCATTTTAGAACACAAAAAATGACTAAAATATAATTAATTTACGCACTGGTAGCAGGAACTAGTAGAGGATTTTCTTTATTTATAACTCTCCTCACATTTTTTTGGCTTTGAAGTGAATCATGGTTGTGGACATTATGTATGAATGTGCAGATATCTGTGAACATGAGTTTGATGTGGAAGTTGAACTTGGAATGTCGGGCTTGCGTGTGAACTATACCATGTCCAATGCTTCATCTGTTATTGTTTGGAAAGTAATTGCTGTTATTACATGACCCGAAAAAAAACATTTTGTGCCACATCAGTAGATGCACGAACATCAGAACAGGCATGCTGACTGGATAAACATTTGAACCTAGCTATTATAAAGGAAATTTTGTATTGACAACAATTTTAGATAGCAGGAGACGCCTAACCTTGTAATATGAACATGTGTGGGGCGTGTATGTTTTTAATGACTTGAGACTATACCTAGCCTGGCATGCAAGATGACTTATTATGCACCGTTCCCCATACCTGCAGGAAGCCTGTTCGTCTCCAAATCTTTTCCTCTCCATGCGTGGAAACAATATGCCTGCCAAACTCTCCTTCTCCCTCCGGTGGTCCCACCACTCCACCCCATGTGAAAAAAATCTGCATGCATGACTCTCCTTCCCCCCACGCTCGTCCAATCCGTTGTGACCAGCAATATTTCCACCCCTTCGCTCCCCCATAATTTACTCCAACAAATATGCCCACGTAGCTATTACTTAACTGCAGGTGCATTGGGTCACAGACATATGGGCCCAACAGGGGTCTGGCCCACATGTCAGTGACGCAACTGGACCTGCAGTTAAGTTAGTGCAGCTCAGTCCATATCTTACGTAGGTGTGCCATTGCTCGCTATAAATACTACACCTCCCACGACATCGCTATCTCCTCCCCCTCACGTTCACGTTCATCGCTATCTCCTCCCCCTCCCTCTCACGTCGACCACCATGGCATCGCCCCCCAAGCCCTAGGATCCCCTCGCTGCATCGCGCGGATGGTCACGCGTTGCCGTTCCATTCCTCACCGCCACTAGTCGAGGAGGACGCGTCGGTGTTCCGCTCCTGGCCGCTACGCGACGTGTCGCCGTTCCGTTCCTCGCTGCCACTAGTCGAGGAGGACGTGTCGGTGTTCTGCTCCTCGCCGCCACTAGTTGAGCAGGACGCGTCGGCGTTCCGCTCCTCGCCGCGACGCGTCGGTGTTCCCAATCTCGCCAGCACGCGTGCCGGAGGACGCGTCGGCTCCCCGCTACAAGGAGAACGCCGCGCCGCCCGCCGAGCCCCCCAGCCTTGAGGAGCTTTGGAAAGAAATGGATGTCACCTTGTGGGAGGCTTTGCCTCCAGCAGAGCGCGCCAAAATAGAGGCGGAGAAGAAGGCTGAGGAAGAGAAGCGCATCGTGGAAACAAGCTGCCTGGGAGGCCTATGTCGCGTCCGAGAGAGTCAGACAATTGGCTCTTTGGCAGAAGGCTCGTGCGAGGGCCGTGAGGGTGGCGGAGGACGCCTGTGCCGACGCCCTGAGTGCAGTCGGGCCCAAACGCCTCATCTACGCTTGACGGTACGTGGACCGGGTGCACGCTTCCAGCGAGGAGGAGTACCTGTTGGCGCCGGATCACCACACCGGTGAGATCGCGCTCGCCCGCCGGAAAGCCGCCAATCAGCACCTTGCGAGTTGCGAGGCTGAGGAAGAGGCGTTGTGTCGGCGCGCTGGGAAACGGCCGCGCACCAGGGCACTCGTGGCGCGCCGCAAGCGCTCCTGCGAGCGTTGTGGCTTTTAGGAGGAGTATAATTTTTGTTTCGTAAGACGATCTTATTAGTTTTGGGACGCAAATGATAAATCCCGAACGTTCAAGAATTTTTAGCATCCTTAATTAAGTATGTAAAAGGGAAAGTTTGGAAACCTTGTGTATTCGTACGCATTTTGCAAGTACGTGCATATAGCACAAACTTACTATATACTATCGCACTACACATCTCTCTCGATATATGCTTGCAGACTGTGCTACTCCCTCCGTCTAGGTCAATAAGTCATCTTTGGTTGTGCACCGTGACCAAGAAGGAGGGAAGACTTATACACCTAGACGAAGGGAGTACTACTATTACTTATGTACTCCCTCCGTCCGGGTTTATTAGGCCTCTCAGCATCACAAGCATGTCCCCTTTTATAAGGACCCACGTTGGAAAGGTGCATGCATGCAACCATTTCATCGGTTGTATTGAAAGCTATTGTTGTTGGTGCCATGGCTGAAAAGTTAATACACTTCATGTGTGCTTTTTCATTGGCTGCATGCATGTGAGAGAGTGCATTGGGAGTGGAATGGAAGAATTAATGTGAGCAAATTACTATGTGTCTTGGTCTAAGAGAAGTTGTCTTTAGGCCTAATAAACCCGAACGGAGGGAGTACGTGCAAATGCACGTTTTAACATTATGATGCAGTTTTTGTAAAAGTAGAAAAACAGCACTAGTCAAGCTTGTGAAACGATTCAATGCAAAACAAATGCAAAAATGCTCGTTTGATTGTTTACTTTTAGCTTCCTTCTCTGTGGTTATTTCTCTATCGTACTTTGTACGGAGTATCTCACTGGTTGGAAAGGCATGCAAATTCCCAAACCTCTTCCTACACCCTGTATCGAATTTTTTGCCTAACAAGTTGTACCGTGCAATTGGAATTCCAACTTGAGTACTACTACTAGTAGGAGTACCAGGGGCCAGTTCTTTTAGGCTTCTAGATTAGTAATCCCATAACTACTACCTCTGTCCTAGTTTATTGGTCCCCATTGTAATCTGTGTCAAATTTTGATCATAAATTTAACTAATGAAATGTTAGTGCATGTCACATGCACTACTCCATCCGTCTATGTAAATCATCTTAGGCTGTGCACCATGACCAAGGAGGAGGAGAAAACGAGAAATGTTAATGTTTATTTGCTAATTAATAGTATTGCATGCAATGAACTAACCACTGCATGTCGTGTTTGATATCTCAGGTCATTAAAAGCATGCACACTCTTTATCTCTTATTGGTTGATATGTCAAGAAACAAGAAACGAGGTAGAAGTTAATGCACCGCGCCTAAGTGTTTTGGAATTATTTGGTTTTCGTAAGATGACTTACACACCTATACGGAGGGATTACAATGGTGAGGAAAAAACCAGTTAAATCTTTGGTCAAAATTTAGCACAAATTACAATGGTGAGGAATAAACCAGGACGGAGTAGTAGTTTAGAAGCCCAAATAAATGAGTGAGGCACCTTATTATTACTCTCCACTGTGACTAGTCTTGTGGGAAAAGCTGGGGATGCCGCCAAAAGAACTAGCCCTAGGAATAGTAGCTAGGGATTGAGTGTGCGAGATGAACCGGAGAAAGTAAATGCAGAGAGATGAAATGCAAAAAGACGGAGGGATGTGATGGTTGCTTGTCCGTTTATTTTACCAGGCCACTTATTACTGGGAGTGGTTGGGTTTTGTGATATGACGGCTTTACTGCCGCGCCACGAGTGGGGTGAGAGGTGAGACTCCCGTGCAGCGCCGCCCTCTACACTTGTACTACATTGGTCGTGGTTTATTAGTCCCCCATTGAATTTGACTGGAGATTTAACTGACAAAATGTTAGTGCATGTCAACAAAAACTATATCGTTGGATTCGTATTTGAACATAGTTTTGAATGATATAATTTTAGGTGACATGCATCAGCATTTATCCTACTATATATAATGTTAGTTCAATTTTTGGTCGTACTAATCTATAGTAGTAAGGTGCCCGTGCGTTGCACCGAAGAGTGAAATGCATTGGTCGGAGAGTTGTTTATTTTGACAAAGGATGTGGGGGTCATCTCATGTGTAACGGGTATCGATAGGTTTCTTCGGATATTATTTCATCTCTAGAGCTCACAAACATCCAGGTGAAATAGATAAAAAGGTATCTTTTGCAAACAAAAGCGTTCAACTGTTCAACCTGCATCAAAACTTGTGAAGAAATAACACTTATTGTGCTTTGCAAGAAATGATCTTTAAGAATCAATTTTTGAGTATCGATTGTTATACATGTTGGCTACAGATGACATGGCACTTTCTTATAGTCAACAGTTGGCTATACTATTAAGTAATATTAACCATGCCCTTATACACCTAGACGGAGGGATTAAATCAGGATGACTTGCAAGCGGGCAGAGGAGATGTAAGAAATGGTTCATCGTAAGTCTTTCACCAGTACTGTAGTAAAAATTCATACATGGAAGATTCTAGACTAAACCATAAACGGATACACTTTTATTCATGCGCGATACTCCAATAGAGCAAGATCCTGCATGGAAGTCTCCACATGCTTAGACAGCGGATTACATTGAGCGAAGACTAATGATCAACATTTAACTTGATAATGCGTATGTCCAGGTGAACCTCCTTGGAGTCCCCATGCACCGCGTCGGCGGGTAAAGGATGCCATGGGTTTTCCAAGTCCACATTGGCAGGATAGTCCCAGCTCCCCAGATTCCAAGTCCGTTTGATGAGGCCGATGTCGCCACCCACACGACCTGGAGGGGTAGTAACACTGACCACGCACCCGTACATCGGCCTTGTGTCAGTGTCAGCGTCAGCGGCGTCGCCCCCGACGCACATTACAGAGACGGGGCGGCGGCCTGCGCGGGCCTCGCCGGTGCCCACGATCAAGAGGAAGACGCTGCCGTCCTCCTCCGAGACTAGCAGGCGACGGTGATCCTCCAGCGACTCCGGCATGGTGAACGGGTAGCACGTCTTGTACTTGATGTTCTTCGCCAAGGGCCAGCAGTGACCGCTGCACACATCCGTGAGGTGATGCACCATGTCCGCCGGCGAGCCACAAAACGGCATCGAACACTCATAGCAGTGGACGAAGGGCTCCTTGGAGGCATCGACCAGGCCGTCCATGAAACGGGAGTGGCTGTAGGGGACGTTGCACCAGTTGAATATATGAACAAGTTACTATGAGATTTAATCCGAATAAGCACAAAATAAATCATGAATTCTACCACGATTTTGAATAGGAAGGACAGAAACACATATGGTGCAACGGGAGCAGCACCGTTGGCGTTGAGGTTGTCGCCCATGTCCAAACACCACGTAGACACGAACTTTGAGCACGGTTCATAGTCGTTCCACGCTCGGGCATTGAAGTTTGTAACTATTTTAGATTAGAATATACTACTCCTCCGGTGCTAGTAGTAGAGCAGAGTCCTACTATACTACTCTACTCAAGCAAGTTAGGGCATAGCACTGTAGGGAGTACCAGTACTGTGATCACTCAAGCAAGTTGTCTGGCATCGACATGACCCTACGCTGCTGGTATGTGTCTCGTAAGTCAAGTGGTGTGCTGTAGTCATCATCACCTGTCCACTTCCCGCAACACATATTCGCTTCTCCATCTTTGTCCACACATAATCTCGTCCAATCTTCCATCCCCGCTAAGGCGCCTCCACCCCCTCGTCCGAAACCCAAGCACTAACAATGGCAGAACCGAGCAGCGTCCGCCGAAAGAGTGGCTGGAATTCGCTCCCCACAGAGGTAATCAAGCTCATTGTTTCACGTGTGGACAGTCTTAGTACCATGCCGCTCACCGCGTGCTCGTCGGGGATGTACCGTTTACTCAAAGCCCTCAATCCAGAGCTTTTTAAGCCAGCTCCTTGCTTGCTGATGCCGCCTGATCTTCAGAAACGGCGTGTCACGCAGCATAACAATCATAGGGTGGCGAGCATCAACCCCCTTGAGTGCGATCCGATCCCCTTCAGCCTCAACTACATTAACAGTATGTACTGGGTCGGCATGAACACGTCTTGGATGGTGCTCGTCGACGGTCGCGACAGCTGGATGCTCGTGGAGGTCTACACCCGGCGATTGATCCCCCTTCCTTCGATTAACACTGCACTGCTTTGGCACCGCGGCCTAGAATACTCGGAATCTTACAGTGGCCAACATGATACCAAGTTTGATTTGCTCAAGGTTGTAATCTGCCAAGTGCCCACAAGATCTGCGAATTATAAAGACTTCAGGCTAATTGCGTTCTTCAACCGCGGTCTCGCCTATATGACAGGTCACTGCCGTAAGTGGATAAATCTGCACGTCCATCGCAGGATCATACATCCTCCATGGTTCTCTGATGCCATTGAACACAAGGGCTTCATTTACGCTGTCGACTCCTTCTATGGCTGGACGTATTGCTGGCCTACTCCAGTCATCGCTACAAACGGCTGTTACAATAGTATCTTACTTTCCTATGATATCATGATCGCTTGCTTATATTACTGTCAACATTTGCTGAAAAAATATTCATGCTCATAACATGCTGTTCTTAAGATTGACTAAATCAAGAGCCCTTTTTTATTTGACTCCAACTTGATATGATGTTGTAGGCCGCCTGGTGTCCCTACCCTTCCTAATCCCAGAACCTTTCAAAGAAAAGCGGCATGACAGTTGCAGGTGGTTCCTGGCTCGATCAGACGACGGCGAAAGATTGATGATCGTTCGCACGTACCAGACGTGTTATTTTGCAGAATACAATCACAGTCACTGCAAGGTCTTTGAGCAGGATCCCAGCTTCTCTGGGCCTTCAGGAATTTTTGACTGGAGGCTGGTAAGTAGCCTTGGTACACGCTCTCTGTTTGACGGACTGAATTATCCGATTAACCAGGAGATAACTGACGGCAAGGATCATGATGGCAGCGCGGTTTCGTTCATCAGGCAAAACTGTGTGTACACAGTGTACCATGCGTCTCTGCATGCACCATACCCTGATATGTGCCGCCATGCTCTGCAGCCCAAAGTAGGAGAGAGGGTCGCAAGTATCAGACTTCGACCTGCTGGCTGGAGTTTCCCCCGTCAGGTACCTATCTGGTTCAAGCCATCAGCCAATCTCCACAGCTTAATAAATAGTAACGTCTAACTGAGCCAGTTAGTTAGATGCGTACACTTGGTGTAGTAGGATCTTTATTTAGTTTGATGCATACACTTGTTCTTTTTTGGTAGCCCTTTTGTAATGATGGCTGATGTTTGGTTTGGAAGAGAGAGCCGCGTCTTCACTCTTCTAGCCTGCTTACTGCTTCTGTTGCACCCCCAGCCCTGGTTGATGCTGCTGCTGTTTTCAATGTACAATCAGTAGTATATTTCGTCTGCTGGTTGAATAAATGTGTTGTTAGAACAACAAACACAATGTTTTGGAAGTCGTTGAATGGTTCGATCCTTTAGTGCCCCGTACCGTACGTAGCGCATACTATTTTTTGTACGGAACACATTTTCCACTTGTTGATAACATGCAGCCCACTGATGAAGGCCCAATAGAGAAGCCCATAATTAACTGGAAGGGAGGCTCTCACATGAATCCGGCCCAGGTACATGCTCATGGTCCCCTAAACATAAATAAGTAAATAAATAAATAAATAAAGCTAAATGCTCATGCACCAGTTCTTTGGGAAAATAGGTAGCCCAATATTTCTTTTTGAAGAATACCCAAGCTAGGCCTATTTGTTTTCTCTGAATTACTGGGCTGCAAATCTTTCAAGATGAGGAGGGATGCATTCCGGCCTGGCTTAAGAGTATGGTCAATGTCTATTAAAAGTAATATCAAAAGGGGTTGAAAATTCCAAAAAAATTATAGCAAATGGGATATAAGTTTCTTTTTTTGTTTTTGTTCTTCACTGATATCTTATACGTATTTCATTGGATTTAACATGACATAGTACTAATTTATTTTTAATTTTGTTTTAGTATGGCTATTAATTTTTGGATTAAGAATATTTCGTTCCCCAGCAAAAATGTGCGAGTTTTCAAAATTTCCCACATATTTAGTTAATTTTTTGACCTTGGTACTGACCAGAAAATGGCCAGCAATTCTAAAAATGGAAAACGGGCTGCAATAAATTCCATATGAATTAGAAAATGAGTAAAAATTATAAAAATAATAGCAAATGGGCTGTACACGCCACAGATTTCGAGGCTGACTTTTTAACGCAAGGCTTTGTTAGTGAACACACGATTCTAGTAGCAGTGACTGTTGGATGTCCATCCAACGGCCGACGTGCTTCTTCAATCTCTGATCTTCCTGCTCCAGCCGCCTAAACTAGCGCCGGCGGGACTGCCTGCTCCCTCCTCTTGTGGCCCGCTGTGATGCCGCGTAGGCTTCCCCGACCCACCCTACTCCCTCCGCTGGCCTGACCGCACGCAATCAACTGCCTCCTTATTACGCGAAAAAATGATTTCTCCCACTGACATCTGGGGCGCACCGGTTGGGAGGCTGACCTGTGGGCCTATTAAGTTGACGTGGATGCAGGGCTTGTCAACTTAGTCAACAAACGATTGTAGCAGCAGTAACCGTTGGATTTGAATCAAACGGTCTTGCTGCTTCTTCAATCGCTACTCTTCTTGCACCAGCCGCCCAAACCAGCACCGGGGAGACCGCCTGCTCCTGCCTCCAGTGGCCGGCTGTGCTGCCGTTGAGGCCTCATCGCCCCTAATACTCCCACCGCTAGCCAGGCCCTGCGGCGACAACAGCCTCACACCGCAGCCGAACCAGTGAACCCTCGTACTCCTCTCCACGTGGGCATCCACTGCCGCGTCTTCCCCGGCTCCGCATCATCCTCTTCCTAGGCCTCGCCGTCGTCCACCGCCTTGGTGCTCTCGGCACGGCGTGGTCAACATGGTCAACGACATTCCATCGGAAGAGTACTGTACATGGAGAGGCTAACAGCTGGGTCCACGGCCACAGCCCATTTTTTGTGATTTTCCAAGTAAGTCGCTTTGTCAGGCCTGTTGGGCTGCAAATCTTTCAAGACGAGGAGAGCTTTCATTCGGCTAGCCGAGAAAATGGCCCATCAGTAATGAGAAATGGGTTGTACATTTTTAAAACACATCAAACCGGCAATTAGTTTCAAATATTTTTTTTTCATTTTGAGATTTTAAATTACATTAATTTTTATGCGTGGAGAATTTGTTGGATTTTATATTGATATATACATTTATTTTTAAAATCAGTTTGAATGTGAGTCGAAATTTCGGGATTAAAAACAGTTCGGACCGCACCGAAATATGCAAAATTTCATATAATTTTTTAACTGTGGCCACAATATGGGCTGTAATGCTAACAAAAAGAATATGGGCTCCAAAAAAACCCTTAATAATTAGCAAATGGGCTGTAAATTATTAGAAATAATGGCAGATGGGCTGTATGTTGTTTTCCACAGATTTGAGGCTTTCCTAAAAAAGGTTTAGGCACAAGCAGTGACTGTTGGATGGCCATCCAACGGCCGTCGTGCTTCTTCAATCTCTGCTCTTCCTGCTCCAGCCGCTCAAATAAGCGCTGGTGGGACTGCCTGCTCCCTCCTCCCCGCGGCCAGCTCTGCTGCCGCGCATGCCTCACCGCCCCACCGTACTCCCATCGCTGGCCTAGCCATCCCTCTACTCACCCACACCTGCTGTTATTCTCCGGCGACAGCAGATGAACCAGTAAACCCTCGTACAGTCGTACTCCCCTACGCGTGGGAAACAACTGGCGAGTCTTCCCTGCCTCCGTGTCGTTCCCTTCCTAGGCCTCGCCGTCGTCCATCGCGCTGGTGCTCTCGGCGCGGCCTGGTCAACGTGGTCAACGACCGACATGCATCTGAAGTGGACTGTACGTGGAGAGGCCGACAGCTGGCTCCATGGCCGCACGCAAGGAAATGCATCCTTATTACGCACAAAATAATGATTCCTCCACCTGACATCAGGGACCCACCGAAAGGGACTCTGTATTTCGTGAAAAAACATTACCGCTGCTGACAGCTCGGACCCACTAGCTATATCTTCGCACGCAAGGAAGTGCCTCCTTATTACGCACAAAAAATGAATACTCTCCCTGTTAGCTGGGACCCAGTATAGTGGCAGGCTGACTTGTGGGCCTACTAAGTTGACGGGGATGGAGGGCTTTGTCAACTTAGTCAATATGCACGATTCTAGCTCTAGTGACCGTACTATGTCCATCCAACGGCCGCGGTGCTTCTTCAACCTCTGGTCTTCTTGCTCCAGCCGCCCAAACCAGCGTCGGTCGTGCCTCGTGCTCCTGCCTCCCGTGGCCGGCTGCGATGCGGCGGAGGCCTCACCGCCCCCTACTAGTCCCACCGCTGGCCAGGCCATCCCTCTACTCACCCACACCCCCTATTATTCTGCGGCGACGGCAGCCTCACACCGCAGTGAACCAGTAAACCCTCGTACTACTCTACGCGTGGGCATCCACTGCCGCGTCTTCCCCGGCTCCACATCGTCCCCTTCCTAGGCCACGCCGTCGTCCACTGCCCTGGTGCTCTCGGTGCGGCGTGGTCAACGTGGTCAAGGAACGGCTTCCATCGGACGTGGACTGTACGTGGAGAGTCTGACAGCTGGGTCCACGGCCGCAGCAAGGAAGTGCCTCCTTATTACGTGCAAAATAATTATTCCTGCACCTGATAGCGGGGACCTGCCGGACAGGCCACCGTATTTCGCGAAAAAACGTTCCCCCCCGGACTGCTGGGACCCACCAGCTACACCTTCACACGCAAGGAAGTGCCTGACAGTCGGGACCCACCTGGTCGAAGCATACGTAGCGTTGTCATTCTGGTCGCGAACGTGTACGTACATATATACTGGTGGATGTAGAGGCGCGCACGTGTCGTAGTAGAGGCGCGCACGTAGCATGTACACGTACGTACAGCGGCCAGGGTGCAAGAAAGAAAATACGGCCACGTATATGTACATACAGGTGGGGTCTCGAACGCCTACTCACGCATACGTATGGCCAGGGCTCGTGTACATGGCTGGGTCGGAATGGAGAAACAACGTCGTCGTCGTGTTCATGGGGAGGCAACGGAATGCGTCGTGTTCATGGGGAGGCAACGGAATGCGTCGTGTTCATCGGGAGGCAACGGAACACGTGGGAGCCAACCGGCTGGGTCGGAACGGAATGCGTGGTCGTGTTCATCGGGAGGGCTTGGATGGAACAGGCGATGGAAACGAGGCCTGGCGTGCCGCAAAACGGAGGAAACGGACCTCCTACGTTCGTAACGGGGTCCTGTTAATCGGGAGGGGTGTGGCGTACCGCAAAACAGAGGAAATGGACCTCCTACGGTCGAAACGGGGGTCCTGTTGATTGGGAGGGGTGTGGCGTACCACAAAACGGACGAAATGGACCTCCTACGGTCGAAACGGAGGTCCTGTTGATCAAGAAGGGGTGTGGCGTACCGCAAAACGGACGAAACGGACCTCCTACGGTCGAAACGGGGGTCCTGTTCATTAGGAGGGGTGTGGCGTACTGCAAAACAGGACTCCACGGGATACTGTTCATCTCTACCATCGACTTCCTCCAGCCTCCACGGGCTACCGTTGACCTCCTCCAGCCTCCACGGGCTCCTGTTCATCCAGCCTCCACCGCGCGCTACTCCACCGGCTACTGTTCAACCACGCCTCCACGGGCACCCCTCCACCGTCTACTGTTCATCCAGCCCTCCACACCACGGGGTCCTGTTCAACCACCCCTCCACGGGCACCCCTCTACCGTCTACTGTTCATCCAGCCCTCCACACCACGGGGTCCTGTTCATCCAGAGGCAACGCCACCACTCACTGTTCATCCAACCCCCCCGCAACACTCACTGTTCATCCAATCGATCGGCTTCAGTTAGCAGCAGTGTCGGTGTTCTGGGAACGGGGGTCCCCAGACTTGCCTGCCTGCGGCCTACGGCGTGGCTCAAGTGGGGGTCCAGTGCGACCCATCTTCATCAGCTCAAGCTCAAGACCCTCGCGAGGGGCCAAGCCTCGCGGGGCGGACGACCGGAAGCTTCCTCAGAGGCAGCCTCACCAGTCAGGCTCGCGAGGAGGTGGAGAGATCAAGGCAAGGGCACCTCGCGAGGAGCCCGTGACGCAAGCCATGACGATCGAGACCAGGCGGGCGCCAGGCGGGCGCCGGCCTGCGCAGTGTTCTTGTTTCCCCTTTGGTGCAAAGGGGGCAAGCACATGCCAAGGCATCGGGCAAAGGTTACCATTCCGGTGCAACGAGACCAAGACCAGCAGAGCGGCAGGACGGAGGTCACCGTGGAGCCCAAGACGGCATCATCACCAGTGCTTTTGGCAGCCGAAGACCACCTTTGGTCAGGATAACTTGTACTAGATGTTCCCCTTCAAAATGGCCAATTGTTGGCGCCCTTCCCGCTCATTATTTGGGGAGAGGCCCAGGGCCTCTATAAAGAGAGCTAGCCACCACAGAATAGAGGGAGATGGATGGATAGAGAGAGGGGGAAGACATCTAGAGATCTGATAGAGCCCTAGCAGAGAGAGAGAGAGAGAGAGGCGACTGAACTCACCCAAGCAGTTCATTGCACAAGCTCAAGAACACCTCTCGCGAGGCTGTTCTTCCCTTGTACTGTTCATCATCAGCCCCTGAGGCAATCCACCACGCCACACACTGGAGTAGGGTATTACACCACAACGGTGGCCCGAACCAGTATAAACCTCGTGTCCCTTGTGTTGTTCATTGTTTCCAGCTTAGATCACACGAGGAGATTGGACGTAGATCGATAGGGGAGAGATCTCTATGCGCACCCCAGTGTTCGAACCTCAAGGGTCTGCCGGAACCCGAAATCCGACATTTGGCGCACCAGGTAGGGGTGCGCTAGAATCCTTCTTCCTCCGCATCGCGTTTCGTCGCCTCGCCGTTCAGATGTCAAGCGACCTGGCTGCCAACGCCGACCGCTGGGCAGCGTGGCCCGCCCACGCCGTGTCACCGACCCAGGGCGACCTCAACCTTGCGCCTCAGGCAGCCCGCGCTCCGCAGGGCATTGCGGGGCGCGGGCAACGCGGCCAGACGTTGATGTCTACTACACAACCTTCTTCTTGTAGACGTTGTTGGGCCTCCAAGTACAGAGGTTTGTAGGACAGTAGCAAATTTCCCTCAAGTGGATGACCTAAGGTTTATCAATCCGTAGGAGGCGTAGGATGAAGATGGTCTCTCTCAAGCAACCCTGCAACCAAATAACAAAGAGTCTCTTGTGTCCCCAACACACCCAATACAATGGTAAATTGTATAGGTGCACTAGTTCAGTGAAGAGATGGTGATACAAGTGGTATATGGATAGTAGATAATAGTTTTTGTAATCTGAAAATATAAAAACAGCAAGGTAACTAATGATAAAAGTGAGCGTAAACGGTATTGCAATGCATTGAAACAAGGCCTAGGGTTCATAGTTTCGCTAGTGTAAGTTCCCTCAACAATACTTACATAATTGGATCACATAACTATCCCTCAACATGCAACAAAGAGTCACTCCAAAGTCACTAATAGCGGAGAATGAACGAAGAGATTATGGTAGGGTATGAAACCACCTCAAAGTTATTCTTTCCAATCAATCCGTTGGGCTATTCCTATAAGTGTCACAAACAAGCCTAGAGTTCGTACTAGAATAACACCTTAAGACACAAATTAACCAAAACCCTAATGTCACCTAGATACTCCAATGTCACCTCAAGTATCCGTGCGTATGATTATACGATATGCGTCACACAATCTCAGATTCATCTATTCAACCAACACAAAGGACCTCAAAGAGTGCCCCAAAGTTCTACTGGAGAATCACGACGAAAACATGTGCCAACCCCTATGCATAGGTTCATGGGCGGAACCCGCAAGTTGATCACCAAAACATACATCAAGTGAATCACGTGATATCGCATTGTCACCACAGATATCCACGGCAAGACATACATCAAGTGTTCTCAAATCTTTAAAGACTCAATCCGATAAGATTACTTCAAAGGGGAAACTCAATTCATTACAAGAGAGAAGAGGGGGAGGAGAAACATAAGATCCAACTATAATAGCAAAGCTTGCGATACATCAAGATCGTGCCAAATCAAGAATACGAGAGAGAGAGAGAGATCAAACACATAGCTACTGGTACATACCCTCAGCCCCGAGGGAGAACTACTCCCTCCTTGTCATGGAGAGCACCGGGATGACGAAGATGGCCACCGAAGAGGGATTTCCCCCTCTGGCAGGGTGCCGGAACGGGTCTAGATTAGTTTTCGGTGGCTACGAAGGCTACGGAGGCTTCTGGCGGCGGAACTCCCGATCTATTGTGCTCTCGGATGTTTTTAGGGTATATGGAGATATATAGGCGGAAGAAGTACGCCAGGGGGGCCACGAGGGGCTCACGAGGGTGGAGGGCGCGCCCAGGGGGGTGGGCGCGCCCCCTGCCTCGTGACCTCCTCGCAGGTCCCCCGACGTGCACTCCAAGTCTTTTGGGCTTCTTTCCTTCCAAAAATGAGTTCCGTGAAGTTTCAGGTCAATTGGACTCCATTTGATTTTCCTTTTCTTTGAAACCCTAAAACAGGGTAAAAACAGAAACTGGCACTGGGCTCTGGGTTAATAGGTTAGTCCCCAAAATGATATAAAAGTGTATAATAAAGCCCATAAACATTCAAAACAGTAGATAATATAGCATGGAGCAATGAAAAATTATAGATACGTTGGAGACGTATCAGCATCCCCAAGCTTAATTCCTGCTCGTCCTCGAGTAGGTAATTGATAAAAGAAAGAATTTTTGATGCGGAGTGCTACTTGGCATAATTTTAATGTAATTCTTCTTAATTGTGGCCTGAATATTCAGATCTGAAAGATTCAAGATAAAAGTTCATATTGACATGAAAACAATAATAATTCAAGCATACTAACTAAGCAGTTATGTCTTCTCAAAATAACATGGCCAAAGAAAGCTATCCCGACAAAATCATATAGTCTGGCTATGCTCCATCTTCACCACACAAAATATTTAAATCATGCACAACCCCGATGAAAAGCCAAGCAATTGTTTCATACTTTTGATGTTCTTAAACTTTTTCAATCTTCACGCAATACATGAGCGTGAGCCATGGACATAGCACTATAGGTGGAATAGAATGGTGGTTGTGGAGAAGACAAAAAGGAGAAGATAGTGTCACATCAACTAGGCGTATCAACGGGCTATGGAGATGCCCATCAATATATATCAATATGAGTGAGTACGGATTGCCATGGAACGGATGCACTAGAGCTATAAGTGTATGAAAGCTCAACAAAAGAAACTAGTGGGTGTGCATCCAACTCGCTTGCTCACGAAGACCTAGGGAAATTTGAGGAAGCCCATCATTGGAATATACAAGCCAAGTTCTATAATGAAAGATTCCCACTAGTATATGAAAGTGACAACATAGGAGACTCTCTATCATGAAGATCATGGTGCTACTTTGAAGCACAAGTGTGGTAAAAGGATAGAAGCATTGCCCCTTCTCTCTTTTTCTCTCATTTTTTTATTTTTTTATTTGGGCCTTTTCTCTTTTTTATGGCCTCTTTTATTTCTATTTTTTTATTTGGGCTTCTTTGGCCTCTTTTATTTATTTTTCGTCCAGAGTCTCATCCCGACTTGTGGGGGAATCATAGTCTCCATCATCCTTTCCTCACTGGGACAATGCTCTAATAATGATGATCATCACACTTTTATTTACTTACAACTCAAGGATTACAACTCGATACTTAGAAAATATATGACTCTATATGAATGCCTCCGGTGGTGTACCGGGATGTGCAATGACTCATGAGTGACATGTATGAAAGAATTATGAATGGTGGCTTTGCCACAAATACGATGTCAACTACATGATCATGCTAAGAAATATGACAATGATGGAGTGTGTCATAATAAACGGAATGGTGGAAAGTTGCATGGCAATATATCTCGGAATGGCTATGGAAATGCCATAATAGGTAGGTATGGTGGCTGTTTTGAGGAAGGTATATGGTGGGTTATGGTACCGGCGAAAGTTGCGCGGTACTAGAGAGGCTAGCAATGGTGGAAGGGTGAGAGTGCGTATAATCCATGGACTCATCATTAGTCATAAAGAACTCACATACTTATTGCAAAAATCTATTAGTTATCAAAACAAAGTACTACGCGCATGCTCCTAGGGGGATAGATTGGTAGGAAAAGACCATCGCTCGTCCCCGACCGCCACTCATAAGGAAGACAATCAATAAATAAATCATGCTCCGACTTCATCACATAACGATTCACCATACGTGCATGCTACGGGAATCACAAACTTCAACACAAGTATTTCTCAAATTCATAACCACTCAACTAGGATGACTCTAATATCACCATCTCCATATCTCAAAACAATTATCAAGTATCAAACTTCTCATAGTATTCAACACACTCATAAGAGAATTTTATTATTCTTGAATACCTAGCATATTAGGATTTTAAGCAAATTACCATGCTATTTAAGACTCTCAAAATAATCTAAGTGAAGCATGAGAGTTCATCTATTTCTATAAAATAAAACCACCACCGTGCTCTAAAAGGATATAAGTGAAGCACTAGAGCAAATGACAAACTACTCCGAAAGATATAAGTGAAGATCAATGAGTAGTCGAATAATTATGCAACTATGTGAAGAATCTCTAACATTTAATAATTTCAGATCTTGGTAATTTATTCAAACAGCAAGCAAAGCAAAATAAAATGACATCTAAGAATAGCAAACATCATGTGAAGAAGCAAAAACTTAGGATCAATCGATACTAACCGATAGTTGTTGAAGAAGAAAGGTGGGATGCCAACCGGGGCATCCCCAAGATTAGATGCTTGAGACTTCTTGAAATATTATCTTGGTGTGCCTTGGGCATCCCCAAGCTTGAGCTTTTGTGTCTCCTTAATTCCTCTCATATCATGGTCTCCCTAAATCTCAAAAGCGATGAACGAAGACGAAAGAGGGGATGCCCCAGCGATGAACGAAGACGAAAGAGGGGATGCCTTCCGGGGCATCCCCAAGCTTAGGCTCTTGGTTATCCTTGAATATTACCTTGGGGTGCCTTGGGAATCCCCAAGCTTAGGCTCTTACCACTCCTTATTCCATAGTCCATCGAATCCTTACCCAAAACTTGAAAACTTCACAACACAAAACTTAACAGAAAACTCGTAAGCTCCATTAGTATAAGAAAATAAATCACCACTTCAAGGTACTGTAATGAACTCATTATTTATTTATATTGGTGTTAAACCTACTGTATTCCAACTTCTCTATGGTTTATAAACTCTTTTACTGTCCATAGATTCATCAAAATAAGTAAACAACACATGAAAAACAGAATCTGTCAAAAACAGAACAGTCTGTAGTAATCTGAATCAAACGTATACTTCTGGAACTCATAAAATTCTCAAATAAATTTCTGGACCTGAGGAATTTATACATTAATCATCTTCAAAAATAATTAACTAAATAGCACTCTCTAAATAAAAATGGCAGCAATTCTCGTGAGCGCTAAAGTTTCTGTTTTTTAAAGCATGATCACAAAGACTTCCCCCAAGTCTTCCCAAAGGTTCTACTTGGCACAAACACTAATTAAACACATAACACCACATCTAAACAGAGGCTAGATGAATTATTTATTACTAAACAGGAACAAAAAGCAAGGAACAAAAATAAAATTGGGTTGCCTCCCAACAAGCGCTATCGTTTAACGCCCCTAGCTAGGCATGGTGATTTCAATGATGCTCACATAAAAGATAAGAATTGAAACATAAAGAGAGCATCCTGAAGAATATGACTAGCACATTTAAGTCTACCATACTTCCTATGCATAGGGATTTTGTGAGCAAACAACTTGTGGGAACAAGAATCAACTTGCATAGGAAGGTAAAACAAGCACAACTTCAAAACTTTAAGCACATAGAGAGGAAACTTGATATTATTGCAATTCCTACAAGCATATATTCCTCCCTCATAATAATTTTCAGTAGAATCATGAATGAATTCAACAATATAACCAGCACCTAAAGCATTATTTTCATGATCTACAAGCATGGAAAATTTACTACTCTCCACACAAGCAAAATTCTTCTCATGAATAATAGTGGGAACAAACTCAACAAAATAACTATCATGTGATTGAAAATTAAGATCAAGATGACAAGTTTCATGGTTATCATTATTCTTTAAAGAATACGTGTCATCACAATAATCATCATAGATAGGAGGCATGCTTTCATCATAATAAATTTGCTCATCAAAACTTGGGGGACAAAAATTATCATCTTAATCAAACGTAGCTTCCCCATGCTTGTGGCTTTGCATATCATTAGCATCTTAAATATTCAAGGAATTCATACTAACAACACTGCAATCATGCTCATCATTCAAATATTTAGTGCCAAACATTTTATAGGTTTCTTCTTCTAGCACTTGAGCACAATTATCCTTTCCATCATACTCACGAAAGATATTAAAAAGGTGAAGCGTATGAGACAAACTCAATTCCATTTTTTATAGTTTTGTTTTATAAATTAAACTAGTGATAAAAAAATAAACTAAAAGACTCGATTGCAAGATCTAAAGATATACCTTCAAGCACTCACCTCCCCGGCAACGGCGCCAGAAAAGAGCTTGATGTCTACTACACAACCTTCTTCTTGTAGACGTTGTTGGGCCTCCAAGTGCAGAGGTTTGTAGGACAGTAGCAAATTTCCCTCAAGTGGATGACCTAAGGTTTATCAATCCGTAGGAGGCATAGGATGAAGATGGTCTCTCTCAAGCAACCCTGCAACCAAATAACAAAGAGTCTCTTGTGTCCCCAACACACCCAATACAATGGTAAATTGTATAGGTGCACTAGTTCGGCGAAGAGATGGTGATACAAGTGGTATATGGATAGTAGATAATAGTTTTTGTAATCTGAAAATATAAAAACAGCAACGTAACTAATGATAAAAGTGAGCGTAAACGGTATTGCAATGCGCTGAAACAAGGCCTAGGGTTCATACTTTCGCTAGTGTAAGTTCCCTCAACAATACTAACATAATTGGATCACATAACTATCCCTCAACATGCAACAAAGAGTCACTCCAAAGTCACTAATAGAGGAGAACGAACGAAGAGATTAGATTATGGTAGGGTACGAAACCACCTCAAAGTTATTCTTTCCAATCAATCCGTTGGGCTATTCCTATAAGTGTCACAAACATCCCTAGAGTTTGTACTAGAATAACACCTTAAGACACAAATCAACCAAAACCCTAATGTCACCTAAATACTCCAATGTCACCTCAAGTATCCGTGGGTATGATTATATGATATGCGTCACACAATCTCAGATTCATCTATTCAACCAACACAAAGGACCTCAAAGAGTGCCCCAAAGTTCTACCAGAGAATCACGACGAAAACGTGTGCCAACCCCTATGCATAGGTTCATGGGCGGAACCCGCAAGTTGATCACCAAAACATACATCAAGTGAATCACGTGATATCCCATTGTCACCACAGATATCCATGGCAAGACATACATCAAGTGTTCTCAAATCTTTAAAGACTCAATCCGATAAGATTACTTCAAAGGGGAAACTCAATTCATTACAAGAGAGAAGAGGGGGAGGAGAAACATAAGATCCAACTATAATAGCAAAGCTCGCGATACATCAAGATCGTGCCAAATCAAGAACACGAGAGAGAGAGAGAGAGAGAGAGAGATCAAACACATAGCTACTGGTACATACCCTCAGCCCCGAGGGAGAACTACTCCCTCCTCGTCATGGAGAGCACCGGGATGATGAAGATGGACACCGGAGAGGGATTGCCCCCTCCGGCAGGGTGCTGGAACGGGTCTAGATTGGTTTTCGGTGGCTACGGAGGCTTATGGCGGCGGAACTCCCAATCTATTGTGCTCTCGGATGTTTTTAGGGTATATGGAGATATATAGGCGGAAGAATTACGTCAGGGGGGCCACGAGGGGCTCACGAGGGTGGAGGGCGCGCCCAGGGGGGGCTCCCCCCTGCCTCATGACCTCCTCGCAGGTCCCCCGATGTGCACTTGAAGTCTTCTGGGCTTCTTTCCTTCCAAAAATGAGTTCCATGAAGTTTCAGGTCAATTGGACTCCGTTTGATTTTCCTTTTCTTCGAAACCCTAAAACAGGGTAAAAATAGAAACTGGCACTGGGCTCTGGGTTAATAGGTTAGTCCCAAAAATGATATAAAAGTGTATAATAGAGCCCATAAACATTCAAAACAGTAGATAATATAGCATGGAGCAATCAAAAATTATAGATACGCTGGAGACGTATCAGACGCCGCCTGCCCTCACACCACGGTAGGTGCGGGCTGCGGCAAGGGCCTCAAACCACGCCGCAGCCACGGCGCCGTACACCCGACGGGAGCAAGCGAACTCCAGGGCCGCGCTCACGGTGGCCCGAGAGCTGCTACGGTGCCGGCTGCTGGAGGGCGGCCGTGACGTGTTGCTGGAGTGAGTAGCCGAGCTCCTGGACGCCGCCGCCTCGGGAACACCTCCTTTCTGCGTCCAGCTGCCACCCCAGACCCCAGACGGGCCGTCTGGCAGCGTCGTGCGCATGCACGCAACTTCCAGCGGACTCCAGGGCCCGTTCAGCGTCAACGCCTCCGCTGGCACCGGGCGACAGGTCATGCCGGCCTCTTCTTAGGCCAGCGAAGGGGTGCACGCCGCGGCCTTCGGCTTCAGCGGACCGCCGCGCCATCACCCCCAAGACGACGCTCCAAGCCAGGATGCATGGCATGCGGGGCGCTACGGCGAGGCGCACGGGGCGGTGGCCCCAGAAGCTTATGTGCCCCGCATGGTGGATCAGGGGTACGCGCTGGATGAAGATCATGGCTCATTCCTCGGGCCAGGCTGCGACGAGGAGATGCCAGGAGCTGAGCTCTTTTGGGAACCCCAGGAGAGCCTCGACAACCACACCGGGGGCGGCAACTATCGGGTACCATTCATCCCTCAGGAGCAAGCTTATGCTAACCACGGGTCGCAGGAGATACAGGTCGCCGCAGCAGGTGGCTGCCCCAATTCTGCAGCCTCATACCCCTCAGGAGGAGGGCGCAAGGGGCTGCAGGAGAGGGGCCGAGATTCGGGTTCGTCCCCGCGGTGGTCGGAGCAAGGCGTTCTCAGGAGGTAGGCCCTCTGCCGGGGAGGTGCCCCAGGGCCTGCCCCCGGCAGGGGACCCGTGGTTGTTGGGGGAACTGCTGGCGACCGCTCTGCCCCATTGGCGTCGTCCTTGGTTTCCGGTCGTCGTTGATGGCGGCAGAGTGAGGCGCAAGGCGGGGCCCTCGTTTGGCGATATGAAGCAAGGCCGGTACCTGTGAAGAAGGCCCAGTGCCTGTGAAGCTCACCGCCTATGACTCTCACGTAATAATGAGTGGGGCTGTACACGCCCCGGAGTCTCCGGAGAGCCGCCCTCGGGCCTCGGGGGCTCCCGCCCACGCCTAGTGGCAGCACTTAGCTCCGCGCTGGTGAGAAGATGTCGAAGACTAGACTAGGTGCCGGACGCGGCCTTTTGCTTTTGCCTTTCCTTGTTGACAAAGTTCTTCGATTTGGATTTAAGTTGGGTTTGAGCTCGATGCTTGTGTGTGTTTGGGGGAAGGGGTGTTTAGTCTTGTTCGAGCAATCTCTCGCGTTCTGGTTTCGGCTTTGCGTCCAAAGTTAGCGTTGTCTGCCCCCCCTCGCGAGCCGGGCCGGGCCAGGCACGTTTTACAGCCAGGACCGCTGTTGCCGCACCCTTTCCGGAGGTCGTCATTGCGGAATCTACAAGTTAATCAGGCGACACCCGAGGTATAGCAGCCCCCGCAGGCCCGCTCAGGACTCGTCGGGGTCGGAAGGTACACAAGTCAGCTGACTCGTCACTGGGCCAGCGACTAAGTTCACACGCAACGTTATACTTACCAGGGTACTAATTGCAAACCTTTACATGAGGGGCTTCCCCTCCCAAAATGCTCTTATATTCTTCAGGGCCAAGCCCGAACCTTCTTCGTGCAGGATAAACAACAGTGACATGCGGTCAGTCGGACATATCACTCACCGCGTCTTCTTGGGCATCCTCGGAGGCATCATTGGCATCATTGACATTGCCACCGCCGCCGCTAGCATCTCCGTCAGCGCCAGGCTCGTCCACAACACCGCCTTCATTGGCGGCCACGACCATGCCGTCATCATCAGACACAAAGGCCCTGACGAGGGCGTCCACATTGTCCTCCACCCATCGCGCCAGGTCGCCCCGGACGGCTATGGGCACGGGTGCGATGGAAGCATCAAAGTCGAAGTGGGGGTCCCTGCCTAGTAGATAGCTGAAGACGTGGGAGAATGCACGCCCGAGCAAGGCTCGACTCCTCTCTTCGACAAGCCAACGGGACCTTTCGGAGCGGTTCTCCAGAAGCGTCACCACATCGGTGAAAAACTGGAGGTTGCCGGCGTAGTTGACCTCGTGCGGCTCCTTAGCGACAACCTCGCAGATGTTGCCCAAAGCTGTGTTGGCCCTTTCTCTGAGCGTTTGAAGCATGGGGGCATGCTCACGCTCCAGAACCCGCCGCCGACGGATCTCGTCCTCATTTCGCTACGCGACGGCCTCGGCGTCATCAACCCTCTATTGGAGAAGAAGCTGCTCGGCCCGGGAAGAGGACAGCTCCGCCTGTGCTGCGCTGAGGGTGGCTGCGAAGGAGTCCGCACGCCGCGTCACTTCGGCCAGTCTAGCCCTGAGGGCTGCGGTCCTGCCCTCAGCCTCGGCCTTGATCAGCCCCAACCTCGTCTCGTATTCGCGCTCGAAGGCCGAGCGAGCTTCCACCACGCAGCGATCGACTTCTTCCTGGGCCCGGGCTTCGCACGCGGCAACGTCATCCTCCGCCCGAGCCACGAGGCGCTCCCTCGTCTCCAACCGCTCAAGATCAAGGTTGCGCTCGGCAGCCTCCAGCATCAGCGTCTCCTCGCGCTTCAGAAGCTCCACCAGGTCAACAGGGTCCCCCTCCATCGACTCAAGGGCTGCCTGGCGTAGTTCCACTTGTTGCTCCAGGCCTGGAGCTCCCATGCGCGCTCCTCCGCATCCTTGCACCGTGGGTCTGCTTCCCGAGCCTCCTCGACGGCCTGGGAGCAGGCCTCCCGCGAAGCTGCCAGCGATGCTTCAGCCTTCGCGTTTTCGAGATCACGTTGGTAATGCACGAGGGCGATGGCTACCTTTAGTTTGCGCCTCTCCTCAGCAAGGCGCAAGCCTTCGGCCTCGAGGCGCGCATCCTCGTCACCAAGCTCTGCCCCGATCCGGCTCACCGCATCCGCCGCCCTCTGGAGGAACTCTTCGCGAAGGGCGCGTCGCTCCCGGGCGCGCCTGAGCACGTCATCCGCATCACCCTCTTCCACCGGAGCATGCGGAGGGCCCCGAGGCGGCAAGCCCCCTCCCGGCGCGGAGCTGGGGGCTGGCGCCCTTGCCATTGCTGAACGGACCTCTCTGGGAATCCGGCCTGGTGTTGGTCCACCCACGGAGGAGGAGCCAAAGGCAGACTTCAACCATTTACCATCTATGATCAGAGGAGGCACGCGGGGCAAGCCGGATGTGCCCCAGGAGGACTCATGAAGAAAGGACAGCGGGCGCGCAGGCTCGAGGTGCCCTATGGAACGGACCACTCCACCAACCGGTCTGGCAGCAGGGGTGCCGCTTGAGCTCGGCGAGCCCAGGGCCAGCAGAGAAGGCGAAGCTTGGGGGGATGACTCTCGGGCTAACTCGGCGAGTTTCGCAGGGCAGGGTCTGAAAGGGCCGCAACCAGTCGCACGGATAGCAAAGTAAATGAGCGAAGAAAGAAGAAGACTTACTCATCCATGGCAAAGTACTTCCTGCGCTTCAACAAGCGCCAAGGGAGGTCGATGCCACCCAAGGCCTCCTTTCTCTTGCGGAGGGTCTCGAAGTCTACGTGGAACCGACCTAAGCGCTCGGCGCAGGGGTCGGCCTCTGGTGCGGAAGAAGCGTCAAGATGATCAGCGCTGGAGGAGCCAGCCTGGGAGGCGCCGTCAGGCGTTGCCTCGCGAGGAACGGCTGGGGCCTCGGGAGCCCCGGCCTCAGGAACCATAGGCCGCGACTCCGCACCTGCCGCCGCTCCAGGGCAGGCCTCGGGAGACGCCGCCTTCGAGGCTTCTCGCGGCGTCGGCACCTCGACATCGGTCGCCTCAACTCCCACCGGTTCTCGTCTCCCCACCCTGTCGCCCGAGGAAGGAGCATTGTGGGCAGCAGGGGGAGCCACCACGGCGGCTGGGTCTCACGGGGCCCTGTGCAGCCAGCCGGGCGCAACCCCTACTCGTCGAAGCTGGGCATATGCCTCACAAGATCGGCCCTGCCAGAGCAAAGATACAAGAGGACACCATTACTCCGAAGGCTACCTGGGGAAGGATCGCCAGTCAAGACCCTGAGCATCGTCCGCAGCACTTCAGGCACCAAGTCCTCCTCCTGAAGCCGCATGCGGTCTCTATGCCCCGCAAAGTCCCACATCCGGCGAGAGTGGCACTAAAGAGGAGCAATGCGACATTGGAGGAACTCCTTCACCACCTTGGGTGCTGTCACATTGAGCGCCCTCAAACTCTGGAAGCGGCGCCAAACGAAGGTGAGCCGGGGGCTCGCGAGCACCTCATGGTCCCAACCCGCATGAGGAATAGCAGGCGAGGTCGGGTGCGAGAGCAGAGGGTTGGGCACTCAAACGTCCACGTACAGCCGCCGCTCTCTGAACCTGGCCTCAGGAGGAGGAAGGCCAAAGTCGATCCCTGAAGCGGCCGTCTCTGGCACGGCTAAGAAGCTCACACACCCTGAGCACTGAGTGGGATCGCTCAGGCGCAAGGAAAAGAAGTGGCGCAGCAGGGTAACGGAAGGAGGAATGCCTATCATCACCTCGCAAACAAAAGGAAAGACATCCAGAAGAGTAATGGACTCCGGCCCGAGGTGCATCATGCGGATCTGATAATGGGAGAGCACCGCATTGAAGAAGGCAGAAAAGGGGGGAACCAGACCCGCCCATAGGGCATCGGCGAAGAATCAGACATCCGTGACGATCCTATCAAGGGAGGCATGGGACACAGGCCAGACTGTGGTCCTGCCGCACTCGTTGAAGATAGTGGCAAGGGCGGAGCGGACCTTGTTCAAAGCTTCTGGATTGAGTATGATCGACCGGGCAACGGCGGGGGTCGCCGTCCGAGGTGTGCGGGGCGAAGGCGCGGGCTTCTTTCCCCTTCCTTTCTTCGTCGGCGCCATGGCGGTGAAGAGAAGGAAGAACTCAAGCCGGATTGGCGGCGGAGGCTGGAGCTCGAAAAAGAAGGAAAGGTAGGAGGCAAGCGAGTAACGGAAAGGAGGAACAACTGTGTGCAACTACGGGTCCGCTTAGCCGAGCGCGTAACAAGGCGTCGTGGGGAAGCGCAGACGTCCACGACCAATCAATCGCCACGCGGCACCCGAGGCCGCAGGCTTTTTGGGCCCGTGGTGCTTCGCGCTTGCCTCTACGCTCCCTGCTAGGCCAAGCCCGGGCGCGCCTTGGGCCTGGGGGCTACTGTCGGTGTTCTGGGAATGGGGGTCCCCAGACTTGCCTGCCTGCGGCCTGTGGCGTGGCTCAAGTGGGGTCCCAGCGCGACCCATCTTCATCAGCTTAAGCTCAAGACCCTCGCGAGGGGCCAAGCCTCACGGGGCGGACGACCGGAAGCTTCCTCAGAGGCAGCCTCATCAGGCAGGCTCGCGAGGAGGCGGAGAGGTCAAGGCAGGGGCACCTCGCAAGGAGCCCATGATGCAAGCCATGACGATCGAGACCAGGCGGGCGCCAGGCGGGCACCGGCCTGCGCAGTGTCCTTGTTTCCCCTTTGGTGCAAAGGGGGCAAGCACATGCCAAGGCATCGAGCAAAGGTTACCATTCCGGTGCAACGAGACCAAGACCAGCAGAGCGGCAGGATGGAGGTCACCGTGGAGCCCAAGACGGCGTCATCACTAGTGCTTTTGGCAGCCGAAGACCACCTTTGGTCAAGATAACCTGTACTAGATGTTCCCCTTCAAAATGGCCAATTGTTGGCGCCCTTCCCGCTCATTATTTGGGGAGAGGCCCAGGGCCTCTATAAAGAGAGCTAGCCACCACAGAATAGGGGGAGATGGATGGATAGAGAGAGGGGGAAGACATCTAGAGATTTGATAGAGCCCTAGCAGAGAGAGAGATAGGCGACTGAACTCACCCAAGCAGTTCATCGCACCAGCTCAAGAACACCTCTCGCGAGGCTGTTCTTCCCTTGTACTGTTCATCATCAGCCCCTGAGGCAATCCACCACGCCACACACTCGAGTAGGGTATTACACCACAATGGTGGTCCAAACTAGTATAAACCTCGTGTCCCTTGTGTTGTTCGTTTTTCCAACTTAGATCACGCGAGGAGATTGGACGTAGATCGGTAGGGGAGAGATCTCCGCGTGCACCCCAGTGTTCGAACCTCAAGGGTCTGCCGGAACCCGAAATCCGACAAGCAGTAGCGAAGGAATCGCTCGATCGGGTTCAGTTAACAGCCATCGATTGATCGCTCGGGTTCAGTAACGCGTAGCCTACAGTACAATCGCTCGGGTTCAGTTAGAGCCCAATGCCTCGCTCGAGTTCAGTTAGAGCCAACGCCTCGCACACACGCGTGTACGTGTATGAGAGAAACGTGCATCGCTCGTCCCCCGACCTCCCACCGTAACCGGGAACTCCCCGTAATTTTCCTCCCCCTCACTTCTACCACGGGTTTTTCCGTCATGGACGGCCCAAAGAGTGTCATGCAGCCGCGTCTCCGGCCCGCCCAGGACGAAAAGCCCATTTTCTGTCATAGAAGTAGGAGCCCACCACATCTATGATGATACCGGGTTTTTTCACAATTATCGTCATAGAGGTGTCATATGTATGACATATTTTTTTTAATTCGGCCCAAAATGTCACGGATGTGTCTTTTTTTTGTAGTGTATTACACATTATGTCACAATACTTATGCCTATTCTCTCTTATTTTACAAGGTTTACATAAAGAGGGAGAATGCCGGCAACTGGGATTCTGTGCTGGAAAAGGAGCAAATATTAGAGACCTATTCTGCACAGCTCCAAAAGTCCTGAAACTTCACGGAAGTCATTTTCAGAATATATAAAAAATAATGAGTGCAAGAAGTTCTTGAGGGGGCCACACCGTGGCCACGAGGGTGGGGGGCGCACCCTACCCCCTAGGTGCGCCCCCTGCCTCACGGGCCCCCTGGTCGCCCTCCGATGCCCATCTTCTGCTATATGGAGTCTTTTGATGAGAAAAAAAATCATAAGCAAGCTTTTGGGATGAGACTCCGCCGCCACGAGGCGGAACCTTGGCGGAACCAATCTAGGGCTCCGGCAGACCTGTTCTACCGGGGACACTTCCCTCCGGGAGGGGGAAATCATCGCCATCGTCATCACCAACGATCCTCTCATCAGGAGGGGGTCAATCTCCATCAACATCTTCACCAGCACCATCTCCTCTCAAACCGTAGTTCATCTCTTGTATGCAATTCTTGTCTCCAAGTCTGGGATTGGTACCTGTGGGTTGCTAGTAGTGTTGATTACTCCTTGTAGTTGATGCTAGTTGCTTTATTTGGTGGAAGATCATATGTTCAGATCCTATATGCATATTAATACCATTCTGATTATGAACATGAATATGCTTTGTGAGTAGTTTCGTTTGTTCCTGAGGACATGGGAGAAGTCTTTCTATTAGTAGTCATGTGAATTTGGTATTCGTTCGATATTTTGGTGAGATGTATGTTGTCTCTCCTCTAGTGGTGTTATGTGAACGTCGACTACATGACACTTCACCATTATTTGGGCCTAGAGGAAGGCATTGGGAAGTAATAAGTAGATGATGGGTTGCTAGAGTGACAGAAGCTTAAACCCTAGTTTATGCGTTGCTTCGTAAGGGGCTGATTTGGATCCACATGTTCCATGCTATGGTTAGGTTTACCTTAATACTTTTGTTGTAGTTGTGGATGCTTGAAATAGAGGTTAATCATAAGTGGGATGCTTGTCCAAGTAAGGACAACACCCAAGCACCGGTCCACCCACATACCAAATTATCAAAGTACCGAACGCGAATCATATGATCATGATGAAACCTAGCTTGATGATAATTCCCATGTGTCCTCGGGAGCGCTTTTCTCTATATAAGAATTTGTCCAGGCTTGTACTTGCTAAAAAAGGAATGGGCCACCTTGCTGCACTTTATTTACTTTTGCTACTTGTTGCTCGTTACAAATTATCTTATCACAAAACTATCTGTTACCTATAATTTCAGTGCTTGCAGAGAATACCTTGCTGAAAACCGCTTATCATTTCCTTCTGCTCCTTGTTGGGTTCGACACTCTTACTTATTGAAAGGACTACGATAGATCCCCTATACTTGTGGGTCATCAAGACTCTTTTCTGGCGCCGTTGCCGGGGAGTGAAGCGCCTTTGGTAGGTGGAATTTGGTAAGGAAAAATTTATATAGTGTGCTGAAATTTACTGTCACTTGTTACTATGGAAAGTAATCCTCTGAGGGGCTTGTTCGGGGTATCTTCACCCCGACCAGTAGAGCAAAGAGTTGCTCCTCAACCTACTGAACCTACTGAAAATGAAAATGTCTGCTTTGAAATTCCTTCGGGTATGATAGAAAAACTGCTAGCTAATCCATTTGCTGGAGATGGAACATTACATCGTGATGAGCACCTAATATATGTGGATGAAGTTTGTGGATTATTTAAGCTTGCAGGTATGCCCGATGATGTTATCAAGAAGAAGGTCTTCCCTTTATCTTTGGAGGGAGACGCATTGACATGGTATAGGCTATGTGATGATATGGGATCATGGAACTACAAACGGTTGAAATTGGAATTTCATCAGAAGTTTTATCCTATGCATCTTGTTCATCGTGATCGCAATTATATATATAATTTTTGGCCTCGCGAAGGAGAAAGCATCGCTCAAGCTTGGGGGAGGCTTAAATCAATGTTATATTCATGCCCCAATAATGAGCTCTCAAGAGAAATGATTATCCAAAAATTTTATGCTCGGCTTTCTGATAACAACCACACCATGCTTGATACTTCTTGTGCTGGCTCTTTTATGATGAAGACTATTGAATTCAAATGGGATTTATTGGAAAGAATTAAACGCAACTCTGAAGATTGGGATCTCGACGAAGGTAAGGAGTCAGGTATGACACCTAAGTTTGATTGTGTTAAATCTTTTATGGATACCGATGTTTTCCGTAAATTTAGCACTAAATATGGACTTGACTCTAAAATAGTAGCTTCTTTCTATGAATCTTTTGCTACTCATGTTGATATACCTAAGGAGAAGTGGTTTAAATATAATCCTCCCATTGAAGTAAAAGTGGTTGCACCTATTAAAGTTGAAGAAAAGACTATCACTTATGATGATCCTATTGTTCCTACTACTTATGTTGAGAAACCACCTTTTCCTGTTAGGATAAAAGATCATGCTAAAGCTTCAAGTGTGGTTAGTAAAAGCAATATTAGAACCTACACACCTCCTGAGCAAGTTAAAGTTGAACCTAATATTGCTATTGTTAAGGATCTCTTGGCTGATAATATTGATGGGCATGTTATTTATTTCTGTGATGAAACTGCTAGAATTGCTAAACCTTGTGCTAAAGATAAACATAGACCTGTGGTAGGCATGCCTGTTATTTCTGTTAAAATAGGAGATCATTGTTACCATGGCTTGTGTGATATGGGTGCTAGTGCTAGTGCAATACCTATTGACTTATACAAAGAAATTATGCATGATATTGCACCTGCTGAGTTAGAAGAAATTGATGTCACCATTAAACTTGCCAATAGAGATACTATTTCACTAATGGGAATTGTTAGAGATGTTGAAGTCTTGTGTGGGAAAACTAAATATCCCGCAGATTTTCTTGTTCTTGGTTCCCCACAAGATAGCTTTTGTCCCATTATATCTGGTAGACCCTTCTTAAACACTGTTAATGATAGGATAGACTGCAAAAAGGATGTTATTACTATTGGTTTAGGTGATATGTCTCATGAGTTCAACTTTTCTAAATTTCGTAGACAACACCGTGAAGAAGAATTGCCTAGTAAAGATGAAATTATTGGTCTTGCTTCTATTGCCGTACCTCCTAGTGATCCTTTAGAACAATATTTGTTAGACCATGAAAATGATATGTATATGAATGAAAGAAGGGAAATAGATGAAGTGTTCTTTAAACAGGGACCTATTCTGAAACACAACTTGCCTGTTGAAAACTTAGGGGATCCTCCTCCACCCAAGGGTGATCCCGTGTTTGAGCTTAAACCATTACCTGATACTCTTAAATATGCTTATCTTGATGAAAAGAACATATATCCTGTTATTATTAGTGCTAACCTTTTAGAGAAGGAGGAAGAAAAATTATTGAAAACTCTGAAGAAGCACCGTGCTGCTATTGGATATACTGTTGATGATCTTAAGGGCATTAGTCCCACTCTATGTCAACACAAAATAAATTTGGAAAAAGATGCCAAACCAGTTATTGATCACCAACGACGACTGAATCCTAAGATGAAAGAAGTGGTATGAAAAGAAATACTAAAGCTCCTTGAGGCAGGTATAATTTATCCCGTTGCTGATAGTCAGTGGGTAAGTCCTATCCATTGTGTTCCTAAGAAGGGAGGTATTACTGTCGTTCGTAATGATAAAGATGAATTGATTCTGCAAAGAATTATTACATGTTATAGGATGGTAATTGATTTCCGCAAATTAAATAAGGCTACTAAAAAAGATCATTACCCCTTACCTTTTATTGATCAAATGCTAGAAAGATTATCCAAACATACACATTTTTGCTTTCTAGATGGTTATTCTGGTTTCTCCCAAATACCTGTGTCAGCTGATGATCAATCTAAGACCACTTTTACTTGCCCTTTTGGGTACTTTTGCTTATAGACGTCTGCCTTTTGGTTTATGTAATGCACCTGCTACCTTTCAAAGATGCATGATGGCTATATTTTCTGATTTTTGTGAAAAGATATGTGAGGTATTCATGGATGATTTCTCCGTTTATGGATCCTCTTTTGATGATTGCTTAAGCAAACTTGATCGAGTTTTATAGAGATGTGAAGAAACTAACCTTGTCTTGAATTGGGAGAAATGCCACTTTATGGTCAATGAAGGTATTGTCTCGGGGAACAAAATTTCTGAAAGAGGCATTGAAGTTGATAAAACTAAAGTTGATGCTATTGAAAAGATGCCATGTCCCAAGGACATCAAAGGTATAAGAAGTTTCCTTGGTCATGATAGTTTTTATAGGTGGTTCATTAAGGACTTCTCAAAAATTTCTCGGCCTCTGACTAATTTATTACAAAAAGATATACCATTCATCTTTGATGATGATTGTGTAGAAGCGTTTGAAATACTTAAGAAAACATTAATCTCTGCACCTATTGTTCAGCCACCTGATTGGAATTTACCTTTTGAAATTATGTGTGATGTTAGATTATGTTGTAGGTGATGTTCTAGGGCAAAGAGTTGATAAGAAATTAAATGTTATTCAATATGCTAGTAAAACTCTAGAGAATGCTCAAAGAAATTATGCCACTACTGAAAAAGAATTTTTAGCAGTTGTATTTGCTTGTGATAAGTTCAGGCCATATATTGTTGATTCTAAAGTAACTATTCACACGGATCATGCTGCTATTAAATATCTTATGGAAAAGAAAGATGCTAAACCTAGACTTATTAGATGGGTTCTCTTGCTACAAGAATTTGATTTGCATATTATTGATAGAAAGGGAGCTGAGAACCCCGTTGTAGACAACTTGTCTAGGTTAGAAAATGTTCTTGATGACCCATTACCTATTGATGATAGCTTTCCTGATGAATAATTAAATGTCATAAATGCTTCTCACACTGCTCCATGGTATGCTTATTATGCTAATTACATTGTTGCTAAGTTTATACCACCTAGTTTCACATACCGGCAAAAGAAAAACTTTTTCTATTATTTAAGACATTACTTTTGGGATGACCCACATCTTTATAAAGAAGGAGTGGATGGTGTTATTAGACATTGTGTACCTGAGCATGAACAGGAATAGATCCTACGCAAGTGTCACTTCGAAGCTTATGGAGGACACCACATTGGAGATAGAACTGCACATAAGGTATTGCAATCCGGTTTTTATTGGCCTACTCTCTTCAAGGATTCCCGTAAGTTTGTCTTATCTTGTGATGAATGTCAAAGAATTGGTAATATTAGTAGATGTCAATAAATGCCTATGAATTATTCACTTGTTATTGAACCATTTGATGTTTGGGGCTTTGATTATATGGGGCCGTTTCCTTCCTCTAAGGGATATACACATATTTTAGTTGCTGTTGACTATGTTACTAAGTGGGTAGAAGCTATTCCAACTAGTAGTGCTGATCATAACACCTCTACTAGATGCTTAAAGAAGTTATTTTTCCGAGGTTTGGAGTCCCTAGATATCTAATTACTGGGGGGTGTGCTACCTCTTGAGCACTTGCTTTGGTTTTCCCTTGAAGAGGAAAGGGTGATGCAGCAAAGTAGCGTAAGTATTTCCCTCAGTTTTTGAGAACCAAGGTATCAATCCAGTAGGAGGCCACGCACGAGTCCCTCGCACCTACACAAACAAATAAATCCTCGCAACCAACGCGATAAGGGGTTGTCAATCCCTACACGGTCACTTATGAGAGTGAGATCTGATAGATATGATAAGATAATATTTTTGGTATTTTTATGATAAAGATGCAAAGTAAAATAAAAGGCAAAGGAAGTAACTAAGTATTGGAAGATTAATATGTTGGAAGATTGACCCGGGGGCCATAGGTTTCACTAGTGGCTTCTCTCAAGAGCATAAGTATTCACGGTGGGTAAACAAATTGCTGTTGAGAAATTGACAGAATTGAGCATAGTTATGAGAATATCTAGGTATGATCATGTATATAGGCATCACGTCTGAGACTCCTGCCTGCATCTACTACTATTACTCCACACATCGACCGCTATCCAGCATGCATCTAGAGTATTAAGTTCATAAGAACAGAGTAACGCTTTAAGCAAGATGACATGATGTAGAGGGATAAACTCATGCAATATGAAATAAAACCCATCTTGTTATCCTCGATGGCAACAATACAATACGTGCCTTGCTGCCCCTACCGTCACTGGGAAAGGACACCGCAAGATTGAACCCAAAGCTAAGCACTTCTCCCATTGCAAGAAAGATCAATCTAGTAGGCCAAACCAAACTGATAATTCGAAGAGACTTGCAAAGATAACCAATCATACATAAAAGAATTCAGAGAAGATTCAAATATTGTTCATAGATAAACTTGATCATAAACCCACAATTTATTAGTCTCAACAAACACACCGCAAAAGAAGATTACATCGAATAGATCTCCACAAGAGAGGGGGAGAACTTTGTATTGAGATCCAAAAAGAGAGAAGAAGCCATCTAGCTAATAACTATGGTCCCGTAGGTCTGAGGTAAACTACTCACACTTCATCAGAGAGGCTATGGTGTTGATGTAGAAGCCCTCCATGATTGATGCCCCCTCCGGCGGAGCTCCGGAAAAAGGCCCCAAGATGGGATCTCGTGGATACAGAAAGTTACGGCGGTGGAATTAGGGTTTTGGCTCTGTATGTGGTAGTTTGGGAGTACGTAGGTATATATAGGAGGAAGGAGTACGTCGGTGGAGCAACAGGGGGCCCATGAGGGTGGATGGCGCACCTAGGGGGGGTAGGCGCACCCCCTACCTCGTGGCCTCCTGGTTGATGTCTTGACGTAGGGTCCAAGTCCTCTGGATCATGTTCGTTCCGAAAATCACGTTCCCGAAGGTTTCATTCCGCTTGGACTCCATTTGATATTATTTTTCTGCAAAACCCTAAAATAGGCAAAAAAACAGCAATTCTGGGCTGGGCCTCCGGTTAATAGGTTAGTCCCAAAAATAATATAAAAGTGTATAATAAAGCCCAATAATGTCCAAAACAGAATATAATATAGCATGGAACAATAAAAAATTATAGATACGTTGGAGACATATCAAGCATCCTCAAGCTTAATTCCTGCTCGTCCTCGAGTAGGTAAATGATAAAAACAGAATTTTTGATGTGGAATGCTACTTGGCATAATTTCAATGTAATTCTTCTTAATTGTGGTATGAATTTTCAGATCGGAAAGATTCAAGACAAAAGTTCAATATTGACATAGAAATAATAATACTTCAAGCATACTAACTAAGAAATTATGTCTCTTCAAAATAACATGGCCAAAGAAAGTTATCCCTACAAAATCATATAGTGTGGCTATGCTCTATCTTCACCACACAAAGTATTTAAATCATGCACAACCCCGATGACAAGCCAAGCAATGGTTTCATACTTTTGGTGTTCTCAAACTTTTTCAATCTTCATGCAATACATGAGCGTGAGCCATGGACATAGCACCTTAGGTGGAATAGAATGGTGGTTGTGGAGGAGACAAAAAAGGGGGAAGATAGTCTCACATCAACTAGGCATATCAACGGGCTATGGAGATGCCCATCAATAGATATCAATGTGAATGAGTAGGGATTGCCATGCAACGGATGCACTAGAGCTATAAGTATATGAAAGCTCAACAAAAGGAACTAAGTGGGTGTGCATCCAACTCGCTTGCTCACGAAGACCTAGGGCATTTTGAGGAAGCCCATCATTGGAATATACAAGCCAAGTTCTATAATGAAAAATTCCCACTAGTATATGAAAGTGATAACATAGGAGACTCTCTATTATGAAGATCATGGTTCTACTTTGAAGCACAAGTGTGGTAAAACGATAGTAGCATTGTCCCTTCTCTCTTTTTCTCTTATTTTTTTATTTGGGCCTTCTCTTTTTTTTATGGACTCTTTTTTTATTTCGGCTTCTTTGGCCTATTTTTTTATATTTTTCGTCCGGAGTCTCATCCCGACTTGTGGGGGAATCATAGTCTCCATCATCCTTTCCTCACTTGGGGCAATGCTCTAAAAATGATGATCATCACACTTTTATTTACTTACAACTCAAGAATTACAACTCAATACTTAGAACAAAATATGACTCTATGTGAATGCCTCCGGCGGTGTACCAGGATATGCAATGAATCAAGAGTGACATGTATGAAAGAATTATGAATGGTGGCTTTGCCACAAATACAATGTCAACTACATGATCATGTAAAGCAATATGACAATGATGGAGCGTGTCATAGTAAACGGGGCGGTGGAAAGTTGCATGGCAATATATCTCGGAATGGCTATGGAAATGCCATGATAGGTAGGTATTGTGGCTGTTTTGAGGAAGGTATATGGTGGGTGTATGATACCGGCGAAAGGTGCGCGGTATTAGAGATGCTAGCAATGGTGGAAGGAAGAAAAGTGCTTATGATCCATGGACTCAACCTTAGTCATAAAGAACTCATATACTTATTGCAAAAATCTACAAGTTATCAAAGCAAAGTATTACGCGCATGCTCCTAGGGGGATAGATTGGTAGGAAAAGACCATCGCTCGTCCCTGACCGCCACTCATAAGAAAGACAATCAATAAATAACTCATGCTCCGACTTCATCACATAACGGTTTACCATACGTGCATGCTACGGGAATCACAAACTTTAACACAAGTATTTATCAAATCCACAACTAGTCAACTAGCATGACTCTAATATCACCATCTCCATATCTCAAAACAATTATCAAGTATCAAACTTCTCATAGTATTCAACACACTCATAAGAAAATTTTATTAATCTTGAATGCCTAACATAATTAAAACAAATTACCATGCTGTTTTGTAGGACTCTTGTCGGTGTCAAAACCGGCGGATCTCGGGTAGGGGGTCCCGAACTGTGCGTCTAAGGCGGATGGTAACAGGAGGCAGGGGACACGATGTTTACCCAGGTTCGGGCCCTCTTGATGGAGGTAATACCCTACGTCCTGCTTGATTGTTCTTGATGATATGAGTATTACAAGAGTTGATCTACCACGAGATCAAAGAGGCTAAACCCTAGAAGCTAGCCTATGGTATGATTGTCTGTTGCCCTACGGACTAAACCCTCTGATTTATATAGACACCGGAGGAGGCTAGGGTTACACAAGGTCGGTTACAAAGGAGGAGATATACATATCCATATTGCCTAGCTTGCCTTCCACGCCAAGTAGAGTCCCATCCGGACACGGGACGAAGTCTTCAATCTCGTATCTTCATAGTCCAACAGTCCGGCCAAAGGATATAGTCCGGCTGTCCGGAGACCCCCTAATCTAGGACTCCCTCAGTAGCCCCTGAACCAGGCTTCAATGATGATGAGTCCGGCGCATAGTATTGTCTTCGGCATTGCAAGGCGGGTTCCTCCTCCGAACACTCAATAGAAGATTTTGAACACCATAATAGTGTCCGGCTCCGCAAAACAAGTTCCACATACTACCGCAGAGAGAATAATATTTGCACAAATCTAATCTGCTGACGTGTTCTGACAGCACGATGTTATGTCATGGCTCGGTCATTATTCGAACCATTTTTCTCAACCAGCACCGCACATAACATGGGGCGGTTTTCTCGACACGTCTTGTTAAAGCAGAGATCGTGCCCCCCTTATTATGGGATTCTCATCAATACGGACGTGGGTAACCCAACCGTGCCATCAATTACAACGCCTGGGGAATAAGTGGTTTTACCAGGCAAGTGGGGAGACGCATCGCCTCTTCCGCCCTTATAAAGGGACAATGATTCACTCTTTTCACCCACGCCTTCTTCCTCCTTGCTTACCCATTCCCGCACACTCGAGCTCTAGCGCCCAAGCTCGCGTTCCTCTCCTCAAACCACTCCAAGCATGTCCGGAGCAGGAGGCAAGTGGATGGTCTCCTCCGTCACGGAGGAGAACATCAAAAAGTTACGGGAAGCCAGATATCTAGCCGCGGATATCGCGCACCGGCTGCCAAATGCGGGGCAGATCATCCCAACGCCCGAACCCCATGAGAGGGTAGTTTTTCTTACCCATTTTGTCCGCGGACTGGGATTTCCCCTCCACCCGTTTGTCCACGGGCTCATGTTCTACTATGGGCTGGATTTTCATGATCTGGCCCCCAATTTCATCCTCAACATCTCGGCGTTTATAATCATGTGCGAGGCCTTCCTCCGCATCAGGCCCCACTTCGGCCTATGGCTGAAAACCTTCAATGTTAAACCGAAGGTGGTGGGTGGCCAGCAAGCAGAATGCGGAGGCACCATGGTGGGAAAGACGCCTAATGTCACCTGGCTCGAGGGAACCTATGTGGATACCATAAAGGGGTGGCAATCAGGGTGGTTCTACATCACCGAGCCGCGTGACTCCAACTGGGTGGCGGCCCCCAAATTTCGATCCGGAATCCCCACGCGGCTCACCTCCTGGAAAGAGAAGGGCCAGTCTTGGGGTTCTTCGGTAGAGTTGACCGGACTCCAGACCTGTATCTGGAACATGACGAGCAAGAAAATCAAGCTCGTCAACGTGGTCCAGGTCATGCTCTTCCGCCGGATCCTCCCGTGTCAACGACGGGCATTCGATTTGTGGGAGTTCGACTCGACCAAGCACCAGACGCTGCGAGAGCTCTATGACACGACGCACGAGGACGTCTGGAGGGTGCTGTTCAAGGGCGCCAAGATTCCTCCTTCCCTCACCAAGGACCGCGGACTCAGTGCAAAACGCCATTAACAGGACTGGATAAGTTTTTATATCTCTCAGGGTATTTATTTGCCTCGGTTTAGTCATATGCAGAATCTAAGCTTCTATGCCATTAACATGACTAGATAAAGACAGCGGAGCAGCTTGATTACCCAGCCCCCCTGCCCGAAGATCCTGCAGGCGCTCTCCTAACGGAGATGCTGACTCCGGCACCTTACAAGGTGCCGGTGAAGAAGACCAAGAAGAAGGCTGCGGGGACCCGAAAGGGTCTCCGACGCAAGGTTGTATCGGACTCATTGTCCGATGACTCCGACGCGCACTCCTCCCACAAAGACGAGGAGGAGGAAGAGGAAAGTTCTCCCCCCAGCCGAGGGAGACAAGAAAAGGAAGGCCGACCCAACCGGGGAGGCCGAAGGGTCCAAGAAGGGAAGGACCCTCCCTCCGGACTGCGCCACGACGGTCGCCGACTGCGGCAACGAGTGGCTACCCAGGGTCAAGCCCCTGGCGAAATCGTAAGTGTCCGGGCGCCATAGTACTTCATGGTATGCTTTATTACACTGCCTCTCCTCATGCCGAACATGATTATGCAGTCCGCTCCGAGCTCGTCTCGACGTATCCTCGTCGAGCGGCTCTCTGGACTCGTCGGATATGAATAGTGGTTCTCTCCTGACCGCTACCACCCCTCGCCCTACGGACAACGCCGAGGTGTTGTCTCAAAAGGCATCGAGCCAAGGGGAGGTGGTCCTGGGGGCACCTCGAGGCGACTTCCCGGACCCTGGGTACCAAGGGAGCGAGGCTCCTACGGGCTCTGAGTTCGGCCCTCAGCCGAACACTGCGCCGGAACCTTCGATGGTTCCGGACTCTGGCAGGCGGTCCCCCGTTAAGGGGGGCCAACCATTCGTGCCGGTGTCCTCTGTCCAACCAGAGGCACCGGGCAACTTGTTGGAAGCGCTTCGCAGCACTTCCAGCGATGAAGAGCACCGCACCATCATGAGTGCGGTGGTCGAGAAGGTTCAGTCCACCAAAAACAGACTGACCGAAGCTTGCGCCAGCCTCCTAACAGGCTTTGAGGTAAGAAATCAAAATATAAGAAAATATTACCGCATAGATAGTAGCCCCTGATGCTCTGTTCGACATTCACGAAGAAAAGCCGAATAGAGGATCAAATGATAACTCAGGAGTCTAATTAGAGTATGTCTATGTGTATGTGCAGGCTTCACTACTGGCCGCTGTCGCACGTACTGCGGAGGTCTCTGCGCTGAAGCAGGACCTGAATCATTCCGAGGACAAGCTCGGCCTTACCAAGAGGCAGCTTGCAAAGAGCAAAGGTAAGAAATACCCCTATCTATATAGTTAAAAAGAAATTTAGTTATAAAATAATAGGATCATCATGGGTTTGCCAGGGGCCATGACTAAAGTGACAACCCTGAGGAAAGCGCTATCCGAGGTCGAAGACAAAGCGGCCAAGGAGCGTATTGAGCGGGAGAAGCAAGAAGCCCGAGTAGGCGAGGTGTAGCAAGAGCTCGAGGCTCTTGCAAAAAAGCACGAGTCCTTGGAGCTTGACTCTAAGACGCGAGAGTCCGAGCTTGCGCAGGCGCTTGAAAGCGTCCGGAGCGCCAAGGCTGAAGCACACAAGGCCCTCCAGGAGATTGACGCGGTGAAGAAGATAGCAGCGGGTAAGGCATTCATTATGCAAAGCAAGCACGTGAAGGAGACTTTTCTTTTTCTTACCCGAGTTCGGAGCTCTCCAGGAGCGTTTGCAGATCTTCCCCGCAATGTACTGGATGCCGTGGAGTTTTACCGGGCTGAGGAGGGGAGCTCAACAGAGAAGTTGTTCTGGTCTTAGTATACTGGGACCGAACACCCCGTGCCCTTGAGCGACCAGCTGAAGCAGTTGGTCGAGCTTCACAAGGCAGCCGAACAGGCCATGAGGGGCCTTATAGTCCGGATGTGGCCAAGCGAGCCCCTGTCCGACAGCTACTTCGGTCTGGTGAGGCGGCTTGTGGAAGCCTGCCCACGGCTTGAAGTCATCAAGCGGTCCGTCTGCATCGAGGGTGCACACAGGGATTTTGCCCGGGCGAAGGTGCACTGGGCAAAGCTGGACGCCCTGAAGCTGATGAAGGAGGGGCCGCCGGAGGGCAACGAGCATCGCTGCCCCGAGAATTATTATGAGAGTGTCCTGAAGGGTTCTCTCCTAGTGGCAGATGAGTGTGCCAAGGATGTAATTTTTGAATGAACATGCTCATGTGATCCTGTAATATGAAACGAGTTCATTTGCATCATGCGACACTTTCTTAATTTAAAATATTACCTTCTGTGCGGCCGTTTATAAAATCTGAGAGTTGGCCAGTCGTCGGCTTCTGCCCCCATGTAACTAGTACTGGGGTGTTCGGGATAAACCTGAGCACTCTTTACCCCGATTTTGGGTCCTTCAAGGGAGGTGTTCAGTGCAACGAACCAGGCAATCAGACTATAATGCTTTATCACTCTCACTTAGCCATAGAAGTCTATGATTTTAAATTTTGGCGAAGCCCCTGGTATTCAGAGGGTCGAATTTGGGGTGCTATACACGCCTAAGCCGGACAAGGCCGACTCCTCGCCCAAAGTGGAAAAAGTCTTTAAGGACTTGAGACCTCTCGAACGGCGACCAGTCTCCCGCCATATCATGGCACTTAGTTTTTGGCTTTCTCTACTAGGGTGCTTGTCGGTGTCAAAACCGGCGGATCTCGGGTAGGGGGTCCCGAACTGTGCGTCTAGGCCGGATGGTAACAGGAGGCAAGGGACACGAAGTTTTACCTAGGTTCAGGCCCTCTTGATGGAGGTAAAACCCTACGTCCTGCTTGATTAATATTAATGATATGTATAGTACAAGAGTAGATCTACCACGAGATCGGAGAGACTAAACCCTAGAAGCTACCCTATGGTATGATTGTTGTTCTGCATGTTGTCCTACGGACTAAAACCCTCCGGTTTATATAGACACCGGAGAGGGTTAGGGTTACACAAAGTCGGTTACAATGGTAGGAGATCTACATATCCGTATCGCCAAGCTTGCCTTCCACGCCAAGGAAAGTCCTTTCCGGACACGGGACGAAGTCTTCAATCTTGTATCTTCATAGTCCAGGAGTCCGGCTGAAGGTATAGTCCGGCCATCCGGACACCCCCTAATCCAGGACTCCCTCAACAGCCCCTGAACCAGGCTTCAATGACGACGAGTCTGGCGCAGATTGTCTTCGGCATTGCAAGGCGGGTTCCTCCTCCAAGTACTTCATAGAAGATTTTGAACACAAAGATAGTGTCCGGCTCTGCAAAATAAGTTTCCACATATTGCCATAGAGAGAATAATATTTACACAAATCTAATCCGCTGACGTATTCCGTAGTGTGACATCGCACCACGGCCAAGCCTTTATTCGAATCGTTTTATTATCCCACCTCAGCATGTTATGCGAGGCGGTTTCCTTGGCACGTCTCGTCGACGCAGAGATCCTGTCCCCTTATTTCGGGATTCTCATCAATACGGGCGTGGGTAACCCAACCGCGTCATTGATTACGGCGCTTGGGGATAAGCGAGTTTTACCAGGCTGGTGGGGGCACGTAGTTGCGTCCACCCATATAAGGGGATAAGGATGCACCTTTTCTCCTACGCCTTCCTCCTCCTTTGCCTATCCATTCTCGCGCACTCGAGCTCCAGCGCCCAAGTCCGCACTCCCCACCTCAACCTTCTCCAGCCATGTCCGGAGCGGGAGGCAAGTGGATGGTCTCCTCCGTTACGGAGGGACACATCAAAAAACTAAGGAAGGCCGGATACTTGTCTAACGACATTGCGCACAGGCTTCCCGAAGAGGGGCAGCTCATCCCTACCCCTAGGCCCCATGAGAGGGTGGTGTTCCTCCCCCATTTCCTCCGTGGACTGGGCTTCCCTCTCCACCCATTTGTCTGGGGGCTCATGTTCTACTACAACCTGGATTTCCATGATCTGGCCCCGAATTTCATCCTCAACATCTCGGTGTTTATCGTCGTGTGCGAGGCTTTCCTCCGCATCCGCCCCCATTTCGGCCTATGGCTCAAGACTTTCAGTGTCAAGCCGAAGGTGGTGCGCGGCAACCAGGCGGAGTGCGGAGGCGCCATGGTGGGCAAGATGCCCAACGTCTTATGGCTTGAGGGCTCCTTTGTGGAGACCCTGAAGGGGTGGCAATCGGGGTGGTTTTACATCACCGATCCGCGCGACCCTGAATGGGTCGCAACCCCCGAGTTCCAATCCGGACCCCCTACGTGGCTCACCTCCTGGAAAGAGACGGGCCTGTCGTGGGGTAAAAAAGGAGAGCTGACCAGACTCCAAACATGCGTCCAAACCCTGGTGGACAAGAAGCTCAAACTTGTCAACGTAGTCTAGGTTATGCTCATCCGCCGGATCCTCCCGTGTCAACAAGGGCTTTCAACCTGTGGGAGTTCGACCCGGTGCGGCACCGAACTCTGAGAAGGCTCTTCGACACGACATACGAAGATGCCTGGAAGGTGCTTTTCAAGGGCGCCGAGGCCCCCGCATCCGCTATCGAGGATCGCGGATTCAGCGCGCAGCATCACGCTCATGTGGTAAGCTGTTTTTACCTTTTACAGGGTATCAGTTTTTCATAGTTTGACTCCATGCGGGATCTAAGCTCCCTTACCTTTGACAGGATTGGCAGGAGACGTCTGGACAGATCAACTGTCCGGCTCCTTTGCCCGAAGGTCCAGCGGACGCTCGCTTGGCGAAGCTGCTGGTTCCGGCACCCTATGTGGTGCCGGAGAAGAAGGCCAAGAAGAAGGCCACGGGGACTCGAAAGAGTTCCCGGCGCCAGGAGGTGTCGGATCCATCATCCGACGACTCCAAGACGCACTCCTCCCATGAAGACGAGGAGGAGGAAGAAGAGACCTCTCCCCCTCCAGCGGGGGAAGGTAAGAAAAGGAAGGCCGCCCCAACTGGGGAGGCCGAAGGGTCCAAGAAGGGGAAAACCCTTCCTCCGGACTACTCCACCAACACCGACGACGGCGAAGAGGAGTGGCCGCTCAGGGCCAAGCCCCTGGCGAAATCGTAAGTATCCGGATACCAGAGTAATTCATAGTATTCCTTTATTGCACTACTTTCCCTTATGTCGAATATGATTATGCAGCCCACCCAAAGACCGGCTCGACGCGTCGTCGAGCGGTTCACTAGACTCGTCAGATGTGAATTCACTTCCGACGGCTTCCTCCCCCCGCCCTACGGACAACGCCGAAGTGTTGTCCCAACAGGTTCCAAGCCAGGAAGAGGTGGTCCTGGAGGCGCCGCAAGGCGACCTCCCGGACTCCAGGAGTGAAGGGGAAAAAAACCCCAGGGCTCCAAGTCCGGCTCTAGGCCGGACACCACTCCGGAACCTTCAAAGGTTCCAGAGTCCGGCGGGCGACCTCCTTCCAAGAGGAGCAGGCCCTCCGTGCCAGTGACCCCCGTCCAATCAGAGGCACCGGACAATCTGTTGGAGGCGCTCAAAGGCGCCTCCATCGACGAGGAGCACCGCACCATTATGAGTGCGGTGGTCTAGAAGGTTCAGTCCGCCAAGAACGGGCTGATTGAAGCTTGTGCTAGCCTTTTAACAGGCTTTGAGGTAAGTAAAGAATGTGTAAATAATATTACCGCAGAGACAGTAGCCCCTGATGCTCTGTTTGGCGTTCGGGAAGAAAAGCCAAATAGAGGATCAAATAAAATCGCAGGAGTCTAACAAAAAGGATTCAATATGCGTATGCAGGCTTCTCTGCTGGCATCCGCCGCACTGACTGCGAAAGTGGACACACTAAAGCAGAACCTCGAGCAGTCCGAGCAAGAGCTCGGGCGCGTCAAGAAGCAGCTCGAGGACAAGGAAGGTAATAAATACCTTGTTTATATATATATATATATGTATATAAAGGTGCAATTGCAAAAAATGACAGGATTATCGTGGCTATTGTAGGGGCCACATCTGAGGTGGCGACCCTTAAGCAAGCGCTGCTCGAGGCCGAGAAGAGGGCGGCCACGGAGCGCACCGAGCGGGAGAAGTATGAGGCCGAGGTTGGCAAGGTGCGGCAAGAGCTCCAGGCTCTCATGGAAAACCATGAGAGTTTGGAGCTTGACTCAAAGACGCGAGCGTCTGAGCTCGCGGTGGCTATTGAAAATGCCAAGTCTGCCAAGGCCGAATCCCAGAAGACCCTCCAAGAGTTGGATGAGGTGAATAAGATAGCGGCGGGTAAGGCATTCTTTATGCAAAGCAAACACATAAATGTAAGTTACTTGTTACTTACCCGAATCCGGAGCTCTCCAGGAGCATTCGCAGATCTTCCCCGTAGCGTGTCCGATGCCGCCGCATTCTATCGAGCCGAGGAAGGTAGCTCGACAGAGAAGGTGTTCTGGTCTCAGTATGTTGAGGCCGGACACCCCGTGCCCCTGAGCGACCAGCTGAAGCAACTGGTCGAGCTCCACAAGGCGGCCGAACAGGCCATGAAGGGCCTCATAGTTCGGCTGTGGCCTGGAGAGGCTCTGCCTGGGAGCTATTTTGTGCTGGTGCGGCAGCTGGTGGCCGCCTGTCCAAGGCTCGAAGTCATCAAGCGCTCCGTCTGCATTGAAGGTGCTCGTGATAACCTCAAAGCAGCCCAGTCCCGCCAGAAGTGCTACTATGATAGTAAGCACCGTGATCTGGTTTTCGAGATCGGAGATCATGTTTACCTCCGCGTCTCTCCCATGAAAGGTACTCGTCGCTTCGGTATCAAAGGGAAGCTTGCCCCTAGATACGTGGGACCTTTCAAGATTGTCAGCAAGAGAGGCGACCTCGCCTATCAACTCGAGCTTCCTTCAAACTTTGCAAATGTTCATGATGTGTTCCATGTCTCTCAGCTTCGAAAGTGCTTCAAGACTCCTGACCGCACCGTCAACTTCGAGGACATTGAGCTCCAAGAAGATCTCTCCTATCGTGAGCACCCAGTTGCTATTCTCGAAGAGACTGAACGCAAGACTCGCAACAAGTCAATCAAATTTCTCAAAGTCAAGTGGTCACACCATTCCGACCGTGAAGCTACCTGGGAACGCGAGGATCACCTCCGTTCTGAGTACCCGGAGTTCTTTCAGTCCTAGATCTCGGGACGAGATCTTTTCGTAGTGGTGGAGTGTTGTAACGCCCCAGATGTAACTTTCCATATTTGTATCCAACTCTTGCCGTCCCTGGCGCTAAGTTATATTTATTTCTCGGGTTCGGGTCTTTGTCTCCGTGTGTTGTTTTTCTTTTCGTGCATCTCTTATCATGTCATCACGTGCATTGCATTTGTATACATGTTCATCTCATGAATTCGATCATTTTCCCCGTTGTCCGTTTTGCATTCCGGCGTTTCGTTCTCCTCCGGTGGTCATTTCTACCTTTCTTTCTTGTGTGGGGTTTAAACATTTCCGGATTGGACCGAGTCTTGCCAAGCGGCCTTGGTTTACTACCGGTAGACCGCCTGTCAAGTTTCGGGTCATTTGGACTTCGTTTGATACTCCAACGGTTAACCGGGGGACCGAAAAGGCCTCGTGTGTGTTGCAGCCCAACACCCCCCAAATTTGGCCCAAAACCCACCAAACTCTGCTCCATGTCCTAGAGCGTTCGATCACGATCGTGTGGGCGAAAACCGCACCTCATTTGGACTCTCCTAGCTCCACTTATGCCTATTTATACACCCCTCCGTTTTCGGATCTCTCCCTCTTCCCGAAACCCTAAAAAAAAACAGATCTCCTTCCTCCGCCGCCGACGGACGTGTCCGGCCCGCGCCGGACAGCGTCCGCTCCACCACTCGCCGCGCGCC